>NW_021940553.1:5208289-5880343 GCF_001715985.3 Manacus vitellinus
AAAAGAAAAGAGAAAGAAAAAAAAAGTGAGGGCTTCTACTCAAGGATTGAAGTTTGGTTTGGCTTTTTTTTTATTTTTATTTTATTTTATTCATTCTTAATTCTTAGCATGATTAGAAGTAGCTAATTGTTTTACATCTTAAGATATTGCTCTTCCAAGAGCTAGTTCACCGTATGCAACTGTTTAAAGCATTTGAATATGCTTTCTGTGTGCACGGTTTTCTGCTTCAGTGTCCTCCCTTGGCTGCCTTTTCCTAGCCTCATTCTTTAATGCAAAGGACATTTGCAATGAAAATGGGATCTCTGCTTCTTAACAGTTCATCTGCTCCTGCTGCTCATTTCCCCACCTGAAGTCACAATCCTCCACTTGTGACCTCACCGCAGGTTTCTGTGGTGAGAGGATTATGTTGTTGCAAATAGAGGTTTATAACTTCAGGAAGAGAATGAGCAGCCCGAGCAGATGGACTCCTTTGAAATGAAGATCCTGTCTTCATGCAAATGCTGTGAATGATAAGAGGACGAGAGGGAGAAGTGGCAGAAGCAGGATTGTTTCTAAATACAGAGCACAATTACTCGTTGTCCCATTCCATGTCTGGAGCAGGGTTAATAGGAGAGACCCTGTAAGTCCTGGAGTGTTTCAGAGAAGTGATCAGCATTTGCACAAATTTTAAAGTAACCTTCAGACAGCTCTGATACGTCCCTTAGTACTGCTGGTGTCTGCCTGCTATTTTGGGTGATACCAGATTTAAATCAGGATGGTCTATTGAAAGGAAAAATAGCACAAGTCTTTATTGCTTGAAATAAGAGCCAATTACCACAATCAGGAACTGTAACTAACTCACATACTTTGTGGTTCAGGCTCACAGAGGGACGCTTAGCAGTGAGTCACGCTGGCAGTGAGGGCCATTCCAGGAGAACTGTAGGGCAAGTTTCTCATAACTGGGTAGACTTTCTGGTGAAGCAGCTTTTTAAGCCAGGTTTCTATCATGCCATGGGTATTTTGCTGTAAAAGTATGTAGCCTCATTCAGCTTGATGCAAGTGCCTGATGCAGTGCAACTCCTGCCTGTGTAGTGGAGTCCAGAAGTTGCGTTAACACAACCCTGAACCCGATTTATAAACTCCATCTCTTCAGTAGCTGAAGCAGCAAAGATTGCTTTCAGTTGCAGTCAGCTCTGGTGCCTAAATTTGCATCCCCTGTGCCATGTTCATTGTGTAAATATGCCTGGAGACATACCTTTAACCTCATTATGCATTTGAGAATGAAATGACCTTTATCTGTATAACAAACCATTAGACCCAGAACATCCTACCTTGCTGGGAGCAGTGATCACCAAACTCAGGAGTTGCTTATTACTACAGACCTGCAACCATCAATTCTTCTGAACTATCTAAGGAACACAAAAACACTGTTATTGACACTAGGAACAAAAATCTAAGCTTTCTTGTCTCCCAGCATGTGAGACCCAACAGGTTATCAGTGAAGAGGCATGAAATTATTCTGCAACTGGAGATTGAGCATACCACAGGTTTCTCCTCTTGTTTGGACACAGATCCACAGGCTTTCTCTGTGATCCGTGGCTCCACAGAAACCAGAGCTCAGTGGCAGGTTGCCTGGCTGTGGACAGGTACATGGGAACATGGAGCACACACTGCAGACCTCATTGCTGTGACATGTGAGACATGAACCAGACATAGTCTCTTTGACATGTTTGTCTGAGCATATCTCATTTTTCATCTGGTTCAAGCTCACAAGAGGGAGCTGCTAGTAAGTTTTGGAGATGATGAGATAGAGTTATGTGCTCTACAGTCACCTAAGAAATCAGTTGAGCATAAGTCATGTAACTGAACTCCAGTTTGAGTCGATCACTGCTTCACTATCCCTTTTACTTCTCTTTTATTGCTTTTACATCTGATTTTCTGCAGAAAGTTGTTCAAAAAAATATGAAACACTCATTGATAAAACAAAAATAATAGTGAAATGGGATCCCTAGTTGCAGAAGCTCCCAATGCAGCAGTAATTTGACAAAAAGATAACTGTCACGTATGCATCATCCATACTGAATAATTTTATATGTGTGTGCATTCTGATTCCTAGGAGAACATTTTTTTTTTTTTTAATTCTTGATTTTACGTCTTTGACTGAGGTATTTACATAACTTGTATTACCTGCATGATTTTGCAGGTCCTCAAAAGGTTCTTGGGAAAGGAAACACGCATCTTAGATTTATAGAGAGACTGTACACTAAGTCCATTGTTTATAACAAGCACTGGCTGTTCAACACCTTTCAATTTAGTCTCTAAACATCTATTCTTCCTCATCTTGTAAGTCAGTTTCTTGGACAGGGACAGGCTTCTGGGAGGAAGCCAGGCTATGAGTGAGCCACAGGAGAACCTTTCTCATCTGTCCATATCAAGTTAATATATAAATAAATAAATCTATACTGAATGCAACCCTGTTGGGAAAAATTGAAAGAAAAATTCTGGAAGCGGCACTGAAAGGGAGAATGTCAAAAAGCTTTGGACAAAACTTTCAGACAGAGGTGGCTTCCACTGCTGAGTGGTACGATGCGTCAGTATGCATGACACTATCATTGGATACATCAAAGAGTGTGTTAGAAACATTTCTGCTACAAAAGGGAACACTGGTTGTGCATCCCTGAAAAGCAATGGCATTGACACAAAAGAGCTTGTCAGAGACAGTAAAGGGAAATGCCAGCAACAGTTTTGCAAATATAATGATTCCATCAGTACATGGGAGAGACGGGCAATAAAAATGATCAGGGTAGTGCTGGTCACATCATTTTATGTAGATAACATTTGCTATGAATTTAGGCTCCTCTATTCCTTAAAAATCCCTTACAAACTGGTGCTGATTGATAGGAAGCAATCATTATTCATTGAGCTGATGACTCAGAAGGTCCATGAGGTCAACCAACCTGACCTCAAAAGAGTAATGGATTATTATAACAGCATCTAGTTGCATTATCCAAGTTCAGAGTCTTGTTGGAGTTTCTATGTACGGATGAACAGTTGTTGGGCCGATGAATTGATAATCAAACTGGATAAAATGTAGGAGACGGAACAGAGTCATGGTGTCAGAGTAGATCAGCAATAGCTGATCAGTCTAGCCAAGAAGTCAGGTTTTCTGGCTTGAAGACTAATGTATAAGTCTCTGGAGTCTTTTATCCTTTTGAAGATACCCATCAGTGAGTACTGCATAATATTTCTGCTGCTTATTCAAGAGATCTTTGACAGATGTTTGGGTTTGGTTTGGAGGGGGGGGGGGTTGTTGCTGTTTTTTGTGGGTTTAGACAATTATTTTTTGTGTTCTCCTAGAAGACTGAAATAAGATTTTAAAAGGGGTGTGTGTGTTCTAGCAGATGCTTAGGAACAAAGAAGTAGGATTCTTTCCACAAATATATTCCTGCTTCTTAAAGCATAGCTTTTAAATCTATGCTGTTCAAATAAAAACGGAAAAAGAATAGAAGGTTGTGTTTGTGCAAAATGACTCAGTGAAAAGTAAGGATTTCTTCCCAACACATTGCCTCAAACAATTCTTCTTTCTCAGGATCTGTTTATAGATGAAATGACAATTTTAAAGATTTTGGATTAAACCCAAAAAAGCTGCTGGGTAATTTAGACCAACTTAATACAGCTGTGTACATAATTAATTAATAGTTATGCATTTTTAGCAATGGAAGATAAATATTTTACAAAATATATTTTATAAGCATTTGTGTGTATTAAAACACTTTTAACAGTATCGCTGGAATTAAACACTTTAAAGAGGTATTTCCACTCTTTCTCAATGACTGCACAGGCTCACAAATAGTTCTCTACACCTCTGTTAGACCATTTGTAGGTGATTTCAGAGGGATTTTATAAAGAAAGCTCAGCCTCATCATCAAAAGTTGTGTCAAAGTTTACCAATATGAAATCTGATCAGATATTTTTATTATCCAATGTTTCAAAGCACCAAAAGGAGGAGCTATAATCAGAATGATGAGCAGATGGTCAGACAACCAGTAAGAGAACCTAGCAAAGAAGTGGAAAATTGTAATGGAATGTTGGAAAGAAGATCCTTATCAGCTGCCCTTATTAGACTTGAAATATTCTCTCAGGGAATTTGTGAAAGCCCCCTAATTTGAGGCTCTTGGTGAAAATATAAACTATGATTTAAAGCAGTATCCCATAATATACTGTACTGTCTATTAAACACATGGAAACACCTCTCGTGAGGTTTAATGGGATGTATAGCCTACACAAAACCCCAAAATACACAAGAAATATGAAAATGAAGTAAATAAATTAAGGGATCCATGAAAGTTAAAAAGTGTTCTTAGTTAATTTAAAAAATATATATATTTTACAAGGGCAACTGTGTAACCAGTTTTTGGATTCTAACAAGTTTAATCCCTTTCTTCTTCAACTTATGTAAGATGAAACTTTTTCCATGATCAAGATGACTTTTTAGTTGTAAACATAGTGTCCCAATAACTTATAACATGCTAGTTTACCCTTCTGTGCAGAGATATTGGGGTGATGTTTATGCCTATTGCTGTAACTGTACCAAAGTCCCATGAAATAATCAAAGTAGCTTATTGGCACACCTAAATTTATTACATCTCTCTTTCAAAACTTCGTCACAGTACCATAAGACAAAATGCTTGATGAACAGTGAAGTGTTACTCATCACAAGTAGCAAGATGATACATTTCAGTTGCCCAAAACTCCTAAATTTGCACTTGAAACAACATCAAATTTTATTTCAGAAATTACCCCTGCTAAAAAGATTACAGGAATAACCTATCCTGGGCTGAATCCAAGGCAGTATGGCCAGCAGATTAAGGGAGGTGATTGTGTCCCCCTACTCTACTCTAATGACACCCCACCTGCAGTGCTGGGGTCCCCAGAACAGGAAGGACATCAACCTGAGTACAGAGGAGGCCACCATGACTATTGGAGGGATGAAGCACCTCTGCTATTAGAAATGGCTGAGGGAAATGAGATTGTTAAGCCTGGAAAAGAGAAGTTTTCAGGATGACCAAATTGCAGCCTTCCAGTGCCTGAAGGGTGTCTACAGGAAAGATGGAGAGGGACTTTTTATAAGGGCATGTAGTGACAGGACAAGGGGGAATGGCTTCAAGATGAAAGACAATAGGTCTTTAGATTAGATTACATATTAGGAAAAAAATTCTTTACTCTGAGGGTGGCACTGAAACAGGTTAACAGAGAAGTTGTGATTCCCTTGTCACTGGAAGTGTTCAAAGCTGGGCTGGACAGAGCTCAGAGCAACCTGGTCTAGTGAAAGGTGTCCCTGCCCATGGCAGGGGGTTGGAATGAGATGATCTTTAAGGTCCCCTCCAACCCAAACCATTCTATGATTCTAGGATTCTATGAAGAACAGGTTAGTTGATCTTCCATTTTTATGTGGACAAAGAGGAAGCTGTTAGTCTGTAAAAAATTTTAACCTTGAAAATAAAATAGAAACCTCTTTAGGAGATAAAAGTTACATTTTTTTGCTCCATTTTAGTTCAAAATTGCTTCAAATTTATTTTATTTTGATTAGTACAATATGAAGCATTTACTTCCACATGTGGTAGGTACTTGAAAATGATGCAGAAAAGAGACAGAGTGAAAATGGCTACTTACCCATGTAATCTACATTCACTTTAAATCAGATCTACTGAATTGTGCCTGGAATGATGCAGACATGTGCAAGAAAAAGCTGAAAAACACATATAGCAAAATAATTGCGAAGATTTGGGATATGCTGCTACCGCTAACAAGTACTGCGGTATTTTTCAAGTAATACAGCATTTCTGTTGACATCTGACTGACCGTCTTTCATGTTTGGTTTGGTTGGTTTTTTTTGTAGTCTGTTTTGGGTTTTTTTTTTACACTAATAGTATCACGGTTGGGTTTCGCAGACGAAGATTTGGGAAGGGCTCTGCCCACGTTTGACACAAGCGCGTTGGTGGCTGAAAAGGCCAATACGAGACAGGCATGTTTGATTGCAAAAGGCACAGCAGAAAGACTCCTTAGATGGTATATTCTGCAAGGCACGATTCTTTCTGCGTTGTCTTTTCTCCTCAAGGATGATCCTGCGTGCCTTCTCAAAAGAAGCAGCAGCGTTATAGCTGGTGTGTCTCCAGGCCTCCCAATTGTAGGCCAGAGTAGACCAGTTGTGATGATCAATGTGGTCAAGGCTGAGATGTTGTTTCAGGGAGTCCTTGTATCTTCTCTTCGGGGCTCCTCTCATGCGACAGCCAGTGGCAAGTTCACCATAAAGCAGGATCTTAGGGAGGCGGTGGTTGGTCCTTCATCCTGGAGACGTGCCCTGCCCAACACAGCTGTGTTCTCATCAGCATGGCCTCAATACTTGTGACTGCTGCTTGTTCTAGAACAGATGTATTGGTCACATAATCTGACCAGTGGATGTTTAGGATTGTACGAAGACAGCGTTGCAGAAAGGAGCAAGAGAGGGGGAGCTTTGCTGGTGCAGACTGTGCCATCATGGGAGACTAATAGTACATTGTATTACTTATCCACTCAGCCTACTGAGACTTCCCAGGGTGTCTTTTCAAGACCAGATTCCACAAAGATATTTAAGCATTACACCTATATTGTGATCCTGTCAAATTCAATGACATTGAAACTGATGTATCAATAGGCATTGGTTTCTTCAGTGGATCAAGAAGGATAGCACTCAATTTCTGCTTTTTTTTTGGTATTTTTTGCCAAACCTTTAAATCCTTTCTCTTCTGTGCCCAGCTAGGAGTCCTTGACCCATAAGTATCTCCTTCCTAAGTATCCATCAGGTGAAGATATCCAGTAATGCACTGATGCCATATTAGCACAAAATTTGACTCCTTTATTTTTCAAGTTTTATTTCTTAAATGAAACTTCCAGACATAGTATTTCTCTCTATTATAAGTTAGATTTTTCTTATTGGAGTAATGAAAGTTCAGTATTGAGAATTTCTATCTGTAATAGATTTTGGGAGAGTCAGAGGATTATTTAAAAAGGATCTCTTACTTAGTTGACAGGAAAAACAAGTTCATTGTTATGAAGTTTGATTTCTTGACACTTAGAGCTATAGCCCTCCTGGAAAAGAAAAAATTAAAAGCTAGCAAATAGAACAGATTGTTGGAAACTGGTGTTTGGGTACCAGCCATAATGACTGAAGTGAGCTTCAGATTGTACTGATGCAGAGCCGAGGGGAAGTTATGGTGCTTGAACTGAAGAACTTCATTTCCCATCTATAAAATACCGAATAAAGCCCCATTCTCATCTTCTTTCTCATCCCCTAAACCTGAGACACACTCCAATACTGAAAATCATCATCACAGAGGAAAAAAAATCCCACCTCATCTTCTGTTGGAGCTGATACTTCAGACCATTTCTACCTAACCTCAATTCCATTTTTTATCACAGTAGAAAATGGAGCCAGATGGGAATGATAAAACTACCTCTACATTCACTTCATTCAAAGCTGCAAGTTGCACTGAAAAGGATGCATATTTCTCTGTGCTCTGAGACATAACGTAGGTAGGAAAAAGCTCAGAAAACAATATATGGCAATGTAATATTGTCCAGGTACTGCACAAGACTGAGAAATCTAATATATGTGAGCATGTGTGTTTGTATTGTGTGGGAGGGAGAGCATAAGGATAGACAAATTAAGTATTTTCTTCATCACTTCTATGATAGGAGTTTTGTCTGGAAGAAATATCATAAAATGTGAGTGAAAATAAAGGAAACAAAACCCAGCAGGTTAGATTATTTTTTCCCTTCTTTATTGACTCTATTTCCTTGATTTCAAACCTGGCTGAACTTTACCTTAACGCTGGCACATGATTTGAGAAGCTCATTTTTTTGCCCTTCTAGAGTTGTTTTCTCTCCTGTCCTCTGAGGGTGCTGGGACAAACTGGCTTCAGGGGACCTACCTCCAGCCACCCGGTCAGAGATAAGACAGGGAAGGGGCTGCTCATTTAGCATTTAAAAAACCAAAGGCTATACTGACTTCTTCAGCAAAAAATTGATCACCAATAGTGAGAAAACATTGTTTAGCCACAGCACACAGACCTTGAGGGATTTATGAGCGGCTACAAGCTCACCTCTTGACTTCAGCTGGAGACTGGGCTGTGTGTCTGAGTGCCAGACTCTGACCAGTAATGTCCTGTGCAAATGAATTTAGAGATTTTCTCAGCTTGTATTCGTATTCTACAAAAGGTAAATATCCCCCAATTGCACCTACTTGGAGCTGAATTATCGACTTCAGCTTTGAAGTGCAAATGAGCTGAATGAAAACATAGACTGCAACATAGGAGCTATTCCTACTTGCTGATTTATAGTGCATTAACAGTCTAGTAAGGAAAGCCTTCTATTGCTATGGATTTGTAATCCTTCTGTCCAATTATCCTGAAGATGAAGGCAAAATGCCATCCACTGTATGAGGCAATCAATAGTGGTCATTTCTTAAAATTCTTTACTTCCCTTTCTTTCCAGCAATCCAGGTTACAGGATCTTCCATAAATTGCTCTTTCATGGTTTATCAGGCCTGCTGTTTCTAAGAGCCAGACTTAGGGACTACAGTTATGAAATAAACTGCTATAAACAACCTTTCAATAGGTTAAAACTATCAGTATTTATGGTGAAGGGAAGCTCTTTTAGAAATTTCTAATCATTCTAGTCTGTCCATCTAAAACTGACTAAATAAATATGTCAAGAAGTGAGGGGTGGGTGGGGAAGTCTACCTAATCATTAAAGGCCCATACATTTTTATGACTTTTTCCTTAAATAAATAAATACATGCATACATACATACATGAAGTCACACTCTATGAAAAATTTAAGCCCTCAATTCTCAGATTACTGTTTGCTAAAGGGCATTATATCTTCATATAATACAATTTCCAGACTCTGATCTGAAATAGAATACAAGTCCTCTCATTTGCCAAAGCATCACATCCCCTTGTTTGATTTTCTATTGTCAGGCATTTATCTTTCTCTATGGAAAACTTCTTGCTATCACCAGTTCTGTAATACAATATAAATTTTATGGATGTTTCCTAGAACTTCCAACATGAACACAGAGCTAAGTTTACTTAAAATATCATGTTTAGACTAAGAAAATACTGAATAGAGCACATTCAGTTTATTCGTTATGTTTGTGCTCATGTGTTTCTACCTATCTATACCTGATAAACAAACCATTTCTCTCACTTCAAACAAAACTAAATAAAGATACAACAATTGAGGTTCATGCCATAGGTGTAACTGGGGGAAACAGCCCTCAGCACTTATAACCAATGGAAACCTAGTTATTACAGTCATTGCAGCCCAAGATGAGAACAGAGTATCATAAAATGGTTTGGGTTGGAAGGGACCTTAAAGATCACCTAGTTCCAACTTCCTCCTCCTTCCCCTACACTCCATGGACAAGGAATATCTTTCTTATCCTCAAGTAAATGTATAAATTTTGGCAAATACTTATACTATGCCCTCCCTAAATTACCAGTTTAATGTTAAGAATAAAGACAATGAGGAACAGCAGCCTGTAATGGTGGTATCCAGCCTGTGCCTGTCTCAAACAAGGTAAAAATTAATTCCAGCCCTTCCATCAAAAGGAAGACAACAAAGAACCAAAGAGTTACAATGAACACTAAGGAGTTTTTCAGGGGTCAGTGGAATACCATTTTTAGGAATACCAATGTCATGACTAGACAGTGAGCTTCCAAGGAGTTTCAGCTTCTTGAAAATATCTAATCTGTTTTCTAGTGTGATTTGAGATCTTAAAATGGTTCATAACCTTCATTATTTAAATTCAAATACGTAAGATCACTGTGGTATCTGGAAACAGAAAGGTTGTACGTTATTTTTGGGCCGCAAAGACAGTTGCTATGATATTTTTCCAGTAAGGTAAATGGTCTGTGTTTGGTAGAACATAGATAAGTCAGTGTTCAGAGTTTGTTAAGTTATGGTTGTTCTATATGGGTTTCTCCAATGACATTGTAGACTATGAAGTAAAAAGGAAGTCCTGATTAATGGAATAACATTTTCTATCACTGGGTTTTTGTTATTCTAGCAATTAAATCATATGCATAATTCTGTCTACAATATTGAAGATTTTCAAATTTATTAACAATTTTTATTGAAAAAGTTAAGTTATTTACTAAGGAAGGATCAGCTCATTGATTAAAACCCGTGACTCCAAGAAACTGTTGCCATTTAGCCAAGGTCAGCCAGGAGATCTGTATGTGTTCAAGGAGTCACATTCTGTTGTCAGACTCCTTATTTCATAACTGATTTCATAACGCTATCCAAAATTCAATTTTGTATAAGTGATCCTTGCATTTTCTTGGGAAATATACCATTCTGTTTGGGTTCAGTCCAGAACAAATTATGTAGGTACAATGGAAACATGGTTATCCCATTTCCAAGAGAATTTTTATCTGCACTACTCTATAAAGCTTTTGCCTCACTTCAAAGTTCAGATGTTACTTTGTAAAGGCAGAATTAATTTTCTTGATTGCTAATCCATCACCACTAAGTATGATGCATATGGTATCAAACATAGGTATTTCTGCTATCATTAATTGTGGCACATTGTCACAACCGATAAGGAAATGCAATGTGAGAACAAGAAAACAGTCGCTGGATTTGGCAGCTTACCCTTGTTTTCCTAGTCACCATGGCAGGTACCAACTGAAACCCTTAACTCAGGAGGGTGACTGTGTGAATAAACGAGGAAGAGAAGCTCAGGACTTGGAGAGCATCAATCATTCAGCTATGTTGTCTCACACTCAGTTTGCAGTGCTGTTGTTCAGTGAGAGATAAAGATGAATAGGTCTGGAGAAGGAGGGGTGTCTGTAAAATATCCCAGTGCTTGGGAGAAAAGGCATAACTTTTGGCCCTGAGAATTTTTTCTAGAGAAAAGATGAGACAGTTACACAGAGGGAGGGAGAAGGAAATTAACACGCGCTTGATAAAAGAGAAATCAAGAAAAGAACTGTGGTTTTAAATGGTAGGTAAAGTACAGCTGAAGTGATAAGTATCATATGATAGGTAGGAAAGGAAATTAACAAAACATAAGTTATCAGGGTAGAAAACATCTAGGTCCAAGCCCAACAGCAGGTGGAAGTGTTCGGGTCAGGAGGAAGAGAATGAGCTGTTTTCATTTTTGAGAAAGAAAGTCCTAATGTAAAGTACTAGGGAGGTATTTTGAAAAAAAATATATATATACTTTTCTGTTTCAGTTTGGTTTATGGAGAGAGAATAGAGTCACTGAAATAGCTGTGAATTACAGATTAAATCATTTTATTATTAAATATAAAAAAAGTCAATGGAGATAGATCCTTTTGAGATTGTACAGATGTTCCCCAGAGTATCTCCATAATATGGCAAGCTTATATAAGCAGGGAGATAAGGAGGTGAACCTTGTATTTTAAAACTAGAAGAAGCTATTATGATTATCTTTGCTGACCCCCAATGTAATGCAGATCTAGAACAGCACAGTCATTTCTGCATTAGATGAAGAACTAGTGTTAAAAATTTTTGGACAGTGTTGCAACCCACATTGCCCCATAGGGAGGGTCCCATTGATTCATCTAGGCATCACAAAACGCTGTTGAAATCTTCTCCAGCCCCTGGTTGGGAGGGGAAAAAAAAAAAAAACCAAAAAAACCAAAACAACAAACCTGCCTAACTCTGCTCATTTATTGCAAACCTGCGAGTTGAATGTTGCATCACTCAGTAGCACAACGTATATTTTTTTTTATGATTTTGCATTACTATTACCTTTACTATTAAGGGAAGCCTAATCTCAAGAAGCAGACTCTAGATTAGGTTACTTTCTTTTCTCCTGAATTTACTAGATGATAGGTCTCCAAAGATTATATTACAATTTAGAACTGAGACAAGGGACTGGCCTGGCTCTCCCAGCTTGCTATGATTGTAGGTATTTTTTGCCTCTGTTTAGCTTTCCTCTTTATTTTTTTCTTTCTAAACGTAGTCTTCTTATTAAGTGAATTCCTGACTTTTCAATAAAAACCAGGAATAGACCAGAAAAATACTTGTTCCCATTCCACACTGAGCTCTGTTCTTCAGTTCTGCACTTCTCAGCTCTATATGTTGAAGGGGCAACTTGCAGCTCTCTGCATTGGTGGCTTCCACAATCTATTTCCCACTCTCCTCATAGGACCTCTGCTTCTTATTTCTCTGTTGGTTAACACTAAACTGTTTTGCTATTGCAAATCACTCATGCTCATCCTTCTGTAACTTTATGAATCTTCGGCTGCTTCATATATCTTAATTTAAGTGAGATAAAAATAGGTGTTCTGGGATCAGGAAGTAAAATAGATGCTATAACAGTGCTGCAATAATAACAATATAATAATAAAACAACCATCAGAATAACAACAAACAGTGGTAAGATTGGTAAGTGATTACTATCTTTTCCACTATTTAAATGACAATAAATAGATACTAAATGACATAATGAACATAAGATACATTATATGATGCATTGCATACTTTTTTTCTGGTATATTCTTAATTCAAGCATTCTAAATTATAAACTTATTGTAAAATGCATTATATATTTGCATGCATATATATATAAATATATATAAATACACAGTCACAAACACCTTCATAGAATCATAGAATAGTTTGGTTAGGAAGGGGCCTTAAAGATCATCTAGTTCCAGTTTTAACTAGGCTAGTTTTAATCTACTTCAGAAACAAAACAAAACATTTAAGTAGGATTAAATTTATTGAAGTCACTTCTTAAAATCCAGCCTTATTTTCTGGGTCTTTCATACACATTCAGAAGCAGATAAATATCTTTAGAGCCTTTAGTAAGATCAGAAAGATACCCAACATAGGTATGTCCTGTCTCCTTGTGATGCATTCTGCTCCATGGAGAAATTTGTTACTGAGGGTACCAATGCAGTACACCTTTCAACTGGTTTTAAACAGGAATAGTTTGCGAAGTCTGACATTAAGAGTAATATTAAAAAGTAATCAGGAAATCCTAAGCAAAGTGCATTTTCTTTAGTACAATATTTTGCTTAAAGTTGGGCTAAAAGATGACCACAAAGAAGAAGAAGGAGTAAAGAGTTTCTGTGCTGCATTGAGCAGCCAAATTAATGTTGCTACATGTGGCATGATGTAAGGGTGCTTTCATATGCATTTAAATTTAGAGAGCAGAGGGGCTGTGGTGTCTTTAATCTGAATAAATTGCCGAGTATGTGAAGGACTCAGCAAAATGATAAACCCAGAGCAAGACAGGGAAGCTGCTTCTGGGGTGAAATGACCAACAGCAATTTGAGGTCCTGGTCCTTTTTTGAAATAGATGTGAGTCTTTTCATTCATTGACATCTGCAGGTTTGGATCAAGCTAACAGCAGGGAAGCATAATTTAGCTGGCTGAACGTGCAGAAAGAAATTCAGGAGGAAGGAATTCACTGAGCCTTACTGGCATGTGGCCATGGGCTCTGGAAGTGACCTCCCACCCCCCACCCTGCCCTGGCTCTCACAGAAAGATGAATAGAAATGATCACAGGAGGCCAAGGCCACAATTTTTGAATGACCCTGTAAAGCAACCCTTCCACCAGCCTCGTGCATCATGCACATGCAGAGGTAAAAACAATGCAGATACTCACCAAAACAGGCTTTTGTGTAAATTCAGCATTATTGTAGTGTACAAAAAAAAGGTAATATGGAGCAAAGTACCATTTTTAATGCATGCTAATTAAAGTGGGAAATTACCAAACATGAATTCACTTACCAGTTCATTTACCATGTTACATTATAGATCTGGTAACCTTTATATTCAATAATAAAATCTGTGACTAATTCCTAAAATAAACTCTAAAAACAAAGCAGTTATTTGCTGAAATCTAGCATATGCCAGGGAATTGAATTAATAGAAACAGTTTCCAAATTATTTTGGAACATATTAAATCCTGTGAGCCTGATCCACATCTGGTGTAAATTGGCGTCTTCCTTGTGACTTTAAGTGAATTAATACCACCAGGGATTTGGCTTTATGCATTTTTCTGCTTAATTCTATGCCTTTTTGTTCATTTTTTTTTATTGTTTGCTGGGTTTTCTGTTGGTTTCTTTTTTCTTTCTTCTTTTTTGGAGTTTTTGTTGGTTTTGTTTGTTTGGTTTTTTTTGGTCAGGCAGAACACTGCTTCAAAACAAATATATTTAAATCTCTCAGAAAGCCCACACGTAGCTGAATGTTAAGGTATTAAAATAGAGAATTTTTGGCCTTCTCTTATATGCTACATGCACAGTAGAGCAAGGACCTGTAACACGTTCTTCCTAATTCTGTGCAAGTCTACATTAGATTATTGTCAAAGTTATGAGTGCATGAAGAGGGATTTTATAATTCTTCATATCCTGAGTGAATTTGTCCCTTGCCTGTTTTACAAGGATTAAACTTCTTGCAAGGATTAAATGCTTTCCCCTTACTGCAACTGAAGGACAAGGGGGATATTTTGATTCTACCCTACCTGTTGTCTCACTTCTGTCACCTCTGCTGTGCACGGAAGTCCCTTCCTTTCCCTTTGGGGTACCCATCAAAAACTGTCCCACTTCATCAGCAATACATTTCTTGAATTGCAAATAAATTCCAAGTGTGTTTGGCATAGTATAGAAAGCACAAAGAAAATGACAAAATAAGACAAATTGTAAACAAATGTGACAAGCTGAATAGAAAATGAGAAAAACAGGTGCAAAGCTGGCATGGCCTTGCATGAATATTACTCACAGCAGAGCTGAGAAAATGTCTGATTCACCTCCTTCCTTTCCACCCCCCTCTTTTTTCATTCTTTTTTTTCCCACTAGACCTGAAAGCTGTCTAGCTCGCTTGTCAGCTAAGGTTGTGTCCACTGTTTGTATACTGCATAAACTTTGTTTTTCCAGAAGAAAACCAGGTTTCTAGATCCCACACATCAACAAAGTTGAGCGAAGATTTGCTGGGAGAAAAAACACGTGCTTTGCTGTGTTCTCCCAGCATAGTTCCACACTATGTGCAGTTCCCTTAGTTTTCAAAGCCTGATATTTTCAATGTGATAGGACAATCCTAGGAGAAGGAGAGCACTGGAAACTTAAAAATGTAGTTGGATATTCTCCTTCCTTATTGGGGTAAAATGTTCCTTGATGGTTCTAGACTCTAACTCGCCTCCTCTGGAGTTAAACGTGGGGATGTGTGGATGTTTTCCATTTTAGGGGGATTTTTTTCCCCAGTAAGTACTTTCTTCCCCTTAAAGGAAAGTCATCTCATGCTTAAATTTTAATTGCATAGTAACTACTGGTGGTGGCATTTACATATATATATTTCATTCTTCTACTGTCATCACTTCATGGAGTATTTGGTGGTCTTCCACTGTGTTATATTAGTCTCCTGTTATCAGTGTCTACAACAACAAGGCAAACACCTGCTTCAAATACATACTTCTAATAATAACAATTTCAGAAATTTAGTACAGTTAAAAATGGACGATGGAAAAGAAAAAGCTGAAGTAATTTTTTGGCTGATTGACTCATTGTGCAAGGGTTATCTTCAGTCATTACAGAGTTGCACGTAGATGGAAAAGGGAAAAGAATGAGATTTGGATCTAAACAGCTCTATAAAAAGTAAATAAAAACGTTTTATAGACAAATTGCTACTCAAACTTTCACTGTGTAAAATCTCCAAAAATTTATTTTGGAATCTTGTGGTCTTATGAACATGTGCTTTATGTATATTTTTAGAGTGCCAATGGAGAAAGACTTCCACTCACAATCTGTAAAGAATTCACCTGGCAGCTGTATTTTATGTGAAAACAAAAATCATTGACTAAAAATATTCCCATTTCAAAGGCCACTTTGAATAAGTGTATCATTCCATGCTATGCTCATACCATGCCTTGCACAATGATCAAGGCTTGTAATGGCACTTTTGCTATTATTAAATCATATTATTTTTTTTAACAAATTTCACACATTCATGTTCAATCGTCAGTATTTCTTGTGCTGAACACTCCTAATTGCATGAGCTTTGGTGTGGAGACTAATCTTAGGAGTTAATATATCTCATTTCTGGAGTCCAACAAGCACTGTAAAAAATCCTATGTGAATTTCTACTTGGATTAATTCTCTGACACTCAATTTTCTATGAACGTTCAAGACATTGAATTTTCCTGCCAGGAATGTGTTTATCAAACACTTATTACTTCTGGCAGTGTAGTTTTAAAGATGCAAATATTTTTAGTGAGATATGCTTGCTTTTTCACCCAGTCAAGAAGAATGTATTAAGATTATGAAATTTCTCTGACCAATTGCAAATAAGCTCCCTGTTTAAACAGCAGGAAAAAAAAAAGTCACAGTATGTCCACAGACTCAATAATAATAATAATAATAATAATAATAAAAAGAAAAGGCAGAAAAGTCTGTCAGATAGCAAATAAATCTGAGAAGGCTGTGATCTGCTGGGAAGTAGAAGGAAGCTAATTTGTCAGATAAATGATTTGTTGTGAATTGTACTGTTATCTCTGTTCAAGGGGAATGAGCCTTGATTCTGGAAGGTGCCCAGCCAATCCTGCCAGTTTCTAAACAGTCTCAGGGCCCATTGTGGGAGAATATCCATTTCTTTCACATGCAGGCTGTTTTTTTATGAAATGTAGTACAATGTCCAGGAAAAGAAACCTACACTCCATTCCCACCTCCACCATGGGTCTGTTTCATGACCTTGGGCAAAACACTTATCCTCTCTGGACAGCAATTCCTCCATCTGAAAATTGGGCATGATACTATATTTTTAAAGCTCTTTTGGACCCAGGATGAAAAATGCTAGACGTTGTGATTATTATTATATTTCATTGCTGACATCTATTACTGAGTATGTATTTCACAATGACAGCTATCACAGTATGTATATTTCTATAATGACAACTATCACAGCACGTATATTTCTGAGATGACAACTGCCATATTAGAGCGTGTATATTTTTGGAATTAAAGCTATAACAGCACACACTGTTCTAAAACTATAGTACTAATTGCCATATACTTTTCACAAATACACACTGTGTTATTATATGTCATCAAGTTGCACTTCTTGTTTCATTTTAGATATATATAATATAGGTGTACACCAGGTGTAGTACGTATTCAATGTTGTTTGACGTCCACCAAATTGCCCTACCCTAACAAAGCATCTTGTACAGCAATCTCTGGTAACAATGTGTAGAAATGCTATGAAAGACTTTTAATGGCTAAAAAGTCAGTATGGCAGTATCAATGAAATCTTTCACAGCATATATTAGAGAGTTAAACATTGCAATCTGTTCTTCATACTGATATCCAATATGTAAAGGAAATGCCAAGATCAGTCAAAATCTAAGAGGGTTTCTTTTCTTTCTTGTTTTCTTACCACAATTTATATATATGCTTAAAAAATATTTATTATTTAATCAGAAGAAGAAATCACATCTCTGTAAAATAAAAAAAGGGATTGTTCTCTCCTAGCAGTGCAGTGCATGGGAGGATTATATACAGCTGACTGCTTGATAGAATGCTTGCCATTTTTCAAATTAAATATTACTCATAAGCTTTTATGTACTTTGAGTAATTTTTAAATACAACAATGGAAATGTTTATTTAAAATTCTTAAAATTGTAAGTTACATATTTCAACATCAGTTAGTAAGTCAATTCACTTGATAGCATTTCATGTTTAGGAAAGACTAAACTGCAATACAGGAGTAGATCTTTGCATCATGGAAAAGCTCAGAGTTGAAGCTCATTTTGGACCCTTGTTTAACAGAGCTTAATGAACATCTACAGTGTCCAAAATGCAGGTGGGAAAACTTTCCAATTTAACTAGAAATATTTAGTAAAGTTAGGCTGAAGCTTCAGTTTCCTTGAATCCCCAAAATGAGATTAAGGAGTCAGGGGAAAAAACAAACAAACAAACAAACAAACAAACCCACCAACTAAATTCATAACTTGTTCTTTTTTTATTTTGAAAATTTTTAGTTATCTAAAAGTATGGGGGAAAGAATGTAAATTTTAAGCTTCAGTTATTTCACTCAGTTTAAACATTGATTCTTTGGCCTTTCAGTTCTGCAGAACAAACTAATTTAATGTCAAGGACTTTCAAAAGAGAGTATCTTCCAATCACTTAAGCTACTAATGTAAGTTTCTTTAGCCTTAGTAAGTCTAAAATCTCCTTGCAAACTATGATATTAATTACTAGTCACCTGATAGTTATTTTTTTCCCTTGACCTCCATTGTCTGAGACAACAACACTTCAATGCAATTTGGCTTCGTGTCCAAGTCAGTGCTGTGGCAGGACGGAGGCTTTGCAGCCTGTCCCCTGAAGGAGTCTCCACGCAGCTGTGGTTACCACCTCTTTGTGAACCTACAAAGAAGCTTGTTACCTCTAGTAAACCTCTTTGATAGCTGTGTGGGACTAGATTATCTCTTCACACTTGTGCCTGTTGGTACGCTGCTGGTCATACGGCAGGACTGCTGTTTGGGGTTGTGTTTGTTTGGGTGCTGCACCAGTGCTCACAATGATATGCTCCCAACTCTGCCTCTTTAATGTGAAAACCAATATAATTAACCAAATGACTGCCTTCTGCTTGTAGATGTGGAAAAAAAAAAAGAGAAAAAGAAAAAAGTAAAAATTGGCTGAATTGTGACGAATAGTATTACCCTCTGTTGTACCCATAAGAAAAAACATGTTTCACCCAAGGCACAGCCTTGTACTTATTAGTATTAGTTCCAGAACCACTGCTAAGTCAAGTATTTTGAGATGCTAGTCCATGAATAATAATGCCAGAGAAGTACAATAATTAATAGAACATGAGGATATTCCCTAAAGAGCATGAGTAGCATTGCAAGAGGTATGCATGCCTGTCCTTTGAAATTTGTCTGCTACGGCCTCTTGAACTTTGATTTTGAAAGGTGGGGAAGAGGTAAAATGAATTACACTTCATTAGCAACGTTGAGTAAGATGGAGCCCCCTCTTCTCTGGAGAAACAGCCTTTAATTGTTAAGTTCCCAGAATTCCCCCGTGCACATCAAGCTGGATTCACTCTCATGCTCTGACTGAGTGCAGGTGATGGTTTTCATTAGCCATTCTTTCTCTTGACCCTGATGTCATCATTGTTATTGTTATTTATTAATTTAAGGGGCCTCATTCTCCCCTGGATTGCAGGCGTTTCACACAAAACTCATAACCACTAAGCAAATATTAGCATAAGGGTAGCAAAACAAACTTTTCAAGAATATTTTGTATCAATTTATCACTGATGGACTGACATCCCTGGAGGCTCAGGTCTGCTTAGTCTGGTAGCAATTACAACAGAAACAAGTTCCCATTGCACACGCCTCTTACCTTCTGACTCTAACCTTGACCTGGAAGGGGCATTTTCTAGGGGTGAGAGTATGTCTTAGCCTATTCATTACTTTTCATGCCTTTTTAGACAGGTGGAGGAAAATCATTCAGTCAGTGATGATCTTAGCAAGCGATAGTGTATTAGCCAAAATGAAGAGTAATTTAGGATAGCAGGACAAAGAAGCACAGGCACCAAAGTAATGAATGTCACGCTCTCCTTCATCCACTGGGGTAAGGAGTTTGGAGATGCTCAATCACTCATCCGATTTAAGAGGGGCTCTATTTATAATTTTTTCTTAGGCTTTTGTATCAGCTTGAGGAGGCAAAGATGAAATGGCACCTCCTGAGGGACTTCTTTTGGGTTTTTTTTGTTTAACTTTTTGTTTGTTTATTTTTATTATTTTTTTGTTTTGATGGTTTGCTTTTTTTTGGGTAGGGTATGTGTTCTGGGGCTTTTTTTTGTTTGTTTTGGGGGTTTCATTGTTGTTATATTTTTATTTGAATGTTTGTTTGTTTGTTTGTTTCCAAAAAAAAGAAGAGAACATAACAGTTTTATATACCTTTCTGTCAATTAATAGAGTGGATGGTGCATAGGTAAGGGGTGCATTCCTCGGCCTCTTTTGCTTTCTATTTATTCTGCCTCTTTGAAGCAGCTCTGGGAAAGTCTCCATGCAAAATTGAAATAACTCTAAACCACTTAAGGGTAGTTCTAATAATGACCTATGCAAGCTGTTGCAAGAAAGAAGAAATGGAAGGAATATGTATGTTGTCTCTTGCACTTCTTTCTTTGGTCTATTATTTGTGAGCTTTGTGCCCTAAGATGTGCATGTCCTAATTCTCAGTGTACAAAGCCACCTGCAAACAGCTCTGTCAAAGAGGCATCTTATGTGTAACCTGAAAGTCCTAGAGAAGCTAACACACCTTTCAAAGGTTCAAGCAGTAGGAAGCAGCACTGCCATTTACTCTCAAATTCTTTTATTCACAATGTACTCTGGAGTCTTTGCATGGTGCAATGGTATGAGAGGCTATTAATGTTTCCCTTCCAAACAGCTCAGTGGAGAATTCACTCTGACTTACCTCTGGTTTTAAACACTATGTCAAGAGGTTAGTTTATCCCCAGTGTCACTGCTACTGTGACTGAGGCTGTGGGGTAAGGGCAGGTTCACTAACACATCTCAGGTACTGTGGAGATATCAGGGTACTCATTTCTTTCCCATCTCTGCTGTACATTCAGTTCAGTTTAGCTGAACATTTAGCAGCACATATACATAGCACAGCAAATGTAGAGAGATTTGCATCCATGGTGCACCTTCCATGGCACTGTGAATTCTACTGAAATCCTTGCAAAGAACAAAAGGTAAATGTATTAAAATTTTGGTGTGGAGCCATCTCTACCTCTCCAGCTGTCTGATTGCCCACATCTAGCTGAGTCCAGGACAATGCTCAGACTTCTATTGTAAGCTGTTTTAATTACTCTGAAAGGACAACATTCAAATCCAAGATAGTTAAGAAATGATTGCTACTTTTTGTTGTTGTTGTTGTCGTCTGTGTGTGTGTGTGTGTGTGTACGTGCATGTGCAGTGTTTTGCAACACAGACTGCTTAAAACAAAAAAAAAAAAAAAACACAAATATCTTTCTCTTTTTCATAAGTTTCCTTCAGCTTGGTATGGTACCAAGAAGCATTGAACAATGAGCTGTATGGTTAAAAGAAGTAAAATTCCCATTTTACCCATGTAGGAAATAGAAAACATTAACATTTGGATTTGAATGTGCCCAGGCTGCTCCAGCAGCTTGGCAACCACAAATATCATGCTGCCTAGAGAATCAGAGACCATGGAAAATAATTGTAAAGATAAGTACTTGGTGCAAAGAAGGGTTATGTGGAAGCAAGAGTGAAGAAATCTACATTAGGAGACCAGCTGTGCATTAGGTGTATAATACAATAGAGAATGACATAAATTACCATAGCAAACAAATGGACACTTAAGAAGCAGCACATAGGGGAATATGCATAAAAGAAAGACTGGGATTAGGAGCAGTGTTTGCTTCATCACTTCTTGCTTGTGGAGAGTTCTTATTTTAAAACAAACAAACAAATGAATAAAAAACCCTAAACCAAACCAATCCCTCTACACACACATTTCCTTAAAAAAAAAAAAAAACACCTCATCTCAGATTTATTTTTTTTTAAGACCTATATTCTTTATCTCAGATTTTTCTATTATGCAGTAGATTTTTTTTTTGTCAGTACTGGAAAAAGTGTGGTATTGTTGAAGTCAATGTGTGTTAGTGCAAACAGCCCAAGATCCTGACATTTCTGGGGGGAAAAAAACCTCAGTATTTTAATCTGGAGGCATTTGAAAGCCTGGAGGGACTTTTAAATTATTATTAAATTCTATCAAATCCTAAAATACAAAATAGGGATGATTTTGACAAATCTTTCTGGGCCAGATTAAGATAAAGATCAAGGAATTTGTAGAATCAAAGACTGGTAGGTATTTTTTGAGATTTACAGTATCACTTATACACAGCATAAATAGGAATAAATATATTTGAATTTTTAAAAGCAGAGTAGAAATATATTTGTGTACTTAGATAATTAAGAGCTAGCTTTTATCAAGCTTTACACATGTACAATGGTGTCTGCACCTTAGGTAATCTTCCCTTACTGCCAGTGAACAGAATTATGTGCTTCACAGCATGTTTTAGAACCTTGCTTTAAAATGAGAGGAATCATACCTTGAATGTGATTACTTCTCTCCATTTACTATAGAGAGAGTGTGCAGTGACTAGCTCAGATGAAAATGTCTGCTCTGTGTATGTCTATTTAAAGTCCAATGAATCACACCTGAAACTCTGAATTCACACTACTCTTAAGTCCTTTGAATTCTTTATATTAAAATACAAACCACTGCCTTGCTGCCAGCTCTACTGTGTATGTTGTGCAAGACCGATTGGTATCCTCCTCCTTATTCACTGGTCTCATATCCTCCCTTTCTTAAGAAAAGAATGAAAAAAGGATGAATGACATCTGTTAGCAATCAATGGTCAGGGTGTACCTTGAATGCAAGATGTTAGGACACCCTATGTTAGCCCAGATTTACATTTGCTGTGAATTGACAACATTATAAACTGTGAAATGTTGCCATTTGCTTGAAAGTTAGATTGCCACTTCCATGAATATTTGTTTCAGGGGGATTCTGGAAAAACTGTAATAAAATAGGTGGTGATAAAATCTGTTTAAACAACTTTTCAAATTGCGTCATTAGTGTTCCCTTCCATTAAACCCGAATTTTCTGATGGAGAAGAGAATATGATCTGGTGGTTGAGATTCATTTTGAAGAAGGAAAATTATTTGAAAATGCCTAAGAATCCATAACAATTACCTAAAATAACATGCAGCACACAAAAGAAAACCAAACCAAAACAAAACCTGAGAGTGTATCAGAGGTAATTTTCACAGCTTGTGGTCTCACTGCAGTTGTTTTTTTTGTTGTTGTTTTTTTTTTTTTAAATATAATTCTGTAAAAAGGGAATTTTTCTATAGCTAGAAAATGGGTAAAACCACATGTACAATGTCTCATACATGATTTTTTTGGAGCAAACAGGCTGAAACTTCCCATATTTGATTTGTCCATTCTCTCTAGCAGTTTAGCTAATAGTTCATTCCAGTTCCTTTAAAAAAGAAATTTATGGAGTACTAGCTTTAAAATTGCAATATAAATGCAAATAGACTGACATCAAGAATCCCTTGATTAAATACTACAGAAAAGTAGCAATAGAAGAAAAAATCATTTTTTAAAACAATTTTTAACTATAATACTATCTTAACTAAAAGACATAAACCAAATCCAAATTTAAATTCCAACAATCCTGATAATCCAACTCAAGGCAGAAAAATGAAAAAAACCAAACCAAACCAAACCAAAAAACTTACTAACCAACCAAATAACCACAAAACTCAAAACCAAAAAAGTCCAGAAAGCAAACAAACCAACCAACCAACCAACCAACTGAAAAAACAGCACCATAAACATGTGGAATACATTTTCTTTAAGCTCCTCAGGGCCAAAAAGAACAATAAGTACAGTGGATAAATAGAGGATGGCTGTTTCTCAAGTAGTACAAAATAGTAGTCAATACTGTAAGCTGACCAAGTGAAATGAGAAAAGGAGTTTTCCATAGTGGCTCCTATGCCTATTTAAAGTTACAACTAAGATCTATGTTTTTAAGATAAAAGATTTGAATTCTGTAGGATTTTTTTCTCCTGAAAAATTAAAAATGTAGAAGATAATGTTACCAAGAGAGATTCTGAAGTCACAGTCAGACCAAAAAGGCAAAGTTCCTAAATCTCTACTGTATATCATACTGGTAAGGATTTATAACTTTGGATGAACATATTGTAGGCTATCAGAAAGAAAGGAATAAATGGAACCAAAGCCAAGTTTGTGCAAGGAAGAGGGAGGGAGTGAGGAACATTATTAAAGCAGATAGTAATGGAAACCTATGAGAAATCTGGGCAGTGTTACAGGTAAAATGATTAAGTGCCTTCCAGTCCGAAACATTGTTCTCTTTCCTTCTCATTCAAACCGAAATGCCCAGTAGGTGGGACACGGGTGTCAGAGTTTTCTCTCTCTTAGACAGAAGAAGCTAAAGACTTGAGAGAGCACCTAAAAAACCAGTGTCCTGTAAGAACTGGAGGACAGGTCAATCTGGGATGCTCTTAGGGGAAGCTTTCCCTTCACTGATAATGGCAGTTAGGAGTTCCAGCTTCCAGAATGTGCAGTGGTCTAAAAGTACTAGCTCTCAACCCTAGCAAAACTATTCATCACTGCTTTGCTTAGTGACAGCCTCGAGCCAATCAATCATCCATCAACATGCAGCTCTCCATATGTCTTTCTGCACATCTATTCCTATATAAACACTTGTTGAGATGGAAGAGTAGACAGATATCTGTGTGGAAGCAAGGGTCAGCAGCTGGGATGCTTTCATATGTTTATGCAGATGTTCCCCTATTCTTTCATCTCTACGAGCATCTCTCTGACTCTTTGATTGACCTTTGTGGTCACTGAATATTCATTTTCCTAGAACTTCATTGACATTTTAGACAGCGCAAGATATCCAGAATACAACATCCTACAGTCAACTTGTTATATTTTGAAGATGCAGCTGAATCCTTATGGTCTAAAAAGTAGTATTGTAAGACACAAGATAAGGTAGAGTCCTTTTTTTCAGTTCTTCCCTTTCCCCCCACCCTCCACCCTGTAACTTTCAAAATCCTTCTCTCTAAGGAAATATATTCATAGACTACTTCTTTTGAGAGTGATCATGATTTACATGACCTCCAGATCCATTAGTTGGGAAGGGCATTTACCTGTAAGAAGATAATAAGCAAGTTTATTTGCAGCTGTGCATTTGGGAATCAGTGTCTATTTTACCTATTGTACTGCTTTGGGATAGAGTCACTTGTCTCCATAGCTGCTTGTGTGAGGTTATGCTTTGTATTTGTGATGGAAACTGTTGTTAACAGAGGTGTTTTATTTATTGCTGGACACAGACAACATCAAGGTCTTTTCTAATTAGGCTGCACAAGAACCTGGGAGGTGGCACAGGTGGGACAGGATAGTGTGACAAATGTTTGAACCTTTCATTTTTAGCCTACCAACTTGCAAATGCTCAACAAGTGTCAGCAGACATTACAATTTAATAACAAATGTATGTTTTTCTGGCATGGTACTCACGCATCTGACACTGGGGATCCAACAGGATTGCTATGACTGAAACCTGCCTGAGCAATATGTCTACGAGCAGTACCCAAAGCTGAGCACCAGATGCCTCTGTCAGCTTTAGAAACCCCTGCATCATATCCCTTTTAACCTCACTACCCTATGGAATAACTACTTAGTGTACTAAATCTGCTAAGCAAGGACTTTGCAATTCCAATCCAATATAAATGAATAAATATCTGACTGCTAAATGAATAATCTCTCATACATTAAACCAGTAAGCCAAAAAAGTCATTATAATGTATGCATTTAAATTATAATATACAAATATACAAAAGGGAAGATAGACATCCATTGAGACCAGAGAATTGATTACATGGCTAACAAGTGGAATATTTATAGGTCATTATTCATATTAATACTAATAGTTCTTTTGTGCTGCTTTCCTCCATTCTATTGTAAGAGACAATGAAGTCAGTGGCTTCATTTCCCTTCAATAACCCACCCCCTACCTCAAATTTACCCTTGAATCCACCATTCTACTTTCTCCTGAATAACCTTGCCTAATATAGTTTCAATTTAAAAAGTAAGTGTTAAGCTGGGAAATGGATAAAAGAGGAAACCAGTACATATAAGCATGAAAGTTCACTGTGCATTATTAACAGTCATAATAGTACTTCGCATTTAATTCCCTTCCTGTAAGGGGATTAAAACATTTCTAATTATTAATCAGTATTAAACAGTTTATAATTACCTCTGCAAGAAGGTAATTATTAATACACCCATTTTGCAGATAATCTAAACCACAAAATAACTGTATAAGTTTGCCAAAATGGCTCAAAAAAAAAAGGACATAAGAAGTAAAAGAAGAAAGGTTGTGTGTCCTGTCCCTTGCTCTTGTTCTAACTCATGTAGTAACTCATTGTTTTTGGGAAGAGAGGTTCTGCCTAGAAGCTGCCAAACACTAAAAAGGAGGAAACTGTTATGAAAGTCATGTCAGTTTAACTCTAAGCATGAAAATATGACCTTACATAGTGCAAAAACAGAGAAACAATAAAAATAATATCAAAGCAACACACACATCATACCCTTTACTAAGCATTTCTGCTTAGCTGTTATGCCTATCGAAAAAGTAATTTAAAAAAAAAAAGAAAAGATTATTTTAAGCTAAGGATTTGTCATTTCCAGAGTTCAATATGGAGGGTTTTTCACATATTTTATTTAATGTAACATATTATATATCTCAGTGATGTACAGATCTGCACCTAGCAGTAAATTCCTCCACCGAAGATTCTTCCTACTGAATATTAGTTCAGAAATGTCAACTCTAACACTTTCTGTATACATATTGGTGCTACACTGATAATTTCTACTGATGAACATTCATCTCAGGACTACATAATTCACCCCTATCTCATGGAAAACGTGCATTGCAGGACCTTTCTTCAACCCAACTCTTTATTTGGCATTTATTTTAAATTACACTTACTCTTTTTCTCTACCATAACTGACAGTTTGATCCATTAATTCATTGCATTCTTAAAAAAAAATAAATCAGTTTATCTATCTATCTAAATATTTATATATATATTTATATACATATCTAGGACCATGTTTTTGCTTCTCTTAAAATCCATTCTTACAGAATTAAAAAGTGTATGTAGGCAAAAAGGCTGTTGTGAAGGATTGTTTGTTTTTTGTTTTCTGTGGTAGTACAGGACAATGTGTAGACTGATTCAAGAACAACAAGGCAGTGAAAATACAGAAATGAAAAGAGAGACTGCAATGTGGGCTTAAATATGCTTTATTTAGCTCCCTAACAGGGACTGAAATTTTTAGCACCTAACAAAGCAGTCCTCTTAAAATGAGAATGGTGATTACCCAGACAAACAAAAAGATGTCTTTGTAGAGATCCATTTTGCAATGGAGTTTAGGGAAATACCTATTCACAAGTGAATCCCTTGGTTATTTTATCAAAACTATGGTGTAGCAATAAATTTTAAAAAATATTTTTAATTAATTTTTATTCACCTATCAGCTGACAATATCACTGGCACAACATAAATAGTGGTCTGAAGACACTGCTTGATCTTCTATTGGACTGGGCTGTGCTGTTATCTCTTAAACAGACCGAACAAACATGAGAAGAAGGACATCAAGATCTATTATCAGGTAGCTACTTCTCAAAAATTCATACAGAAGGATGAATACAGGATTAATCTTAGACAATTTGGAATCTCAGTGAATTACCAAGCTACACTCTGGTCTCTATAACACTTCTCTTGTCTTAAATAGCAATAATTTGAAGAGTTCCATGCAACCTTTATCTCAGATGTGCAAGCATTTGGGATTTTTTTTTTTTTAGATTGTACTCTCTCCTCCTAGTTATGAATAAATGAAAGGAAACCACTAAATATCTTGATTTTTTCATAACACAGGTTATGTATCTACAGCCAAAAAATAATTTTAAAATCTACTCTTTAAATCTCTAAATCCTAACACGTGTAATGAAGGTTTCCCATTTCTGATCTAGGAGTGAAAATTGCAAAAGTGGCAGTTGTAAGATAGTTTGCATTTCCCTTCCTCCATTAAAAGAAAAAACATTAATATCTTTCTCAAATGGATAGGTGCATTTAACACAGGGGTCATAACTTCACTGAAATCAGCAGAGCTTCTCTGATTTATACATGAAGTATATCCCAGACATCAAGTGTGTAACATTTCAGGCAAATTAGCTTAAAAACTTTGGACTTTATCTTATGTGAGTCTTTATCCATTTAGTGTCTCATAGATGGGGGAACTAAGGGCAACTCCAGTCCATTACTTTAATATCACCATAATTCTATTAATTTCAGAGAGCACACCAAGCAATGAAAAATAAAAATAAAAGTTACAATGAAAATAAAAAGAAAAAGAGCAAAAGTAAGACAAAGAAAGAAAGAAAGAAAGAAAATAAAAATGAAAATAAAAAAGAAAAGAGAAAGAGAAAGAAAAAGAAAAAAAGAGAAAGGTAAAAAAATGAAAAAGAAAATCTACATTACAAGAGGAAAGAAAATATTCATTAATGAATTGTACATCTGTCTACAGGAATTCTACAGATCTGTCCTTATTGACATCTAGTTATGATGTGGATAACTCACTTTTCCAAGCCTAATTCTTCCTGTGTAATGTGAGAAGTGACACCACATCCCTTCACCTGGGTCTTATGAGCCTTAAATCCTAACTTTTGCAAGGATACTGGAGATTAGCTGAAACAAAATACCAAATCCTATGAGGAGTGGCTCTGTAGAGCACAGAGGTCTCAAAAAAAAAAAGAAAAAGAAAAAAAAAGACTGAGGTTCTTTAGCCTGGAGAAAAGAAGGCTCAGGGGAGACCTTCTTGCTGTCTAAAACTGCCTGAAAGGAGGTCTCAGCCGAGTAGGGTTGGTGTTTTCTCCCAGGTAACAAATGATAGGAAGAGAGGAAATGTCCTTGAGGTGCAGTTTTGAGTCAAATATGAAGTAAAAATTCTTCACTGAAAGGGTGGGCATTGGAACAGACTGGCCAGGGAAGTGGTGGAGTCACCATCCCTGGAGCTGTATATGTGGCACTTGGGCACATGGTTTAGTATTGGGCTTGGCAATGCTGGATTAATGGTTGGACTCGATCTTAAAGGTCTTTTCTGACCGAAATGATTCTATGATTCTATGGAAATTGCTTAAATCTACACATTGTCCTGATGCTAAGTAATTACTAAATCAGTGTGTGTTGCTTTGAAACTCACGAATCACTCTGCAGTTATTTATTCTCTTTGTTACTGAGTCTGAGTATTCTGTCAGTAAAATTACAGTGTCTACAAAGCTGAAATGTGGATAGATAGAAACCTAAATGCCCAGGAAAGAGCAAAAGGACACTTTGCAGTATTCCTGGTGAGCAAGGTTAATGCTGTCTTCAAAAAGTTGGAGGAAGTAATATAATTTTTTTTAGTGGAGTCTCTCATATCTCATTAGCAATATCTTATCCAATTAGCACATTAGCAACATTCCTTTGTATTGCATTAGCATTCATATCATATCAGAATATATTGTTGCTAATACTATGTTACAGTCGTATCATATTAGTGACTTTCATATCAGATTACTGAGAGAGGATACTAATAAGACATTCCGATTCAATTAGTAAGGTAACAGAATTCCCTTCTTTCCAAGTCACTTCCAGCTTTGCTCCTAAATATAAGCTGATGATATGCATCAGTGGAGTAATCCTTTTACCATCTCAAAAGAACTTCGCCCTTCAGAAACCATGTCTGTAAAAAGAAAGAATTGGAAATCGACTCCCGTGTTCCTACCTTGCTAAACTCTGTGATCTTTCCAGTTCCAGGGATGCCAAAGGGAAGAGAAAACTCTCATTAGGCACACAGCCCTATTGCCTTGGCTGACAGATAGTGCTGTTTCCTGGGGTGTGTGTTGCAGGGGATAGATCAGCACTTTGCAGGACGAAGCGTTCAGGTGGTGTGTTAAAACTAGCTTAGAAATAGGGGTTTGTTCATTTTAGACTTCCTTCCTACTTGAAAAATTCCATTCAGTAAATTTTTACTGAATAATACGAGGAGTTTCATTAATCTAAATCCTGAGAATTTGAAAATACTTTGCCTTTATAAGTACTGATAGACTCTCAGAACAGCAATTTATACCAAAACCTGTTCAGAAATGCAGTTTGAAGAGGATGAATGTGCTTTGGTAGAAAGCATATACCTAGGATTCAAGTGGATGAATGGAATCCAAGATGTAAAATTGCTAACTTTGTTATTACCTTCAATTTATCTGTGTTCACCACAGGCATTAATTTACTGTAAGCAAAGTGGGAGTTTGGAAAAAGCTTCTTCTCCATCTTTCCCCATTAGTTGGCCATTATAGGAAGTGATTCCAACATTATGACACTGGAATATTTGTGTTCCTATATAGCCCTCTTCACCTTTTACCATGGCAGTTGCACCTATGTGAGAATTTGCTAATCCTTCCGAAAAAGTGCCAACTTTCCTCCAGAGGAGGATTTCCACCTACTGAGATTAGGGTGATATATTCAAATAAAAGTATTCCCCAGACGTTTGTTCATCTCCAGGGACATATCTACTGTTCTTGCTAACTGAAAGCCATGGCCATGTACCTTTGAAGGCTTTCCATCAAGGGCTCAATTCCGTGAGCATCATCTATGTTATGTCTGACCGTCAGTAAGAAGATACTATAGACCAAATATACCTTTTACATCATCTCTGAAATAGATTATGGTTTACAAAACCTCCCTGTCTCAAAGCAACAGTGAAATGTATGAATGAAATCTTAGCTAACTTTCTTTCAGTGTAAATATACTGCCCATGCTGATTATTAACCTCATGAAGTAAATTACACAGACAATGTACCAAGTTGAGTAGTATCTCTGCTTAACTCTTCTCAAATTAAAGTGATATTCATTAAAAGACTCTCAGGCCTATTCCTGATGTAATATGGCATCATCATTGTTCCAGTGATAAGCTCTTGCCAAAGACATTGTAAGTCATCAGTGGAAGTTATCTGATTTTTATCTGTTGTGAGCTGGATAATGCAGTCAGGAGCTGAACGTGCACTGGATTTGATTATACAAGAATAATACATTTGGACTCTACCTTTTATTAATATTGGTAGTATTGAGTATCAAGTAATATAGACTTGGAAATTTCAACTTAAAGTAAAATTGCAATGGTTCTTGTTAATTACAGTGTTGTTACAACTGTTTAATCTGTGGTTTCTTCATCCATCTCCGCTGTATCCAAGATTCTTCAGACTGTTTGGGTATTCCATCAGACAACTGGCCAAATTCATGCAAAGTAAACATCTTGAAGATCCATCTTCTTCCAGATGAGATCTTTAATCATAGGGCCACAGCCATCTCTTCTTTGCTTCTTTCCTTTCCTCCTACTGAATACTGAATTATTTTTTGCATAGTGCTCAACTTCTACAGAAATACTGTGTCATAATTTAAAATGGCCAGTAATCCATCGCTTAAGTCAACTCCTTAGAGTGTTATTAGTTGAATTATCTCAACATGAAGAATATCCAAAATTTATTTTTTTTTAATAAAATGAGTGCTCAATTACTAAAAGTACAGCACAGATGTCTCAAAAAAAAAAAAAAAAGAGAGAGAAAAGAGTTTAATTTACCTTTACCTTTCTGATTGGTAGACTCCTGCCCACAGCCAGTGCACTGCAACATCCTACATTTTCTCCAGCATTAGGGACACTCATCTGAGGTCATAGAGCTCAGTTTAGTTGCCCATACTTAGGTGTTCAAAGCCAGCCTATCCAAAGATATCAGTGTTGACCTGGAAGAAGACCCCTAAGCCAAACTGGAGCAACATCTGCAGAAAAAATGCATGAGCTGTGGGCCTGTGAGATAGGCCTGAACAAACCCCAGCATTTTTTTCACCTAAATATCCTTCTAGAATGTGCATTTACTGGACCTCCATTAGCTTAGATACTGATTTCCTCTACAGTATATTTTACTTAAATTTGGGCTTCTATATCTGTCAGCAGACGTTTTTAGAAAGGATGAAATGAAAAGGACTTATATATTTGTTTCCATTTGGTGGACATAATCAATGGAAAATGGATTTTTTTTAATTATTTTTTTTTTAAATCAGAAATTGTAGTAATACCCATCATTACAGTATATCTGCAAAATATTGTAGATTGCAAATCATCTGTAACATCAAAGTTTTAACCTAAAAATAGCGTAGCAGTGTTATGAGTTTATTGAGCACTTGAGAACTGAATGTGAGGCCTGACTACTGACATAATTATACAGTGATGAATAGAAAAATAACATGCTAGTCCAATAAATGAACTCTCCACAATACATTTTCAGTTTTGAAAGTGCTAATGTCAGCAAAAGCAGAACTCATGGTTGTTTGTCACAGACGATCACAAAATAATCACAGAGATTGCTCTCTATTTGAATGAATATTCATGAAAAAAATCCATTATTTGCATAGCCATAGTAATTTTACTCTTCTAAAGTTAAATTTTCCCCCAAAGTCTTATTGGAGGATGGAGGATAATTTCCTTATAGTATAAAATGTTATAGACTTAGGTTAGATAACTGCCCTAATTTCAGCTATCCATTGGTGGCTATAATTCCATGGAGAACTTGATAATGAGTAAATTTGTTAATTCCTCCTACAAAACAGACTCCATTTGCATTAAGAACTGATGTCTGAAATCGTTTTGCACTGGAAGTATTATATCAATGTCCTTATTAGCTGCCAAGAGATGTAACCAACCAAATAAGCTAAAAGTAATGTTTAGAATATATTTCAAAAGGTAAAAAGAATATATTACTGTCTCTACCATATGAGATTTGGAACTTCTGCAAAGTATGTCCTTAAAAAATATATATATAAAAGAATAGCTGAGGAAAAAAAATGCCTCAATCAATTGTTATTATTTTAATTTAGGGAAAAAACACACAGTAATAAAAAGGTCTATACTTTAGTTTAAATTCCCCTGAGAAAACCATTTGTCTTTTATTTTTCATTTCATTTTTAACTGAAGCTCATGCTTAATAGCAGATGCTGTTTTCAATGTGAGGCCAGGAAAAAAAAAAGAATTTTGAAAATTCATCCTCAATAAAATAAAATAAAATTAAAAATTCATTACTTGTTTGTTTGATGTAACTTCATTACAACCTTTACTAGGATGTCCACAAAGCTGTTTGCAATACAAATATAATGTAGAAATTCAATGGCTATTTTCAGTATTTTTGCATAAAAATAAAGCATGACTGCCTGCAATATGTATGTTGTATATACAAGACTTCATTATTTTCCCTTTATGTCAATACTAAAACTATGAAAATACTTTGAAAAGGGGAGAGACCAGCAAGAAAACTGTTGTTAGTGTTCTTAGTGTCAGAATTTCTTACTGCAATTTTCAAAAACTCATTTGCTCCAAAAGAATCACTAATAAAGTTTCTTTGTGAATTCACTATATTTTTCTTTTAAATCATTCTGCTAAATACCACCTTCACATACTCTGAAGTTTTATAAATTCATTGTACAAACTATTGGCAGAACCTACCTCGCCCTGGAAGGTATGAAATCAGCATTTGGCACAAAGCTCTCATTGTTCTGAGGTCACCTCTGCCTTTTTGCAAATCATGTGACCATATTACTTTCTTCCCTTGCTCTGTTCTGTGCTGGTGAATGTTCAGCTCCGTATTGGTTTTGTGATCTATGTCAAGGAAAAAAGCTTGCTCCTGGGTAATCTGGAACTGGTTTGTGTCTATATTATTTCTAAAATCCAGACTGAAGAATCATCACCAAAGAAAACAGTTGGATTAGTAAGGTTTGGAGACACCACATGCTCAGTAGGGACAACCAAGGAATAGAGTGGAGAAAAGTAAACTAGTGAAGTAGGGACTAGAAAGTCTAAAATGTTTTTTGAAAATGCTGCAAGTTGATGTTTTAATGTCATATTTCTCTACATTCTTGTGAATTCACATCCTCCTCTTTTTAGAGGTAGACTTTTTTTCAATAAAATTCTTGATGCTTTAGCCTTTTGAGCTCTGAAACTAAGAAGTTTTGAATTCCTTATTTTAAATCTGATGACAATTTTCGGAAAAACTGTGGTAACTAATAAGTTTTTAGGGTGAGAAACTAATCTGACTTATTTATTTATTTATAAATACAGGGCTCTATTAATATTATTTACCTTATCTGTTGATTTTGAAGTAGCTTTTCTGTGGTATTGAAATTATTCAGGATAAAAGAATTCTAAAACATCTAAGTTTTATAATTATGTATGGAAGGATACAAGCTGTTTGTATACACAATAGGATGACAATAAAAGCAATCTGTAAGCTTCTTCCAAAAGTGATCTTTTATAACCACCCGCTGTTTAGTCATTTTGTAATAATGTGATGGATGAAAATGTTTTGAAACTGAAACACCAAAGAGATCTGCTCAAATTGCATTTGTAGATGACAAAATATTGCTGGAAATATATAGCCAATAAGATGTCCATTCAATATCTCTAAATACCGATACCCTGAAGAAGCAGGTCTTATAAACATGATGGTAGCAAGTATGATGTTGGTGTATCCCACAGCTGGTGATAGTTTTGTTTAATTTAGACTAAAGATCTAGACCTAAGCTCCTGGACCAGTTACAAGAAAAACTGGGAATTTCTGTTACTTTCTTCACTGCTAAATTCTGAGACAGATTCTCTAGTTTTAGCTATGCACCCAGAGATCATAGAATAAATCACGGAATGGCTTAAACAGGAAGGGACCTTAAAGACCACCTAGTTCCCATCTCCCTGCCATGGACACAGGCAACTGCCACTAGACTGGGTTGCTTTCAGCCCCATCCAGCCTGTCCTTGAACATTTCCAGGGTTGAGGCAACCACAGCTTCACTGAGTAACCTCTGTCAGTGTCTCACCATCTTCACACTAAAGAATTTCTTCCTAACTCCTCATCTAAACACAACTTCTTTTAGTTTAAAACCACCACCCCTCCTCGCTCTATCACTATCTGCCAGTATAAAAAGTCCCTCTCCTTCCTTTCTGTAAGCCTTTCTTTAGGTGCTAGAAGGTGCTCTAGGGTCTTCCCAGAGCCTTCTCTTCTGCAGGATGATCAACCCCAACTCCCCCTGCTTTTCTCCGTAGGTAAGGTGCTCCAGCCCTCTGATCTGAAATGTGGTATATGGAGCATCTGTGAGTTTTGTCAGACTAGATACTTGCTTTTTGCAGCTTTGTGTAATCACTTTTCCTGATAGGTAATGTGGAATGATATCAAAAACTACCATTTTGAGTTGATCATTTGTTGAAGCCACCTTGCCTTCACTTTAAAGAGTGGCCCCAAATGTCTCCAGGTGAGTGCTATTAACTCAAGGAGGCTTAACCTGACTGTAAGCACCACGGAAAGAAATATAATTAATATATTAATGTAGGAGAATGGAATTATTCAGATTCCCAAAGTTAAACTTCTGAACTGGATTGTTACAACTGTAATCAAAAATTTTCATTAGGTCTCTTATATTAATTAAAGGAGCTAAAGACACTGAGGAGAATTCACAGGAATATAGTCTGTTCTTGATGAGCTTTGTAAAATCTAGAAGCCTAAAATGGAATTCTTTTCTCACCCTGCTGTAAATCCCATAGTGTGAGAATACCAGAATTGCATCGGAATAAGTCAGATGTTTGTAAGAAGCAAATAATTTCCTGCATAGTCAGTCATTTCTGACTGTAGAAAACTCAATATGGCTTTACAGAGTAACAGTAATTTCAAAACTTATTGGTTGAAGAAAATATATCTTGAAACTTAAAAAAAAAAAAGCAAGAAAACAAAAAAACCCCAAAAACCCAAACAAATAAACAAAACACCCCCCCTAACCCAAATCAACTAACCATGCAAAAAAAAAACAACAAAAAACTTGAGAACCCACAAGAAAACTCTGAAAATCAAAACTACAGAAGTCTTTAAAAATGGAGCTGACTTCTTTTACGTATTCAGGTACTCTGGAGAGGATGTAATCAGTGCTACATCTTTTTAGTGGGCAGCTACTGTGACCTCGTATACCTCATGGTACATGAGCTCAGCTCGTATACCATAGTGCCAGAAAATGCCTGCATTTTCTATAAGAACTTTGGCCCATGGGATGTACAAACTTTTAGTCAGAGTTTAAAGGTATAAAATAAACACTGTTTTAAGTTCTACAGTACACAACCATGGCTAAAATGTAATTAGTAAAAAATGCTAGGCAAGAGCGTTGTGTGACCAGAACTATTCAATCAGAAAGTGCTGATTGAACATATATAATCACAATCAAAGCCTTTATTTAAATAGGGGTTACAGTCCTAATAAAACACAAAGGGAAATAGGGGCAGAGGGCTTCTAGACAGGTAATGAAAGAAAAAATTAAACTCATCCAATTACATCTGGGGAAAAATCCATTACCTATAACAGTGAGAGGACAGCCCCAGGAAAATTCAGATGCAAAACTAATAATGAAGGCGCAGTGTCCTTTCAACAGATTCTAAATGAGCTCTAATTTTCTTACATCCACCATTCCCAAACTATATAAATTTCAACTAAGCAGAAAAAAAGTGACATGCTAGCACAATTGTTATTCCAAACAGGCACAGCTGCTTGCTCACCTTAATTAGACCTAATCCCAAAAGGGAACCAATCTTTCCCTATTTTCTTCGATGAGCTCACCTGATTTACCTCAACTTTTCTTTTCTAATAGGTTTTGCCCTAACCTTTCAGCTATTGTCGTTTCAGAAATTCTAATGGGAACTGAAGAGCTGCAGCTCCCTTGTGCCAAGCTGTTTTATCCTTTTTTTTTTTTTTTTAAAGCAAGTTTTTCCCAAATGTCAGAATCTTACTGAGGTGAAGAGGCATTTTGAGACGTGATGGGATGGGGGGGAGAAGCTGAGAATAAAGAGGGGGAAAAAGTTGAACATGGTGTGTGATTTTTTAAATTTTATTTTCTAAGATTCTGGGTCAAATCGGGAGCTTGCCTCCAACAAAACCTCTAGGAATGTGTGGATTGCAGAAAAGACTAAGGCTTGCATGATCTGACCCCTGGGTGCTGTGGCAGTACACAATATCTTGGCGTCTGTGTCAGTGATAGTTATGGGAACAGAGTTTCAATACCCACAGAGGTGAGTATAATATAGGGATCTGTTTATGTCCTGTTTTTGTTGACCTCTACAGCAAGTTGGGTAATCATATCAGAAGAATATAGCTTTCTCATTAGTGCTTCAGGTGAGAAAGTTTTCAGAAGAACAGAGCAAGATTCTGAAGGTCTTTCATTGTCAGCGTGTTCACTTTCCCAGCTTCATCTAATCCCAAGGTTTTCCATCAAAAGTGGCAACAAAGACACACTCATTTTTCACAAGAGATGTCAGAGTTTATACTGTGGGAACATTGATAAAGAATTGCACTACAAAGAGTTTTTAAAACCACAACACAACTCGGAGAAAAAAGTTTCCTTGTAACACAAATCAGTCTGTTACAATTATTATCAGGGTAGCTTTCAACCCTCTGCATTTTGGTCTTTCAAATGAAAGCTACATTAGTGGCTATAAATCCACTTGTAAATATAGTCTCTTCTCTAGCTATCAAAATACATGCTCAAAATATATTTCAAAAAACAGCTTCACATTTTAGTACTGCTCATATGCCACACCATCACCCCCACCATGCTGAGTTTAAGCTTGAATTTGCTTTATCTAGATTTGGGCATGTGAGGTCACCTCATTTGGAACTGATGAAGGTAGTCATGAATAAGAAATTAAAGGACCTAAAAGTATTTCTAGGGGCCAGGTCTATGTATATATACAGTCTCACACCAGCCAAGAGATCACTTCAGTGCTCCTGAGTCCTCATTAACTCATTGCATTTTGATTTCAGAGCAAGTGCTTTAACTTAAAATAGTTATTGCAATTGAGAGATGAGAAAAATAACAGCATCTGAATAGCACCCAGGAGGGATAGACATGCTTCAAGAAGGAAGTCTTGAAATCACAGGAGCAGGCTGTCCCTCTCTACCAAAAGGTGAGCCGGCATGGAAGACAACCAGTCTGGCTGAACAGGGAGATTTTGAAGGAAATCAGGGTAAAAAAAAGAGCCTTTGACACCATCTCCCACAGCACACTCCTGGAAAAGCTGCAGTCCATGGCTTGGACAGGGGCACTCTGTGCTGTGTTAGGAATTGACTGGAGGGTTGGTCCCAGAGTGATGGTGAATGGAGCTGCAACCAGTTGGGATCCAGTCACCAGTGGTGTCCCCCAGGGATCAGTTTGGGCCCAGTTCTGTTTATTATCCTTATTGATGATTTAGATGAGGGGGTTGAGTCCACCATCAGCAAATTTACAGATGACACTAAGTTGGGGGGAAGTGTCAATCAGCTGGAAGGCAGGAGGGCTCTGTAGAGGGATCTGGATATGCTGGAGAGTTGGGCTGATTCCAACAGGATGAGGTTCAACCAGGCAAGTGCCGGGTCCTGCACTTTGGCCACAACAAACGTCTGCAGCACTACAGGCTGGGCACAGAGTGGCTGGAGAGCAGCCAGGCAGGAAGAGACCTGGGAGTTTGGATTGATAGGAAGCTGAACATGAGCCAGAGTGTGCCCAGGTGGCCAAGGAGGCCAATGGATCCTGGCCTGGATCAGGAACAGTGTGGCCAATGGGTCCAGGGAAGTGATTCTCCCCCTGTACTCAGCACTGGTGAGGCCACCCCTGGAGTGCTGTGTCCAGTTCTGGGCCCCTCAGCTCAGGAAGGACATAGAGGGGCTGGAGCGGGTCCAGGGAAGAGCAACAAGGCTGGGGAAGGGACTCAAACACAAGTCCTGTGAGGAGTGGCTCAGGGAGCTGGGGTTGTTCAGCCTGGAGAAGAGGAGGCTCAGGGGAGACCTCATCACTCTCTGCAACTACCTGACAGGAGGTTGTGGCCAGGTGGGGGTTGGTCTCTTCTCCCAGGCAACCAGCAGTAAGACAAGAGAGCATGGTCTTAAGCTCTGTCAGGGGAAGTTTAGGTTAGATATTAGGAAGAAATTCTTCACAGAGAGGGTAATCAGGCACTGAAATGGGCTGCCCAGGGAAGTGGTGGATTTTCTGTCCTTGGAGGTTTTAAAGATGAGACTGGATGTAGCATCAGTGCCATGGTCTAGCAACCGCAGTGGTAGTGGATCAGGGGTTGTACTTGATGATCTCAGAGGTCCCTTCCAATACGGCTTATTCTATAATTCTATGATACTATGATTCCTTCTCCTTTGAATTTACATGTAAGCAATTAAATATACCTACCTGCTCAACATACCTACTGAAATATATTTTAACTGTCCAATGTACCTCCAAGTTGATTACAAATAAGAAAACACTGAAGTTTCCTTTTAAAAGATTTTCATTATGTAGCTTTTGCACAAATAATTCAATGTAATGAACTTAAACAACACAAAAAACTTTTTGTAAGGCAAAAATACATTAATTTTTGGCTTTTAATATACCAACTACCTTTCTAGATATGCATTTCTTTTCCTTCTGAGTGATAAAGGGGAAAGTAGTCAATGAAGAATAAAAGGGAAGAGTAAATAAGGAAAAAACATGATTATTTGAGTTTAATAATTAGTTCACTCCTAAGGACTGAAACAATTCTCATGTTCTATTTCCAGTGTTCTTCAAAACCTCTGAAAGAAGAAAAAAACCTACTGTTATGTCTGTTGGGAAGATCTTTGGTGCTCAGTGTAGAGGTAAACATTTGGTACCTTACTTTCTTTTTCTTGTCACCGTTCTATAAGATGAAATCTGTATATGATTTCCCAAAATTTTGGGATTTATTTTTTTCAAAAATTATGTCATGAAAACAAAATACCCAAGAGAAAAATAAGGACTTTTTTTCTGGTTTGTTTTTTTTTTATTGTTGTTGTTGTTGTTTGTTTGTTTCCTTTTAACCCTGAGATATCAGGTATTCAATCCTCTACATCTCTTGACTATTCCCAAAGGGACATTAAGACCAAAACCTTCAAAAGAAAGTGACAAAAGGAAACACTCCAGAAGAGAGTCAGCAGAAGCAACAAAAATTCACTTGTGAATTGCAACTTTAGTGATGTACTGACTCTTCAAATGGCATATTTTTACCTGAATATTCACATTGTCTAAATTTCACATTACCTTCTTTGATGGTCCAGTCCCTTTGATTGATTGCTGTGGTATGGCCTGGTTCTTTCAATTCTTTAAATCCTTTTCTGAGTGCAGAAGCAGAGCAAAAGAACTCTCTTTTCTGCAAGGGGGGAGGTGAAGTACAGCCTTTAAAAAATATCTGAGGAGTAAAGTTGTATAAATAGCCACTGACTTGTAAGGGAAAAAAAATCCTTCTTGACAAGAAAAGGCTGAGATAAGAAGTCATGCTTACAGCCTAATGACTGATACGAGGGGAATATTATCATTACAATAATTAATTATTGATTTACTGCATGGAAAACTGAAAACAAGGGATGGAAGCAAAAAGCAGGATCCGCAAGTGGAGTCACAACGATTCTCAGGAGTTGATTCTTGAGATGAAATTACTACACCCGCTTTATCAAGGTGCACCAGCATGGTAGCATGGCCAGTTAATCAGAAGGTGCTCAGCTGTGCAGCCACTACACCTTTGATGGTCTGAAACTGTATCTCTGCTCCACTTTGTACTGCACTGTGGACATATCTGCTCACTCACTACTCTGTTGGGTAACAGAATGCTACCACTGTCCAATGCCACACATCACCCCTGACAGGCATTTATTATTTTTTTTTCAGTAGGAGCAGTATTCGTACAACTGTGCTTTCCATGTCCCCAGTACAGGAGGTTCTGGTAGACCAGAAAGCATATTTAGGTTTTGTAAATCTAGTTTTCTATTCCCCAGTCCTCCTTTAGATGGGGCTTCCACAAGACAGAGAGGTAAAGTAAAGAATAAGCAAATAAAATGTCAAAGAATAAGACAATATAAATTTCTGCTATCAGTGTTAGGACATTTAGTTGGAAGAAGGGTAAACTTGAGCTCCAGGCAATGTATGACTTCTGCATGGAATAATCTTTACAAGAGGGAAGAGAAGCCAAGAAAGTGCCAAGAGCTTGCCACTGAACAAGGAATTGCAGCTTGAGGTTTTGGAGCTTTTCTAAATCTTTTGTCAATCCAACAAAACTTAATTCTGTTATGTTCAGAAGAATAAGAACCATGCTCTCCCCTTATTAAATAGCCATCACCATAGTGATTAAAGTGTTTTACTTAGGGGTGAGAAATGCAGGCTTGAATCTACTCCAAAGGATGAAGGAAGCGCACACATTCTATTAAAGAATAACCAAATCTTCATCTTCTCTGTCCAGGATCTATCCAGTCTAACTTTGAGAAGAGACATTTTGATTGACATTTTTATTGTGAAAATCATACTACTGGATACTGCCCCCGCTCCCAACAGCCAACCATGCATCTTCATCCATTGCCCTGTGATATACCACAGACTGGGAGAGGAAAAGCTGTAATGATGGGACAATAGTGATGGCTGTTTTAACACCTTTGGGATGCCATCTGTCTGTGGCTTCAGTGCAAGTGTTCCTGGGGATGACAGCGCACACCTGAATAAAGTACCTATTGATTTAACACAGCAATTTCCTACCTAACAGAAAAAATTAGGACACCTTCCTATGTAGGAAAGTATTTAAACACAAGCTTCATTTTAATTTAATTTTAAGCATGTTTAATACATTCCTGAATCAGGGCCACTTAGGTAATTGTGTGGCATAATTGCAACAGCCTACTTTAAAAGTGCTGTGTAGCACCACAGAAATGTAATTCCCAGTGTCTGTTTAAGGAGGTGATCTATAGCTTAATGTTAGTATAATCGTCATTTGATTCAGCAGTTGCTTAGATTGTAACATTGTAACAGTGTTAAAAAAAGATAAATAAATACATAAAATAGCGTAGTGTAAATTCCACTTAAATTACCACTCCCCCCCTCTATGCATAATGCATCAAATGTACTTAGCACCAGTGAACCAGATAACACTTTTTTAGATGACTCACTATCTTCATGTTGGAGTCACATTCCATTGCAGAGAATAAAATGTGTTACCCTTGGGAGTAAAGAGATTTGAAGGGAAAAAAATCTGAGGGAATAACTTCACATCCATTATTTGAGATGGTTCTTGTGCTGGGTTTGTGTGGCCAGGTTTCAGTAGCAGGGGGGCTACTGGGGTTGCTTCCGTGAGAGGCTGCCAGAAACTTCCTTATGTCCAGTGGGGTCAACGTTAGACAGCTCCAAAACGACCAAGGTAGTAGTGCCTCTGGGATGATGTATTTAACAAGGCAAAGAAGTTACTGCCCTGAAAACTTTACAACTCGACAGACCTGCAGACACCAGGTCAGTGCAGAAGGAGGGGCAGGAGGAGCTCTGGGTGCTGGAGCACAGATTCCCCTGAAGCCCAAGGTGCAGCCCATGGTGGGGCAGCTGTGCCCCTGCAGCCCATGGAGGTCCACGAGGGAGCAGAAATCCATCTGCACCCATGGAGGAGACCACACTGGAGCAGGTGAATAACTAAAAGAGGCACTGATCCCATGAGAAACCCATGCTGGAGGAGGTTCCTGTTAGAACCTGTGACTCTGTGGACAAAGGAACCCATGCTGGAGCAGGACTTGTGATCTTGTGGGGTATCCATGCTGGAGCAGCTTGTGAACAACAGTAACCTGTGGGAAGGACTCACTTTGGAGTGAGTGTGAAGGACTGTCCCCTAAGTGAAGGACCCTACAGTGAAGAAGGGGAGGGGTGTGAAGAATCCAACCCCTGTGATGTCAGGAACAGTGGAGATAACCTGCCAGAACTGAACCCAGTCCCGTTCTCCCTTCCTCCTCGTTGCTGTGGGGGAGCAGGTGGAGCGACAGGACATGAGGGAATGGTCTGAAGTTGTGTCAGGGGAAGTTTAGGTTGGGTATATCTTGGTTCTTCACCCAGAGGATAGTTGGGCACTGGAACATGCTCCCCAGAGAAGTGGTCACAGCACCAAGCCTGACAGTTCAAGAAGCATTTGGATGATTCTCTCAGGCATGTGGTGTGAATCTTGGGGATGGTTCTGTGCAGGGCCAGGAGCAGGACTCGATGGTCCTTTCTAACTCAGGATATTCTGTGATTCTGTGAATTCAGGAGTAAAATTGAACCCAGGAAGAAGGGAGGGGTGGGGGAAAACGTGTTTTTTGATGAGGTTTTATTTCTCATTACTTTCCTCTGATATAATTGGCAATAAATTAAACTAATTTCTCCAAGTTGAGTGTGTTTTGCACATGACAGTGAGTGATCTCACACTGTCCTTACATTGACACACAGGCCTTTTGTTATATTTTCTCTCCCCTGTTCAGCTGCAGAGAGGAATGACAAGAGCCGCTTTGGTGGGGACCTGGTGTACAGCCAGGGGCAACCCACCACAGTTCTGTAAAATTCAAATAACTTGTGACAAAGACAAGGATTATTTTTGCTATTAGTAGTATTATTTAAGAAAATGGCCTTTAGCCAGCTTAACAAACCATCTTGCAAATTGCATTACTTATAGCATTTTGCACTGTAAATTTCTTTTTGTTTCTAAAATATGTATGTTTTGAGGGCTTATAATTAACCTACTTCCATCATTTATATTTTGATGCATTCATGTGCAACTGAAATAAAAAAAAACATATTGATGCAACTAATTAAATAAAAGTAAAATCGTATAAAGTTTCATTATAACTGTAATTGATTTGTCAACTGAGTAATATAGCTAGATATATTACTCTGTTGACAAATTAAGTTAAAATGATAATGACACTTAGCCTGATCCTTATTTTTTATTGCATTCCTTCCAGATAATTTCTCATTTCTTACAAAAAAGGAATCCAACTTTTCTTTTTGGTGCCTCATAAGTCTTTGAATTCAAACTAATATATTAAAGTCCTTCACAATTTCTGTTTCTTTTAATTGAAGTAGAATAATTTACAGTAGTTAATTGGCTTTTGCCAAAGTTAATTTGATGGTAGTGATAGAATGCAGTCAAAATACATCTATTGTCCGCAGGTGCAATAACATTTAGATAAGTGGGTAATTAAACCACCTGGAATCTAGGGGCCTTCACATTCTCCTTCATCAACACAGAACTTGCTTTGGAGAACAAATGTCCTGGCTTGGGACTAATCAGTACAAGGCAATGTATTTTCCAACAAGAAAAAGGGTGAAGCTCTAGGGAGGTAAGAAAAAGTTGCTCATGGAAACCTACAACCTGTGATGAAAAGAGTTCAGTGATAAGTGAGGAACAGGTCAAAGAGGAACAGTTATTCAGTGTTTTTCATAATACAGGAACTTGAAGGGGGAAAAAAAAAGAAAAAAAAAAAGTAATGATGTTCAGAAACTAAAAGGACATCATGAGGGTTGACCTGGGCTGGCTGTTGGGTGTTGACCGAACCGCTCCCTCACTCTTGCTCCTGGGTAGGACAAGGGAGAGAAAGCAGAATTAAAAATCCATAGATTGAGATAAAAGCATTTTAATGAAAGAAATCAAAGGCCACATGTGGAAACAAACAAACAAGCAAGAATGCTTATTCTCTGCTTCCCAACAGCAGAGGATGTCCATCCAATTCCTAAGTAGGGCTTATTATGTGTAGTGTTTGCTTCAGAAGACCCTAATAATGAATGCTTCTCTCACTCACTGTGTCCAGTCCTCCTCCTTTCTCTCAGCTTGTGTTGATGAACACAACATCATAGAGCAGGGAATATCCCTTTGGTCAATTTGGGTCAGCTGTCCCAGCTATGACCCCTCCCAACAACTTTCTCACTGGGGTAGAGGTTAGAGAGACAATCTTGAGGATGTGCAGGCCCAATTTAAATGTTGAGGTGTGAACCATGCTATAGGCCTCAGCCATTTTGCCTTGTTCTGTTGCAGTTTACTGCAATTACAATTAAAGATTAAGCTTAGATTTAATTTTATAATGTCTTAATTGAAATATTTCATCCCTTTTTTGTTTAAAGAAAATATTTCTAGATCTGCATATATTTCTAAGTATAAGTTGCTCCAAATTTTAAAGCATTTTAAAAATGTTCAAATAAAATATTTGGCTTTGGAATTGAGGAATGTCTTTTGCTTTTTCTGTTTGCTTTTTCTTCATCCAAACTCTAAGCATTTCAAAAATCAGTCAAAATTCTGTAAATGTCTTTACTCTGAAAATAACAGTGGGGGAAAAACGCTGTCTAGGTCCCAAAGATGGTAGAGCCTGAGGGTATATGTCTCCTGATATTTCCCCAAAACAGATTCTATAAACAAACTTTATTCTTGTGAAGCCAAGTGAAACTCAGTGATGAGAAATGTGTAGAATGGAACGTAATTGTACAATACAGTTCTTCCCAGTTCGCAGACAACACAGGTGCATTTTAGGCCCCAGCTATTTAGTTCTGGCTCCAAAGCACAGAACTGGTCATGCATTTAATTGGAGACCATGATGCTTCACATGCACTGAAGCAGCAGTGTGGTGGCCCTGATGGCAACCATCACACTTACATTCATGCACCGTGCGCTGAAAGTTTGAGCAAAACCACAAATAAGGTCTCCTGTAAAAATTGAATGCTTCTCTGTTAATTTTTTTTAATCAAAGACAGGTACATTTACTGAACATTTAGATCTTTAAAATTATCCTGTAGAAAAAGGACAAGGAGATAAGATGACACCACTGCTCAGTGGTTTGCAATCCACACAGTGTTGATTACTAGCAGCGCTCACCAGCTATTGTAACAGAGCTCAAGTCCTTCTAAATTAAAAACACTGGTTTCTGTTGTTTCAGCTAAAATGCCACTGTCAGCAGATGAATTTTTTAAAGTATTGAAACTTTAAATAGATAAATTTTTGGCTGATGTTTTTACACACTTGGAGAAAAGGAAATTCAGAAGTTTTTGCTATACTGTTTTTTCCAACAGGTCATGTTATCTACACGTTCATTCCCAAGATACCTGGACCTTCAAACTCTCCATGCAGCTCCACAAGTTAATGACACATCATGGTGCAGCAACTTACAAGTATCTGCTCCAGGGGCTGTTTTCAGACTCTCTCTTTCAGGAACTAGACAAGCACACTCTTGTCCAGTGGAGGGCAAGTGCAGAATACCCTCAAGTATTCCTGTAAAGCCGTAGTTAAAAGCACTTTCCAAGTACCTGAATCTAGAGACCACATGGCCTTCCTGTTCGTTTAGTCAGTTCCTCATACACCACATAATGGATCCTCCTGTTATATATCATTCTTATACTCTACACCTACCCATTGTTTGCTTTTTAATGGGTTAATTACTCGGTTCATACACTAAAGGGGACTCAAGCCTGGTTGTTGACAGTATAATATTTTTGGTTCAAAGTGTATGTTTTTTAAGTACTGCATTTATATACTTCCATGACTACACAGTGTTCAATATCCAATATCATAGATGACATTCATAGACCATTTTTATTGTTTTGATGGGCTGCAAACATCCTACTCATTTTTTTTATCATGTAGCTGGATATCAGTCATAATTCTAATATTCATCTTACTGCTCTTGCACAGAAACCATAAGGATTTCCATTTCTTAGGTTTGCATAGCATTCCTTTAACTTACACACAAGCACTTAAATCAGTTTGCAGTGATGTGTCTCTTCTTGCCACATACAAGATACAGAAAGCACATTTGAGTCAACAATAAATTACTTCATCTCATTCCTTTTCCAGGGCAGATAAAAGAAATAGAGTACAAATTATTAACCTTTTCAACATGGTAATACAAGTATTTCTACGTTTTTAGTTCAAACCACCAAGTGCTCTCTCTGTTATTTTTTTTTAATGCTAAAACTGAGGTACAACACAGATAAAACACTATTATATGTACCATAGATACGGCAGGTCAGACTCCTATACAAACCACATTAGTGATGAAAGCAAACAAATACAATTTAATTACCTGCAATCAATAGAAAAAATTCTATAGGCTGAATGCAAGCTGTGAAAAATAGCAAATTAATGCTCTGTCACAGCCCGCAAGCAGAAGAGTACAAAGATTCCATAAGTAAAATATGATTTCAAAACAAACAAAGTAACTGCAAAAACCAACCAGATCAGCTCTTCCTTTAGGAGCAATTTTTTTCTGAATTATCTAAGTAACACAGCCTTATACGTCCTATTTTCATAAATCATATAAGCATTTAGCATCCCAGTGGGATCTAGACTCCAAAGTACCTCTGTGATTTATGTGTGTATACAGAAGTCATTTAGGTGCTTTGGAGAAGGATATTTCTAGATTTTTTTTTTTTGTTTTTAACTTAAAAAGACAAGGAAGTGCCTCATATTGCTGAAGGATTTTTCAATACCCAAATAATACTTTTGGATTTTCTGCTATGGGTGTCCTTTAATAAGTCATACTGTTGCTTGGTAAAGAAAAAAAAACTAAGGCAAGAGGACCACCTAACCTCTTTTTGGAGAATTAAAAAAAAAAAATAGAAAGAAAAAAAAGAGGAAGGAAACAAAGCCAAAAAACATATATCATCTTGTGCTAGACTGTCACAATGATTTTTATATACAATCGATTCACAATGAGGCCAGACTTTGTACTGTTCTTTATTTCATTGATTTGGGGTTGTTTTTTTTCTTTGTGTTGTTTGTATGAATATATGCATTCATGCTTTACATTTTCATTTTAAATCTTTGAAATAATTTCATGACCATCTTTAATTGCTCATGGACAATCAAAGAAAGAGGGGCTGCAAACTGAAATGATGCTAAGAAACACTGTATTATGATTTTTTACTTTTTAAATAAAACTCAGCATATCTTTGCCTTTCGGAAATGTTAGTAGTATAAAGAGTATGGTAAAATAGTCAGCTGTTCTAGAGATAGACAGTATAACTGCAGGGACATTGACTTTTTTTTGTATACAAAAAAAAGTTATTACTTCTACTTTGTGAAGTATCTGCAGATAGCCATTCACAGGTTTACTAAGGGAGATTTAGGTACCTCGGGGTTTATTCATTCCTACTCTCTGCACTAGAACAAGCATCCAGCCAGGTTCCAGCCTGAAAGTTACTATTGTGTTGCTATATTTACAAAAGGAATTAGAAGGGGCTAAAATAGTGAAAACAAGTAAAAAAAGTGAAAGCAGGTGCAAATTGTCTTATTGCTATTTTAAAATACATCTTCTAGCAGTGTGGCACAGAAAGCACCATCTTAAACTTCCACTGGCAGGTGTCGAGTCCCTTCCCTTTGCTGTAGATCTGGAATAAAAACTTGATGTCTTCAGGTTTTTTCTTGTTTTATACCACTGTGCCTGAGGTCAGTACCTGAACCTGTGACTTTCACCGAACCTCCTCTACTCCAAATGTAATTTGCACCACCAATGAGTTCATTTTTCAGCCTCAGACATTGAGTTTCCTTCCCTAAAAAGTCAACAACACAATATCAGAAAGTGTCAGTGTCAGAAAACGTATTTTGCTGTATAATAGGGAACATAATTTCCTCCTCCAACAGATTTCTGATCTAAATAGTCTCTTATTTAGAATCCTACATGCACTGGTAAGTGACGTTTTGGTACCCAGCTAGAAATGAGCAATAACATTCAAATGAAAATTGGAAGCTGAAGATCTAATCATTAACAACAGATGGTTCAACTTGAATCTGATAAACAAGTTGTTGGTCCCCATCACCTCCCCCCCTGCTCCTGCCCATTTCTTTTCCTTTCACTTGCATATGTTCTTGTGTATGTGAGATGTTTTACCACAGTCAAATCAACAGGGGAAAAAGTGTTTCCAAACCCAAAAGGTAAGCCTCATGGTAAATCTGGAACACATTCAGATGGAAGTGTGAAATCACTTGAGCACCTAATGGTGAGGTGTTTGAGATTTAATTCAGGCAGTTCAGTTAGCACAGTGACAGTTTTCTTAGGCTCTGGATTGTCTCCCACGTTGGTCCATGTCCCAGTACTCTCAGTGTACAACCTGCTAAACTAAAAAATCCAAATACGAGAGACTCAACTCCACTTTTGGATGCTTATGTGCAGAACACAGCAAAAGGTAGTTGGAAACCTACAATCACATTTGGCCTATCATGGCTGGATTTCATCCCAGTTTTACAATAGGTCCTTCTTTCTCTTTTCACCAAAAAGGGAGTCCTTGCCTTTGTGCACAATCACACACTAACACAAAAGGCAACATGGAACACAAAACTGCAATATTATCAAAAGCAATAAGTGAAGCAAACATATGGGTAAGATATGGGGTTATGCAATTGTCCCATTTAACATCCTTCTTAATATTTATTGTTGTGTAAGTTCAAAAGCCGCACAAAGGATTTTTGGTCAGATAAACATAGTTATTTTGCTCTGTATGGAAGCACTTTGCTCAAGCCAAAGCTAAGTTAAAGGCAATTTTATTTTGGATACCCCACAAGAACCCTGGGGTCATAATTGTCAAAATGCTACAAGTTTAAAGAATTAGTAGCACAGTAGAGCACTGAGCAAATCATACAGTTCCCCATCTCTGGTATTACAGACTTGGAACTGCACTGTTGAATATATTGGGTGGAATATATCCAGATTAGGACTCAGAAGGGACCTCAGCAGCTCCACTGAGTTTTACCCAGACTAACTTTTGAAGAAGGTTCAGCAGCAGAGTACGAAGTGCAGTGAGTTTAAATCATTAAGAGCTAGGGCTGAGAACGTGAGGGTCTCTAAATTCTGGGTGGCAGGAGGACCAGAGTATGCATCAGCTAGGGATCATAACAGCACTCGTATTCCACCTAATTAAGGGTCAGCCTGCCCCATTTCCATGAGCAAAAGTGCAGTCTCACAAATGGTCATCTTGCACGACTCAGGGAAAGGGAGGGAAATGTGGAGTTGCTTAAAGTAGTGCTGTTACCAAAAAATACAGGCCTCAAGACTACAGCCCTGCCTGTGATGAACACCATAAAAGGAATATATATGTACAATTTCCAGTAATTATCAATTAAAGGACTTCCTAGAGCATTAAATTAGTGTTGTGAGGGGAAACACGGTGAAAAGGTCTAAGGTCCTTAAACACCATGACACTGAAGAACTTTGAACCTCTGAGGTTGACAGTAACTTTCTTTTGTTTCTATACTGGGAAATAATTTTTTCAGAAGAAATGATGCAATAAACATAGTTTCCGTCCTGCAAAATGGCCTCACATTCTTCTGAACATGGAAGGAATAATCAAACCAAATCAAATGAGTTCTGAGGTTTGATCCAAAATATTTATGTTCAAAGCAATGAATTATTTTCAGTAGTTGCCAACCCATGACAGATTCAATCTACATCTGTAAACACCAGAACATTTACATTCTGATACAATTTTCCTGAATTTACCATAGAGACAAGATTTTTGTGTGTGTGCATGTTAATCCCAGTGTAAAATATCCCCCAATCAATCAATCAATTGATTAACAAATTAAGTGCTAAATAATGGATGGGACTATGAACATTTCCTGACAAGATGCTGAGAATAAAATATGTGTCTACAATTCTTTTGTCAAATAGTCAGCCAACAAAGCATTGCAGTGTTTTCTTTAGTAGTTTACATAAATGCTTGGAAAACAAATGGAAAAATGTGTTCAAACAATATTTTATCTTTCCTATAAGCCAAGCAGAAATGGTCATTACACTGAAAAATGAATAAAATTCTTTTTCTTTCAAATTAAATTTTAATGTAGCAGAACTTTACATGATCCCAGGAACATAAATAAATACAAGGCGACAACTAAATATTTTCCACAGCTAATTATGCCATTAATACTGAACATAGTGTAAAGTACTCATGAAATAATGCTGCTAAATGCTAAAAAAAAAGAGGAAGACAATGCAAGAGTTGTGAAAACACTGAAGAATTCATATGGTAAAAGAACTTACGCAAGAACTATGTTGTATTTATTTTGATTGCTAATTGTTATTTTCTTTTATGCTGGCATAATAATATAAATAACTTGTAGGCTGTCTGTTACCATAGTCTTGAATCCTTTTGTATATGTATTTTATAATTAAGGCTTAGTCATTTACAGTTGTTTTCAGGTTGAAATGTCAATCTATAGGTTTGCACATCGCTAAGTGTCTTGCAGTGAATGAAATCTAACAAAAGGGCTTGTTTTCTTTTAATAATGATATGGAAAGGCAACTATCACAGTCATTTTGCAAAAGCAAAGTGAGGCATGAGTGAGTAAACTGTCACATTAGTATATGGATGTTTGTGTGGTTAAATCAGAACTTGAACTCTGCTCTCCCATGGGCCAAGCTAATGGCTGATTTTCCCCCGACTGTTTTCCCCACTTCATTTATAAGCAAACGTACCATCTTTCTACAGCACAAGCACATGCCATTCAGACTTGCTGTGATCAACATGTTATGAAACAACAGATTAGTTTGGAGTGTTTAGGGCTGTTAGGATTTTGCATGGCTGCTCCACTTCCCAGTGGAGTTGTATTTTCCTAGATTTGCTTTAATGCTTTTTGCAAACAGAGGAGACACTGGAGAGACTTGCAAAAATGCAAGCCCTGTAACAGTTCATTGGGAAGCAAAGAAGGATCCCTTGCTAACCAGACTGACTGCAACTGTTCAGCTGAACGATCTTGTCACTCCTACGGTTGCTCTCAATATTTGATGGCTGGCCATGTATGGCATGCCTCATCACACCATCTCTGGAGGCACTGCATCGGGAAATTTGAAAAGATGCCACTCTTCTTGAAGGATACTGCTGCTGATTGAATGGCGAGGCTATTTATAGGTTCTCATTACATGTTTCAGGCTTATTAACTTCCTGGATACATTGAAACTTAAAAGAAGACAAAAATATGTGTAGGTTTGTGCCATGCAAGGCCCAAAGGGCCGCTGTATTTTGTGACTGACCCGTGGTCACATATCTACAAATGTGGAACAAAAATCATTAAATGAAAGAGGATGTTATTCCCCCACACCCATGTACATAATTCCACTTGATGGCTGCCCAGACTGAAATCTTGCTGCAGTCATCAGTGACTCTCCCACACACCTTAGGACCGAAATATATTCTCTATTTCACTTAAGTTTCTAAATTTTTCACAAAATAGAAAGACCATCCCACCACTTTATGGCAGAGGGAGTTAAAATGAGTGTGGATGAGATTAACAACCCTGCTGCTCTGACCTATGGCCAGAAAGCCAAGGGAGTAGAGAAAGAACAGCAGCTGAGTGTGAATATCTGCCAGCTCAGAGCTTTTGCCTCTGGGACACTTCTGAGAAATTTTAAAAGCAAACCGAAAGAGAAGGTGCCTGGTACCCATCAAGAAAAACTTGTTTGTTTGTGTTAGAAATTTGCTAAAATAAATTTGCATAGGAATTTCTGTATCTATGTTTTATTTTAGTTGGAGCAAATTTTAAATCCAGATTAGCAGAAGTCAGGTAAACTTGGTGACATAAGCAGGTAGCAATTGAATTTGATGGTTTTTGGTTTAGGGATACATTATTAGTGATTTAACAGCTTTTACCACTTTCCATGTTTTCTCTGTACTCTTTACACAGTGTTGGAATGAAGGAGGAAAAAACAGCTCAGGAAAAAAGAAAGGTTTTTTTTAGCCTTTGACAGTGAAAGCAATGATTTGTAGTTCTGGGCTCAAAAGCACACAGATAATAGCTCAGACATTTAGACTAATCTGAAGTTAGACATTTCATATAAATGTCCCACCCCTTTGTAATGGATGCTTCTGTATTTTAAATTCTTTTCTTTATTGAATAATGAAAAATCTGGTCTTCAGCTAACCTTGGTAAAAAATTTCTTTTTGAAAGCAATAAATACGTAGTTAAGTTCTAAAATGTTAATAGCTGTGCAAATAGTTACTGCTGTCTAAATGAGTGACCATTTAATGAATCACTTCCACCAAAAAGGTCAATGTAGCAAGTCCCATGTGCATCATGTTATTACAACTTACCAGCAAATGACCACATTAATATTAACTGACAGATTGCAGACCTTTATGTTTATGTACAGTGGGTTTCTGGAAAGTGCACTTCTGGGAGGTGTTAGAAAACTTTCTGCCAGCATATCATCCTGTAAATCGTGCTGTTTTCAAGTCATTACTTGTTAAACGTGTAGACATCTAGTTACAGAGCTTTTTGAATGAGAAGTATGTTAGTGAATAAAGCACACTTGACCTGTCCTATCCTAAGTTTTGTCCTAAAAAAAGAGAGTATTCGTAATTCCTCTTGTTTCAGGAGTCTGGGACACGTTACAGATAGGTGTTCTGGTCAGGTAGACCCATGATAGCTGTGAAATGTACACTGAGGTGTGCACTAAGGTCATAGACTGTTTGAGATAGAGGCAATATCAAAGTTTGATAACCCTATGATGCTGATGCTTGCAGTCTCTCTGATAAGGGTGAGTGCATGAAGTTGGATTTCTGAATTAAGAATATAGTATCAAGCTTGTACTGGAACCTGTCATACCACCATGGTACAGTATTCCCTCACTGAGGGTGGACATTCCCTCAGGTTCACCAGCATGTCACTTACACAGGAACCTCAACTATCCTAATAAAGACAGGACTAAGGATGTGCCTAAGCAAGGACCAGGGCACAGGCTTGAGCTCTGTCCTGCAGAGGAAGAGGCAGGAGGGTTCTTGACTTTGCAGACTGTAGGAGTCCAAGCACTGCTCCTGTTCATATGCTGTCATGTGGCTGTGAGGATGCCACAGCAACAGTGCTGCTCGGAGAGAAGGGGTGAGGATGAATTCAGCTCATTCCACATGGGAATTTTTCTCCTCATCCAAGGTCTCTACACCCAACCTCTTCTTCAGTCTTTTCATTTTGTCTGCCTTCAATGGTCTGCTTAGACCTCTCAACTTTCAGATCTATAAGACACTCAAGCTCGAGACAGGAAAATCAGGCACACAAACACCTTGGGTCAATGTTCTTGCAGATGTCCAAGAAAGGTGATTCACTCCTGATCACTGATAAGTCATTCTTACCTCCTCATAAATTTACTGAATATCATGAAGATGCTGGGAAAGTGGTTAGGAAGTTAAACCCTTGTACTCTTTTGAAGAGAAGACCACCACCACCCACCTCACTGCCTTTTCAGAGAGTGTAGAGAGGAAAAATGCTATTAAAAAAAATGCCTACTTGCTGGTGTCCTTTTAAATTATGTAAAGCCAATTTCTTGTAATATTGTCACTGAACAAATAATCAGTTCGTTGAGGAAGATTTGTGGCTGCAATTATTTATTCATTTTAATGTTTGTTATTAAGGCTTCCTCTTGCTGTTTGCACCCATTATATGATGAAAGATCAATATGAAGAAGATGAGGAAGTGCAGAAATGACGGTTAATTATTGAGGAGTAAGGAGGAGAAGAGAAGACTTGGTACAAATGCCTGCGAGACCTACGACCAGTGCTCTAGTCTTTTTGCTGATATTAGCCTTTGTTTTACAGTGTGGTGTTTTGTTGTTATTGTTGTTGTTTGTTTATTTGGAGTTTTTTTGTGGTTGTTATTGTTGTTGCTCTTTTTATTTTTCAATCAGAACAGTGGAGTTAACACTTGAGACAAGTTTTATCATGCTTTTCTAATACACTCAATAGCTGGGATTGAATTAGGAGAAGCAGTGGTTCCAAGTAGACAGAAGGAGCCTGCAGTCAGGAAACAAGGTTTTGGCTTTTTTTTCCCCCCAGTTTAAGAAGTTGCTGACTATGTAACTTGTTTTACATCTTCTTTTATTCCTGTAAAACAGGAATAAAGCAGGTGTAAAACAGCAGGACTCACCTTCTTCTTTAGTATTTTGTAATCTAAAAATGAAAAGTAATGTGTCTTTACCATAATCACAGGTATGTATTTACATCCCTTGTTCATTTCCACATATATATGCATATAGAAAAACATATAGAAAAATATGAATATTTTATAACTTAGATTAAATTGTGTCATTGCTACCCAGGATTAACAGACATAAAAATCTTGGAGATACATTACCATTATTTCCATTTGTGCAGCTGTGTAGAGGTAATATGCATTCCAACCACTGCTTTCAAAATAGAACCATATCTGTTAAATGCGATTTTTCTCCAGTAAAAATTTTATTTTTTAGCTGATACGATATTTGGTACTTGGTAACAGTTTGTCTTGGGTAATATCTCCTGATATTAGGATCCTCACTTTTATATTTTAATTGGGGCTTCAGAGAGTGTTTTTTGTGTCTAGTATCAAACCGGTGTCACAGTCTGCAACGCGATAGACTGCTCAGAGAAGTCTTAAATGGACAATGCCAGTATTCAGCTGTGAGCACTCATGTATCATAACAAATCTGGTGTGTGCAAGGGCTACTCAAGTGGGACAAAGCCTGAAAGTAGGTCTATGTTCAAGATTTTATATAGCTCTCAAGGGTCTCTGTCTAAATGCTTGCAAAATCCATCATATAGCTTCAGGCCAGCCCTGAAACTTGCCTTTAGTGAAAATCTCCCACACCCTAGATATTAGTACATACAGATGACAGGTAACTATGGTAAATATCTCTAAGAGTCACTTTCTGTTAATGCAGGGCCAGTAACTCTATTAAAATGACAAAAATAATCATGCCTCTGAAATCATCCTCTCTCATGCTACATGTCTGTAAAACTTTTGCCAGAGCCGCCTTCTTTTCTAACTGCTTTTCATCTGGCTTCCTGCCACAGTTGAGGAAAAAATACTTCACAAAATGGCACAAATTCGTTGCCTTTTTTTTTTTTTTTTACACTTTATGAAGAATATTTAATAGTAATAAAAAATCCTTAATTGCATTGTGCCCATATAGGTTTTCCCGCTCATCCAGATTCTGACCTGAAGAAAGACATTCCCTTCAGTACTACTTCTTTCAGGCATTCACTTCCTTGAGTTACATTAACTTACAGATATGCTGAATTTCACAATGAGAATAAAGCCATTTTTAATAATATCAATTACTTTATAGTGTCATTTACACCGTGTTCAGCATGATATTTCTGCTGCCTCTGACAACAGTGAGACTGAAAGTACCTACAAATGCATATTTGGAGAAGCAGTTTTCTGTCTAGTCTGTAAAATTGGGTATCATAGAGCAAGACAGCAATTTATGCCTATAGCAATGCACCTAATACTTAGCTATACTGTTTCGTTCTTGTGAGTCATCCTATTTGACTTATATAAGTAAATCTGATACATCAGTGTTTACAGTATTAAGGCTTTAACAACAGTAGCAGAAACCCTGGATATTGTCAGAAAAGATAAATCCATCTCATTTGCTTTACTAAATGCTGCCTGGCAAGCAGAGTTATAGAATTTAGCAGCATAAGGTACAAAATGGTTGGAAACAAATCTGAAGCTCTGGAGATCGCTCACAGAACTGAGTGCATTTCAACATGCAGGTAGTTGTCTGAAGTGCCCCATAAATCTCATTCCGGTGAAAATATTGTGTGATTATTTTCTCCTTGCATACATATTTGAATAAAATAGAAGTCTTCATTTTAAAAAGTTTATGTCTAATTTTAGGTCTTCTGTTTTGTTCGTTTGGTTTTTTTTTCATTCTTCAGTGAATCGAGTTCCTGTAACAAAAACACAAGTTGGAAGAAATACATGTCTTGGTAAAGTTAAGAGCTACAGAGAAGAGCAAGACATTGTTCTTCATTTTACTATGCACTTTGCCTTGAAACTTACTGACTGCTTAAATCATCTCAGCTACACAGAAACCTTTAGCAATAAAATAAAAACTGTATTAAGCACTAAATTTTATGCATAACTGGTATTTCTCATTGACAGAGAGTTTATGAAAGTTGTCAACTTCTGAGTCCAATTTATATGAAGGTAATCATAATCTGAGGGCATATGAATTGAACTAGTCAGAAATGGTGCAAATAAAATTAACAAATTTATTAATTTTTCTTCCCCCTCTGAAGCTCCTCTTGCTGTTTTCCACAGTCTTGGCAAGGAATGAATAGAAAGCTGAACACAGAAGTTTAGTCTCTCCATTAAGTAGAAACTTCCTGCTGGGATTTGAGGAAAAGACTGGCATAAAAATAGGTAACCATTTAGCTTCTGGGTTGCTTGGCCTTTCTAGCTCAAAGCAAGCACAGGGCCAGAGGTTATGTATTATTCATTTTTCAATTGGACTCAGTGGAGAAATTTGAGAGTTTACTACATAAATATGTTAAATTTAAATACATCATGCATTTCCATAGAACTCACTGAGGCCCAGATTCATCATTTCCTCCCAGTTCAACAAACCGCTTTAAAATATGCTTAAATTGACTTCAACAGAGCTGTAGGCACTTACTGAAAGTTCAGTGTGTCCTTAAACGATTTGGAGAATGAGGACCATCTGCATATGTGTTAAGTGCTTTGCTGAATGTGGTAAGTATCCAATCCAGGGCCCCACGAAATCCATGAGGTTTCTCTTTTGATGTCACTGGGCTTCAGATTTACTCTTAACGCTTGGATATTACCGGTTCAGAGCTCTCTTGTTCCTTCCTTGAAAGGAGATGACATTCAGCCTTTCACAGCAATGCCCTACGCTTTGCATTAGAAAGCCCTGGACAGCTTTCTGAGACTTCTTACTTAACGGTGTCTGTGGGGCTTGTTGCGGTTATGATTTTAAAATGCACTGCTCAAAAGTGACAACCAGCACAACAAGAATAGCAATTCCTATTGAAACAGACTGAAACATACAGGGCTGTTGTACCATAGACAACGGGGCTTTTGTGCAAGGTGGGAAATTTCATGTTATTGTACACTCAGTGATGCATTTCTGACAAAAGGGACTTTTTGTACGGCTATTTATTACCAGGATGATTACAGATATTATAGTCTGAATTTAAGAATGTGGTGAATAAACCACATTATGTGTCAGACCCTCTCTTTCTATGGTCAGATGAGGTGAGAACAATCTATGCTTTAGCCATTTTCCTGACCCACATTAAAGTTACATGTGGGACTATTGAATTATGTTCTATAATCCTGATTTTGAAGGCAATTTCATTATTACTTATTTCAGTACCTTTTCCTTTTAATGACCTCTTCTTTTTTCCCCGTACTTATTTATAAGACTGTTTATACTACCCATGAGATAATAAGATATTTAAATTCTCCCTGAGACATGTCCTTTTCTACAACATCCTGAAGAAAATTATCCACAGGAGCAATTTTGTCCTTCTGAATCCTCATTCTACTCTAGCTCAGAATGAAACTTCAAAAAACCCCTCTTGTTTTATTATGGCACACCAATATGGTCGTTATTAATCATTCTCTAAATCATTCTTCATAATATATGTGGAAAGGGCACAAACCTAGATTCCACTGAAAAAGTTAGGACTGTGAGACATCAACAAAATATTTGCTAAATGAAAGAACAACTGATTAACAAATAAAAAAAAATAAACTGAGCCTATTAAAAAAAAAGTATCTTAATTAAGTAAAAGAAGACAGAGCTCTTGATTTTTTTCAGAAATGCCCATTCAAGTCACAGGTACAGAAAAAGAAAAGCAGAATCTGAGGGGGGCAGCAGTATCATGCCAGTCACAAAATTAACAAGCAAAGAAACACCACTCAGTGCTCCCATGCCGTGCTTCCCTGCAAAGAGACAAGGCTGTTTTTACAGAGTAGGGCAGGCACTGCATTGGGAAGAAAGGCTGTGGGATATTACACAGAGCTGTAGTATCCACAGTGGGCATTTAGTCTTAAGTGCAGAGAAGACTCACAAAAAAATGACCTAAGGACTGGAAAAAATGTTTTTTAAATAGAAAACGTAAATGTAAAGAGGAGAAAATACTAGAAATTTGAAAATTTGTTTCATTGAACAGAGAAAAGTAACAGTCAATGTCTAAACACTAAATTAAATTCAAGTGATAAATCAGGCTCACAGTTTTAACAAGCCTAGATAAAAGAAATGTTGGAACAAACTGCCAAAGGGAATGGTAGTTTTTCCTGGTGGGTTTAATTTAACACCACAGACTTTTCTAGACAATGTTTGCCATAGTGTAGGCTGCTATGCTAAATATAGAAACAACTAGATAAAAGATAAGGAAATTATTAATGTAGAATGTGGGACAAGAAAAATGAATTATTCTACTGGGTTTGAATTTTTTTCTATGATCTTATGGCTACCACATGATCTGAGGTTTTTTAAAACTTTATTTATAATGAGAAAATAGAGTGGTGCAGTCTATTTGCTTTATTAAATTAAGGACTTGACTCGATTGCAATCTGTAAGTGGGAATTTAAAAAAAAACCAAACCACCATGGAAACAACAAAACCAAACAAAAGAATAACCATGACTAAGTTGTTGAAAGCTGAAACTTCAAATTTTGGGTTGGAAATGGGGATGGAAGGACAGAAAGGGAGTTAAGGATGATTATTCAAATGTTTGGTTTACCAGCATGCTAGAGTCTGTGTTGCTTTAACTCTTTATGCAAAGACTTTAATGTTTTTCTAAAAGGGGTAATACAAAAATTGGCTTAACCTGTGGCTCACAAGGGATCATATGATGCTGCTGGAAGCATCCCTTTCAACATTAAAGTCAGAGAATTTCAAATACCAACACCACTCTTAAAAATCTCCAAACTACTACAATAAAACACAGTCCTAGCCTGCTTTATTAACAATAATTATTATTTACAAAATGTTTACAAAGTAGCAACCATCTGTCACAGAAGTGTGACATACTCACATATATATACACGTTTAATTTAAAATAGCTGTACCTACACAATTTTTACAGTGATGCATTAACACAATGAAAGACCTATTAGCACAGTTTGGCAGGAGAAGAATCACAATACTACACTATCTTTTCTCTTCTATATCTGCAATTTTTCTAGGCTTTGAGACTTGTTTCTATTTTTAATCTACTTCTACAATAAAAAAATGATAGTCACTTGCGTTATGTTATGAGCTCTACTCCAAAAGATTCTTGTTCATTTCCAGATAAATACCATTTTCTGTTGTTGATTATTTGGATATAGAGGTTAAGAATAATCCAGATAAGCTCCTATGCCACATGGAAATATGGCAAGATCATTCCTGGGGTTTATGCTGAAATCATTTCAAGTGCTTAGAGCAATGATGCAAATGTCAGATGGAGTAAGCTGAACAGGTTTTTCAAACTCACTTTGTTGTCAGGCACCCCAAATGCATGTTTGAGAGCAGCATCTTGGTTTGCAAGCTCAGAATCACACTTTGGATTATGGAACAACATCTATTGTATTCAGGAGCTGTGCTGGAATTTAAGACAGATTTATTCAATGCAAATTATTTGGGTTAATTGCATCATGCCCACCTATGATGATTAAAATTAAGTATAATCCAGCTTCAACTCAGTGTTGAAGCTTCCACCTTATAAAGTAAGAGGCTCAGTCCAGGCCGTAAAGAGGCAGCTGTGAAGTTTAGGAGATTGTAATACAAGTTTTTAATTTAAATTGCTAAAATTTAACAGAAATTATATCTTCCCCACCAACCCAAGTCACTTCTGGTCTTCTATAATAAACAAAAACATTCCCTTTTTCTAAATTTTAATGGGAATTCTAAAAAAAAGTTCATCAGGGCAAATTAACCAACTCTGTGATTCTAGTTCACTCTAACCAATGTACATTCTTAGTTTGGAAGCAATGATAAAATTCCCCATCCCCTCATAGTCAATGGTCAAAATACTGAATAAATTATCTTGTTTATTAATGTAAAATTAACTTTGATTAGTTCAATACATTCTAGTTACCTTGATTTTTCTTGGTCATTTGTGACATCATACACATTTTTCTCAGATATTTTGAGATTTGAAAATATTAAAGAAAAAATATAAAGTTTAGATTCAGGTATCAGTGCCTATAGAATTAAATCAAAGATCTGATCATTCACTGAAAGAAATTAAATTTTATTCACTTTAAAAAAATAAACAGAAACAAAGGAAAAAAGGGGGGGGAAAGCCTAACTCGGTTCACACTGTAATTGGAAAATTACATACTGGAACCCAACCCTTATGATTATGATATCTTTTATGTTCTTGGCCTTCTGATATCAGAGTCTTTCTCACTCTAAACAAACATGAAGGGGGAAGGAAGAGGAAGGTAGGGAAGTTCAAGAAACATTACCACCAACTTCCAGCACAGCTTTGAGAAACTGACTTTTTTGATTTAAACACAGTTCAATAAATCAGATTCCATGACCCTCTTGGGGTCAACTTCCAGCCTTCGAGAAAGTGAGATAAAGTGAAAAACTTGAAGATAAAAAACAGTTGCTGAAAGCACTTTTCCCTCCCAAACCCTCTTGAGAGCATTTGAGTTTGTAGGCCCTTCTGAGGCTTACTTTGTATGCATTTTAAAAGATTTTTGTGTTTTTTTCTTCATTTCCCCCCCACATTTCTCCACTATAGGCTAGCTATCTATTCAGTGACTACCTGTCTCCTTTCCTTTTTTGCTTGGTTCTTGACATTTGAAGAAACACTGCCATGGAACGCTCAAAGACCTTCCTCTGTTCTTATGGATTTTTCAAGCTTATTTTCTGCATATGTATGCAAAAATATGCACACGTGCATATAAATACAGAGACTAAAAATATACATTTAGCAATAAGCTCATCCAAGAAAGACACACTCAGAAAACCATTATAATTCCCACAGGAGCTTTTAAATATTTATGCAACAATCCATCCCTTTCCACTTGTTCTTTATGGCCACCCCTAAAATCAGGGAACTGATGTTCCAGAAGAACCCAGGATAGTTCCAGTATAACTTTACTGATCTTACTTTCTCTGGAAAGCGGTACTAACTCTGTCTTAGCTGTCTAAATATCCTGTTACATTAATTCTTACTAAAGAAGGTCTCTACTTGATGTTTCCCTGGTGACTTACCCATTAGATTGCCTCCTCACTCCTGAGGCAGGAGATATTTAGGGTTACAGCTGGACTAAGCACAGAGTGATATTACAGTTGTGCACACACCACAGCATTTGCTCTAGCACTCAGCACAACTTGGTAGGATCCAGCAGTTAAATAATGTGACCACGAAGCAAATGTTGCTTCAAGCCCAGTTCATTTCCACTCTTGAGCAGTGATGTTAGATGAAGGTTATATAGCCAAACTGAAATCCATAATGAAAACAGCCATGTTTCTAAAGTATTCTAAGGATTCTGAGGTCTAAAGAAGAATGTTAATATATGAAGTTACACAACGAGCCGTTGCCGTTAGGTGATAGAAACATTCTAAACATTTGTACGAATTTCATTTGATTAAGAACTTCACATGCAATTAAAGCAAAGAAACAAAACCCTGATACAAAAATAATAATGGTTCAGGGATAGCTCAGTATACAGCTTAAATATGTGTATATCTATGTTCCTAAACTGCTCAATTGCCCTCTGATATTTATTACAGAAATTAAAATACAACTGCTGTTCCAGTTCAACACTTCCAAGACTAAGCAAAGACGTGATGTAAAATTATCAAATATCACATAAGAAAAAAGTGTCCTTTGAATCATAACCAAATTAGGACATTTACAAGCCTTTCAAGCATTTTAAGAAGTTTGTAGATGAAAATGACTTTGGTAAACTTCAAGGAACTAACACATCCAGTGTCACTGAACTTGAAACTGTCGGTGAACCAGGTCTGACACATGAATGAGACAAAACAACAAAATTTCACTGTTCTTAGTTGTCAAACTCCAACCAGATCAACCAGTTTCAGTTTTACCTTCATGATTTTAAAAGTAGGAAAAGTAGGCAGGGGACTTAAAATTATTCAAACTAGGCAGAATTCAGAGCAAAAGTGTACCTCTGAATCCAGGTTGAACTAGTCATTGCAAGCTAGATTAATCAGAATGCAACTAGACATACCATTTATATAGCTTTTTCTTTTTGTGTCTCTTCTGTTGAAACCACAGTACTATGGACAAAAGAGACCATCCTTCCTACATTTACATTGTTCTATGTGATCCACTGGCATTTAAATATTTAAGCCCTGTTTGGTGACACAACTTCTTATAGCCAGAAGCAAAGATGTAATCCAGTATACTTTCCCAAAAGGAGAAACTCTTAGTTCTCTCCTTCCTTCCCTTTCTGCCTTTCCAAAACATATGTTCTCATAAAGCTAAGCCACCAAAAATCAATAGCAATTAATTAATATTTCTAAAAATCCAGACAAAGTCCTTATGTATGCTTTTGTACTTTTGAATATTTATGTACAAATGTATACATATACATGCACACATCACACATAAATGAAGCATATTTATAATATATGCTGTGTATACATATACTTAACGATACACATTATATATATTTATACATTTTTATAGAGAGAATTTATAGATTATTTATTTATAGATACATAATAAATTTTTACATACAACAGACTGTGTCTCTGTGTGTGCATGTTTATATTTTAATAGCACAAACTTTAATGAGAGGGAGAGGGATGGGAAATGGAACAGCAACAAGAACACTCAAGCATTTGGGAAAGTTTTGGGATGAGAGAAGCTCAGTTAAAATGCTTTTGCGACCTTATATATTGTTGGGTGCAAATGATGCTCTCTGTAATATCCAGATAGATGTGTCTTGTTAACTGCCTCATCCCGTGGTGTCATCATTACTGTAATTAATGAATTACCATAGCAAACTGCAATGACTATAAAGTTTTAGGGAATAAGCAACCGTTACCTGTGACAATATGGGTTGGTAGGCACCAATGGCTTATATTTCATATTGGACTGGTTAGGAATGATGACACCAGCAATGCCCTTCACTTAAAGAGGAAAAAGAAATCAACTTAGAACTTTCCTAAATGAAAAACTTTGCCCTTTTGCTGCCTTTCTTAATAGAAAACAAGTTAAAATGTACCATTGGGCAGGTTAATTGACTTACAAGTATGTCTTTTTAATAAGTGTCATAAAGTATGTCATGCAGCTGAAACTTGCTTTCAGTGCATTTTTTAAACTGTTGTCAACCAGATTAAAGTTTATTGTTCGCATGTAAGTTTCCGTTTTCCAGCAGTAATGAAAGACATTAAATTGATTTGCCATGCGTAGATATGAAGTGGGTTATGTCCTTTGCTCTTAGTCAATGTGCCTTTCCCAGATGCTTCCCTTCTTTACTGTTTGTCTAAGCAATGAATGATCATGAAACATTCTCCCTGGCCTGAGATACAACTCTTCATTTCTTTGGTATACCTTAAATTAAAGGTTAGTTTGTATAGGGACCTTATTCACTGCAGCTTGACTTCAATTTTGTCTTTTTATAAGTCTTCGGAGTTTTTGATGGGGAAGTGCTTGAAGAAATCCTACAGTGAATCAGACTTTAATAATGCAGGGCATTGAGTGTCTTTTTTTGTATGAGCACCTACATGGTAGGACCCTCTTACTGAAATTAATGTCTGGCATAATTTAGGACTGTAAAAATTCTGCAATAATCCCAACATTCAGCTACTTAGAACACATTATGTCAGTTGAGATTGTGTGTCATCTTCACAGAAGGAAAGAACAACTAGAATAACAAAAGAAAGAGAATTTTCCAGCAAGGAGAGATGAATTTTAAGGAAAGAGACTAGTTATCAACAATAAAAGAGAGAGAAGGAAGTTACAAAGCATGACAGATGCAAAGAAAATTCCTGGAGCATTTAAAAATGCTCTGGTGAGGACTAGGATCCCATCCATTTCTTTGGTTTATGGCTTTTTTTACATGATGCACCTCACACTCAAAAAAAACCCAAACCCATAGATGGAAAAAAAAGCAAGCAAAGAAACAAACAACAAAAATGACGAAAACTTCCAAATCTGCGTCTGCTGTAGAAAGTAACAAGTGCTGACAGTCTAAAATCTCTTTGAGCTGGTAGTAAAATGGATTTTAAGTTTATATTTCTATTTTTAAGCATTCTTCCTTTTTTAACAGAATAGAAATTTTTTTTTTCCTTTTTTTTTCCTATTTCTGTCCCCTCTTGTCACCCCAGAAACATAAAAAGGACAATCTCTCAGGTCCAGAAAGCAGCATAAAACAAGAGAAGAAATTTATTAACATGTTGTAAATTTTCATCAGGAAGTTAAAGGCTCCTTTGCTGCAAAATAATCTGTTAGTTACCCAGGTACTTCTGAACTTATTAAGCTGATAGCCAAAAAGACATAGGATTTTTTTTTTTCAAACACTTATTTCCACAAGCTATTTACTGTAAATTCATTAAAGTTGCAGATAAAGAATGCTAAAATGCATTCCGTAGCTCAAAGTAGTCTCCTTATTGACTTTTTGAAACAGTGCTGTGGTTTTAAGGATGTGTGGGTAGATCTCACATACAAACAAATGGAATCACACGTGATGACATCATGGAACAAAGTTGTTTTATCCTAGAAGTTTACTTTTCTTCTGACTAATATAAGTGACTAATATTGACAATATAAATAAACCCATTTTCTCTACATGTGAAGGAAAGAACAAGGTTTTAAGTAAACTGCAGCACATTTAACTAAATGATTTCACTGTTACTTTCTGTACCTATAGAAATACAAAATCCTGCCTCAACCCTAGATGAGATTCTTTTCTTTGACTTCCATGGCTCTTTTCCCAATTTCAGCCTTGGTACTGAAAAAAAGACTCTGACAATTTTGTCTCAAAGTAGCTCCTCTGAGTTTTTTCCTTCCCTCAGTGTCCTCCAAGCCAGTCTGGGTAGTTATTGAAAAGAATTTTGTATAAGTACTCTCTCTGCATACATCTTCTGTGGAGTTTATTTATTCTTTTTTTTTTCCTATGGGGAAGCACATTTTACCTAAGTGCTTGCTGATTTTCACCTCATTGCCATCCCCACTGCAGCCCACTCATGCCCAGAAACCACCAGATACACGCACTTACTTGGTTTGCAGATTCCAAACTAAAGACACCATGATCTGATCACAATAAACACAGATATCTTAAACCTTTATGAATAATTTAACCACTCACTGAGGATTGGCCAGGCAGGCAAGATGAAGCTGCTGCCCCCAAATTATTAAAGGCTTTTACAGAACCATAAAAAGAGGAATAATTCAATCATTTTTTTTTAAAGGCACTAAATATAATGCTTATTAAATGCTGGGTAGAGCTGAGGTGTGCACTGGGATGAAATAGAAAGCATGCTCAGCAGCAATATGCCAAATGAACATCTTCCCCTTTTGCTGACAGGCAGATAACCTGACCCAATTAATAAAATATACTTACTGATTTTTACTCCCCCTCACCCCTTTTCTTTTGGAACTGATTTGCTGAGTCATGGTACACTGCTAGAAAACAAACTTAAAAGCAAACAAACAAACAGAAAAAACAAAAACAAAAACAAAAAAACAACCACTCAAAGTTTTTAAGAGAGGAGTCTATATTATTTTAATTCATATGACAAAGTGTCATGTTTAGTGTTGAAAACGGGGAGAAGAAACTGGAGGGTACCAGGGAAAGAAAATATTTGTACGCTATCCTGCTCGACTTCTGATTCACTCTCTAGTTGTGAAACAAACTTCTCTTAACATTTGCCTCTCTGTCCCAACCATTAAATTAGAGTTAATACTATTTACTAACCTCAGTATGGCAATGCAGTTCACTAATGAGACAAAATTCTGAGTCAAGAAGAGTCACATAATGCTAAATATTTTGCTTTGATTTCATCAATAACTCTATAGACATTACATATCTTGTGGTGGGGAACAAGAATTAACAGACACATGAGAGAAAGGTAGCCTGGTGACGAAGGAAACAGAAAAAGTTAACATCCCGTTGCATGGGCATGAGTAAAGCTGTTCTTCTCTTTACCTTATCATACCTTTGAATAAAAAATTACGTAATACCAAAAAGAAAGCCTGTTCTGTAGAAGCTTAGTAGATGCAGTATGTTGTCTTTGTTGTCTGTCTTTCCTCTCAATATACAATTATACCAGCAAAGGTTTATGAAAAGCAGATCCTGCTTGACCAATGTCATCTCCTTCTATGAAAGGGTGACTCGCTTAGAGGATGAAGGAAAAGCTGTGGACATATCTATGTGGACTTCAGTAAAGCCTTTGGCACCATTTTGCACAGCATTCTCCTGGAGACACTGGCTGCTCCTCGCTTTGGGGGAGTGCAATCTTCGCTGGGTAAAAAACTGGCTGATGGCTGAGCCACGGGAGTGGTGGTGAATGGAATTACATCCTGGTGAATGGAATTACATCCAGCTGGTGTCTGGTCACCAGTGGTGCTCCACAGGAATCTACAGTTCTATGTTTATACGTAGCCTAAGAACTGGACAAATTACCGTGTTTTCTGCACCTGAATTGAGGAATGGTTTTTAACACCACAAGCAATGAACATAATAGGTCTGTCCTACTTTGACTTGTTGTGAATGCCTGTCTCTATTCACTCTCCTTGCGCCACACTGAGAAACTACTGCTCTGCTCACAGTTTGATCTTTCATTTTAGTGGACAAATGCACCATGGGAAGGGTCTGGCCAAAGGAAATTGCCAGGTGACTATCACTGCTGATGACGATATTTCTACTTGCAACTATCCTGCTGAAAATATCTTAGACTATTTTTTTCCATATTGTAAAATTCTTATAAGCCTTTATTTTTCTTCCCTAATCAGAGGGGTTTAAAATCAATATAAAAATAGAGAATATTTGAATTACAGTTTTATTGCCCTGTTTTTTTATATAATTTCACAGTAGGTGCTCTTAGTTTTCAATTCATTATGAATTTATTGAGATTTTTATTAGAATGAGTTTCTTTTTATAATTTTTTGCATTTTTTAAAATATTATATATTATTATATATTAAAGAAATCTTTGAATGGAGGTGAAACCTGTTTTGAAAACAAACTGATAGGATATTCAAAGACATTTCATAGACCAAGAGCAAGTGCTAGCTTGCCTGCTGAGGATTTGAACCTAAATTCCTAGGTTATGAATGTTCAACCTACCTGATATATAATTTTAATAGAACTTGATCTAATCATTGAAAAGCTGCTGAAAGACTGTCACCAACTGCAGCAGACTTTGAATAAGGTACTGGAATGAGGAGCAGAATGTTTTGTGGTGCTGATACATTATATAAAATTTAATTCATTATCAAGATTACAAAGACTGCCTTTTTCCCAGCTGACTATTGTGTAAATATCTTAAAACCCTGTGGGGTTGAGATGTCTTGGCCTGTTTCATGTTCAGTGTTCATTTTCACTCCAATTATTTCTTACTTGCTTTATCTACACATATAATCTGCCCATTCCTCCCACTTAACATATCCTTTGAACTTTTCAAATGCCTTCTGCTCCTCCTTATTATCTTTGCTTAACCACATCCTTGTCTCTTGTCCTATTTCTGATACTTTTTACTGGGATGAATATAGTTGGTATCCATCCTCTATATCTGCCAATTAGATACAGAACTTCATACTTTTTTTTTCTTCTTCATAATGGTCGATTTTCTGCACTGCTGTTGATATCATTTCACTTCCTGAAAATTATTCCATATATTAGATTCTCCAAACCAGTCTTAAAAGAAGAAAAAAGAGGGTGGGGGAGATATGGGGTGGGGAAGAAGTTACATTAACTTCTGAGATTCTATTTTCACATATACCCGGAGGAATAATTCATATCTGAATATACTATGATCACTAAAGTAGACCTTAGTTGCTCCACTATTTCTGTCATATATGTCATGCTCTGGCTTATTATCAGAGACCAAGCCCAGAACAGTTTCTGATTGCACTTGCTGCCAAGTACAATCGATAAAGGAGGTGTACAGAGCTGATGACCACACTGTTCCTCCCTGACCCTCCAGGTATGGCCCAGTCATTAGCAAAAGGCCTGAGATTTATCTTTAATGAATGTTCAGCTAGGGGAATAAGAAGTTAGAGATGGAGAAGGAAAGTGAACAGGAAAAAGTAATGAAGTGCTTCACACTTTAGTTTTTCTGCATCTTTTTCAGAAATCCGAATGCCATCAATGACTTACATAATCCTTTGTCAACATTTATTCTTATTTCAGTCATCTCCATAGTGGTAGTCAAGCTGCTTATATCATTTGTCTCTTCAGGCATAGTATCTTCCCTCTCTTATTACTTTAATCAATCATTGTTAGCTTATGTATAGTGCATATCATTGCTACTGTTTTGTGGTGTGTCAGTCATTCATGCCAAACAGACCAGCTTGCAGCCCCAAAGGACCTCTATAAATGGAAATGCTCCTTTGCAAGCTGTTAAGCTTAAATGAGAGCATGAAAGCCCTTGCATGAACATCATAACCTTCTACAGTGCATGAGGCTTTGCTAACAATGATGTCAGCACTTCCCAAACCAACACATCTCCAGGCGATGCGATGATCCTGTTCATTGCTCTGTGCCTCTGCTGTGTAAAAATCATCAGCAGAGAGGCAGACTGAGGTCCAGATCTGTGGCAAGACCCAGCTGCCTCCCATCTCACTTTAAATGGTTGCCCAAGGCACTTTATTTAACAGTTTATTAGATATTAATTTAACATTCAGTATCTTTTTTTGTCAGAATGATATGGGTTTTCTTCCATATGCATGTTGCTAATAATACGGTAGGCTCTGAGCTGTGTAAAGTGCAGGGGTAAAAAAAATGTACTCTGTAATGATGAGTCTCAGACTGAGAAATAAAAAGGAAATGGAGGCACAGTGCTATGTTTGACTCAAGGTGAAATCCTAATCCACTGAGTACTCACAAAACCTCTGTGACCCACAGCAGCACTTAGACTATGAGGCACGGCACACAAAGAGAAGTGGCTTCACTATGAGTTACTGTTGTTTGTGTCCTGTTTGGTTTGTGAGATCTTATTTTGACGAACTAGTTAAATATCATGCTAATGGCAAGTCTTTACTGTAACATAACTGAAACAAACCTGTCATTTGATTCTCATCTCATGACTCATGTTTGCCCACTGCTCTTGTGCTAATAGTCTTCAGGGGAAGAACCATGGAGTTTATTAGATGAATTTTGCACCTTAGAATATACTATTCCAGAGTGCCAGTCATGTGTTCTGAATCCAATAATGGCTCTATCTTATGGGTACATTGTGGAGTTATAGCATATTTCACCATCTGAGAATCTGGCTCAGTGTTTTTATTAAGCTCACTTTGGCAGACTGTGCTGTTACGTCAAACACTTAAAACAGGGAGGACATAAATATCCATTTCCACTATCTCCCACCTCAAAATAATCTTTATATTTATTATGCTGATTCTTCCTAGTTGGTCAGTTATGTGATTCAGCAGCAGTGATGTTCCACAATTCCACCTGTTTGCATTTACTCTATGGCTGCCAAGGGAACAATGGGGAAAATGATGCTCTTGTGAGCCATTCTGTTCACTATGTGTCAAAAAGTAATTTGAATCAAAGAGTCACTAACTTAATTGATGGCGATGGCTCCATCGAAAAAACAACCAAAGAAATTGATGTTGTGCAAATTGCACATATATTGCTCTTGAATTTGTGAGCATATTCTTGTTTGCCTTGACAGCATGTAAATTACCTTTTGGACAGTTCAACACATTACTTAAGATGCGGCTGTGTGTGAATTTTTAGCTGCTATCAGGGGCAATAACGGCCTTCCTGTGAAACTAAACCTCAAGTTCATCTTGCTGGCTTTTTTGTTTGTTTGTTTGTTTTTGTTTTTGTTTTTTTTTTCTAATTCATGACACATACCAATCATTGCTTAACATTTAGATTTTTAACCCCTGTGCCTCTTCAGCAATGCAGTATGACAGAGGATACAGTGAGGCAGTGGTTCCCTCAGTAGAGTAAAACTGGGGACAGTAGATCCAACAAAGTGACTGGGAAGGACACACACTGTTTCAGGGGTTTATCTAAGATACGAATACATTAATTGATCTCAACTAATTTTAAACACGTAGATGACTTATCTGAAATCAAACTGTTGTTGCCTGAGATTCCTGATATAATCAGTGGAAAGAGGCAGCCGACATTCAGATATGCAACGCAGTTCCTGAAGATTTCGGAATCACAGAATCATAGAAGGGCTTGAGTTGGAAGGAACCTTAAAGACCATCTAGTTCCAACTCCCTGTCATGGGCAGGGACACCTCCCACTAACTCAGGTTGCTCAGGGTTTGATTCAACCTGACCTTGAACACTCCAGAGATGGGGAATTAACAAACCAGGAGCTTGGCCTTTGGTGTGGAACCAAAAGGATCTACTTAAACCTGCTCTGAAGTGAGTTCACTATTCACAACATATTTCACAGATTTCACAGAATGTTCCAGGTTGGAAGGGACTCACAAGGATAACCAAGTCCAGCTCTTAAGTGAATGGCCCTTTTGTTTATTATTAACTCCAGAAGGCATTAAGTGAAATTACTATTTGTCATTTCAAAGATATTTCAAACATATAGTCATGGTGTTTGTTGTAGAAGCTTATAATGCAAATAGAATGGACAAAGAATGGGTGAAGAAACAGGATTTAAAGATAATCATGGCTCACCAAATCACGAGTTAAAGTTCTTAGAGAGAGTAGTTAATACAAAACTTTCTGGGTGTGCATGTATGTGAACTGTGATGGTTTTCTTAGATAAGGAAATTATTTGAAAATTTTTTATGTTTTTTTTTTTTTTTTTAGTTCAAATTATAAAATAGAAGCATGACTATTGGGAACCAAAGAGGAAAAAAAAATAATATCTTTTTACCTATCTACATGTATGTGAAAAATATATCTGTACTATGACATCCATTAGATGAACATCCTTACAGACCTAAAAAGCTGCAGTACCTACAAATACACTACATACCTCAGAAGGCAAATATAATATTAACCAACCTATAAAATATAAGTTAAATCACACTAAACAAAATTATCCCTGTAGTTTCAATCAGATTATATTATTTAATATCTTGTATCAGCTGTTTGTGTAACAGCAATGTTACCCAATGTACAGTTCACTAGGCAAAGAACCCTGGTTTATTCTTGGGCCATTCCATGAAGGAATTAGATTAAACCAATGTACCTGACTAAAAATACAGTTTCAACCTGAAAGCAGCTTATTTTTTTTCTAGGTAGTGACACAAGTGACAAGCCATGTTTGCTCCATGAAGACAAACCACTGAGAACTGATAGGTGCTTGCATTGGCCCCGGGCTGAGAAAACTGAATGGGCAAGGCCATTCGGTCTTCCAGAGTCAAAAAAACTAATACCAACACCACAGTGCTGAAGAGCAATTGAACCTCAAAAACTAATTCCTGTAATAAGTGTTTTGTTGTACATAAGAAAATCCAATCCCTCCCACAGTTCCTCTCTTACAATGACCTGAAACATCATAATCTCATAAAACTGAATACAAAGAAAACATGCATCACATTGGGTTTTTTCCAAGGGCAAATGATGTTTGCAACATGAAGAACAATCAGTCTAATGTGACTTATGATGTCTGTAAAAAGGTCTTACAGATCTTCTAACAACAGATTTTAGAAAAGTTGCACCAATACTGCTTGGTTAAAAAAATTTGACAAATGTCTCCCTTTTCACAGTTTCTGCTTTACTGATTTTTTTCTTTAACTGCCTTCTCTCATCCAGTGAGTTTCTTTGCATTCATATATCATATCAGCTTGAACCCTGTATTCACAGTGGCATAAACATGCACAGAAACATTCATATACACAGCCTGAATTCTTTTGTTATTTCAGTGTTCACTTTTATTTTTGCTGTAGGTGAACTATAAAGTTCTGCTGAAACCAATCAACTCAAAATTTAAAAAAAAAAAAAAAAAGATTTCTTCTCCTTCTCAATATTCTCATAATGTTCTATGCATATGAATCACCCTTGGCAAAAAAAAAAAAAGTAAAATTACCAGCTTTCCATGTCTGCAAGCAAATACTGATTGACTTAACAACAACAGCAAAATATATATAATTAATTATAAGCATCCCTCCTTCCACAAGCAGAACATAATAATGTATCAGTTTGGGGCATTAAAGTATCTGATAGAGCACTTTGAGTTCCTACAAGGCTCCATCTGCTGATAAACCTCCTCTAGAACTAACTGTAATGCAACATATTTGAACCCTCTAGAGGTAACTGAGGCACATTAAGATTCCATTAATGTTCATTTTACATTTCTGAACTCTTCCTCTGTTTGGGCTTCCTTTGCAAAATGTGACTGTAGGGCTGTTTCCATCCAGATGTCACAGTGCATATCTGTATTTGTTTATGGTATTTAATAACATCTTCTGGCTGAGCAGAATAGTCTTAGAATGCAGTGTATTGTTCCCAGATAAAAGTCGTATCTGTCATATGAATATACAACATTTTAATGCAACAAAATTAAAAGGGTAAAAAGAGGGGGAAAAGTGCCACTCATAGGTGAAGAGGATGAAAGTAACCAGTAGTAGCACTATTAGGTTTTTAAAATAAGATTTTAATGTGAAAGAATTGGGCCTTGATCCAACATAAATTGGACTATTTACATGCTTAAATTAAGCATGTGTTTAAATTGAGCACAAGCCTTTTTTTACCTGGGGATTTGATGAAGATCCATTATAAGAAATATCCTGGAAGCCACGAAACACAGTGGACCAGTCCTCTGAACCAAGACAGGTTGCTGCTTACTCTGTTTCTGATTCTTCTGCAGCTCTGCAGGCTTGTCTGATCTGCTTTCCCACGTGTGCTTGCACGCTCTCGCTCACATGTGTCGGGCGAAGCATGACCACTTCTGGACCTGTGGGTCTTGCCTTTCTCTCTGCTGTGGGCAGTCAGGCTGAGAAATGAGAATGCTAGAGGCAGAGTTAGGATTCGTTTTTCTTGCCACTGGAAATGTTAGTGGTAGTGACTTCTGAAAACCACATGTAATTTATTAGAGGATTTCCAAGCCACCATGTTGCCTTTGACCACAAAGGCAACACTCAGCTGAAAGATCAAACTCAGTCATGGTTCTCTTTGTTCCCTTTCTGTAATAGTGGTTTCAGGTTTAGAAGCTGACAGGGTTAATGTTCAAGTAGACTGAAGTAAGGAATCTGTTTTTCTTTTGCAGTGTTTTTAAGCTTTTAGGATTCAGGTTTCTTGCCTTTCTCAGTACTTACAGGAATCAGAAGCTTTATCTTTAACACTCTGCAGTAACACAACTGATTCCTGAATCCTCACTAACTTACAATGGTCTTTAACTGAAGCATAAGGTACTAGAAGGCTTATGGACCAGTCCTGAAACTTGTCAATACTGAGAAACCCTGCTGAAGTCAAAAGGAATCTTATCATGGACTTGCCTGAACTCCCATCAGCAAAACAGACTCAGCAGTGCAAGTAAGGTATGAGCAAATTACTCTTTTATGACCCAAAGTAAATTCCCTAGATTTGCCATTGATTCTCTTGGCAGTCTTGGAAAAGCAATATACCTCACCTTACTGATTTGTAAACTGCAGATGTCTTTGCATAACTAGTTTTGAAAAGGATTTTGACAGCCATGTTATGAAAACTGGAGAGCAACCTTTGAGCTCTAGACTTGAAGGAGAATCTATTTTTTGCCAGACGTGTCTGTGTGACACAGAGGAATAATTCCTATCTTATTTCACAGGAGGCGTTACACAGAGGCTGATCTCATCACTGCTTCAGGCAAGTCGTGGTGCTCCAGACTTTGCCATGCATTTTGATTTCCTGTGCCATTCTGACGCAAGCAGAGAAGGATGCACACAGGGGGAAAAAAAAAAAAAAATCATCTTCTCCTTCCTCTTAATGATGCCAAATGTGAATGGCGCAATAAAGTACATGTGTAGCCACATTAGCTTCTTTCCAAAATGAGGTGCACAGAAATCGAGAAGTGCCCATCACACAGTATGAATATGCAAGTAGTCATTACAAGAAGCATGCTCCCAAATGTGGCAGCAAAGCTTTGGAGGTCTGACGAAGATGATTTCATGCCATCTGCCACCTGCTTCTGAAGGATAATGGCTGGCTGGTGTGTACGAGGCTTGTTCTAAATGTTATCATACTGTCTTCTTTCTTAAATTATGTGGCTAAAATGAGCCTGTCTTTGTTTTATTTCAATTGACACCAGATGCAGGGACTTGGATTCGGGTTTTCTGTTTTGCAAACACTGGCTTGGCAAAGTGAAAGGAAGAATGACAGTCAAAGCAGCTCAGATAACAGAAGTAACACTTCTGATAAGCCTTCACTTAAATTACTCTGTAAAAAAAGAAACACAACTAAAAATAAAAAAAAAAAAAAACAAACAACAAACAGGATTTGACATCACCCCTGACTGGCATTAAAGGAACAAAGAATCATGTTGTTTCAGGTCTTCTAATTTTATTGTTGCTAATAATATTGATCATTATTATAAAATCTAGACCTAAAATACACTCTCTGTGTAGTTCTGGCACACTGGACAAGTTTACAAATAGTGATATCAGAAATTTCTAATAGTAACAACAATCAACTGATTCGTAGTTGTTTATCTCAACCCTTTAATTCTCTTTTACATTACCATAGTAGAAAAAGACTGGTTTATTACCCTTAACCTTTTTTATCTATTTGTTTGTTTGTTTGTTTGTTTTTTAATCAATAATCACAGTAAAGCACTAGGGATTTGGCAGTCTGGCATGCCAAGGAGTTCTGAAAGGTCAGTTCAATCCACAACAAGGTAAAAATTGTTCCTCTTCCTTTAACAAACAAGCCATGGACAACTTTTCCACAAATTTAACAATTTTAAATCAACGTTAATGTAATCATTAATGTCTAATCTTGGAGTAACTGTTATAGAAAAGAAGAGAAATGAAGAGAAATAACTCCCAGTTGAGTTTTGTCCCATGTGTGACAAAGACAATATTTTTTTTCTCTGGTATTGCCCATGTTCTCCAGAAGCCTGAAAGAGGGCTGTTCCAGTGCCCAACCACCCTGACACAAAATAACTTTCAAGGCTTAAAGTAAAAATGTCAAGAACCTTTTTCTAAGATCCAACATAAGCTTCCTCTGGCATCACTTCAGGCCATTCCCTTGAGTCCTGTCACTGGTCACACAGAGCAGAGATCAGTGCCTGTCCGTCCTCTTCCCCTCCCCAGGAAGTTGTAACTGCAGTGAGTTCTCCCCTCAGTCTCTTCTCCAGCTGAACACACCAGGTGCCCTCAGCTGCTCCTCACACAGCTTCCCCACAAGGTCCTTCACCACATTCATTGCCCTCCTTTGGACACTCTCCAATAGCTTGATATCTTTCTCATATTGTGGTGGCTGCACACAATATTCAAGGTGAGGCAGGATGAAGAAGAGACAGAGCTGGAGAAAAGTCGTGGCTTACATCTGATGGATCTATCCAGGAGATGAGCAACCCACAGTGCAAGTCTGAGATCAACTCAGGAGGCAGGGCTGGAGGTCAGCATGTTATAGTGTCATTGAGGCAGGGACTTATGTCCAAGATTGAGGTGAAATGGGACTCCTGCACCATGGCAGTAGGTAGATAGGGGACTTGGGTGAGGTTCTTCAGGGTAATTCAGGGTAATTTCCTTTTCTACCTCAAATGTTCATTTTCTTTCTCTTTCTTCTCCTTAAAATACAACAAATGTGACTGAGTTGAGGTACCTGATACAAGTTAAATTCACCTTAAAATCAGTGTAGGACACTGTAGGGCATCACAGGGATGTCGGTCACAGAATATGTTGCACTATATATTAATATGAGACGTGGAAAGTATCATGAGAGGAGGAAAGGAAAAAGTAGGGATGTTGTGCCCTTTTTATTTTTTTGTCCCTGAAGGAAGTTAAAGAAGCAAGTAAAGAACTGCAGAAAATATCTGTATAATTCTGTTATATGCACTGTATACAGAGCCTAACCATTAATGTAGCAGAGTTCATGGACTCTAATAAAGAGGAAATTACCCTATATTTCAGCACTGTGTTCTCAGAGTTCCTTCTCATGTTTACAATCAGTGGGTAGCTATTGAACTCACAAAGCTTTTTTTCCCCCTGCCTAGCAGTTTGCCATAGTGAGGCATATTACTATGGGATGTGCAAGTGAATTTAAAATAAGCAGCATTTCTCTTAAATGCTTGCAATTTTCTGGTTCCTCGTCCCCTAGCAAATGCCTCATTGTGTTCAACTAACATCTACACATTTTTCTATACAGCTGGTTTTGTATTATTTTTATTATTTTTGCTTTCCAAGGTTAATTTTTTTTTTCCAGGGTGGCTTTAACCATAGAAATAGATTATCCAGATGTATACAAATGAGCTTCTCTGTAAGTTCAAAGTCACTTGTAAATAAGGGAGATGTGGCATTTTCCCCTCAGCAGCTACTAAAGCCTTACAAATCTCATAAGCTCAAGATAGATCCCTGGCCTAAACATCAAGTAAAAGTTCCATCTTTTCGGGTGAATAGATGTTTATTTGCTCTCTCACCCAAATCAAAATTGTAAAGGAAACCTCCAGCTTTCTCTGGAAAAGAAGGTATAAGGATATTAAATTTGTATATCATGAACTAAAAAACTATATAGATATAGAAATAAATATATATCTATATACGTAGATACAAACATATATATTTCTCCTATTGCTACTTTGGCTGCAATAGAAAGGCCACTTAGATATAATTAAGGTCACAGGTTTAAGTACCAGCTGAGGAACAGCAAAGTGCAAAATAACACCATATAATAAGTCAGTCAGAAATTGCAGAGAAGAGTAAAAGGGAGGGGAAAAGGTGGTCTTTAAAGGCACAGATGTAAAGAGAGGAAAAGCTTTTTATTAGTGAATGCTGCCTCCTGTAATACTTTAATTTTCAAAACTTCCACATAACAGAATAGTACCTTAATGGATAGGAAATTAATAAAAAGAAAAAGAAAGAAAATATTACCATTCTCTGGAGTGACGTTTGAAAAGTGTGCCACAGACACAACCTCACTAGACACATCACATAAACCAAAGGAGAAGCATGTGAAGATAAATCTTCAGTTATGATTTGCTTTGAAGCATAGCACAGCTCAGCTGATTTCCAGTCAGAAACTTGCTTAATCATTTATTTGTTTCATTTTCACCCCCTCTCTCTCATTCAAAAACTCCTACCTTCTACCCCTTCTCTCTCTCCTCTCCACTCTCTTCCCCTCCCAGTAAGGTTATTTGGGACAATTCACAGATCTCTCACTTCTTCTGTGTTAGTCTGTTTCCTAGAGGCCTATACTTGCCTAGTGGATATGTACTTTAATTAAAAGCAATATATCTTTCTTTTTTTCTTTCCTTCTAATCTCTACATCTAGGCTTGTCCTTGGAGTTTCTATTCTTCAGGGCAAGGTGAATGGAATTCACTTGTTTGCCTGGGATATATCTAGTAAATTTAAGACACTAAAAAAAACAAATATAGGGATTTTTAATTATTATTATTGTTACTTTGGTGTAAGCCCTGAAATGTGACACTTACCAAGAGGAGGAACAAGGGGGTAGGAATTCTTTAAAAATTGTCCCCAAGGATGTTTAATTTTTGCCTTAAATAAGAACAGGTCAGTCTTCCTAAAATTGAAAACTGCCTTGGTGAAGTCAATGACCAAGATGCTATTGGCTTCAAAGGAATCAAGGTTTCACCTTTTATCTTAAAATGTAAACTCCTCTGCTACTGTAAATCAGTGTCACTCCTCTGACTTGAAATCAATAGCGGTCTTCTGATTCACACTGCCTCCATATGCCTCTATATTTCCACTGCCTGCCATATGAATCAGGTCACTTTCCTGCAACTTTTCACTCAGTTGATCTGAATCAATTAAGTCCTTTTGTGTTGGAGCACTCTGGATGATAAGGAAGCGCTTCACAACACACCTGTTCCTTCCTTGCCCCAACACTGGTGGCACAGTCCTCAGGAGAGACAAAGACAACATTTTACAGATGGAGAAGCTTGTTCTTTGGTCTTCTGATTTTGCTGAAGGGAAGGACATTACCGGCAAAGTTGAAGCAATTAGGATGGGGAGACAGGGGAGAGGAGATAGAACACTAGGATGAGTTCAAGCTTCAGGAGCTAAATTATGAGACATCTGAATGCATAACATGACAACATTTAACAGAAAAATGCCCAGGAGAAACCTGAAGAGGTAAGAACACCAGGAGATTACTGGGAATTACTTTTCTTCATGTAGTACAAGAGAGGTCCAGGGCATGAAGATATTTTCTTAAGACAGGTGATAGTTTATTTTAGTCTATAATTTGTGTCCAACTCCTCAGAGACCCCCAAGTATAGAAGTGATCTCTACATCCTTTAGTTGACCTCTCAGTTTGGAGTGATGGTGTTTGTCTTCCCAAGTAAGCACTGCACGTGATGGAGCCCTGCTCTCCTGGAGATGGCTGAACACTTAATTCCTAATAATTGTTTTGGTTTGCTTGTGTGCACAGCTTATGCTTTCCCTGTTAAACTGTGTTTATCCCAACCCACGAGTTTCCCAGCTTTTACCCTTCTATTCTTTCCCTGATCCCACTGGTGCAGGAGTGAGTGAGCGGCTGCGTGGGGCTTGGTGGCTGTCTGGGGTTAAACCACGACAGCTGAGTAGGCAGGATCTTTTCAAGGCAACACATTTATTTAGGTGTTCCAATTTGAGTTGAAAAGACCACCTCCGGGCCATCAGAGAAGAACATGTCATTGCCCAAGTTTCACAAAGAAACAGAGGCTAGGTTGGTGCCTGTAAATGATACTGAACCACAGGATACAACGTCTTATTTAGAAGATTCATCTTTTCAGTACACAGAGCACCAGCAGGAAAGTTAACAGCCTGTCCTTCATTCTGCCAATTAATGGAGGTGCACTTTGAGCAGCAGAAGTATCGCTGTGCAGCTCCCTGGTTTTTTCTCAGAGCTGAGCACTGCTGAGACAAACGAGTGTTTAAACAGATCCTTAATATAACTGCAAATATTGCCACTTCCCCCTGTGGAACTGAATTTACTTGTGTTATTCCTTTTTTTTTTTTTTTTCCCTCCCAACTACTGTAGTGCCAATAGACCCAAACTAAGAATGGGATCTGAACTCTGACTCTGAAAAGGAAATGATCCTACTAGATGGGCTGACAATTTAAATAGTCAGAATAGACAAGTGAATACTGCCAGTCCTATTACACAAGTGGGGAACTCATTAAATATTGTGCCCTAGATTATACAGTTATTTAGGGGTAGAACTATGGGTTGAACCTAAATCTCCTCTATCCAAGCTGAGTGCATTAGCCACTGTGTGTAATAAGGCCAGAAAGGGCAATTTTAAGCAGGAAAGAAAAGGAATCAAGGGAGCAAGCAGCAGAGTTGTTAATGTAGCTGTGGTTTTGCATATGTGTGAAAAAGGAGAGCAAGGGTCATTCTGCAGACACATAAAAGGAAAAGAATAAAGATTGGAAAGTGACTGAGGAAATAACTCTGCAAAAAGATGGAGCAATTAGCCTTTTGTTATTTTCTTTCTTTGCATTATTCCTCTAAACTTTATTGATTTTTTTAACCATGTAGATACAACGTTTTATTTTTTGTTTTATTATAGCATTCACCATCTCCTCAAATTCCAATTGATCTGGCTTTTGCTTTAATCATCCAATTAATACAGCTCCAGAAAAACTCAAGGGAGATGTACCTAATGCTGAGAACAAAAAACCATACAGGCAGAGCAATGCTTATGACCCTGTTGGAGGCTTTTTGATTATGCCTAACTACTGTGATCAATACTTCAGGACTTTTAAAAACATGCATATTGGGTGAAATGTAAATGGTGATTTTAGTTTGTTGTTTTTTTTTCTCAGTAGGTTTTATTTAAAGGCAATTTGCTTCATTCTACCTGAGTCACACAAATATAAATTTCAAATGCTTTCTTCTGTATCACAAGAAATGAGAGGAACATTTACCCATAAATAAAGCACATATATATGAGTATGCATGTGCACATGGAGGTTAATAATGGACTATTGTGTCTTTATTCCTCTGGTATCAGGAGAGAAGCATTGCACCCTGGTAGGACTCAGGTGCTCTACAATTCTCCAAGCTAGAGTAACAGTCCTGGTATGTGTTATAGGCACTTAAACAAAGCTGAAAAATCAGCTGTGAATAAAGATGGTGAACACGATTGAGTTTTCCCTGAAGTTCAGACAGAGTTATATTCAACCCTCATTCCAATCCTGCTTCTTCTTCCCGGGATGAGGGGTGCAGGGAGGAAGTCCCAAAAATGTAAGCCAAAAGCATTAATTATAGAAAACTAACAATGTACTCAGACGTTGTTTCCTCAGATCACCAGCCCCCAGTATTAAATTGGAATTCAGATATTTCTGACTACTTCATTGCTTTGTTTTGCTCTGTTTATTCATATAAGTGTTGGGAAAAAAAAAAATGTCCTGTGAATATTTTTGGGACGTTTCAGACAAAACACCTTCAATTGTTACCAAACCCATGTGCCCTTGGAAGGGAAGATAACTCTGCATTCTCTAGTCTGTAGCTGCCCAGGGTAACATCTCCTGTATCTTCCCCTAAACCCTCAGTACTGAGCACTCACCAGCTCTTGCCCTCTTGTCAGATGCAATGTGAGCTGTCCTGTCACGAGCACCATAGTGTGACTTTAAATACCAATTCACCACTCACAGGTGAACCTGAGAGCTGTATCTCAAGGGATGGATCTGCTTTCCCCTTGCCCAGCTATCAGATGGGTAGAGTGAGGTGCCTTTTCCTTAACTGCTACAGCTTTAGCAGTAATTATCTTTCCCATTTTATTTTATTTTACATCTCTACATGTCAGCTGTGATATCCTGTGCTGTTGGCCCCCAGTCTGTGGTGGTAGAACTGTGTAATTGTTCGTGGAGGATATTTTCAGGTTTCTCTTTGAAATTATTTTTTTCTTTTTAGTTGAAACAGAGGCTGTCACAAAGAACAAGCATGGTTCTTCTAGCTTGATCATTTGGTAATATTTTGGGCCAGAAAAAGATGGTAAAAGCTAATTTACTGTGTCTTAAACTGGACTAAAATTTTCCTTGGGTAGAGACTATGTTATAAAGAGAGATTTAAATTTTTAATACAGTGAAAACCTGAAGAGAATTTAAACACTTTTCTCTAGAAAAAAAACATTTAGTCCCATGTCCTGTCTTCAGCTATGATCAGAAGCAGATGTCTATGTCTGAGAGTAGGAATAGGACAAGCGCATAAAGGCATATAGAAAGAGCATGCATATAAGAGCAGGGGAAACACACACATCCCTAGAGACTCTCCCAGCTTCCAGCAGTTTGCAGGTCAACTCTGATGAGACAGAAATGTCTCTTTGACTCTACAATTCAAAGTTCCAGGTCCTGCACTTGAGTCATAACAACACCAAATGACTGTTGGAAGAGGACCTGGGGGTGCTGGTCGGCAGCATCCAAAGATGAGCCCTGGTGTGCCCAAGTGGGCAAGAAGGTCAATGGTATCGCAGCCTATATCAGGAATAGTATGGTCAACAGGACTAGGGCAGTGACTATCTCCCTGTACTGGACACTGCTGAGACACTTGAGTACTGTGTTCAGTTCTGGGCCCCTCGGTGACAGGAAAGACATTGAGGTGCTCGAGTGTGTCCAGAGAAGGGCAACAGAGCTGGTGAAGGGTCTAGAGGAGTCTGATGAGAAAGGGCTGAGGGAGATGGGGGTGTTTAGCCTGGAGAAAAGGAGGTTTGGGAAGACCTTATTACTCTCTACAACTATCTGAAAAGGGGTTATAGCCAGGTGGGGGTGATGTCTTTTCCAAACAACAAGTGACAGGATGAGAGAAAATGGCCTCAAGCTGTATTGAGAGGAAGTTTAGATTGGATAGTAGGACAAAATTCTTCACAGAAGGGGTAGTCAGACCTTGGAACAGGCTGTCCAGGGAAATGGTGGAGTCACCATCCCTGAAATTATTTAAAAGACAATGCAGATGTGGCACTTAGGGACCTAGCTTAGTGGTAGACTCAGTACTGTTATGTTTATAGTGGCACTTGATGTTCTCTAAGGGTCTCTTCCACCCTATTCTACTCTATTCTAGGCTGAGAGAAATTGGTTTGTTCAGCCTGGAAAAGAGGAGGCTTAAGATTGATCTAATTGTACCTAAGGCCAGCCTACAAGAAAGACGGAGAGGGACTTTTTCTATGAGCATTTAGTGACAGAACAAGGGGAAATGGCTATAAAATGAAAGAGGGGAGATTTAGCTTAGATATCAGGGAAAAAGTTCTTCACTCTGAGGGTGATGAGTCATTGGAAGAGGTTGCCCAGGGAAGCTGTGGATGACCCATCCCTCAAGGGTTGGGTCCATCCAACCAGGTTGGATGGGCTCTGAGCAACCTGATCTAGTGGAAGGTGTCCCTGTCCATGTTCAACCACTTGTCAGAATGATTGGAACTAGATGATCTTTAAGGTCACTTTCAGTCCAAACCATTCTATGATTCATGATTATATGTCTTCATCTTTTTTAAAATATTTTAAGGACTTCATCTCCACAAGTTTACCCAGATTCCCGGAGAATTCATAACTCCTAGACACGCTAGCCTTCTATTGTAAAGCAATACCAAAGTAGTATCTACACAGCTTCTTTTTGATTGTTACAAACTTGCAGCTCGCCAGCTTCAATGGATGCTCTGTCCAGTTCATGTCTGAAAAGATCACCTTGACTTTGTTATTTTAGAACTTCTAATCATCTTTACTAACCCTAAAAGTTAGAACAGCATCTTCTCGAGGGGATAAAGGTATTCCCGAGCCTTTTTCCAGTGCAGACTCGCAAGTTAGTTAGATTACAAGCTCTGCAGCTCTTGGTGAAGAGTCACCTGAAAATGTCTGGTACAGATTTGTGTGCCAGCACACCCTGGCACAGCCACTGTACAGGCTATTTGTGAGGCACTTATGTGGGTGGATGCAGCAGGAGACAGAGCCCATCAGACACCCAGCAGCTGCCTTTGCCAGAGGTGCAGATGCAGCCAACAGATTTCCCCTTAACTCCCCTCCATCTCAGAGAAGCCAGTTTTGCAGCATGCTTGATGCCAATTTGGTGCCTAAAGAATGATTTCCACCACCAGGAGTTGCCAGGCTGTAGGTGAGTGAATAGCAGCCCTGTGCCAATTTCCCCTCTATCATAAGAAATCACCACTTGTTTACTTGACAGAGCTACAAGTGTAAACAGCTGTACATTTCAGTGCATGCAAGATGTTACAAGTGTAAAACAGCAGCCATGCATATTATGTGTTTCAGGGCTCTACAGGTTCACTTCTGCTTTCCATCAGAAAACAGAGAGTGTAATGTGATTTGCAGGGAGAGGAGGATGCCTTTGCTCAGCTGAAGCGCGGTGAGCACATGCAGGCAGGAAAGAAGGTATCTGCTGAGTTTTCCAGTGGTTGTGCTGCTCCAGAGGCAGGGACTTAGCTGGCGGTCAGCAGCGATGTTACTGTCACAGTGTCACCTGTCAAATTGTCTCTGCAGGAATAATGGTGACTGGATACCCTGTTGATTAGTGCATGGTTAAAGCCTAAAGGATGCAGACATACAGAGTCTGAGCTCACAGCCAGGTTTACCCCCCATGTAATGGCACTTAGTCCAGGGAAATCACTCCTGATTGGCACCACAGGCTAAAGAATCTGTCTTAAGGGGTGGGAATGAAATGTGGCAGTGACATAGTGCTGAAACATCGCCTGCGTCCCAGGTAAAATGCTGTTCTTTGTGAATAATAACAATCTGCATTGAGTAGATACTAGATGTTCCTGATTAATTAAGGCTCTATTATGTCTTCCCAAAGCACACAAAAAACCCCTACCTACTGACTCTGTAAGATTTTGCTTTTTAGGGGTCAGGTTAATGGCAAAGAGAATTGGTAATGGATTGAGAGGGATCCAGGTGAGGAGAAAGGATCATTTGGAGTATCTGATCACATGTGCTGATGAAAAGAAACAGCAAGGAAACCTCGGAAAAAAAGTGTCCTCTGATCCACAGTATTTGTCATCCAAAATATAAGCAAACCCAGCAAATCCTGCAATAAGGCTCAGAAAAATGGGTGCATTTCTGAGCAATTGGATATTTACTTTTAATTAAAACAACAGTAAAAAAAAAATAGATAGACATTCATCAAGACCAGGACCTTGCCTCTGGGGGTGCTCAGTAATAGATTCTTTGAAATCAATGCCTGGAGCCACTGATATTTTTCCCGTTGTGCCCACATCTTCTTTGACACTCAGCAAATTGCTTCTTCACCTGGTGATTACAAGCAGACCTGTCCTTCAAAAATTCACCTTTATGAAACTCATATTTTTTACCCTGTTTCAAAAAGAGTGTTAAATTACAAGAATTATGAAAATCAGTTTGTTTTCACTGATTTGAAGTATCAATAATTAACATCAACTGAATATCTGACTCTCAGTTTCTTATGAAATTCCAGTTGCAAATCATTGCAGGAAAAAAACACAGTTGTGGAAACCTGCAATGAGCCTGCAAAGGTCCTCTATTTATGAAGTCTCATCTTTGCACATGATAATCATTGCAATATTACACTTAAAACATGGACAGAAAACAACTGCATCACCTGTTTGCTCTCACTCATTGTGTCTTTAGGCCATATAGAAGAGTTCAGAACACTTCGATGTCTTTCCACCTATCATTTTTCGAAACTCTTTCCTCTACTTCCTGCTCCCTTTTACAATTTTCACCTTTGTAATGACATTCTGGGTGATCCACCACTGTGCTTCTAAACCTCACCTTGCTTCTTTCTGACCAAGTCCTGTTAATCATACCCAATCTAATAATAGCAGTGTTAATAACACCTTCTGATACAATATCCTCCTCCACAGGCCTTCTATGTTCTTTGGATGGCTAATGTCTTGTTAAAACTTTTTTTACTTATTAATTTTGTCTGTGACAGAGCTTGATTAGCTTCTAAATTACCCTGTTCCTATTTTTAGTGCACTATGCCCCTACCCTTCACACACAGTTTAATCCCAAAGTATTAATTCGTCTCTATATAATGCTGACTTGTCTTTCTCCAAGTATCCTAAATCTTCCTGTTTTCATTTGAGGTCCATCTACCTTTGTTTTAACTCTTATTACCTTTCTCATTACTTTTACTGCTCTCTGTTCTCCATTGACGGGCACAATTGCTTTGCAACAGCCATGGGTAGTGCTGGGGAGGTGAGGGGTCAGGTTCACTCTTTGAAAGAACTCACTTCACATGCTGCTTAAATTAGCAATTGCAATAATGCACTGAGTCGAGAGACAGAGGGAGGGGGGATTTTTATGTCTCTAATCACTTCAGGGTAAGTTGTGAGCTCAGCTCCCTGCGGAAGTAAGAGTCAGAAGAAACATCTCTTTGCTGCCACTTTGCACATTGGTACTTGTCAGACACGTACTGTCACGACCAGGAGTGGGGACACAGCAAGCAGTCAGAGGGAGGTAGTGATGGCCACTTAGCAAAAGGGGTCCACCATGGGGAACAGGATGCTCAAGATTGCTTGTCCTGAGGTGATCACAATGCAACTGTGGAGAAGAGGTGGTCAGGACACTTCAGTTGCAGAACACCATACTGATGTAGTTCTTTCCTTGTGGTACAATCTTTCACCTGTTCAAACCCATGCCAGATCAGATTCTCCCTTTCTGTGCATTTCTTGCAATGCTGTTTGTATGGTTTTAATGATCAGAAATTAATATTGTGACTCCTGCAATGGAATAAGCTGATCAGGAGTGAAGAAAGAATGGAAGGAGCAAAAGGAAGAGGAAGAGGAAGAGGAAGGAAAAAGATGTGGACTGGGCAACGTAGGACAGTCTTGATCTCCTTTCTGCCCCTTAAATCCCATATATGTTCATGGAACCCCATGAAGTTGGTAGATTGGACTGATAGCAGTATTTGAGCCAGCATTGGTAATGGGTCTGTAAACCTATCAGATTTACTATCAGAGTTGTCCAGTTTCTGGTAAAGCATCAGTGGAATTCTGACCACATGGCCTATGCTGCCAATTTCCTTCCTCCAGAGCTCTGCAAATAAAGATATATAGAACACTCAAGTCAGATTTGCCTCTGGAGTTCATTTCTTACAGAAATTAATCAGACATCAAGCTGAGCTACTTTTGAAATTTAGTTTAGCATGAATCTTGTCATTTTTAAGTCTTACTGGTACAGCTGCAGGATGCTCTCTGTAGTCTCTGCAGATCCCACCACAAACCCATCACCAAATGCTTCCTCCAGTCTAACACCCCTGAGAAAGATATATTTAGTAATTTTAAACAGTTGTTCTTTTTTTTTTTTTTTTTTGACTGGTACTGAATGAATAATATTTTCTTGCTTTGAATTTGTTCTTTACTGGAAAAAAAAAAAAAGAAGAAGAAATATCAGAGCTTTAATATGTGATACGTAGAATTTCAGTGTAGAATATTGATGTGGGCACTTTATAAAACATGCAAAGTGAGGTCCTGTGCTGGTTTCGGCTGCAGCAGGGTTAATCTTTTTTTCACAGTACTTTGTATGGGGCTGTGTTTTGGATTTGTGCTGGAAACAGTGATGATAATACAGAGGTGTCATAATTGCTGGGCAGTGCCTGCACTGAGTCAAGGCCTTTTCTGCTCCTGTCACCATCCCACCAGCAAGGGGGTTGAAGGTTCACAAGAAGTTGGGAGGGGACACACCATGAGCAGATGACCAAAACTGACCAAAGAGATATTCCAGACCATATGGTGCTACGCTCAGCCTGTAAAGCTGAGGGAAGAAGAAAAAAAAGGGGATGTGATTGCATTTGTCTCCCCAAGTCACCATTACACAGGATGCAGCACTGCTTTCCTGGGGTTGGGATGGCTGAACACCTGCCTGCCACTAGGAAGTGGTGGATGGATTCCTTGTTTTCTTTCCTTTTGTGTGTGACTTTCACTGTATGTGTTAAACTTTCTTTAGCTCAACCACAAGTTTTCTCACTTTTACCTTTTCTGATCCTCCTCCTCATCCCAATGGGGTAGAGTGAGTGCAGCTGGGTGGGGCTTAGATGCTGTTTGGGGTTAAACCAAACAGATCTGAAGAAGGAAATGATAGAGATGTGGATGTGCCTTACTGCCTGCAATGAGAATGTGTGTGGGGGAGAAACTATGATGAAAAAAGGAAATGAAGTGACAGAGCACAGAGGGTCAAATGTCTTAGTCTGAGAGTTCTTGGGCTATCATGTTTCACCTTAGCAGCCTACTTGCATAGTTCCCATCCTGGTTACTTTAGCAGTAACTTAGGACAGGTGGCTGTCCTAAGCCCACCCACATTTCTGAAACAGTGGTAACATATGCCCGAATCTCATTGCAACATATGATGTGTTGTGGCAGGAGGCATCTGGCTGGTCATAAGCATATCCTTCATACTTTCCTCTTCTCTACATGACAGCCACTCTTCACATTCAGCAGACTTCATTTCACCTTCAAAGAGTGTGTCTGATGCACAGCAGCTGCCAAAAGTTTCTAAAGAGGAGAATTCTTAGGAAGACCTGCTGTATCCCCTACAATATATCCATCCAGCAAATGCTACGGCATTACCATCCATTCTCCATTCCTTCATTACTCGGATATGAACAGAGATTAATGTTTTGCCAGTTGCCTCCATCAGGCCAGATGAGGAGAGCAGCTCCTTGTGTCCATTTAGCTGCTGCACACCAGAACAGAGGTGTTAAGCATCTCAGCACCAACGACCTAGTGCCCTGGAAAATGAATGTGGTTGCCTTCAAGTGCTGAGGCAAAGCAACCAAGACAGCCTTGACTGTTCACCCCTCCCCTCCATGTCACCTATACAGTCCTCTGCAGTGGGCTGCCTGTTTGGCTGACCTTCATTCCTCTGGACCCATGTGAAATAAAGGAGCTTCAAAAATTTGGGGTGGAATACGCTAAAGCGATTTCATCTTCTGCACCTACACTGCATCTGATGCATTGGTCATTTGCATTAATGCTATTGTAATTACTTTATTGAATATGCTGGCAGAATATACTCATTCCAGGTATATTGAAGACATGGGGTTGACGACTTGACCTTGCAGCTCCTTGCTGGAATGTAACTCCAGCATGGGGAAGGAAGGCAATGAGTTCCTCTCCTAAGAGGTGCATAATCAGTATCCAAAATGAATCTCCCGTAGACATTTTGCTTAACAACAAATTTAATGGAAAGGCTCCTTGTAACACAAAGGGAGATGAGCCACACATTCTACAGCTTTGATAATCAAATCATTATTTTTGTAGCCTTAAGGGATATCTGCTTACAGCAGAATTCAACATATAGTTTAATTTACTTATCTGATCTTTCTCTGCACATGAATAGCTTCTATTTCTTGCCCTATTTCAAATTTCCTTACATAATTCAAATGGCATCACAAAGTATGTATGTGTGTTTTTGTACTGATGATATTGACAACTGACTAAAAGAAGGTTTTATTTCTCTGTTGTTCTTGTCCCTTTCCCATTCCCACTATTCAAGCTGCAGCTTAAAAGGATTTATTTTTGATGATCTTAATTCTGCGCCAGTGTGATTATTATTAGTGTTTTAAATTCTAACCTCTGATCCCTTTCATCTTTTTTTATTGTTGTGCTTTTACTAATCCCTAAGTCTTATAAAGGGCTTCTCATCTGTACATCTTAAAATGCTTCACAAAGGAGACTAGAAACACTGTTCTTACTTGACATGTTGGGGACTAAGGCAAAGAGAAGCAAAGGGTCATATGCAAAAATAACTCAGGAAAACTGGCGTTGAAATAAATTCCAGATTTTCCAAGAATCTTCCCTCTCTAGTGTGCTGTATTGTCTTCCTTATAGAATTTGAACAAAAATATCTTAGTCATTAGAATTGAAATAGAAGTCAGCTTTTCTCCTTTACTGAATCCAACTCCTCTTTTTTTTTTTCTCCCCTCTTTTTCAATGGAAGTACCTGTTTCAAGATCTTTTAAGAAAGTGTGAATGCAAAAGAGAAATTCTGATCCAATTAGTGACTCTCGTTATTAGTGTTTTTGCAAGTGCATGTAGGTTTAACATGCATGGACAGAACTGCTAGCTAATGTCTGCTGCTCCAGAGAATCAGATTTTCTGCTGTTCCCAGGTTAAGAATGTAAAGAAATTGCACAAAATGAATCCCCAACATAAATGTGGCTAAGTGCGATAGCCTGGGTGACAAAAACTTGATAACGTAGAGCTCATAATGAGACACATATATATGGTCTTATCACCCCAAACAGCTCTACCCTGCTGATTCAGGTAACATCAGCATCAAGTAAAAAAAACTTTTCGACCATCTCAGCGCTCTATTGCTCATTACACCGACCTGTCAGAAATGACAACTTGGCCAAGCCCAGTTATTCCATGCTGACAAGGTGCTGTATATGCTTTTCTGCAATAATGTCAGCTTTAAGGTGCAATGTACTTAAGGAAGCTCATTTCTATGATTGGTCCAAAAAGAACCATTTGCCCTGTCGGTGAGGTGAGCAATACCTTAGTTTCCTTTAAATTAGGAGTAATTTTCAAAAAGATTGTTCTTGGAAAACTAGCTCAAAATAGTGGAACTTCCATTTTCCATTTTTGTTAAGAGCCTGCTTACCGAACAATTGTCAGATGATTTTTTTTTAATGTCTAAAACAGCAATGATATTTTCTCTAATATCTGGCATATTTCAGAAATCTTCTAAATGCAACCAAATAAAATTGCATTCAGGGACATATGCTGGCAATCTACTATAAATAAGGAGATATAATATAAACGTGACAATCTAAAGGGTAATGATGCAATAAATGTACATTACAATACTGGGAGGACCAAAGAAAACAAATCCTTTCCTCTACTTGCAGGGCCACAGCTACAGAATTTTAGGGAAATGGAATTGTGTAAAGAACAGTGAACCGTGGAAAGGGAATAAGTAGTGTTTGGAACAGGTGCAATGGGAAGTGGAAATGACAACCAACTGGTTATAAGCCTTAGCACTGGCTATGCACAAAGGCAAGGCACACACACCCACAGCCATATGAGTGCTGGGATGGCAGCAAGCCACTATGATCCTGGACTTACTGTAGTGCAGTGATTTTAAGAGTCTTGTATTCGCTTGCTGAAATGAAAATTTTCTTCAACTGTTCTGATATCCTCTGAAGGGTTTGATTACTGACCTCAAGCACCTAGAGACTATGCTTATAGATAATAATATGTATTTAATAATACTTAATTACCTAACCCTCTAGTTTGTTTATGCTGCACTAATATATTTCTGTTTGGATTGGGTATTATGTCAAACATCATTCCCCCTGCTAAAGTGTCCACACACCTACTCAGCAACAGATTCAGGTATATTTTACCCTGGTGCAAGACTAGACTTTACATAGTATAGAACACTCAGAATTAGTTTTTCTAATAGACAAATGATGTATTAGAGTGATGCACTGCCTGATGCCATATCTCCCTCTGCTGGTAAGGTTACTGACTGATAAATGTGTTAATCCTTCAGCAAAAGATTTTCAAGGTCTCAACTTTCATACTGAAAGGTCATAGGTTTGATTCATGGCATGGTGCTATTATGTAGACTAACATCCCCTTCCTTCATCTTGAGCACAGAAATTGTCATTGGAACACGGACCTCTCAGCAAAAGGGAACAATGTGCCTCACACCTACAAGGTGAAACAAATGAAGGTCTAAGAGGAAAAAAAAGAAGAAAAAGAAAAAAAAGGATTGAAATGCCAAGGGATTGTGCTGTTCAATGAGGGTGGCAATTCTCAGAGACTTGTGCATTACTATAGACTCAGAGCTAGTGTTTCATTGCTCAGTGGCTAAACCTTTGCTCATTACTGTTTGCAAACACTGCAAAATGTTTTAATAAATGCACGGTAAGGGTGTGCTAATGAGGCATTTACAACCTTTTAGAATTAAACGCCTAAATAGGAAATTTGTCAAGTAGCAGCTTTGTTTGAGTTACTGGAATTTATTTAGGCCTGATGGAAATGTAGAAAAGAACTCATGACTTCTCATCTATCATTTTTTACTTTTATTTTCCATTAGAGCAAATATGTAATTAAATAAATAAATAGAAAAAAAATATTCAGCTAGCTGTCCATGCATCAAGACACTGTTGTCACTGGAAATAGATATGCCTACTCCTTCATTGCAAACGCCAGTTCATGAAGACATGATGGGTTACTAAGTCTTCGAACAGTATGGGAAGAAAAAAACTGAGAGGCATTTTTCCCATAAATGTGTGTTTTTCAAATGCATGCACTAGTAGCAAGATGGGTTCAAAATGGCTGTAAGAAGCAATTCTTACGCCCCAAAGATGTCCTTGGTAGGTGGACTAGATTTTCAAAACGTTCTCTCTTTACATTTCTCATGTTGGGGGTGGAAATGCTAAGATAGCAAAGGTTTTACTTTGCTTTTAACACCTCGAGATGCATTGAGGAGTAAGTTTTGTCCTGACAATTAATCTTTCATTCAGTATTGCTCCAACCATCAACATACAAACGAGAAAAATAACAAAATGACTCCAAACCAGCCTAATGTATTTTTCTTACATTAACAACAACAACAAAAATAATAATAACAAAACTCACAAATACCAAACAACTCACAAAAAGATAGATTGCTAAAGTTGATAGATAAGGTCAGTGTTACATAGAGTTCTGATAGGTCACATAACATTTCAGTAACAAGACATGTTTTAGTACCTAAAACTTCCATTGTAGAATTGCCCCAGCTTTTATTTGAACTCTTAATTAGCAGTACAAAGAAAGACAGAACCTTAGGTACATCAAGAGGAGTTAACTATATTAATATTATTTCTCTGAATTGACATCAGGCACTGGAATATGTTTGGTAAGTTACTGCCTGGTCTATAATAGATGAACTCACTTTAGAAAGCATAATGAAGGAACTCCCAAATGCTGCAATGTGGTCTGTGGGAGAAGAAGCCCCTTCTGCAAGGAACAGATGTCCGAAAATTACCCTTCAGCTTCAGGCAAGCTCTGTCATGTCAGAGAGAGCACTTACTCACACAAATAGTCTCAACCCCTGTGGTGGGACTGCTTCTGTAGATCAAAATCAATCGGTTTTGTAATGTAAGACCCATTCCTGCAAAGAGGAATCTGACTCAGACGGCAGCTCAGACCTCTATAGACCTTGGTGCAGAGATGTGCACACACAGCACAGATGTGGGCATGCACAAGCAGGAAAGCAAGCCACAGGACAAGTCATAGCACAGGCTGTCCCAGGAATAGAAAATGTCTGTCATCTCTCTTTTGCTGAAAAAATGGCTTCTCCTTCAACCAGCACATTAGTCCAGCCTTGTTTTCACCCCTCTCCCCAGTCTTTCCAAAATAACTCCTTCACACTTTTTCCAACACTGTCCCTTGCATTAGGGGAGATAACTCTTTTAAAACACATGAAAACATATCTTGCTCTCCTTTTTCCCAAAGTTAAAGTTCCTTCCTCTGCTGCTAAACCTGCGAAACACTCAGTATTGTTCAGGAGGTAGGACATGGATGTCATTGCCTATTTGGAGAGGGTAACATCCTTTACCTGGATCTAGGGACCATCATTTACATTTTCCTTAGCCTTCTTGGGAAAGGGGTGATGTCACTTTGCCTGTGTTCATACAGCATGTCAGACTGCAGAGGGACTGACGAGCAATTAGGAGTTGAGGCAGTGTGGTAACAGTGACAGAGATGGCAGGGCTCAAGAAATCCCTGTTCAGCCACGGCTGCCCCATGTGTCAGTGAGCAGAGAAGTAGTTCCAGCTGTTCCCCGGCATTCCCTGCTTCCCCCTGAATCTGCAGCTGCTCAGAGGATCAAGGGAGCCAAAATACTGCCATGCATGGCAACAGGGGAGCCCTTGCGCTGGGGAAGGTCTCGCAGCAGTAGTGCCCTGTGATAAATGTTGCTAGTGCAGGGAAATGGGAACAAAATGCCAGTCGCCCATCCCACACTGGATGCAAGGAGAGGAATAAATTGTTCTATTTGGGAACCACTTTACCTGGAGTGGAGCAAACACAGTTGAGGAAGGCACCTCACCCCGCCTAGAACATTTTAATGAGCTCTAAGTAATGAGGCACTGTTGCAAACACCCTGCAACTGATTCCCCCACCCCTCCAACCAGAGTGTCTGAATTCAATTCTGACTGATACCTGGCTTTGTAAAAGCAAGTCAGTGCTAGGCTCTGCTCTTGGGGTGGGAATCCTGCATATTCAGCAGGTGGAAAGACCCTGGACATGGCTTACAGACACCCAGAACTTGATTTATTAAGTCATATTTAGTAAGAAAACTGGACATTTCTCCCTCTACAAAATAAAAAAAAAATAAAAATAATAATATTTAAAAAAAAATCATGTAACGTTCGTGACTAATTAAATTTTCTCTGCAGTCATGATTAATGTAACAAATAATTACAGCTTAGATCTAATATAGATACAACTAATTGTTCTGCCCACAGTGCATCGTGACTAACAATTAAACAGAGCTTCCAAAGCAACTGAGAGCAGATCTTAGCCTAACCTTTTGCCTTGTTGTGCTTTTGCTGCCGAAGGAATATACATGCCTACAGCTTTTGTATTCCCATTCACATCACTGGCAGTGACAGATTCTTCTCTTACTAGTTGTTAGACAAGCTTATTCCTTTTAACTTCATGTGTTCCCATTTTGTGAGACTGTAGGGCAAATGAAAAAATAGGGAGACATAGAAAAGAAAAAGACTGCATCACCTCCAGATCCCTTGAGAGATTCCAGCCTGGAAAACTCTCTTTCTCTCTGTAGTTGTATCAGTACAGCTGGTTTGAAGGTTTTGAGTTGACTCCAACCTGGCAACTAAAGATGAGTCTTTTTTTCTTTCCTTTTTTTTTCCCCCCTAATATATTTCTTTCAGTTGTTTTAATTGCAGAAAGCTACATTATGAAAACACACCTTCCACCCCTTTCAAACTTTACTTTTGTAGAAGCCTGGACTTTGTAGTTCTCAGAAGGAGCATATCAGATTTACTCACTACCACACAGATATCTTTTTGATCCTTGTGTATGGAGTCTGAATCTATACCAAACAGTCTGATGGATTCACTAAAGAATAGTTGCAAGGTTTTATTAAAAAAAAAAAAAAAAGAAAGAAAAAAATGGAAAGAAAAAGTGGTTTTGAATTCTAACCACTTAAATGCAAAGGTTGAGCAGCCAGTAGCCTTAATAAGGCCAGGACTTCACTTCTGCTTTTGTGTTTTAGGAGAAAAATTGTAGCTGTGTTGTCATCTGGATAAAGCTCCCAGCTCCTCCTTGGATATCACCCTTGAATATGGGTGAGTCACTTAACAATGTAAGTAGTGATTTGGTTTTGTTTTACATTATATTTTTTCTATGTATAGTGCATTCGAAAGCTATGAATAATTGAGACAAAAAGTTGTTAGGATTTTGTCCATCACCTATCTATAGACCCTAAATGCTGAAGTAATAGTGATAATAAGATGTTAATAGTAATAATGAAAGAAGTGAACCTAATAACCACAAAATATAGGAACAGAGGATAATGAGATATGAGTTGTCATTTGACTCAAATGGTGATGAGTATTACACAGGAAGGAAAACTGTAGAGGTAAAACATTAAATCAGTCCAGTGACCTTTCTAGTTCTCAGATGTAGAGATAATCTGCAAGAATATGATGTACTGGTGAATATTCACTGACTTTAAGGCAAGAAATGCTGAAAATCCAAACCAACCACGAATGAAAAGCAGCGTAACAAGAATTACTAGCTGGACCCAGTTCTGACAATCATCTCAGGAAAAGCTGATTATAGAAACATATCAGATCTGTGCCCTGAAAAGGCAAACCCTTAGCTTATACACAACATAACTTAATGAACTTACTGAAAACCTACTGATGTAAACCATCCTAATATCCAAACCAGGAATTTTTTCTTCAGTTTAGAATAATTACAAAGCACCTTTTTTTTTTTCCCCCCTTGGCTATAGGAAAAGAGGTAATTACCTTTCTCAAAAAATATTAATTACTGGAAATTATTTGTTCATTCCTAGTAGAAAGAGACAAATGAGTTCTTTAGTGTGTGCATCTCTCACTCACTTCCAAGGGGCCACCTGGGTCAAATTTGTCCTTAAGTAACAAAATGACTTCCAACTTTGAGCTTTCCCTTCTACTTCTCAGGGTTCATTTGAAGGTGTGCACTGATGCATTGCAGTTTTGTAGCAAACTCTGAGGCACTCTCCATGGCACCAGAGTAATATCCTCAGTGGAAACTTACTGAAAGGATTGCTACTTGAAGGATGGCCATGAGGCTTTGGAACTAGGTTTTATGAAGTTGATGAACATTCACTGAGGATTAGGCTGTACTCATCAAACGATCTCACTTTTTCTTCAAATTAAAGAGAGTGCTGCCATTTCCTGCCTTCTAAATCTAAGTGTTCACAGTAAAAAAAATGTTATAAATGTGCTGCCCTCCTCTCCTCCACTGCTCAAGCAACCTTATTTCATTTCTGATTTCAGATTTTTTCTTATTTATTTTCTAAATCTATATGCCAAACAACATCTTCCATTATATAAAAAGCTTGAAATAAATTTGTGGAAATGTTGGTGTTTCCTAGGGAATCTGTAGTACAATGGAATTGATCAAGTCGGAGAAAAAAAGGGACGGCTTTACCATTTAGTTACAGAATGACTATGTCTGCAGTGTGGGTGATTTTGACGCTCTGAAGCAATTCCTCTTTGGCAGTCCACGAGGCTGCCTGCCCTCCTCCCCTCCCTGGCAGATAGTGAAGAGCCTGGGTTAGATCCCAGCAAGCATAAATCAGCCTTCCTCCAAAACTCATTGGAACAAAGCCAGTTTCTAAAAGATAAGTACCTGATCCCAGTGACTATTATTTGACAATGAACCCCAGCCTCCGTGGAAAATTTCAGCTTAGTCAGTATGTGATAACCAGAATTACAGTAAGCAGGCTGTCAGATCTACTACCATTTGTCTAATATCCACAAAGATTTATATCTCAAATGAGATAATACAACTCGGTGCACAAATGAAAATTGCTGCTGAAGCAATGCCTCAGGGTATGTAAGCTCTGTAACTATTTTACTTTGTCTTTAAAGCCAAAAAACCCCAGTGTGTATTGAGTTTTTGGAGTGCCCAGAATTTTACCAAATGTCCCTTGATGTAGGCATCATCCATTCTTTACAGTTCATTTCCTATGAACTGAAAAGATTCCAGGAACATGAAAATGGGCACGAATTTGTAGACAGATGTAAGATAGATATGGAAGATAAATTTGCTTCCACACACTAGATTGTGACTGACAGTTTCTCTAGTCACTTATTTGCAGCAAGTCAATGGTTATAGCAAATCTTCCCGACAGGATCTGGCACCAGCTGCCTGTAGGTCTCAAACACATCATCACACAATAGCTCTGGCAGAACCCATGGCTGTAACATGCAGTCTGCAAGAGACTCTCTCCATCAACATTAGCCATGCATAGTTTCTTCTCCTAACTCTTTGTCCTCGAAAGAGCTATGACCTCCAAGCAAGAAATTCCCTGTGCTCCATTTATTTGAGTTCTCTTAGCTAATAATGGAGAATGTAGTGATCCATAGCCCTCAAAATGGACATAGAGAAACAAGCCAAAAAGATTGGACCTAGATTTCATACATTTATTTTTGCGCTGTGTGGGGAATCTAAGTCACCTTTCATTAAAGTCAATGGAAATGCTTCTTTCGACTTTGGTGTGAACTGGAGCACATTTTTAGGGAGCAGGGAAAGTTCTGATTTCAGACTTTCTCGTGCAAGAGGTAAAGGTGTTTGAGGAGGAGCAATGTGACCAGAGACTCCTTGTAATCAACACAGAGATTAGATTTTGACTGGTTTGATTGTTCAAAAGCTGATATATATGATTCCCAGGCTGTCTGAGTAAAAGTAGTTTCCCCTTATTTCAAATGTCTAAAAAATGATGTTAATAATTATCTTAGGATCCCTTCATAATGCATGGAGAAAAATGGGTTCTATTAAAGACCTACATTGTGAATTAATTGAGCACTGGACGTATATACACACATTTAGTCTGATGGTTACCATTGTATGATGTATCTGAAAGCACAAATTATGGGAACACTAATGGTGGGAAGCTAAGCATCACCTTAGGACACTAAGAGCTATGTAACCAAAGCAGTAGTAAATGAAAAGCAAAAAAAAAATTACATATATGTGTTCATATGGATCTGATTGAGTAATTTCAGAGTATTCTAATTCATGGCTATAAAAATTTTAATATTCTCTGATTTTATAAATTGCTTCAAAACACCTACAAGCTTTTTCCTCCTTTTGTTAGACCTTTGCCAAGATATGCCTCTCCTTCCTAAGCAATCTATTATCTCAGAGTTTTCTGTATAACTGCTCCTTTCTCATTTTCAGTACCCAAACTTCCCAATTTATCCACAGGACAGGCAGTATGTTGCTTCCAGCAATTTCACCGTGACTCTTTTCCTGAGAGACCACTTCTTGGTGTGATATTAGTCAGTTCAATCACCATTGCCTGTACTTTTGCTACTAAATCAGTAAAGAGCGTCAATCACTGCCAGTCATGATGCTTTCATCAGTGTTATGGAGAATTAACATTTTGACACTGAACTAAAAAGACAGAAACTCACTTCCCATAGGCTACTACACAGTCATCAGATGGGTGCTTGATTGCTTCCAGATATGAAACTTTGGAAGCAAGTAGGATCCTAATAAATTTTTCAGGGCATTACACCCATTTCACTTTTTGACTTATTCATGAAGTACAAGTCTTAGCTTCCTAAATTTGAATTTTCCTGCCAAAGGTAAATATAATGAAGTTCTTTTGAAAAGAATGTTCTTTTCAAATTTCTTTTTCTGGAATAACACATGTTCAAATGGCTGCTATTTAAAATTCAGAACACTGATAGCTTGTGTTTTTGCTAACTATAGGCTTTGTACACTTTAATTGCCATACATTATTGAATGAATTTGTGACCTTTCTTGCCTTAAAATACATGTTTATATGGACTGATGGACATAGATAGAGACACTAATGCTATCTATGTAGCTAACATAGAAATGCAAAGCTTGTTATTGTATGTTTAATATCCAAGGTCTTTTCTGATAAGCTTGCAGTTTATCAAAAGGATAGTGACTTCTGTGGACCAGTGAGCCAAATTGTCTGCATGGGATCTTAAGTTCTGACACACAGTGTCCATCAGAAATTTTCTCTTACCAACATAAGCAAATTTAGGGATACATTTTTACAGAGTAGCTCGATTTTCAAGTGTTATCTAATGCAAGATATAAACTTCTATTCCTGGTACTCCTCAGGTTGCACTGACAATTGCATGGAGTTATTATCTATCCCTGAAAACAAAGCTTTGCAGAGAGAGTGCACAGCTCTCCTCCCAGTTTTCTCTTCAGATGATAGTATTGAAAACCTAACACAAAATGCTCCCTCCAGCAGGAATTCTGGTATGGTTCATTTAACCCTAAAACTTCTCCTAATTATATGATATTTTCCAGGGGAACATAACCAGGCAGAAATACTACATTAGAAGAGTGTCCTTTGATTTCTAGGATTGCATGTACCAGGCATCGCCTGGCAATGAGTAGCATGTCATGAGAAAGCCAATCCCACTGAAATTGCCTGGAAGAGGTTCCTGTGAGGAAGATTCACTTGTACTTAGTGAGAAGAATGAAGGGGAGAAATACAGAAGGATGGGACCGAGGAAAGGATAACTTATTGCAGTATCACAGAAGTACTGTACTTTTGTTACTTATGTGGAAGCAAGTTTACATATAAAATGGCAGATAGTGATAGGACAAAGGGGAATAGTTTTAAACTAAAAGACAAGAGACTTAGATTAAGTTTTAGGAAGAAATTCTTTATAGTGGGGGTGGTGAGGTACTGTAACAGGTTGTTCAGAGAAGTGGAAGATTCTCCATCCCAGGCTGGGTGGGGCTTTGGGCAACCTGGTCTGGTGGAAGATGTCCCTGCCCACGGTGAGGGAGTTGGAACTACTTGACCTTTAAGGTCCCCTCCAAACCAAGCATTTCTATGGTACTATGAGAAAAAGGAAACATATTGACATAAGTTATTGTGGGAAGAAAATCTGAGGGCTGGTCATGGAGATGAAGATGGTGTGAGAGGGAAGACCTGCAGGAACCCAGACAAATCTCTGCCTATGGATTTTATTTTATTAAATAGGCTCTTTGAAATCTGTATTTAATGAAGGGAAACGTGAAAAGAAAGGAGAGAAGATTAAGAGGAAAAGCCTTCAGGAGATAAAAGTCTGCTTAAGATATGTCCCATTAAGTGTGCTCCTTCTCCCTCAGTACCTGGGATGAACGCTGAATATTCCCTGTATACGGCCAACAAGAAACGGACCGGTAGTAGTGCTTGACCATTTCTGTTAGCTTTTAAAATGGAAATGGGAGACATCTGCACTATTGTATCAGGTTCGAACAAAGCTGTGTAGGAAGCATAGGGAAAAAAACCCCACACAGGCTATGTCATAGTCAGTTTTCTCTTGTTTAAAGACTCACAGTCGCATAGCTCTGAAAAGCAAATATGATTCTCATTAGGAACATACACAATACAGAAGAGGAAAAAAGAGCCCACAAATCCTAAGTGTAGCTTATTCATCCAAGGAGCTGCTAGTTGGTAAAGGGTCAGAGTGGCATGAACCACAGAGCTTGCAGATTTATGAGAAGAAAAAAAAGAAAAGAAGTCTATTTGTTTCTGGAAACCTGGTTAGACAAGTTAGAAGAGCCTCTAGGGAGTTCTAGCTTGCCTGTCCAGTACCTACAGAACAAACAACTGACATTTTTCCCTGACCTTGCCAGTAATACAGGTTATTTTAACAAGGCTAAACCTGGGAAAAATAATAATAAAAAAAATCTCTAATGTATTAAGCACGAACATGGTAAATTCAACATCAGGAATGCAGGTCTGTTTACAATGTGCCTGGGAGACTCCAGGAACATCAAAACGAACATGAATATGTAGATTATTTTGGCTTTGAGCAACCCGTGGCCAACATATAAAAAAAAAAATCCCATTTGCCATTAATATTTACATTATTCTATACATTCTCTAGAGGTAAAACAGAATTGAGTAAGGAAAAAAGGAAGAAAAAGGGATGTAAAGCTTTGGCAGGGGAAAAGACACTTGTGAAGATATCAAAGTGCTTACATAGCAATACAACTTTTGAAAAATAATGAAAACAATAGCAGCAATGAAATGTGAACAGTGTGAATCTCACATCTAGCATTTGAAGTCAGATGTAAAAGGACAAAGACTGTTGGTAGTATGAAGATGCATGAAAGAACCCATGCATGACAATAAGTACAAAGATGACAAGAGCAAATTATGAAGAACAATGTTGAGCTTCCTAAAAGAACAGGGAATAAAAATTAAGTTTTATGCTATCTATTGTTAGAATGAAGGGCAGAAGAAAGGAAATAATATTTAATCATGGAAAAATAAAACAGCTGAAAGCAGAATTAGCTAAACTAGTATTGACTGGTAAAAGAGATGGAAGAATTCATTATATTCTTTATTTGTTGCTGTGATTTTCAAAGGCACTCTATAAATAATTAAACTTTATTAAAACAATTAGATGGATAACTCCTTTGTACTCCTTTCAAACTCTCATTTCATGTGTTTAGCTACACAAAAAACTCCCAAAATATTTAAATGAATCTTCTCCAAAAAAGGCATTTCAGGAATCAGAAACTATTAGAGTTCAGGTAATCCTTCCAACTGCAATTTTAACTTTGCATCCTGATATGTTATTAGCCTTGTATGGTATGACACAGCCTTCGGTTAAATAATCATGCACATTGTTTTTGCCATACTTCCTCCCCTCAGAAAGGGGAGTAAGTACCCCATTCCTTACCCCATTCCCCTTAGCCCCTTCCTTTTAGTTAATGGGGTAAACAATATATATTCAATGAGACATTTCACATCTAACCAGCTGATTCTGAAGCATCATCTATATACACAACTTAATGCTTTTGCTTTGACTAAATTTAGAAAAATTTTAGATATTATTTTGAATTTCCTAGGTCAAGTTTTGATTTGTTATTTTTACTTTATATAAAAGATATTTTTATTTCCAGGCAATTTTGTTTTCAAATTGAAATGACACCTCCATCAAATATTTTCTACAGCCTTGATTGTCCCTGGCTTATTAGTTCTCAATCACAGTCTGTGAGTAAAGTTACCCTGTGGCTGGGAGGTGTGGACAGGCACAGAGCTATGTGTCACAGACGGAAATACATGATTCCCATCATTTAAGCATCCTTTTCTTTCCTGTCCACCTGATACTTTGCTTGCAAGCTGTGTATTCTTTAGTAAATATAGAGCTGGGAAGGCTGCATCTTGTAATGTCCTTTCTTCTGAGTAGCACCTGTCAGTGTCATCTCAAGATGATGCTTGTTACCTGTTTGTATTTGGTCTACTACTTTTTCCTTCTCTTCATAGGGTATCACAGGACCTGTGCCAATCATTCTGTGCTGATTTTCCACATTCCTTTCAGATGCTGTATATTGGGCTGGCATGGTATGGTTTGGGTAGGAGGGAGGCTACAGGGGTGGGTCTTGTGAGAAGCTGTCAGAAGCTTCCCATGTCTGACAGAGCCAAAGCCAGACAGATCCAGGACAAACCCACCACTGGCCAAGGCTGACAGAGATGGTGTCAGTGCCTCTGGGATATGACATTTAGAACAGGGAGTTTGGGGGGGGGGGCTAGTTAAAGTGCAGCCAGAGACAGAAGAATGGGGCCATGTAAGAAGAACAGCCCTGCAGACACCCAGGTCAGTGCAGGAGGAGCAGGAGGTGATCCAGGTGCTCCAGGAGCAGAGATTCCCCTGCAGCCCGTGGTACAGCCCATACTGGAACAGAAGAGTGCCCAAAGGAGATTATGACCTTGTGGAAAGCTGTGCTGGAGCAGGCTCCTGGCAGGACCTGTGGCCCTACGGAGAGAGGGGCCCATACTGCAACAGGTTTGCTGGCAAGACTTGTGACCCCACAGGGGAACAACACCGAAGCAGTTTGGAAAGGACTAAAGTTGTGGAAAGGACTCACTTTGGGGTCTGTTGAGGGGGAGAAGGTAGAGAATTTGGGAGTTAAGTTAAGCCTGGGAAGAAGGGAGGGATGAGGGGAAGGTGTTTTAAGATTTGATTTTATTTCTCATTATCCTATTCTGATTTGCTAGGTAAGAAATTAAACTAATTTCCCCAATTTTAGTACATTTTGCACATGTCAGTAATTGGTCAGTGATCCCTCCCTGTCCTTACCTCAAATCAGGAACCTTTCATTATGTTTTATTCTCCCTTTTTGGCTGAGGAGGAAAGCTTGTTAGCACCTGGCATTCAACCAGGCTGAATTCACCACAGATGCCTAAATCCTGACCTTTCAAACAGTTGATCTAAAATCACTCTAGGACTTCAGCTCTAAAACACAGAAACCCAAGTGAGTAGACCAAAGAAGAAAGATGAATTAAACAAAGAAGGGAAGAAGAAATATATATTTTTTTCTTTGCAAGAACATTCTCTGCTATTTGCCAGAGTTTAGCAAAAAAAAAAAAAAAAAAAAAAAATTTTAGTAAAGCTATGGACCCTAGAAAAGAGGGCAATGGTTCCACATTAAAAAAAAAAAAAAGAAAGAAAAAAAAAGGTGCATTTCTTCTAATCTTGTCTGCAGACCTTTCTCAATATATTAAAAATATTCAGACATTATCAACATTATCAGAGTATCAACTGGACAAGATTCTCTAGGGCTAGAAAATATCTCAAATCTGGAAGCTATAGCATAAATGCCCTTTGACACTAGATAATGACCAGGTTAACATTCTCATCTCTTACTCTGCTATCAAAGTAAATTAACCATTTACTGAAAGAGAAGGAAAGAGAAAGTTTTGATTCTAAGTTTTTCTTATTCTCACAGGAGGAATATTAATGAAGTAAGTCTGTAGGGAAGCATTTAAATTGTCAGATATTTTCAGTCCTGAGTTTGCTCCTTATTCCTTAATTATTCTCATGTTGGTTTGTAAACAGATTCTTTCTTCAGGACTAAGCCAATAGTCTTCCTTTGGGGTGAAATCCTGATACAGTTCTGAGGACAGCTTATGCCTACAGGCAGGAGGTTTGAGGCTGTGCCATGCTTCCTGTTCCTCATTTGCACAAGTGTTGCAGTCTTTTTTGCCATCATGCCTTGCTCCAGTAGGAGTTTCACATGTCCTCCATGAGTCAGAAATGCAATACAGACCCTTGACCTTATCATGTCAGATGCTCATATCGGTCACTGACATGTCACAGCACAGAATTTGTGTTATTTCAGGCACTTTAAGTCTTTAAAGGCAATTTAAAAAAAAAAAAAAAGAGGAAAAAAATGGCAAAGAAAAACATTCTTAGGATCAGCAGAGTGCTGAATAAACCTTAAGAAATCCAAACCTGATCCTAAGAAGCATGAAAACTGTGTGGCTTTAGAAGAGGAGAACTGTAGACTGAGACGTGTGTGCAAGCCTTTCTGCACTCTTTGGTCTGCACATTTGGGTTCATGCATTGTAGCTATAGCCTTGAATCTTTCACACTGCCTTTCTCATACTGAATTCTCTGAGCAGTTGGACTGTATTAAGTCCTCAGAATAAACAAGATCGGATTCACCTGGTAAATGTCGAAACCATGACTGCTCTTAGTTTTCCGTTTCCATGTATTTGAAGGTTATGTGATTTTTTCACAGCAGGAAAACAAAACAAAACACAACACAACACAACAATTTGCATAGCTTAAAACTGGACCACCTGATAAACCAAATATTCTTTTGTCATTTAAAGTAAACTATCTAGATAAGCTACCATCTTTGAGTAAAACCATAAGGGAACAGAGTATGGCAGCACTTCTTGTAGGTGAGTAAAGCTTGATGTTCTTGAGCCCAATATAGGAAACCCACAAAAGGGGCAAGGACGATATCCTGCCTCTGGGAAACATCAACAAGGACATCCTCATTGATTTCCATGATGTCTGGGACTCACACTGCATAGGGCTCTCTGAAGTCTCTCAGAACTGATCAGCTACAGGTGAGAGCCACTCTTGGCACCAGAACATTGGACAAAGTGCCAACACACACAGGGAACAGAAAAACAGGTTTAAAAATTGTGTTGCTGTGGTCCACAGCCTTAAGAAACTAACATTTAAATAGCACTGATACAATAAATATTAACTGGGATGTATATAGGAATATGGCTCAAATACTGAGAATCCTGTTAACCTGAATATTCCTTTTGGGTGACTAGAGGGTAGCCAACACCTGTGCTGGATGAATATCCTTGTGCAGATATCTGAATCTTATCTCTAATCTCCAGAAGTCTAGAATAAGTAAGCTCAGTGACTCAACTAAGCAACTTAAACTGTAAAGACTAATCTGTTCCTAAATTTCTGTATTGTTAGATATGGACATTAATCATGGATCAGACCTTACTAAAATTATAAAATCCTCAGTAAAGGAATTTTAATAAAAGAGTGTTGTTGTTGTTTTTTCCCCATTAAGATACAGGATCTGAAATTCTTCCTAACCATAGCAGCTTGGAACATTTTTTTCTTTTTTTTTTTTTCATTTATTTGGTTTAGTTACAATTGAATTTGCATATAATCAAATCACTCTATGAGTCTTTAAAAATGTAAACACAACCAACGAAATCTCATTACTTATATCATCACAAAATGAAGAACTGGCAGCACAGTAGCAAACATGAGATAGATATGTATTTTCAGAATTCTCACTAGGTGCACAAGTACATACAAACTAGCTTTTAAGAGTATAATTTATGTGTGAAAGTACCCATTTGTCATACATAACCAGCAGGCAGGAGGAATATGGAAATACCTTTTTGTGAGACGCATATTTCATGTTTCAAAACAACTTTATGGTCTTTTGTTTGTTGACAATATCAGCTCTGTTTGAAGGACTTCCCTCGTATGAACTCTTCAGTGCAAAGTGATGTTCCAACCTGTGTTGTACTTAAGAAAGTCAGAAAGAGAGAGAGAGAGAGAGAGAGAGGTTGCTGGAATCAGTTTTCTAAGTGATTATATCTCAAAACTGGAGCATAAATTAAAAATTACTACAATTACCATCTCCTGAAGAATAAAAAGACTACTTGAAGAAGAAAGAAGAAAAACTGGTTCATAAAACAAGCTCACAAGAAAGGTTTTATGGATTAGGCACAATGGTGAGAGGAACAGAGTTACTTGGTAAACAGATATTAAACTTTGTTGTGGTCTTATAAATCAGTTAGCATTTTGAAATAATTTAATGAATGATGGATAGCTGAAGCACTGAAAGTCAGATCCTAGGAGCTTTTCAGTATGTCCTTAATTCTATATCTCAGAGTAAACCATGGGATTCAATAAGAGGGCTCACTGTGCACATGCAGGACATGGTGATGCAGCCCTGAATCTCAGTTCTACTTTCTGTTAGATGCTTTCAATAAACTTTGTGTCTCTTTTAGTCCTGGTCAGATAATTACTTGCTGCATCTCTGTCTCACGATTCCTTCAGAGTGCAAGGGATAGGGATGAGATGAATAGTCACCTATAGCACTGCTTATGAAATAGCAGCTCAAGATATCGTTGTCCAAAGTGCAAGTCATTTCCTGTTTTCCTGTCTTTCAGGAGCAGTCCTTTGGCAGATAGGAAAGACAGTCTATATTTGAATATCAGAGATCCAAGCCAAAATATTTGTTCATGAAGTAATTGAATGACTGGAAGACAAAGATAATTTTCTTATTATTAATACTAACAGCTTGGCTCAGAGTACTTGCACATCTCCAGTACGCATTCAGTTTATTGAATTTTTTTTCCTTCTTTCTGACATGTGGTTATTTAATCTTCTGCCAACACCATCTCCCAAACAGATTTTTCCCTGCTATGCCCATGAAGCTTTTGTACTATTGATGTTTTCACAGTGAACAGTGTATGTGTGTCAAATTATTGCTATTGATCTTTGTTTGTTTCTTAATGTGTATAGTTGTTTAGATAGCATTATAGTTTGTCTGATTGTGGTTATATAAATAAAAGGAGGAAAGTAAAGAAAAAACTTGCCACTTTATTTTTTTTATGAATTTCACTATTGAAGGTAGACTGTTTATTTGAATTGAAAATATACTGAAATAGATATTCCTTCAGATAGGAGTTATCTTTCTTCTTCTTCTTCTTAGTAACATGTGGAAGTAATAGGGCATACAATCATAGCAGAAAAAAATAAAACTAAACCAAACAAAAACAATCTCCTTTATTTTTCTGTGAATCTTTTTATAACTGTTTAGTGTCACAATTACTTTAATCTTAGATGTTGCTGTTCAAGGCATCCAAATAAAATTACACCTCTTAAATGCATATTGTCAACCAGTTAACAAATAAAATAAAATAAGACCCCTATTCCTCATGAGTGATGTTGTTATCAATAGAGTGAAAAGCAAATATTTTTCTACCAGTTTAGTTTTTTTCTCTCCCTTTTTACAGCTATTAAATTTTTTCTCTAACTTATGATTAGAAAGAAATGAATGTAGGTAACTCGATTCAATAATTAGAACAGTGGACTGGGTACTAGAGGATATAACATTTTTTTTCTGCTTTTGCAATCATCTAATGTCCCAGCTTTGACAAGGCTTGTCAGCCTTGCATTTATATTCTGGTTTTGTATTTACCTTGAATGTTCCAAATGGTAGAGGCTAGGCTTACTTTTGATAAAGCACATGAGGCTTCATGTAAGGCAAAGAAATAACAACTGTAATAATATTGCTTAATACATCCCAGGAATACCTTAGTAATTTACAGCATTAAAAATGAGTTTCTGTAACCACCTGGGAAAGCAAATACTACTGCTTATAGGGTTAATCTTGTCCCTTTTTCTAACTTAATGCCTTTTTCTTACTCCTTTTCAAAGCCAATCAACTAAACAAACACTGAGACATTACCTAATTTTATTTTTGATAACTTCATTAAAAAAAAAAAAAAGTTTTTTGGCTGCTGGTAGAGAAGGTTTTTTTTCCCCCAGATTATAAATCTTCCAAGAGACTCATGATCTTTATGACCCTTACACTGTTGAAATATGGCAAGGGAGCCAATTAATAACAATTGTGTTGATGGCTTGAGTGATTTTAATTGTCTTGTAGGAGCTGTACTGAGATCATGTTCAAACTAACTTTTATTTTTCAAGAGCTCAAAACCAACCAACTTTTACTAATGCAAAAGTTCTGCAGAAAGAGACCTTAGGAACAAAACCTGGCTGAGTTAGTGAATAAAATCTTTATGAAAAAGTCTGATATGCTGGTTTTCATGGAGAGAAACTATCGAAGCTTGTGTGAAAACAGAAGCCCGTGCATGTTTTGTGATATTGCAGAGAACATTTCCAAAGCCTCATCATTCTGCTTCCTGTCCAAAATTCATGATGAAAAATATTAAACTCTGTTCAAGAAAGAGGTACCTTTAATTTTGCCAGTAGTGACTGGGACAATCACTTCTAAGCTGACATCATATGACAAGATGTTTTCAGCAAATAAATATGCATGGTTCAGATAACATTTTGAATACCTTCCTGATGAAAGCAAAATGATGAAACCAAAGGACTATGTAGATGTAAAAGACCTGCAGAACAGAGAGAGCGGGTTTGCACTCAAGCAATAAAAAACAACCTTAATGGTAAGGAGTAACAGCACATGTCCAATATCCTCTAACACAAAACTTCAAACACAGCACAATTCAATCTAGGCCTAAACCCACAAAGAGGGGAGAAATAATAACTTTTGCTTGAAGTTGTTTCCCCTCTGACTCTGCTTTTGCCACTTACCTTTTCTACAGGCTCTTAAAGGGGCTCTACCCTAGGATTTTCTTTTTGTAGGTAAAAGGAAGTTGAACTCTTGAGAGGGCTTCAGTCTGAAAATAATTTTTTTTTTAATGCAGTGATAAAGACTCTTTTTCCATTTTCCTTGGGGTTTTTGAAGTTATTTAGGTGTCTCTATAATTTGTTATGAGCTATGATTGCCTCAGTGTTTGTAGGAATCTGATTCCTGTACACCTATTACTTCAATCCATCATGGACGTGGGTGTAAATAATCTCTCCCATAAATGTATTCCATTAAACAAACAAAAAAATAAAAAACAAACAGAAACAATTAAAAAAAGCAAAACAAAACAAAACAAAACCACCACGAAACAAAAAGAGAAAAGAAATCCTTCCTCTCAATTTAGAGAGAATTATTATTAAACAGTGAGAATGCAAATTCCTTTCCACCAGTAGATTTACCTTTATTTCTAAGCAATAAAACAAGCACATTTTCTAATCAGAATTATCTAGTATAGGCTTCATTGAGTTTATCTGGACACAACATAAATTCTTAGCTTTTACTTTAAAGAAAATCTTTCCTATTTACCAGTGGTGAAGTTATGCTGTCAGCTTCTCACCTTCTACCACACAGAAAAACCTGTGTACCTGAAAAAATGTGAGAAATGGCTCCTGAAAATACCAAAACCTGAAAAAAAAAATCCTGAAATGCAATGATCAAACCTTGTTTTGATCCTTCTTCATGACTTGTACTATTCCTGTTCAAATTAGATGACATTTTCTGGAGGACTGAGATCTGACCTCACTTTTTCCCCTTTGTAGTGTTTCTCTTCGTCCTTTTGTATTTTTTTCCTTTTTTTTTCATTTTTCCTTTTCCACTCCCTCCTCTTCATATCCCAGCCTGAAGCAAGGTCACAATGAGAAGAAAAATTGTTTAGAAGCCAAATATCTGCCACCAGGTGAAAAGAACTGTTCGTCTTTGGAGATGAGAGATTGATGGGTTATAGGAAGGGAACATAAGTCATGATTGTGATGAAAATAAACATGATAGAAATTAGAGAAGGTAAAAAAAAAAATAAGTGCTGAAAGAAAAAACAAATGTCCTACTGTAATCAAATATGATGGTTTCATTATTTCAAACTTTTTTAGTGCTCTTGGTTATGCATCCCTTCCTTTAGGGTTGAAAATCAAGTATAAGTATCAAGCGACCAAGCACTAAAACAGGTTGCCCATAGAGGATGTAGAGTCTCCCTCATTGGAGTTGTTCAAGAACCTTCTGGATATAATCCTGTGCCATGTGATCTGGGGTGACCCTGCTTGAGCAGGGAGGTTGGAACAGATGACCCACTGTGGTCCCTTCCGACCTGAACAATTCTGTGCTTCTGTGTAATGTTGACAAAATCCGTGATAATCTACTGCTATGTTCATAGTGAAAGTGTGGCTTAAGCCAACAAAATGCACAGCTTTTTTGAAAAAATACTCAGAAAGCAAACTGGGTCTCCATTTCCACAAATTAGTAAATTTTTTTCCTTTTTATGACAAAAATAAATACTAAATAAAAATTTCCCGTGGTTTTAATATTTTAAGATGCATATTCCAATTTACCTACATCATTTTAGTGTTACAGCACAGGAAACTGGTTTTAAGAGGGTTTCCTGAAAAGTCTGGAAAACTTGACAAGTGTGGAAACATACGAACATTGTTAGTCAAAGAAAAAGACGGATGAGTGAAAGATAGGGACTTTTTCAGCCATTCTGAAGGCAGTGCCACAGAGGAAGAGAATTCTGCATTATGGATAAGGGCAATTGTATTTGACAACTGAAAGAAGATGTAGCAAAAGCAACAGGAATGAGTTTCTAGTGGTAAAGATAGGGAAACACTGGCAAAGCCTGCCTGGAAACCTTTTTAAAGAGAGTGGACAATGTGTCATAAGCAACAGAAGGAAAATTTCTCCCATCTCAAGGTGATTAGGTAGACTTTCTCAGTCACTTTCACAGTGAATTTTGGAGGTATTTTTATATTTTTTTTTATTAATATAGTTATTTTTGCTATAGTTTCCACCATTGTCTCAAGACTTGTACGTAGAGGTGAACACATTTAAAGCAGTTCCATGCTACTGAAGTGCATTAAGTACAGATATGCATTAAAGTATAGAAACGTCTTTCCAAAAAGATTTGGACATTCCATTTGTCATGCCACCTAATGAAAGTGCACGTGGTAAGCATTGCTTTGGATATTTAAATTTGAATTTATAGGTGACTTGAAATGCTCTTTTCAGTACTGCATTAACTATAAAATTATTCAATCAGCTCAAAGTAATGAGGAAGGAATATATATATATTCACAGGCATCATTTTTACTGATAAACACATTGTCTATATGTTGAATATGTATCTTGTGCAAGTGTTAAATCAAAAATAATGATGAAAAGATTTCTTCATGGGCCCCAGAAAACTACTGTATAAAATTAGCAGTGGATTTAAGACCAGGATTCTGTATCTGAAACACTGAGAATCTGAAATCCAAATCAAGGTCCAAGTCCTTTTGAGTTCCTCTCTAGTTAAAATATCCAGAAACAAGGATGATTTATTGTATGGCAGAAGCCATTTCCTTGAGAGACATATAATCATATTCCTTTACAAGGAAGTCCTTCCCTCCACCCAAGTCCAGCTTCAGAGGGGACTCTCTCATATGCCCCCTCAGATGAAGAGTTAGCCACATCCCTTACTGTGGTTTAAAAATCTTAAAAGAAATTGTGTAAACATTTTCCAACCCCATGCAGCTGGAGCCCTGAAGCACTGAGCTACAAGCAGTGGTGGAGTGCTGTGCTGTGTTTTTGCAAGTACAAGACAGAAAATCTATGTAATTACCTCTGAAGCAGAAGAAGCTGTGCAGCCTGACAGAACAGCATGTGTAGGAAGCACTTTGTCAGGTCTCTGCTGACTAATTTCCCACTCTACACAGGTTTTTTTTTTCCCTTGTAGTCTTTCAGGATTAACCCTCTCTATGCCTATATTTTCTCTGTCTACCCCAGAGTGAAGGTACACAAGTAGATTGAGTGCAGAAAATGAGGATGATGTACCTAGTGCAGCGAGTTCTTGCCGTTTAAAGGTCTATGAAGACAGCTATTTGAAAAGAGAGGGAGGAAAGGGTGCACAGTGACTGAAAGTGGGATTTTCTGTTTCAAATAACCCATGCAGCTTTATTTCTTTCATCTTGAGTTTTCCTATGAACATGTTAAGGCATTGCTTGCTCATACAATTCATCTCACCTCAAAACCAGAAAAGTTTTCTGTGTCTCAGTCATTAAGTGACACCGGAAAATCTATACGGTCATTTCCAAAGATTTAGAGACATAAGCAAACTGCTTAGTCCAAGTTCCTGTTATTGCAGATCATAATTTTTTTTTAGTTTTGTACATGAACATATGAAATTCCATCCTCAAATGCATTCCTGTGACTTTTTTTTTTTTTCTGAAAGTTGATCCAGAAACTATATCCCCAGGTAGTTTTAAAACCTTTCCTTGTTTCCAACCTGGAGATACGTGTGGTTATGCATACCTGTTGCTCCTTTGTCCGTAAAATTTTTGAATGTCACAAGTGAGAAAGTTGTTTTGCGTGAGTAACGTGGTGGGTGACTCTATGGAAATAAAGAAGTAAAACCATCCGTCAACCATAGGTTATCTTACTCCAAAGACTCTATATGGTCACTTAGTTTCCACTGGGACTCTGAGTTCGGAACTGGATTCATAGAATTTGAGGCTAGAAAAGGTCACTTTAATCTCCATTCTGACCTCCTGTAGAACACAGGCTGTAGATCACTCGCCAGGTCCTGAATGAACCCTGTGTCGTGTAATCACTTACCGAATTCAGTGACACTAAGAACAGCCTCTTTTCCTTTCACTCAGTCTAGTCTTTTCTCTTCTGAGTTGTTTGTGGTTTTTTTTTTTCCCTTCTAGCATTTGTCTAAAAACATTTCTCTATATAATATCCTTCCTTAGATGTAGCCCTCCTTTTTCATTCTTACTGAACATCTGAGCCGGATCACAAACTCAGAAACCTTTCTTATGCAAAAATACAGTGTGTATATTTTTCTCATTCATTTATTTAGGTATTTCTAAGGGTTGAGAAAAGGAATAATCTTAGAAGCCTGAATCAACTGGAGGAAGGATTGCTTTGTGTCAATCCTTCTATGATTCCTAGACACCTTTATTATTATAAACCTGCCTGCAGTAAATGACTCAGTACACTGAATTGTGTCTAATGAAACAGATGGTCCAATAATCAACTTCTACTGTTTGTTTTCTTCCTTCCTTCCTTCCTTCCTTCCTTCCTTCCTTCCTTCCTTCCTTCCTTCCTTCCTTCCTTCCTTCCTTCCTTCCTTCCTTTCTCCCTTTCTCCCTCCTTACTTTCTCTCTCCAATCCCCTGCCTGACATTTCCCACCCCTCCTTTCCTTTCTTCCCCTTCCCCTTCAGCTGAAATAAACAGATACTTGAGTCCAGGAACTTCAGCTGCAGAACATAAATACAATTTTTCCAACACTAACCAAAACAAGATGTCCAGTTTCCTGACTTTCACAGAACTTTGGTGGACCCTGGAGCAAATACCAAGTTGTTAAAAATACATCTGTTAGAAAGAAACAAAAGTTGAACTCTTCTGAAAAAAAAACAGATTTTCTTATACTATCTGTAATCATATTTAACCCTTTTTTTGTTGTTGTTGTGCTACTGGCTATGTTGAAGTAATAAGATGTATTTGCAGTTAGGTTATTTGAAACCTTAATTGTCATGTGTTATCTTTTAAATACCCTAGGTAACAACTACATTCTGATTTTCTCAAAAAAAGCTGATGTTTCTTATTACCAGTATGGTCTTGACCAATGAACACTTTGCAGCGAAGAATTTAACAAAGCATAAGTGAAAATTAAATTTCACCATTTTAGAGAGTTTAAATTTGTGGTGAGAGAAATGGGATGGTTCTAGGCAATCGAGAGACATATTCCTCATTGGATTCATCATACAAACTCATTTCAAGAAAGGACCACCAGCAATATTAGATAAATTTATTTAAATTTTGCACTAGCTTGTGCCTTTCAATTTAGCTAAAGCTGTGTTTTGTTTCTGGGGCCAGCAATACCAGATAAATTGAAAAGATGTGAGGAAATCTGATCAGAGGAAGAGGAAAGATCTCTAATTCATACTTGCAATGTAAGCCTAATTCCCTAAGGAAATAAAGCATTTAAAATCATGTTTCTATGTCTGTGTATCTACATCTGTATGTCTTTCTCCCTACTGCTCCCCTCCAGTGTCATTGAATCTGTGTTTGATTTTAGCTAAATTTAACTGAAGAGCAGTGGTCTCGTATGTTTTGTACACATGATTTTTATTTGGCCTCAAAAAATATCCATTTGAAGAAAGTTTAGAAGTAAACATGAAATAAAAAAAAACTATCAGTCATAATTTGCACATATTAGACAATTTAATCACAAGCAGAACAAGCACAGCAGATGAAGGTTCACTTATTCTACTATTCAGGGGACAGCCTGTTTTTCCCAAAGCCCAAAAGGACATAGAATACTGTGGTTTTAATGTGCTCTATGCAGTTAGGGATCAAGGTACAATTTCTTTGTAGATTTTGCCCTCTCAAGCTACATTAATACATTTAATTTAATCTCCCATTTTTTCCTTTTATCATGGCTCCATATTTTTTTCTTCATTTTCTTAGCAAGAAAGCTAAGCTGTGCCCACTCTCTCTCCCACCTCCAGGGTGCGGGGCAGATGAGGAATCTGGAATCTGGACATCACAGGGATCTAAAAATAGGTGATGAGTTCCATTTCTGGTGTCCTCACTACAAATGTCGTGAGATGTTTGTCGGGAAGACAAAGGGCATTTCAGTGTGCTGTAGCCCTCTATGTCAGCAAATAAATTGCAAAACCAATGAAGACTGTGCAGTTTGGACAACTTCCCTCACACAGGTCACAAGTGGAGTTTTCTTAATCTGGAGCTGAATCCCACCCAAAATGTCCACACAGAAAACTGCTTTTACAGTCACGGGTGTGTATGGATTTGTTGAACACTGCTCATATAAACCAGCTACATGGAAGGTTAGATTATAGCCAGCTCCCCTCTGGAGCTCCATAGCCATGAATTTGTATTTTTGTGCAAGAACTAATGAGCCCTGTTGAACATGGATGGAGGAACTCCTGCCTTCCCTCCAGCATTTACAACACTAAATTTAATAGTGCAACAGAACAGAGCCTAAAATCTGCATCTTCTCTGCTATTACCTCATACACTTTGCCATAGCAATTTTCATCAGATAATTTTCTCCCCCGAAAAACTTTGTTTCTGTTCATTTAGCTGCAAACTGCCAAACCTCAACTTTGAATGTAGATTCTTTTTTCTTAAAACAGAGAGACTACTAAAAAACCAAAAACACCAAACATAGAGAATCATCAGAAATGAGGTTTATTTGTTTAACTTTTATCTCAGAGCTTCGATTAAAATTTTCAGCCATGCCACCCTAAAGGCCTTGGTAAGATGGATTTTTAGTTATAAACAGGTACATCATGCAACAATGATGCAGTGATGGCAGAGGGGCAGGAAATTGGGTGTGCACAATTAATTTTTAAAGTATATAATTGGGACAAGGAACTTATTGTTAAATGCAGCCACTAAAGAGCAACTCATACTTGCAAAACGGGTGTAATCTTTACTTCCCTCTATTACCAAGGACAGTCACTAATTTTACTGAGGGTTTTTTATCAGTCCATAGCTTTTTTTCTTCAGCTGCCTGCACTTTATTTATATGCTCTCCTTTTATCACTGTATATGCTCCAGTATTTGTGGCCTTGTTCTTTCCAGTAATGCCTGTCTTGTGCAGTAAATCTCCAAAAAAGTAGGTCTTACCTTTCTCCCATGGAAGGAACTTTCGCCTTCCTCTAAAAAGGATAGGAGTTTTTTGCAAAGCAACGGGAGTCCTGTACCAGGAGTCCTGGTTCTTCCTCTTTTCAGTCCAAAGAGTGGTAAAGCTCTTCCTAAAATCAGTTTTATTGTCTTCACTTAAAAGCTCTTGATTTCTGTCTTCTACATCAAGGTTCAATAATCATGTTTTCATAGCAGGGAATAAAATTCTGTTTACTGATAAGAGATTAATGGGATTGCAGGCGTCCTCTGGAGCGTGATATCCTTTCAGAGATATTGATAAGTATTTGATGCTGAAAGGTCTCAAATTCATGATAACATATTCAATTTGGATAAGTATGCAAAAGTTTAAAAGATTACTCCTTCATCAACTTTGGGGTTAGAATGGGGTGTGAATCAACACTGTGTTGCTTATTAGCCAAGAATTTAAGATTTGGTCTATTAAATATAACTGGAAAGTTTCTATCCACTCTCCACCTCTACATTCTCAAGGGTTGGTTCACTCTTATTTTTAGCCAATTAGTAAATATTTTTTTTTCTGTGTTTGGAATCAAGAAAAAGAGTGTAGTGGGTCGACCCTGACTGGATATTTTTATTTTTTCATATTATTTTCCTTATGATCCTACTAACTATGTCTAGATACTACAGCTAAATAAGCTTCTCTTGCTTCCTGTGCTGTGGAACATGAAATTCTCTCTCATCTTTTCACCTACACGTGTTTATAACAGGATATGCTCTTTTGTGGTCAGTTTTCCCATCAATATTTTTTTACTGTATTTTGTTAATTTCATAACACAACTCCTCAGTATAAAGAACATCATGTGACTTTCTTGCTCATGCTGAATTCAAGGTATTGGCTTAATCTAATCCAAATAGTTCCCTCAGAATTAGAAATTTAAGTTTGACTGCCATAGTGACACTCCCTAATTTTAAGAGGAGCAAAAGATAAGCACTTCCAAAGGCTACTCACTGTATCCTATAACCTGTCCTGAAGGTGTGTGGGATGACAACCTTCTGGAGGGTTTTCCCTCACCTTACTGGGTAAGGACAATTACACTTCTAACTCTGGTGGTTCAGTTAGACACAGCACCAGATAACTAAAGAGAAATTAAGTATCTAAACTTTGATGTCTGCTTTCACAGGCCAGCTTAGCAGTGTTAGGAAGGAACTCGCTCCTGTTTGAAGGCTGATGGTATAAGGAAGAGCTGCAGATTGATTAGCAAGATGATGATCCTGCAAAAAAAAAAGGCAGAAGAGGCAGGCCTGCCTCTGGGACACCAGGTCTGCTATGCCAAGCCTGGCTCAGAGCTCTTTCTCAATGTCCCAGTCTATGCAAAGTGAGGGCTTGAGGCATCGCACAATATCACTTTCAGTTTTTGGGGGAGTGTTTTTATTCTTTCTTTCTGCTGATACTCTCCCCTCCAAAGCTCAAAGGGCCAGAGTACCAAAATATTAAGATTATTCAAATCAGTACATTCTCTTTACCTATGAGATTAAATGGTTTTGCTATCCACCACAACCTAAATATACAAAATGTCACAAGAATATGTGAAGGAAAAGTGCAAACTTAACACATTGGCACAATGGAATTAAGCCCATTAACCAGTAATGAGGATGTGGGGAGGTGAAGAGTGGCTTTGGTTGTTTTTTTTTCCCTTCCTCTTTTAATAAATTTCTGCTCCTATAGCCAGGGAGAAATGCATGTGTAAGTGTTGGAAGAGATTACTATTCAGTAGTAATAGCAAATCATACTGTATGTTCTGTAGGTTTGGCATTTTTATAGCTGAATATAAAGACTAAAAGCCTAGTTTAATTCTCATTCACTTTGATTCAAATACAGGGTAATTCTATTGTATCCCAAACACTGATGGACTTGTAAATATCTTGGGGTTTTTGTATTGTTAAAGTGGGAATCATATGTGAGGAAAAAATCCTGCAGCCATGTGTACTTTCTCATCATAATTCCTTTGTCCTCCTGGTAAGATTTTAAGGAGAAGAGTTCCCTGTCTATAATATCTAGCAAAGTACTCAGGACACAGATTGATTAGAGAAAGAAACAAATATTGATTACCTGCATGATTGCTCTGCTCAAAGTGATATTCAGAAAATAAGTAATTATTTTTTCAGCACCAAATTTTTGTTAGATAAGTAGCTCACTGAAGACTGTGTTTTACAGACAGAACAAGTTGAGTTATTTTTAAAGAAATCATTTTATTTAATTATTAATCATGATTCTTTTCAGAAGAAATTGGTTTCTTACTTTCTTGAGACTTTTTTTCTCAGGGCTTGTTGGAGGAAATGGAATTGAAACTGCAAGAAGAACATATTTCAACGTATTTTCTAAAGTGAAACTCACAGCATTTTTATGTAAACATATTCCTTTGATGAAGAGTAAGTATGCATTTATCATTTGTTAAATATAAAAAGACCTTAACAAAAGATATCAGAAAATCTGCTTCAGTTGACTTGCTTTTTTTTTTTTCTTTTCCCCCCACTTTCTTTTTTCTTCTTTTTCTGTTTTAGGTTTTAATTTTCGCTTGATGAAAATTTCTCTTTTAAAATGTTGGAAGTTCTTACTACCTGGGTAAACCCACTGTTTTTCTTCAGGTTTACTTACAGACCCCACTCCCTGGCAACCTACAAAGGACTTGCCTTGTTCTGTCCCCAGTGGTGCCACTCCAGGTCACCAAGTAACTAATCAGGTGTTCAGCTTTGGCTGCCCCTGGTTAATTCTCTGCTGTACCAACCAAGAGGGCGGCCACCACACACTGTTCACAGGAGGCTTGTTGAATGAATTAACATAGTCCTTGGAATAATGATCTTACAACAAACATGGCATCATCTCATTAGCATGATCACCTTCATGCTTAAGTGCGATGCCCATTACTGCATTTCCTTGAGGAAAAGAAAGCACAGTGTGTTTGGCAGCAGGGATAAAACATATCTATTTCTGCTCTTTTCTAGAAGTTTCTTCCCAAATCACACTGATTGGAAGATTTTGTGAGGAAAAGGTCGTTCAAATTGTCTTTATTAATAAATGACAGTGAGAAAGTAATAGAGTTTGGTGAAATATTTGACACATAACATTTTGATGATTTTTCATATTCTCTTCATTCATCTCTGTATTTAATCTATATAGTCATATACAATCTGCATACTTGAGTGTCTGTATTATGATTTAAAGATTTTCTGTGTGTGAACAAGTCACAAATCAATCATGCATCCAAGTCAGTCTTATAATTATAATTATTACAATGAGTAATTAGATGCTTTTTTTTTCATTTAGGCTTTGCATATGAACAGTTCACTTCAATAATTTGCTATTCATGTTGTGTAGTATTTGTCTAAGTCATGTGGTGAAATATTGTTCATTAATTTGACAACTGAACCACTGTTATTAAAAAAAGGAATGAAAGTATGAATAGTAAGCTAGCAATGTCTGTAAAAAATGTCAGACATGCTAAAACTTGTTCTAAAATTCATGTTAGTTTGTGAAATTTGGAGGTATCTGGGAGTTTTTTCACTAAGACACAGGCAACAATTAATAGAATCCTAAAGAATTTTGACTAATTATTTGGTATTTTTTGTTTTAATGGATGCTTGAAAGTAACCTTCTAAACCATTTAGAATTATAAATGATTGATTTGCCAAAGGCAGGTAAAGAGCTATCATTAATTTGAGTTAACAGTACACTATTCTCAGGACTTCAGAAACTCAGATCACTTATTTTAGGATGTGAGGTGTGTCTGTGAGTCAGGAGCATGTATTTCATAGGAGGCAAGCAGTATATGTTTCTGAAGTCACATAAGGATGGTTCTTAAAATGGTCCAGGCATTGCTTCAGTGAAACATCCACTACTACTACATACCCAACATTCTGTTTCTCAAGCTTTAGTTATGCACACAGAATTTCCATGTCACCAAATGCATAAAAAGAGTGTCCTCATAAATATCTAGCCTACCCAGTAGAACTTGACACTAGATTTAGAGCCAAGAAACTTCTCGCAGTAGTAATGACATCCTACAGTATCCCAGGAAATGGGTTGTTCTCCCAAGGACAGGGTTTACACATATTGTAACCCGTGCCATGCTGATAGGACATTGAAAAGGTTTTCCAGAAAGTGTCTGAGTTACTCTTCTTGTACCTTCATTCACTTCAGCTGACTGTTTGTGCACCCAGTGGAATTTATGAAGTGCATGTACACACAACAAAATGCAACTCAGTGCAGATATTATGGTTTGGTGAGCCTTGAACCAGTAAATCCACACTATCTGGGTCCAGATTCTATCTGTGGTATAACTATACCAGTGCTCCCAGACCTAAGCTGCTCCTGTGAGGTTGGGAAATGGGACTGCTACACCTGCAGCCTGGTCTCCAGCCCCTTCTCCGTGCTTCCAGTACACAGGATACATTTAGGTGCAGGCAAACCCTGAAGAAATGTGGAAATTATAACCAGCAACTTAAATTAAATTAGTCTAGTGCCTGTATTCAAAAGCAGGAATGAATCTTCCATAGTTTGATCTGTTTTATTCACAAATGAAGCAACATACTATCTTTCTCACTAAGCCATCTCTTTTATTCCAGCCATTGATCATTCTCTGCCTGATAATTGAAATTTCCTCTTAAAGATGCTAAGATCACCTTAGAGAAGGTGATCTTAGGCTTACTTTTCTTACCTAGGCTTACTTTTGACAAACATAACTGGGGAGAGACACTTTAGATGGAGCAAAATGTATTATTTCTCTGGCTTTATTGCAGGAGTTATTTGGAGCTATACACAGCAGTTCTATCAATACAGCTGATGGCAAAGTGCAAAGAAAATGAAATCAATGAAAATCTTCTTGATGGATCTGAGTTTCAAAGGGACGACATAAAACAAGTCTCAGCTTAACTTTTCTACACAGAACCAAACCCAACAATACAGATCTTTAAATGTCTTCTTAGTGGTTATAATACATGTAACTATTTTCAGGTCCTAATTTTCTTCTCACCTCCTGCTTTTTTCCAAATAACACTTTAGCAACACATACAAAAGAACACAAATGTCTAAAGACACACTTTTATAAAGAGTTTCACAGTTCACTGATCACAAAGAAAAGAAGTTATAAATGTTTTTCAAAGAAATTTGGGATCACTTTTTATTACTTAAAATATTTAGTAAAAATAGTAAATTCATTTTACTCCAACAAGGATCAGAGTAAGACATTTCTTCATAAAATTAGAAACAAAATCCATAAAGGAAGGAAAAAGTAAAAGATACTTGCCAGGTCCTTCTGGAAACTGATCCAATTCCTGTCAAATTCCATACATTTTCTTCCCTCCTCAAGGTCTGGGTTGAGAGGTGATACAATACAGCCTTCCTTTTAATACTCCTTCTGAAAACTGACCTGACTCTGTGGGAAAAGACCAGACCTTTACTTTTCTTTACTGACAAAAATATGCAATTAATACCCATCAGGTATTAACTGATGTTGCAATATTTTCCTGATATTTAATTGAATACTTTCAACACATGCCTATCTTGCATGTGGTATTGTATAAATTTGCCTGAAAAAGGGATGTTTTTGAAGGAAAATGCCATTTCTGGATGTTTATATTGATGCTGTTTGGGTGTTATTTAGTGTTAGATTTAGCACCACTGAAAAGCTATATGCAAAGTCAGTCTTGCTGGAACTGTGATTTCTTATTTTTATGGAACTTCTGGCCAAGACATTCACTACATCTCAGCATTCCTTGGATTCTGTACCTGAAAAAGAAATGGTATTCTTAAATCTTGTCAACATTACAGCAAATGTCTTATACTCATTATTGCAAAAGGTTCCCTAATCTCTTGCATTAGCCTAAAGACTCACCTTTTCCTCCATCAACTAATATCTCTTATGTAGCTAAATGTTTACTTTTGTGCTGCCCAGAGTCACACAAATCTAATTCATCACCTAGCCCACATTAAAGACCTACAAGATGTGTAAAAATCTGGATTTTTTTTTTTTTACTTAGTCTAATGATTAAAATATATGTACAGGACATTGTTAAACTAAGCTCAAAACCTTGCTCTTTCAAAAAAGTTGTGTCCCCATATCTTCCATATTTCAGAGAAGGGCAGCACAATAGGCTAAAATGGGTTTTTGATGAAAGGCAAGGGTCTGCTGTTAAAGCTGTTGTAGAAATTTGGAAATCCTTGCAATAAGGTAGTCTATACTCTGGTGCCCAGGGAGCACTTTTGATTTTATCACCATATAAAGGGTTGTTTCTAAACTGTGAAGCCTGGAAAAAGCCAGTGTGCAACCATCTCCTGTCTTAAGGAAAGCATCTTATATCACCAAACCAATTCAAGGTAAATTTCATTTCTCGTCTCCACAAAATTCTGAATAAGGAAAAAGGTATAAAAGTGAACAATCAAAAAAGATAGCACAGATTTCCTGAAAGTTCTCATTTTCAACTTTTTTTTCCCTTTGCCGCACAACTTTTCATTTTGACAGATGATCCCTTGTGTCATAAAAAATGCAAGGTAATATATGTATTTTCTTTGAAATTTGGTAAGATTTCTGCATGAAGTTTGAAATGACGATCCAATTTTTCAAAGAAAACTCGTAGAAAGATCAAAATGTTCCAACTGATTGGTTAAAATATTGTTACCTAAAAAGATCCCAAACAAACAAGCAAAAAAACCTCTTGGATACTTTCACAAAACTATCCTAAATTGTTGATTTACTGTGATTGAATCAATAAAGAATTGCACATAAATGTGTTTAAATCCCTTAGGAGGTTGCAATGGGATTTAAATATAGACCAATTTTAAGCACTAAATGCACTAGAAGCATTAAAGGGAGCATATATAAATATCTATCTATATATATATAGAGAGATATATGTTTGTCTAACCTTAAGCATCTCCAAGCTAAATTAAGTTAGTTGTCTAAGAGACTTGACTGGGCATTTGAGAGTGATTTGTTTAAGAACATGGTTATACTATGTACCATAAGAGCACAGCTTTGAAGGTGGTGAAATCTTCCATGGAAGGCAGAAAAAGACATGAGACTATGAACACAGAGAATGTCCCCAGCTTGGAAATGTCTAAAATTAGGTATATCCTGGTTTATTTTATCCAGCACTTGAAAGCTATTTTCATTTACACCATCAAACCCCCTCTCCTCCCCCCCAAACCCAAACTTGAATCATGTGCATAAATATTCTTTTAAGACACTAACCAAGAACCCACCAGTGAAACATTTAGAACTATTGATCTATATAGTCTCCACCAAGTCCAAGCTCAGAGTCTGTCAAAATTTAGCCACGATACCATTTGAATTATTCAATCTTTAAATTCATTTTCTTAAAAATCATTAATGCCTCAGATAGACACAGGTTTGTTCTTTGTGATTCCTTTCATTTGGAGACCTGGTTCTTTTGTTTTTAAGAAAATCCTCTTTTTTTTTTTTTTTTAACTGATGGATTTCTTTATGTTTTTGGGGAAAGAGTAGAAGTTGGTTACTTCCCCCCCTTTTTTTTTTACTCTTAAATACACAGGTGGCATAAAGCCTCAGAAATCATAAGCAAGAGGAAATATCTTGCTCTTATTCTGTCTCAGGAGTGGGGAGAGGAGGGCATATAAGAACTGATCAAGAATCTAATAAATCACAGTAGATTAACAGCTCTCTTTATGTTTTGGCACATAATATATATCTATATTCCTTCTTCCCACCCATAACTGACAAATGAATATCTTATGCTTCTAGGACAGAATATGAAAATAGCACCTGAACGTAATTATGAGAACCACAGTGTTTTTCAAAACGTCTATTGTCTAAATTATGGTCTTTAATCTAAAAATAATCTATGCCTTATTATTTTTGACTACAATCTAAGTAGAAACTTGTAAAGGTTTTTCTTGTACTGTATCAAGCTGCTTTTGAAAACTGTAGTTTATTACTTCGCCCATAAAACCAAGACAGCAAAACATATTTTATTAGACAAACTGCACCACTAACTTAACAGCAGTGGAAACATACTTTATTAATTTTATTAGGATTAACACAGACCAAAAAGGCACTGACCATATTTTAAAATCATTATACAAAACGTGTTGTTGACATTGTGGAGTTAAGGTCCTCACTAACAAACAGCAGTAGACTTCTTCTGACTACTAATAACTTTTCTGATTAATCTGTGGTCTGAACAGTGGGTGGGATTAGATCAGTAGCAATGTGAATGTCACAGCCTGCCAATGTGATAGTTACAATACAAACATTTAAAGAGAATTTACAGCCAGTCGTTTTCCTTTAGTACTGAGGTCCTGAAAGCACACACATGAACCTCAAACATTCCTTGATGACCCTTGTGGCTCTCTTCCATCTCAGACTATTCTATGATTCTATGAGTCTACTGAAGGATCCAGACTCTTTCCAAGGCAAATGTTCACTGATCCAAAAAACGACATCAGCAAAGTTGGAGCGTGGAACCAGAAAGTGGCTGCTCCTGAGCTGGCAAACTCTTAATTACAAGATAAATTATATGAAAAAGCTGAAACTGCCATAGTTCTTATTTAAACTGGTTCCATCTCAACTTGAGAAGGTTCTGAAGGAGGTATGATATCCTAAGGTTTCTGGTTGTGTCTTTGAGGAAAAGAGACAGCTTGTTCAGCTGGAAAACAGAAGGGTCAAGAAGAGTCTGCGTGACTACGAAGATCATTGATCTCACATGTTTGTAGTTGTGGCATAATTCTTTCCACTGCAGATATTTTAAACAATTTTCTTTTAATTGTTTTTTCTTCTGAATTGTCATTTATTGCCCCACTTCACAACTTTTCTGGTGAAGACATAAGAGTTGAAAAAGAGATGAAAAAGCTGATTTTTTTTTATTTTTTCCAGAAGGTGATAAAGAAAAGGGTAATAACTTGTGGTTTGATGTGTTCAGAGTGTGTATTAGGAAAATATTTCTCCTCAGACGAGGGGTGCACTACTGGAACATGTCACCTAAGGATGCTCTGGAGTCTTTACCCTTGTAAACTTTCCAGCTGTGGCTATTCATACCCTCATCTGCTCTGACCTGGTGCTGAGCCTGCCTTGAATCCTGGAGTAACTGACCTTCAGACGTTCTCTTTGACCAATGACTCCGTGAATCTGTGACAATGTTTATCCTGTGAGATCATCTGATACAGAAACTCTGGGGAAGAAGATAAGGGACCTAAATTTGGAATACATAAATATATATAATATAAGGCCATTTAGTACTCAGAACAGATCATTCAGCCATGGTGAATACTCCTGTACTCTGAGTCATAGAAGAGTCCATAAAATTTAGGAGATTCATATTTACTTACTTGAAAAGAAAAAAAAAAAGAATTAGTGCAAGCATTTGCTCTTGCACCATACTGTCTATTTTTGGGCAACCAGACAAGTGAAAAAATGGAATTGCAGTTGGGATAGTTCTAAGAAATTTGCATCTATATTTCCAATGCTGTGACCTAAAGTTTTTCCCTAGAAACAGGAAATAAAACACAGATTGACAAACTTTCTACTGTGCCTACATTGGTACTGTTGCTCATTACACTCCCTGGGGTGAAAGGCTTTTACTAGAAGTGTGTTAAGTAGCTTGAGAAATTAATTTTCCTATAATAGAGACATCTTTAAAAGCATGATCTTGCTGTGCAGTAAATCAATTCATGCGGCAGATTTGTTCTTTTATTGGGAATTTTCTCAAGGGATTTTAAGAAAGAAAAAAACAGTTGAGATAAATTAAGAATTGGCTGAAATACCAGAAGCAAACAAACAAACAAACAAAGAATCTCCTACAAAAAAACCCGAACAAACAAAACAAAAGGACCAATCAAACAAAAACACCCCAATTCTGAAGTTACTCTAGAAGATCAAAAGGCTTGTTAAACTTCTTGGCAGAGTAATTAATTTATCTTCACCGTCAGTTGAATTGACAATATCAACCTTTATTTCTATCTTTGTCTTTTTTTAAACTTGCGGGTGATTCCTGATTTCAGAAAGACAGTAAAAAAAAGGATGGAATGCATCAGAACAAAAGGTATTTTAGGTATTTTCAGGATGTTTCTAATCCACTAGAGTTTAGGAAACCTGGAGATCTCTTCATCAGGTTTCAGCTATGTGTGACCAGTCAGTGAAAATTTTACATGAATCATTGTTATGAGAGCTTGATATTTAGAAGCCCAAATCTTTTTTCTCCACTTCTGCTACATCTTTTCCATATAATGTCATGCAGGTTATTTAATTTATCTTTGCTTTTGCTTCTTCATTCTCTTCTAAGCTCTCATCTGAGATGTCTGGCCTCATCTCAGATAAGAAGGAAGGTGTGCCTTTCATTAATATTGACTTTGTTTTTTGTACATATGTTTGTGGATATGTTAAAGAAAGGATTTTTTTTTTTTAAGCAGAGAACATCTTTATTTCATACAGAAAGACTCCAGAAGAGAGAAAACTCTCTGAATAGCCCTGTGGATAAAGTGGAATGAGAAAAGCAAGCAATAGAACCATGATTGGTAACATAGAAATACAATGCCTAGAATATATTGAAAGTCTTAAAGTTTGACGTAAAAATATTTCTGCAAAAAGAAACAATTAAAATCTTTTCATATCCGTTGAAGGCAGGATGCAAACTATTGGTAGAGCAGGAGATTAAATTCAATTTTTAGAAAGGAAAGCACTGAAATAAATTAATACAATAGTCAAGGAATCTTCCTGCTTCTAAAAGGAGATGGTTAAGTTTTAGTTATATTCACTTTGATTGCTGGTTAAAAGATATCTCCATATTGTTTTTCATTTTAGGACTCCAATATTAACAAAATTGGACATTTAACTTTGTTTTGGAAAGACAGTAAAACACAGTGTATTTTGGGTAAAAATTGAACCAATACAGATCCCATTCAGAACAAGAGACTAGTTTTCTGAATGCATCTTGAAGGATGCATTTTTTTATAACTAAACATTTTCAGTTCAAAACCAAACTTTGGAGTTGCACCATAGCTACTTAACAAAACAGACTCACTAGTCTGGAGTTTTTCTTGGCACAGAGCTGCATGCAATTAAGAGTTCCACTAGCTGGGTTGTTCCTGCCTGCAAAAATGAATAGTTTCTGTATGAGTTTAAAAAAAAAAAAAAAAACTAAAATAGAAAAAAAAGAACTTACTCAGCAGTTGAAATATACAATAAAAATGTCACTGCTATCTTTGCTTTAATTATGGAGCTCACATTGTGATTATATTCTATACCAGTTTGTCAGAAAATGAGACTGTAACCATTATTGTTAAGCACTGTAACATCTCTTCTCTTCACTGAGTTTGTGTGCCCTCATTTTTATTCAGTCATATTCAAACCACATCCTTTTCTCACAGGTTTGCAATAACTAGGACATTTTTCTAGCTCATTCTGCCTGTTATAAATGAATAGCCCAGAAAATTTCCTTCTCACTCCCATGTTTAAAGGCACAGATGAAGGACAAAAAAAAAAATTCTCTTCTGCCATTGTGCAGGAGGCCTTCTACTGTCACAGGGGATCTCAATGGCATATTCTGTGCTTGAGCATGAACCTGATCTGGGAGAGAATAGTGAGATTGTGGCACATCACCACAAAGACATGGAAAGAGGAGAGACCTGAAATGTGGCTTGGAGAAAGCAATGCTGCCCCTTGGTGTTCTAGTGATAAGGGAGCCAGAAAACATGTAGTCATCATGGTTTGAAAGAGCTCCTCTTCTGATCCAAGAAGCTCAGATCTCAACTGGGCGATCAAGAGAGGTCTATAAACTGAGTTCCACTAGTAGAACCATCCCAGGAAGAACCAAAATTCTGAACACCTCACCTGAAATAAAAAGGTACATTTTTAATGCAAGTTTTAAGTTTTTTTGTTTTGTTTTGTTTTGTTTTGCTTTTTCCTTCAGAACCCATGTAGAATTTCACCATTTGTCACTGTTGATGTCAAACAACTTTTGCTCTAGCCAGTGGGATATCTATCTGACTATCTCTCTCTCTCTCTCTCTCTCTCTCTCTCTCTCTATCTATCTATCTATCTATCTATCCATCTATACAAAAAGAGCAAAACCCCAACACCAGTGAATGCTTTCCAGAAGATCAATTCATTCCACATCCAACTCTTGCCTGGATCACAGGCAGTTGCTTCTGAAAATGTCACAAGACTTCAATCCACCTGATCTTGTCAGCAGAGAGCAGATAACACAGGTCATGACTTGCTTTTGCCGTGCTTGGTGTTACTACTGAGAAATGCTTTCTGAACAGCGGTAGTTAGAAAATATTTCTACTGATTTCTCCTTTTTTTCTGCCAGACAATGGAGTTAAAACAAGGCCTAAATACTTCTCCAAAAATCATGCCTGTTTTGTTAATTTTGTTTTTCAAAAAAAAGTGGAATTAATCCCTAAATTTTAATAGACTTGAAACATCATGTTTTGACAATTTCAAAAACGTGATTTATTTTTCATTTCTCAGGTGCTTTGTTTTGACTGTTTATGTATGACATACTAAAATACAATATATCAAAACAAATAGAAACATTTCAGTCCAACAAAAACAAAACTGTTGTCCTCCCCTGATCATTTTGTTGGTAGAAATATGAAAGTGTATTGCTTTGTTTCAATTCAGATGAAGTCAGACTTGGAAATGATGAAATTCTCTATAAATATATATACTTATAATCTGACCATTTATATTTGTTATCACAAACTGCCAAATACTTCTGACTGTGTATGTTAGTTTTATTTCTATTAAATTGTTAAAAAATATGCATATTTTTAAAGCTGAAATAAATATGAAGTCATAATAAATTAATAGTGATTAATTCAACAAATAAACAAACAAAAAAACCCCCTCCAAACCCTCTTGTTTTTCCAAGTACTTCAAAGAACTCTGAAAAGGCATTTAAAGGTTTTCAGTACTTATAGTAAACCAAATTACAAATTGACTGCTTCTTTCAATTAGGGAGTTACAAAAAATTTAGAAATATTTGATCATAAAAATTTTGGACAGGTATTTCCTCTTCCAGAATGAGAATAAAGGCATCAGTGTGAGTATCATATTTCTAAATATCTCTTCCTGAAGCCCTTTGAATAATAATCATGCTTTCTTGATTATGTAATACCTGTCTATTTATCTTGACATTGAAAGAAACCAATTTTAGAATATACAGTCCTCAGCTGATGGGCTTTTCCCTGCAGATGAAGGATATGCTAGTTTGAAACCAATATGAGTCAGAAAAGCATTAAATCCAAGAAAACACATGTGATTTAAATATTATTAGTTTATAGAATGCAAGATGCAACCTTATTTTTCTGATATTTATAGCTGGTGGCTATGATGTCTTGTGATTCTGCCTTGAAAAGTAGGAAAATATTTGAAATTTTCATATCTCCTCACTGCCTTCAAAATTTCCTAGTTTTATCCTCAGTTTAGAATAATTACTATACTTAATGAGAGTAGGTTTAGATTAGATACTAGGAAGAAACTCTTCCCTGTGGAGTGAGTCAGTGAGGCACTAGAACAGGTTGCCCAGAGATGCTGTGGATGCCCCATCCCTGGAAGCGTTCAAGGTCTGAGCAATCAGGTCTAGTGGAAAGCATCCCTGCCCATGACAGGGGGTTGGAACTAGAGGGTGTTTAAGGTCCCTTCCAACACAAAGTACTCTATGAGTCTATGATTCTGTGATGTTCTTTGTATTGCAATCAATGTAATATAAAGACATTTCTATTGCTATTACTTTCTTTTCTTTCTAGCTTTGTTAACCTACTGCTGATACCAGTATTCAAGTTACATGAAGTAGGTGTAAATATATATGTGCTCCAGGAAACTGAGTTGCATCCTCTTGGGTCCATCTCACCTATCTGTATTTGGGATACATTTACAACATCCTCTCCCTTCGGACACATCATTTTTTACTCCACAGAGGGTGTTAGGAACTGTCAGGATGCAATTTATACAGTCTGTTTTACATATCTATTTTGAGGTGGGAAGAATCATCCTTTTGATGATAAAGAGACTCTTAGGCAACTAGATCAGAGGATATCTGTACTCATCCAAATCAATGTTTCCCATAGGGTCTGACTAGAGTTCAGATGTAGTCACATATTATCCAGATTAAGAGGCCAGTTCCTCCTTTTCTGACCACTAGACATTCATTAATGTCCCTTTTCCCGGCAAAACTTCTCATCTGTGCTCCCTAGCCTGTTCAATCCAAAATGAAGTAGTTTAACTTAAACAATACAAATAGTAGGTCTGTGCTAATGTATTTCTTTTTGACTGAAGTGTGTCATAGAGCAGTCATGAAAATACCTCAGTTCATCAAAACTCCTATCTAGATGGTAAATGGAACTTTCAATTAAATGGAAAATTTCAAAGGAGTATTTTATCTTTCGATTATACATTCATCCAAAAATCTTTCTTTTAATGACTTTTTCAACCAAACATAACTTTCTCTAGAGAAAACTGCACTGCACACTGTATTTTCTGTCTTCACTCTCCTTTTCTGCTAATTGTCCTAATAAGATTTAAATAATCTGAACAACGGATCTCAAAATACTTCCATGGCCAGTCGTCTAGGACTCTCTGAACAATTCTCCCAGAAAAACACCCAGAAAATACCTTCCCTTGGTTTCTTCAAACTATTGTTGTTTCTTATAGTTTGTATCATACTATAAAGTTTCTTCTTTCTATTTATATTAGCTTCTCTTAAATACAGTGGGAAAAAAACCAAAGCAACAACTCCCATTAAAAGTTGGGTTGGGGTTTTTTTGGCTCATTTATTAGTTTGGTTGGTTGGTTTTAATTATTATTTCTTTTGGGTTTGGTTTTATATTTTGTTTTGTTTTCTATTTTGTGGGGTTTTGTGATTTTTTTTTTTTCTGAAGGGTACAAATATATGTTTTTCTACTGGAAAAATGTGCTGTCAAGTTGAAGTTTCTGTTTAAATAATGAATTTATTCAATTTTTCCTGACTTTTATATATATATAAGAATTACCTCAATTTATCCTCTGAGACTTTGGGGAGCTTCTACATGTTGAAACGATGAAGAGGTAAATACTGGGATTTGTCTATACTTACTTTAAGATACCCTAAATCCAACAACTGCTGTACAGTTATTTGCCATCTCTATTGTCTTTAAGGTCTTATCTTAGACCAAAAATGTAGAAAATGGAGACACAATACTCAAAACTAAGGCAAGATAACTTGGATTGGCCTCAATCCATCCAGAACTAGCAGATGAAGGGAATGAATGAAAGAGGAAGCAACCTAGTCTTGTCTCCTGGAGCTCCCAAGGAATTTCTCTAAACTAGATCAAGGAAACAAGGATCTGGATTTTGCAATCTAACAGCTGCTCCTTCTCACAGCATCTCAGACATCCAATAGCACCTTTAGTTACATTATAAACCTGTATTAAGTAGCTGGATTAGCCCTTGATTCACCTTACTCTAAGATACACATATAAAATTGATCAGCTCCATTTTCCTGTACAGTTACATCTTTTTATATCCATTGGCTCTTGGGCAACCTTTGAGTCTGTAGCAGAGAACTAGGAACATACTTTTTACATTTCCAAAGCTGGGCAATATTAATTGTAGCTCTGGCTTCTCCCTTCTACTTTGGGAAAGTTTTTTCTATGAAGACTACGTACCTTTGCAAGGTACAGACTCACAATTCATATGGGCTTGTAAGAGGGGGTCAGAGGAAAGATATGCCTTCCAGGTATGCTGTAAAGGCCAAGGGGACACAGAGTTTTGCTGCTTGGCCAAGCCAAGAAGAGATGAGGAGCGTCAGGGCAGGGGAAGCTAAGCACAGCGGAGAGGAGACTGTTGCTGTTCTGGTCTCTGACATCTCTGGAGCTGGGCTGAGGAATTGCTGTGGGTTTTGGTTAAGACAGGCCTGAGGGGAAAAAAGAGGTGCAGCAGAATGATGTCACCTGTGACTCTATAAGTGCAAGTTGATTTGTACAGAATGGGTTTCCATCTCTTGTTACACAGGGCTCAGGAATCAGTATTCCGACTCAGAATCAAGAATTTTTCCTCAGACTCCTTGGTTTGGAGAATTTACCAGCTGTGTTATAGAAGCAGCTTTGTGTTTGTGAGCTCAACATTGAAATCAAACTAAATCTAAATATCTACCACAGACTTTTGTTTGACATCACAAACCTCTGATTGGCTTTTCCTCATGAAATTTCAAGTGCATTCAAACATAAAATAATCTCAAAAGGTTTTACCACTCCACCTGAAATCACAGAGGTTGGTACTAATGTAAAAGTCGCAGCTTTTCTCCCAAAATGTCCCAAGAAATTTGTATTGTAAGGGTCGAGTTTCAATGTAGCTCTCTTTTTGACCCTGAATTTAGTGCTGGCATGTATGGCACTGTTTATTAATAAAACAACAGTCCAATGGTAAACAAGTTTAATACCAGGCATGAATGTTTGATATTCTGTCTAAAATGAAAAAATATGTATTCTATAATGAATACTTAATTAGGACTGTGATCTGAATACAAGGACCAGAGACCCTACCGCTGTGCAGACAAACCAGAGTGAAATGAATTACTGTCATGCAGGGGGTGATATTAATGGTGTCCAGCTTTATAAATGAATCCAATTTTAAGCCACTTTAGTTGCTATCATACTGAGAGAGAGTGCAACACGCCTAACATATCATTTCTGTACTGGCAAATGCTAACATTTAAGCCTTAAATAATTTTAACTTGCAGATGTCTTCCTGCATTTAATATTTCTAATTAGCTGTTGCTACAGCCAGACAACATTAAAAATAAATAAAATTAAAATCTTTGCTTCTCATTTTTACTTTTTAAACCCTACATCAATAGATGGGCATTGATCTGAACTCTGATTTTCCAAACAGCTGAAATTCTGACCAATGCTTGGCATAAGCACTGGCTGTTTGACCACTTTTAATTTATCACAGTGCAGTTTTGTTTAACTGATGGTGTGTGCTGTGCAGGTTGTATCACACAATTAGTTTTTCAGCTGACAGTTAGTGACCCTCAGTAAGAATCTGTGCTTACTACTTCCCTTGCAGAAATTTTTAATATTCCCATTTGAGGGAGCAGTCATGCAAAGTGTCATCCCCGTGAAAAGTTAAGTCATGTGAGCATTTCTTCAGTGATCATCAAAGGATTACACGAATGTGCAAGCATTTGCTGGATTAAAATATATCATCAGGGTTTGGGGTTTAAATGTGTATCCTAATGTCTGACTCATTTAAATCTTCCAGATTGTAGACATTATTTTCACTTGTAAAACAGGCTTTCTCACTTACATAACTGGCATTTCTCTCTACCCTTGCCAGCAAACACCCAGATAAATATATTACAAAAAGGCAATGTCAGTTTGCAGCCAGCTCGAAAGCAAAATTCTTTGGGAATGGTGAGCGGCTCAGATGGCTGGTAGCAGTGCAGCTGAAACCATTCCCATTACAGCACAGATCAAACAGGAAAGCCAAGCAAGGGCATGTATTTTAAAGACTTGAGATGAGCTATTTAGGAGTACACAGTTTAGGTGTTCCTCTGTTCCCCATGAGGTTAGTGTGAATTTCACTGCTGACTCCCAAAAAAAAGCAGTTTTAATACAAAACTAATAGTTTCTAAAATCTGGTCTTAAGTCTGTCTCAGTCTCTGGCTGCTTTTTATTGCAAATGTTGATGTTTAAGTAGTCACACATAGCAAGGAGGAGTGGAAGCTTTTTCAGCCAGGTTGAAGGACAAGCCCTGAACTCATAGACTTACCACCAAAAAAAATTACATTGCTTATTTTTGTTTTGCCAGAAATATTCCATTTTAAAAGGTAAATGACAGGGTAAACAGAAAGAGAATAAGGTTTTCCAGTATTTTCTCTTCCAATATAAAAAATTTTGTTACATGGATGAAAATTTCTTAGGAATTTTAGAACTATGACTAAAATAATTCTGATTTTTAACACTTTCCAGCCTTTTGTCTCTCCACAAAAGTTTTGAGAAATAAAAAGAAGTGGAGAGGGTTTTTTGCCATTAGTTCTGCCTGTGAAAAAATATCACACAGACTGAAAAGAACCTAATTTATCTCAGTGAAACAAATGAAAAAAAGTCATTTCTATGAGCACTTGGTGTTTCTCTCATCTGATTAGTAATAGGAAAAGGAGTTTAATACTTCTAGGTCAAGGATTTGAATTGAGGTTAGTTAAGTAGTGTATGTTAGACAGAAGTTCATTATTATTTTTTGTTATTAATTAGGGGTTTTGGTTGACTTATCTGAAATGATTAAGAGCTATATTCAGAGTCTAAATTCCACCTTTGGTCCTGTGTATAACTTCTTCCAGCTGCCTCTTTCAGATGTTCCTGTCACTGAGGTTTGAGTGAAACTTTGGATACTACAATATAATTCTTTCAAAGGAGACTATAGGAGTTCCACTGGAGTTTAAAGAGAAGAATGATTGAAGCTTAAGATTTCATGAGTCTCATATTTCTGCCTCAAAGAAATTCTGTATAAATTCTCATAAATCACTCAGGTTACTCTTATACATTAGAATAACTGTGTGTCCTAAAGCTGAATAAACGTGAGTTTAAATACATTAACAATGTTGAAATATTTAATTATCGTTGTATGAGTAAACTGAAAACAGGAATAACATTTTTTTATCTGAATATTGTTAGATAACTCTTAAAAAACAAATAGAAGTAAGATTCATTTCATACAAATGTAGCCACCAAGAATTTGGACACCTAAACTGAGCAGTTTGACTTGGCTCACTCAGTGCTGAGTGGAGAGAGACAGACGTCTCCAGGGAGTGATTCATCCTGTCTGCCTTATGTCCTATTCTTAGGATTAGTGTCTACATCTCCATATTAACTACAGAAAATGTGTATCAGAGATAAGAAAACTTTTAGAATGTTAAAATTAGTTAAACTCACTATGCCCATTCCCGTAATCTCTTGCTCCAAGAATTTCTGAGGACTAGAAGGAAAAGAAATAGTTCCACTCCATAATCTTTATCACTCTTCAAAAAGTGAACTCTGATGTGCTAGATAAACAGGGAAAATTAGCACTTTCACTTGTTTATTTTGTACCAGTGTGACTGATAAAGAAGAAGCATCTTCCAAAAGAAGAAAATGCATTTTTCTCGAAGCCATAATAAAAAATACAGGACTATCACACGGTATCTGGGAAAATCACACAGAGCATAGCTGTGGAACAATGACTATTTAATCCACATTTAATTTGTGTCACCATTGTATATTGATTATCCATTATCCTCATGCAAATGGCATGACTTATCCATTGAAACAGCTGTGCATTGTTTTTAATTTTAAGTGAATTCTTTTAGTGCTCCATGAAAGGTGTCAGATTAGCAGCCCCAGGGACTGAAGGCCTCTGTTTATCCACAGAGCATATTCGAGTGATAATGATGGATCCACTCAAGCAGCTGCCTCAGACATTACTTATCTTGAGGGTTTGTTCCACTGCTTATAGGGCCAAAACATCCCCCGTGCAGATGAATAACAAGTAGACTCTGGGCCCATAGACAGAGAATGAGTCTGTTTAAATCCCAGTCTTCTGTAATAGTAAGTTCCTGTGAACTTAGGGAAACTGGGGACACAGAGGTGTAATGTAGCTGCCTTAGAAAGAGTATAAGGCACACCCATGTTTTAAATATTCCTTGCAGTTCTTACAGATTCTAAAAAGGTGATATATCAGACTCAGGAAAACAAATGTAGGAAAATGCAACAAATAATGATCTATGTTTGTGGATGGGTATTGTACAGAAAAGGACTCAATAGTCAAAGACTGTTGCTTGAGAAAATGCTGATTGTGTCAGGTACCTCCCAGAGGCCTGTAAAGTAATTTCTTGGACAAAGCAGTCTGAAAAAAATGAATGAAATTTTCATGCAACACACAATTAAATGGAGTTTCCCATCGCCGCAGGACGTTTCTGAGGCTTCAAGAGGATTTAAAAAGGCAGTAGAAAAGTCCAGAGGAAACTGGACCATGGAAAGTTATTCAATACTGTGGAATGGATGGTAGTTTCCCCTAAGTGCTAGCATTAAGAGCTACCAGGGCTTGGGAGGATGTACCTGCAAGAAATCACTCTGTAGTAGTTCCATCCATCTTATTATTTCACTAAATGTCTTCTACTGCTCTCTTTAGGAGAGAGGATATTCTTTTGGAGGATTCTGCTGTAAGAAACATTTGATCTCAGAAATCACTGCCTCATTTGTGGTGAAATCACTTTTTTATCCTGGTATGAAATTATAGATTTTATTTCCATGTTCTGACTCTTCTTCTAGATTTTCCTTCTTCATATAAATGAATTTAATCATTGGAATAAAATGACTTCACGGTCATTACAGTCCATTAAAAAGATACTGAAAAAGAGATGGAAAGAGACAAAACTCTATTTTGTGCATCAGCACTATTTTGGGAATGAAAAAGTAAGATGTAGGAAGAAATTATTCTGGGAGGTTGCTTACTCCTCTGCTCTATAGTCATGTGTCAGTGTATGTTCACCTCCCATTCTGTTTTTGCTAGGATTCACAGCTTTTGGTGGGGTTGGTGAGATAAGTCACCTTCAAATTTCTGTAATTACCTTTGGAAAAACATTTCTGATTGCAGTATAAGTTATATTAGTCAATGCATTGAGAATGCAGCTTTGAAAGGAAGTGTGGATCAGGAATTTGACTCCAAAGTAGGTGCTGAGAAGAAGACTCTGGTGATATTTGGAGAAAGCAGGTACAGACATACTGTGTTTAGTATGACAGTTTTCCTGTTCACTATTTTAAAGAAATCAGTGTCTATATGTAACTATGTATTTGGTTTGGGGGAGGAAATAGAAATAAGAAACAGATGTAATAAGGAAAGCATATGAGGGACTTTTGCATCATCAACCCACTTATGCTTAATCTCAAGTCCTTTCCAAACTAAGGGCTTGCCTAAGGAGATAATAGGTTCTCCTTTCCAGGCAATGAGAACAACAAGAGAGGGAATAGACTGTCTCCATAACTCTGCACATAATCAGCAGCATTCCTGACATGTTTCCAGGACATCAGAAGCAGCAGAATTCCAGGCGGGCTGCCTGAAGAGACCCTTGATATTTTCTCCTGTTTTGTACCCTGTATACATGAATACCTTTTTGATTACAAATTATGTTTTCCAGCCCCACAAAATCCTCATCTTAATTATTGACTTTCTGTCCTTATTAAGTGGCTTTCTTGAGTGGTTAAAAAAGGAAAAAAGGAGGATTAAAGGACATTAATATAGGTTAATCATGCATTCTACTGTGTTTGGGTCACTGACCCTCTAGCTACAGTTCACGTTTAAAGATATGAACAGTATAGAAGGCATAATATATTATACTGTAGAATTCTAGAATACATACATGTAATACATCATCCCACTATAGAGCAATATTTCCTGTTCATGTCATGAACTATCTTTTATGTCGCAAAACAGAACAGGGAACTTTAACTGCAAGCAAAGCAGGTAGGTGAGAAAAGCAGCAGATTGATAAAGGCAACAAGCTCATGGCCTTGAACAAGACAAACAGAGACAGAGATAAAGAATATTCTTTTACTGACTTAGTGACCTATGTCAAGGAGTTAGCTCTGGTCCCTGGCCAGCTGAGGTGGACTAACTCATGTTTTCACTGTCTCTGGACACTGGTCTATAAAGTAAATTGTCACCACTTTTTGTTTGTGCAGGTTTTGGTTTTGTTGGTTTTTAGAGGTTTGTTTGTTATATTTTTTTTACTAGACAGCAGAGCTAGGTGCCTCACTGTTCACTGAACTCTTGAAAAAAAAAAGTAGTGCATGCATGGGTCAGGAGCCCTGGAGAAAAATATGGATCAAAGTGTAGTTGTCTGTTTGAGATCCACTTGAACTCTGTGGTCAGCAGTAGAGCTTCTTCAACGCATGTCCTGATAAAGGTACACATGATGTCTTGTCTGGATGAGCTACCTAACCCTAGGACACTGCTTTCTGCAAATACATATATCCTATTGCTGGAGGACAGATAATGGAGACAGCATCATCTCTGTGTGTTGAGGTTGCCAGATCTGCCCTTCATTTGCCCTCCTTTTCATCAAAAGCACTGTACTGTTGTGTGTTAGCAGGAACAGGGGCTAAAGTGGAGGTAGAGTGGGACTGGAAATTAAAATAGCACCTCTAAGGAAAGATGCGACTCTACGTGGAAAGTTCACTCAGCCCTGGAGACTCACCTGTCTGAGAGAGACTGCCCTTGGGGAAGGGAAAAAAAAATCCCATGGGAGATGTGAGCTCCCTCCATCCCATCCTCTCACCTACACCCTGTGTTCAGGAGGCAAGAAATGAAGGACATAATTCTCCTCCCTCTGCCTTCCTGCACTGCAGTTCTTTCTCACGCTGCCTCCAGAAACCCTTTCTTCTTTCTCACAGAGACCTCAGGCTGCTCTGTCCCAATTCATCATGGTTCACACTATTGGAACTGTTTACACACTTTTTTTTTCTGCTAGCATAGACCAGACAGGGGCATTTGACCCACTCTGCTTTAGTCAACTAATGGTAAGAATTAAGTATCTACTAAGGTTGTATCTGAAGGACACAATACTCTGTCTAGCCATTACTTGTGCTCTTTCAAATAAATTACAGCTATTGTTAAGCAAGGAAGTAAAAGCAAATGAATAGTGTCTTAGCATTTGTCTCTTTATGTACTTATAATTTCTGGGCACAGAAAAAGCAGAAGTTTGTCAGGACACTTCTTGACAAGACCCCTTACCTAGGATGTAGGTAACTAGGTAATTTAGATAACTAAATGTTATCTTTCCCAGCAGATTTTAAAAAATCATCCCTCTCAACCCACATTTTAATCTGCAATTAAAAAAATAAAAAAAGAAAGAAAAAAAGAAAAAAGGGAAAAAAGAAAAATCACAACAGCAAACCCAAACAGAAAAACTCAAATGCTCTCCGAAAATTAATGAACCATTGCAAATGACCTTGTTTGCCTTTAAAATATGCTAAGGTATTTTTGAGATTGTTGGTTATAACCCTTTTTCTGCTGAATGGATAGTGAGATAAGACATTCTTGACTGAAGCATACTGTGAATCTGGGAAGGTCACCTTACACGTACTTGCCATTGCTGTTATAGATTCATAGATTTTAAGTCCAAAAGGGACCTCGTGTAACTCCTCCTGCATAACACAGGTCAGATAACTTTGCTTGATAATTCTGCATCAAATCAAATTTAAAGCATACCAAGGAATGCAGATATTACTTTAGTTTGCACTCTGTAATCTCCCTCAACACTACACACATACGTGTGTGTCACTCGCCCTTTCGCAAGACTTCCTTAGATCACACAGGTTTCAGAATAACTGCCTATTATAACTCTGAGCAAAAAAGCGGTAAAGAGAAAAAATATGATAGCTAACAGCAGCTGGTCTGAGAGTAAAACAGAGGAACAGAGGCTGTAGGTCACAGAATAGATGTGACAGAGAACAGAAAGTAATGAGCAAACTCCTGCATTTCCAAGACCTCCATTCAAATTAATGCTTACTATACCAGCAGGTCATAGACGAAAATGAGTTGGGTGGTTCCTCCTCGTCCTGGACTACAGTGAGCATTTGTCAATATCACCAGGTATTCCCGAATATCAGGACACATTTAGTCCATCAAGTCCTTTAGGTGCACTTGAGTAACAGGAAAGCTTTTGGAATCAGAAATTATATAAGCAACAAGTCCATACTCTGGGATAGATCAATTTTTGGTGAGGTTGTCCCAGCTTTTCTATGTTGGATTAACAGAGTTGCCCCAGAGTCTGTATTTTGTTGTTGTTAATCTAAGCATCAATGAATTTTTGGCAGAAAACTTCCTCACTTTTTCACATTTTTCACAATCATCTGGTGAAAGCTGACACCCTATATATATATTTATTAATTTATTTCTTTATTTGACTAAATAAGACAAATAAAACCCACCTCTGTTTTCATTTAATTTGCTAAGAATTGCACCACAGACACATGCACATGCAATACAGAAATTTCAGGAGGGAGAGAGGGATTCTATTTTCCTCATCCCTTTACTCCTCAAAGATCTCAAAGATGAACTTTTTGTGTGGCTAATGAGCTTGTCAAAACAGAATATCTAAGTACAGAGCCTTACTACTGCCTGACTGCTGCACTGGTATGCCCTGAGGTTAAACATTTTTCTCTATTGGCCCCAGGGCATTTTTCGGCCCCTAATTTTTAACTAGAAATGGTATGAAATTCTCTTTTTCCCTAACAAATAACTAACTCAAAATCACATAAGAAATTAACTAACCATAGTCACTGAAGTGCCTTTCTGATCAAGTCTCTTTTGAATATTCTAACACAGGTTATTTACTGAAGCATGCTAAGGAAAAGACTTATTCGGTCCCTTGGAAATTGTCCTTGGTTCATTTTTATGCAAAGAAGACCTCATCTTCTTTAAATAAGAAAAATTAATTACTAATGAGCATTAAAAAAAGTGAGAAAAATCATTCAGCTTTAGTAACACATCACTGCATCAACTTTGTCTGAGAATTACAAGTAATTTTCATCAAAGCTTATGCCAACTTTTGATGCTCTTTCTTGATGGTGGGATAGAGCTGTGGTGTTACTGCAGAATAATAATAACAATAGTAATAATTTGTGTTGTACCACCTTTTGTTAATGTCTTTAGAAACAGACTTACAATATTCCAGAAGTTAAGTAATCATTGTGGTTTATATATTTTTCTTTAGAACTGAAACTGGTTTATTGCTTTGCAAAAGCACAAGTTTCTCAATCCCTTTTTCGGTTTCACTACCAGAGGTTCTGCCATTTCTATTAGGAAACTACTGTGAAGAGAAAATTATTTACACTGACTATTGTATGTAGCTAATTTAAAGATAGGTCTATAACTGATAATTTTAAGTACCTTTGAAGGAAAATTGAAGATAATTTAGCCATCATAGCTCTTTCTCTCATTTCTCCAGGTAAGTCTGGTGAATACTGTCCTCTCTGCTCACACCAGTAAATTAGAAGACTTGCCTGGACACTAGAAAAGCATCATCTGTACTTCTCAAGAGTTGGACTCATCCACGTAGGACATTGCCTGAGGTCTACTGTCATTCTTTCATGAATCTCTGCCTAAATATATTTTAATACAACAACTGCAATGTCAGAGATCAGTGTTGGAGATTATTTAATTTACTGGTGTGGATGGACCTGTGGAGTCCTAGCTTATATTATATGAATATAATGCTAAATTCACTAAAAATTGGCAACCTCATGCATAGAAAATATGGTCTTAAACACAGACAATTTAAATAAAATTTGGAGTAGATGTGATCTAAAACCTCTTTGGTGGTGAGGAACTTGGACTGTGTCAGCTGAAGCTGACTCCTATATATTTCCTTCTTTACCATCTCTGACAGCAGTAACAGAGGAAGTGTTTTAGCATTGGTTCTTGAGGATGAGATCCTAAAACATGCAGCTGGAGATGAGATCAAAGATTGATGGAGTCCTGGTGGCAGCAGGAGAGACTGTGAACAGCTGGGATCACGCTGCAAGGTATAGGAATATGTGCATTTTATGGAGCAGTCTTTAGCTCCCTGGAGAATCTGTTCATAAAGATTTTGGAAGTGAATGGAGTCATTGCACTGTACTTCATGACTTCCCTTTAGATAGGCTTGGACCTTGTGGGAAATTACTCTGTTCTTGCTGCCTGACTTTGTCTATTAAGTCTGTGAAAGGACCAGTCTAATAAAGCTAATATGGGTCACCTGAGTAGTCTCTCATTTGATTAATATGTAACTTAAAAGAGGGTGACTTTCAGCAGTATTATCTGGCCTACTGGACCAGATAATAATGATGGAAGTAACCCACATTTTCAAATCTGAATGGAAATAAAATTAGTGTTACACAAGGATTCCATTCTGAATGAGAGTTAGCTGGTTATTCTTAGATTTTGGCAGGTTCCACGTGGACTATCAGACTTTGAGTTGACTTTAGTCAGCTCCCTGGCTTTTAAAGCTGTACTCAGAAAATAGTGACTGACACAGCCTTACTCAATGTTTCAAAGATGAGTTGTTTCTACTTTACATTCTCCTTCTACCATCCCATTCCTTTTGTTCTCCTTGTGTCATCTGTAGTGCTTACCTAACTATCTATTCAATAACCAAGTTCAGAATACTGATTCTACAGAAAATCACCCAGCTATCAGCAGCAATTCCAACATGAGAAATTGAACCAACAGGTCAAAAACAGTACATCCAGAGAAACACTGTGTGGAAGGAGAAGGAAGTGCAACATGATCCCCTTTGGATGTCTCAAATCTTTCATTCAATAACACCTGAATGACCTGAATAACTCACAGTTTACAACTGGTCCAGAATTTCCAGCTTGAGTGTGTTAGGAGACAAAATCATTTTCCAGCTGTTCTTACCTGTGCTTAGGACTTCTGTGTGAAGGCACATCTTCAGTGTTCTGACCTCCATGTACTTGCTCGGGTTCTATCTCCTCCTGCTGTGGCTGTCCCATATGCTAACCTTTTATTATGAGCTTCTCTGATCCCTAAATTCCATTTAATCATATTCATGTCCACTTCTTTGGATCAGCGCATCTTCATTCTTGAATCCATATCTAACAGGACATTCATGAGGAAAAATGAAGTCACAGGAGAATAGTTCATATTTATTATCTTCTGAGAAAGAGACTCATGGTGTCCATAATAGCAGTTTAAAATAAAATGTTGCTATCAGACTAGTCAGTGCTGCAATTCAGATTTCTCCATAACTTTCAGAGGTCTGTTTTGGCCAAAATCATGTATTTCTGATAAGAACTTCAGAACGAAACTACCATCCCAATAGAGGTGGCAAAGGAATACATTAATCTACTATCAGAGTTAAAAAAAAGTGTCAGTGTGCCCTCAGGACTGGTAGAAATGTGCAAAGGTGCAATAACAAGTGGACTTTATTTATTCTTTATAAGGCATCTGGATAGACAGTTTTGCGGGGTGGGATTTCTTCAGTTTAAATGATTATCATTTCCTGCACTTGAGCTAAGTAACAGATTAGATATACTACCTCATCCATCCTGTTGTAATTGTGATCTTTTATGTTATTCCCACTCATTAGTAAAGAATTGAATCACTCTTTGCCCCCCTCTGATAAATCTATTCCAAGCAGGATGAAAAAAATGTGAAAATATAAAAGAAAAAAAAAATAGGAAGACTTTTTTTTTCCCCACAACTCACAACCTTCTAGCCAAGAAAAGCAAAAAGGAAAGCATTTGTATTTTGGTGGCTCAAAATCTGAAAGTAATTGAAAAAAAAAGTGATGCTGAGTGCTGGCAGAGTATAGTGACAGAAAAAGTGAAAGGAGGGGTGGAAAGAATAGACTCAGCAACAGGAAAATTTTAGAACACCCGTTTAAAAATTCTAGTTGAATTATGAGCTCTGGGTATCCCGGTTCCTTCACTAAAGTTATTGCAGTCAGGAATACTATGCTTTAAAATTAAATATTGGTAAATCTAATTGTGTCCTGTGAAGTGGAACCTAGAATTACTGTATCTTAAAGACGTGAAGCAGAGTAGGAGGAGAGGGAAGAATTGGATCCGTAGCCTATAAACGAAGCTCTTTTGAGACTCTGAAGGAGCCTTTAAGACATGTCTTCTCTCAACAACCTTCTTCTGTCTTGTGGTTGGTGAGGACAGTCAGAATTATGGTTCATTCCCTGTATAGCACTTTTTTCTCCTAAGTGATCCCTACACATATTGAAGACATTTCCATCACACACATGCACACACACTCTTCAACAGCCCATCTTCTAATTCCTCATCTTCTGGGCATGTTTTTAAGAGTGCATCACCAGACCCCTGTGCTTCAGTCCATGCCTCAGACACCCGAAGTGAGGAGAGGATGCTGAGACTTCATGTTAGAGAAACAAAGGTCTACACACCTGAATTATAGGATAAATACAAATCAGGTCTTTCCTTTGTTTTGGTTTGTTGGTTTTTTTCCTCAGACTAGCCTCGCTAACTAATTTTGGCTTGGTTTGGTGTCTGTTCAGAATCCTCCATGTCCATTTTGTCCCATTAGCTCTATACAGTATTCAGATGACAGTATGTTCATGGTGAATTCCACAATATTTCATTATCGTAGTGCTAAGTGTCATGACATCCGTTTTGGGAGAACATCTGTATTTCACCTGTAACTTACTCTCTATTGGTATTTAGGACCCAAAGAGCTTTTTAAAATTTGGCTTTGAATCTACAAAATAATGTGGATATTTACTTTCTCAGTGTGGCAATATTTGCCTTTCAGACCCCTTGCCACCAAATGGAATGTGCAGTTCCAAGCTAGAGCCTGGGTTTTGTAAAATCATGAAGGAGGAACAAGGTACCAAGGCAGTAAGTACATAGAGAAATCATCAAAGACAATTTTATGTGCTGAGATCCACCCAAACCAGGAGAAAGGGCAAAAGGGAGAATTATTTAGTTTTGCTTTGGATTTTTTCCAAGCAACTTCTCCAGAGTCAAGGGAACCCTTACCCTCCATTGCCCATCCTGCCAAGAAAATAAAAAAAAAAAAAAAAGGCTGTTTCCAACAGAAAAGAGGAAATAACATATTTACATGAGATTACAAAGTGTTTCTGAAGTTCATAGTAAATTTGAGGCTGTGGACGGGGGAGCCCAGGGGAAAACCTGTTACTTTATGCCCTTCCTGAAGCATAAAATTCAGCAAAAATTCAATACTGCTGTCAAATGCCAAATAGGCAGGTCGATATGTTAAACAGGAAGTAGTGACACTTCTAAAGAAATAGGCCAAAGCTTACAGCCAGGCTGAGATATAAACTCTAATGATTTCACACCTTCATTCTTAGTCCACATGTTTTCTGACCAAGAAATGGAAAGTGCAGAATTTACAGCCCTCTCTGACAGGATATTCAAGGGTACAATTTGATACTGCGGTTCTTTCACTCTGTTGCAATGCTTTTTATGTTCATTTCATTCTTATTAGAGATGAATGAAAAGCTAAAACACTTACTGACACTACATCAAATATGTGAATGGGCAAGACAATCGAGTTTCCTGAATTTTGAAATGAGATAAATACATGACAAGTTCTACTTGTTCTTCTGCTAAACCAGATACTAAATACGTCTCGGTTTTTACAACATTCTTAAATTAATCTTTTCTGGCCCAAATCTGGAACTCACAAAACATCCATGACCTTGTCAGATTTCTTTTTGTTCAGGAAGAATTCAGTAGTTCTGAAAAGTTTACTGTCTGCCGAATTAATTGAGTACTTGAAGTACAACAAAATCTGAAAGATTAAGGCAAGAATGCTCCTTCTCCTTTTTTGTTAATGCCAGGCCTATATTTTATTTATGTGGTTATATCTACCAGAATAGTGCTTCTTCTTACTGAGTTCATACAGCAACTAGCATAGTGCTGTGGATTTAAATAGAAATTAACAACTATTTCAAAGTCCTGTACCATAAAATGAGAGCCTCTTGTGTTCTTTTAAAAGACCTTCCCAATGTACTACTGAGCCTTGACATATACAAATAATATGAAAAAAAAGGTCCACCCCTGTCTCAAAACCTCAAGATGGGGAAGAAATCATCTGCGCAAAACCAGTTTAAAAGTAGGCATGGCTTGAAAACACAGAATTGTGTTCTGGGGTATTACTCCTTAGCTTATCAGCTGTTGTTTGCAACAAAATTGAAAGTATATGACCTCCTCTCCTGTGTGCCATGTAGGAGGCTAATTTTTTCAAATGTGTAAAATGCTGCACTAGTCCCTTTCTTGAAATGATGCTGCCAGACTGCATTGTATCGTCGCAAACGTTTGCTACACTAATAGGCCTCATAATACACTGGGAGTAGAGTGCATTGATGCAGATTAACAATATAAAAAGTTAAGCTATGTTTTATATTAGCATTATTCTTAACACTAATGTAATGCAGAACCACTAAGGCAGCATTGTTAGAGTGTTAGTACTGTAGATTGTAATGACAAAAGGAATTAGATGGGTTTCCTATGTTAAATCAATCATTAAGTGGTGGTATAATTATTTGCTGTTAGTAAAGCTCTTTTTTCCCCCTATTGTAAAATTGACAGTGTACGAAAGTAATTGCACTGTTTTCATTGCAGCAGGGCTCCTTTAGATTAGAGTTTGGGAGGAAAGATGTGGCACTCCTAATCCTTTTGACATTTCAGGAGGAATGCATGAGTAATATTGCATAGCCATGTAATTAATCAGTCTGGGTATTTGTGGTCTACAAAGCATGTATTTCTACTTGCATTAAGATGGGAAGGGTGAATGGTGGGTGGGAGAGTTTCTACATTCAGCCTTTCCACTGTTTTAATTACAGTGGGACATTGTCTTCAATAATTTCCTTTGTCAACTTTATGTGTGCCTTGCATGTTAAGATCATGGCTAGAATATTCTCAATTGAAATATTTCGAATTGGGGTTGAGGAGCTTGCTTGTTAGTAAACCTGGGTTTTATCCTGAGTATACCAACCATCCCTAAGGGTTTATGGAAACTAGATTTGGGGGTTCTGCCTAGGATGCATGAATTTTCTCTGCTTTGTGGTGGCTATATTCAGTAACAATAGAAAACTGACAGTAGAGAAATACTGTGGTTTCTTTGAAGAATTACGGGTGTTAGCTGGATGTTTTGTTTCTTTCTTTTGAATTAAGATAAAACTAGTTTCTGTAAGGTTACACAAGGACATGAACATGTCCCTCTCTTCCTCCCTCCCTCCTTTCCTTCCTTCCTCCCCCATCTCATCCCTCTCTCTATGCTCCATCCCATCATCCTCTCTTCCCTTCTTACCTATTTTTTTTTCTCTATCTTTTCTTTCTTTTCCTCTTCTCTTTCATCTCATTTTAAAATGAAAGTAAAATCCAAACTTTATTTTATCTCACAAATTAATGCTTATACTTGCTATACAGAGCAGAAACTGGATCTATTTAAATCACATTTTAGAATAATACTAACTCTTCCTGTAATGGTAGCAGCAAATAGCACATATTTGTTTGTATGAAGGGGCACACAACAGTTTTCTAGGACAATGATAGGACAGAAGAGAAAGCTGGGAATGAATAAAAACTTGTGTTCATTATAGTGGGAATAAAAGAGCAACTCACACAGAGAAAAAAAAAAAAAACCAAAAAACAACTTACTTTATAACCTTTTACTTTGAAGAGAACTGATACAAGATGTGTACTTTAAAATACATAAGGTAGCATTCTGCAGAGAGACATGTTGTCTTCCACTTAGAGAAGGCCTTGAAAACCACCCAGAGTTCTACCACATTTCAAATCTGCAAGATATGTTCTCTCTCACATGTTGAGGGAATGTCAATAATATCATCTGACTTGCTTCTTTACTGGATTTCAATGGAATGAAGGCTACAGTATAAGGATTGAGTCCTTATAAACTTCATCAAGAGAGAACAGAATATACTACCTTTTGTGCAGTCCTAGGCATTACACAGGTTTTGACCTATTCAGTGTCTGGAAATCACAGCTATCATGAACATCAATTAAAAAGTCATAGATAAGTGAATGATTTGTGATATACTGCAGATATGAAAAATGTTGGAAAGCTCCATTTTGCATCACAGTCACTAATGAATTGAGGGATAGAGAAAAAAATAGAGAATGATCTTTTAAACAATCCTATATCTTTACAACCTGGTATATTTTAACCACTGACATATTTTCAGGGGGATATTTTAAAATGTGTGCATGAAGGTCCTTTCTGTGACATATTAAGCTCTGAACTGGACTTCCAAAACTCACATCAAGAGACTTATTAAACTTCATATAACCTTTGGTTCTGTTAAATAAATACAAAGTCTTTCTTCCTTGTACTAAGCTTAGATGGTTTTCTCTTGCTTTTATGTTTCTGTTTTCAAAATTGTTAAATGGATGCCAGTAATACTAATTTGTATGTCTGGTACACGTTGATATTTTTTGGTACATTTGCTCTAAAGATAAGCAGATGGGGGTTTATTAAATTCTATAAAACTATATGTTTTAAAGAAATAGAATACGAAGGCAGCTTGAAAAGTCGTGCTGAGCTGGCCTGCTTTTTAACTGGTTCAGAACCATAATAGACAAGTTGTTGGCAACATATTTTATGTTGTTAATTGGTTGTGGTCTCTTACGGTCCTAATCAATAAATTAATTGAGCTGTGTCAGATGCTTTTCCTCATTTTTATTTACTTCAGAAACAAATATAAGCCAACCTATCTATCTTCGATTCAAGTTAAGCAGCGAAATAATAGTAAAATCTGGCAGAAATTCCTTCCCATCTACAACAGAGAAAATTCCCCCTGGATTGATGCTAATCTTTAATTTCACAAATCAAGCCCATAGCATGGCAGTCAAATTTGGACTGCCTCTTCATCTGTCTGTCTGTCTGTGAATTCCTTTGTTCATGTTACTATTGCAGCAGCTGATAGAGAATTGCAGTCATACTCAATAGAATGTGCTTCTGTTCTCTCACCTTGAGTACAACAGTGCTTCTAAGGAAGCACTTCAAGGCTTTGTGAGCTCAGGAGGAGAGGGACTGAAGGGCTCGCTGGGCAAGCAGCAACAAAAACATGCTGAAAAACAGCAGAACCCATTGTGGTGGTTCCTTCCTTTAACACCTCTGAGTGAGTGTTGAGGGTGTTTTGTTTCAGGCACATGGCCGAGGTCGTTGCAGGGGATCTTAGCACACTGTTCATCCATTTTGTTGCTGTCACTGCACAGAATACTCCCAGTAAGAAGGCAGAAGTCATTGTCAGGGGAGGTGGCAGGGAGAGAGCTAAGATATGCATCAGGTGTTGGACATGATTATTCTAGTCCTAAATATGTACATAAATCTTTGACCTGGGACTCCCACAGGGAGGGGATGGAGGAATAAAAAAGAGATAATCTAGTGATTTTCCAGTCAGATGTCATTGAGTAAGGTGAGAGTGACTCTTTGTGTAAAATTCTGGTTTAAAATATCTATATAATCTTGAAAAGTAAATCTAAACTCCCACAGCTCGAACTGGGCAAGGCATTGATTTTGGAATTGCAGTGTAGTAGGAGGATGGGCAAACTTCCTGACATTTTAGAGAAATCTGTCAAATAGTCTTATGGAAAAGGTATTTAAAATATTATTTAAATCCAATTCAAGATTTCTAATTAGAGGAATGGAAAGACTCCTGTAAAACTGAAGTTTTAAAGTGCTGCCATAAATTTGGATTTTCTGATTGTCCTGGAAAGATCTGCTTGTGTTACAGTACTTATACCACCAATGGGCTATAACAAAGAAGGGAGTTGTTTGTTTTGTTTGTTTTTTTCCATGGCAAGCATACATTAGTATAAACAAATGGATAAAAAAACCCCTGAAAATATACAAATATAAATGAAAAGGTAACTAAGAATACACTTCATATTTCCAAGACTCTTTTCACAAAAACTGTGATCTGTATCCCAAATAGTAACCTACTTCATTGTGAATTGAACTGAATACATCTATGCTTCAGTCTCTGCAGTTTAAACACAATAACTAAAATAAGGTATAGGTTTTTATGGAATATCTGTTGCTCCTGTAAATAAGTGTTCATTATCTGAATTTGAAAGAGTTTTACCAGTCAAAAGGGTGCTAAAACACCAGCCAAGCACAGAGAACAAGCAGTACTCTATTGCAAGAGGGAATGATCAGCAAAAAATTAAGGAATTCTGAAAATAAAACATCTGGGAATATATTTACTCCATTGAGGAAAAAGTGTATTCATTACATCCATCAGTAGAGCAATTCTGCTTTAGCCTGTCATGTTCTTGAGGATAATTCTTGTTTCATCCAGACAAACCTCTCATTCCTGAAATATAGATATGTGGGTGAAATATTTTCAGTGTGAGGCAACACATAGGATAAAATAATTATTTAAAAAATCATTAAACCATCTAACTATTATAATATTATATATAATTATTATAATATTTATAGAGATATTATAGCATTACAATATTATTGTTTTGTATATAATAGACATAAAGTTATTATACGAAGTGCCCAAAAAAGCCCACAGTTTTTATCAATCAACCTAAACAAATTGCTATAGCCATTATTGGGATGTATTAATCCACCTTACTACATAACGTACATTATCAAATGTTCCATCACTGAATAACATAGGAAGAATATTGTAGAGACTTAAATACAGATAGTTCTTCTTTTATATTACAGTTACTACATACTTTCAAATTCCTAGCTAAATTTAAAGGTTGTATTCTAATTGTGGATACTATCTTTTAAGACCACTTTGTGTTTAGATCTCCCTGTATTTGGTCAATGCTATCCCAAAAATTGGGTTGAAGATCTAAAACTAGTTTGATATTCTTGGAAAAGTCTTAACGCTTTCTACCTCAGTTTCTACATTTGTCAAAGGAATGTCATAGTCTTTTTGTATATGACAAGAGAAAATGATAATATTAAAGTTCTTTATAAATAATTCTAAGATCTGTAGATAAAACAAATGCATATATATCAGTATTTTATAGTTGTTGAAAATCGAATAGTATTAAGAGATAATTTTTCTGTGCTGTGAATGGATGAGAGGACATAGATAATGATTTGCCAATCTAGACAGAAAAAGAACAAAATAGCCCATTATCTGCATTTTCATTTGATAATACGATGTCCAGAGAGAGCAAAGAAAATGTAATCAAGTAGGGGCCATGAACCTTTATTTTCATGAATTTTGCTTTAAAACAAAATGTAAGCATTCATCTTATTTTGTTGGTATCAGCTCTTTTTAGTGTTACTAAGAATAGTTGAATATCGCAACTTAACAGGAAAATATCAATATCACAACAAGATAAATGTTTCCTTTTTATAATGTAAACCAACACCATAGGTTCTCCAGTATTCAGAGACGGTAGGTACAAGCTGAATTAACCTGCAACAAAACAACTCAATAAATCAAATATTTAAAGGTCTATGAAACTTTTCAAGATTTGCATTGCTTGCAAAAAATCGTATTTAAAAGGTGTGCCACTGAGTCAGAGTCAAGAAAGATACACTGTGTTGGAAGAGGAGTCTTCTGAACTTGTATTATTAATTATTCTAATTGTCAAAGAAACAATTCAGGTTATCTTTATTATAATTAAATTTTGGTTACTGACCTATTTTAAGTGAAAGGCAAGGGAAAAATATTCTATCCACCCACATCTGCTGTTTCCTGGATACAAGCCAGTCTTTCAGAATAACAGTAACTCACAATGCAACAGACAAAGGACAAACATGCCCCCTCTCTTTGCTGATTAGAGGATGTCTCATAAATGCATTCCCTGGACAAGCTTTATAATAGACTCATCCACTCTGTGTTCAATTGCAAATTCAATACCTAGTACTATTAGCTGTTCAATCTGTTGAATTTCATCCGGTTAAACATTTGGTAATAAACAGATTGGGCACAAACAATAAAAAAAATTGTATATATTTCTTTAAAGTGTACATTGCAACTTGGGATTTTAGGCTCGGATTTTAGGTTTTTTTACAGTAACTTCTTGGTAGCACCAGAGGATGAGCAAATATGTTGTGTATGCAAAAGCTGAATGAATTAGCAATAGCTGTCATGTGTATTGAAGTGCAGTTGTTTAAGGTGAGAACATTCTAAATGCAGAGCTGTTACAGATGGGGAAAATTTCTGAACTGCTTTTCAGCTGTCTTGCTCAGTACTGATTTTAAGCATGGACCCTGTCAAAGCAACAGAATGACAACTTGGTAGAAGTTCTGTGCCTTATTTCTTAACCTTGATGAGCTAAAGCTATTGTGAAACCCTATTCCTCAGGAGAGTTAGAAAGCCGTGGGGTCGTACAAAGCCCAATTGTACGGATCAATGCTGCAGAGTTTTCTAAAAGCATAAGTTTAAATCCTGCAAAATCCAGTTCCCCATGCCCCCTCTCCTGAGGAGGTGGCTCCCACTGCCTTCTGCAGCCCTACTCAAAGCTGTGCCTGAACCATACGCATAACACTCTTCAGAGCCGGGCGAGGAACTCATGGAAAAGAGGTAGAGCTGGTTTATGTGCAAAAAGCCTGTGCTTAAACGTTTTAGCCTGGGTGAAACATCCGTTTAACTTTAAAGCACGTCTCACCCCGTTTCGCTTTGATTTTCGCACCCGTGGCTCCAAACTCCTTGTGCTTTGCATTACCTGCATCAGGACGCCTCCTTAAGTGCCTGCAAAAATGCCTGATGGTGCACACAGAGCTACCCATTCACTGCTGCTTTATCGGTCGTCCTGATACTGGTGACGAGGCACGCAAATTAGGATTGTCACCACAGACCTGTGCCTCTGACAATCAGTCGCTGAAGTTTTTTCAGCGTAAGAATTTGTTTTCTACCCAGAGGAGCTTGTCCAGGCATCCTCTAGTGGATAAATGTGTTTATCACAGATTTTTTTAAACTGGATGATGTTGCTGTTCCGGGTTGGAAGGCATCATCTCCTTTTTGAGCCTGTAGAAGCTTCTTACACACATGCACAAAGAAAGACGGTTCAGTGCAATATGAGCAGACAAATGAATTCAGGAATTTATTTTTTTTTTTTCTAGAGGAATGGTGGTGATAAGGACACTGAAAGATCAGATCATATCTGCTCCTGCATAGAGCCCTTGAAAAGTGGCTTTTTGGCCTCGGATTCTTCTCCTCTGAATTGCCTGTTAGTGGTAATGGCAGTCAGAAGGGATTGATTTGCTGATATTTACAGTGCTCAGAATACATAAGCCATAAAATAAATGCTATCCTTTTGTCATTATCAGTTATTCATTTTATTCCTCAAACATGAGATAAAGTCAGAACTAATAAAGCAAGTAGTTTTGATGAAAAGCTAGAACTGATGTATTTTTTCACCTGTGTGGATTGGGGTTAGCACTGAACTTTATTTAAAATTTGAAAGAAAAAAAAAATAAGAAAGAAACAGAGATGGGTTTAATTTAATATAAATGGGTTGCAGTCCTTTTTATTTCCTTCTAGACTAAGAGAAATAGAGGACTTGATTTATATCCCCAGCCAGGTGATGGTAGGAACCCAGTGAGATGAATCAATCGCCTGTGATTTCCAGTCCCGTTCACTGGTTGAAGTGCACTGTGGTTGAGCAGCCAAACTTTGCTGAAATTCACCCGTAGCTGCTGAGACTCAGGGTGGCCTGTGGGAGTCAGGAAGCGGAGTGGATGGCCAGCAGCCCTTTAAGGAGACAGCAGGCCATGTGTCAGTTGTCAGGAAAACATATTCCTCTATTTTCCTACCCCTTGAGTCAGCTATATTTCACAGCTCTGATGTCAATGGAAAAGCTTAATATCAACTGTATTGGAAATACAGCTTTCCAATTAATTCATGTCCGTGAAATATAACCTTTTCTTTTTTTTTCTGTTTCTTTTCCTTTTTTCACTCACTAGAAGTGGAAATTTGACCACTGGCGTGATGATGCTGGTAGCACTGTGTTTAATATTAGAAGCATTAAACTGAGCCATTGCCTTAGGATCTATCTATTGTATGTAAAAAATAACCAACACAATGTCATCTACATCTCACACGGATGTGTTTTTTCACAGGTCAGCAATAAAGAAAGACGTTATCTTACTCATTTGCCTAGTTTAGTCTTTGGCAAATTGCCAGCACCAATATCACTGGTGTTGGAATATGAGAGCTTATTAATTTTTTTCTTTTTACAGATATATATAGGGGATTCTGAGATTCTTGGAGTGTGTTTGCCTGAGAATGAGGGAATTTGAATACTTCACAGATTGTTCTGAGCTATTTCTCAATTTAAGTGTGAGATTCTTTCCCAAGAAAGTTAGCCTTTCAAATAAGAAGCTAAAGTAGTTTCATTTTCTTCCAGAGGAATTTCTTTCTTGTGTACCACTGTTGATAGAAATTGTACTTAAACCCAAATTAGTGGGCAATGCGTGTATGAACAAGTCTGTGTCCTATGCCAATCCTTCATTGGATGCATCTATTTAATGTAGATAGCTGTCTTTGTGCTAAGTACCTTAGGTGTCTTTAACTGCCAAAAGGAAGAAAAAAAATAATTTCAGATGCTCTTTACCTTATTCTAATGCAATCATTTAAATTATATCATGTGATCATTTCCCTAAACCTGCCTATTTCTCTTTACTTACAGTAAAAGAAACTTATATACAACAGGTTAGGTCCTGAACCCATCAGGTACCTTGATGGAGTTTGAGAAAATTTCATGCCAAGGGTGTTTCTAGAAACTGCAATTTAGTCAGTGACCATCCCAACAGTTTGTCTCCCCTCTCTTCTAAGGAAAAAGATCTCAAAGGGAGGCTTCTCTTTCCAAATGTTAGATACAAAAATACTGTAAGGAATTTAAGATTATCAACAAAATGAACCTAATTTTAGGTACAACAACAAAACCTTCAGCATTTGTATGTGCTTACCTCTATGAATAGAAGGGAATGGATGATTATTTCAATTGGAAGGAACCTACAGTGGTCATTTAGTCCTACTATCTGACAAATTCAGGGGGGACAAGAAAAAGTGTGTTGTTAAGGGGGTTGTTCAAATACCTCCAAACACTGACAGGCTTAGGGCATCTGCTGCCTCTCTAGGAAGCCTGTTCTAGCATTTGACCACCTTCTCGATTAGGAAATCCTTACTAATATCCAGTCTGAACCTCCCCTGGTGCAGCTTTCAATCATTCCCACAAGTCCTGTCCCTGGATACCAGAGAGATGAGATCGTCTTGCACATACTGTGTGTATCTTTTAAAACACAGTTGTAACTGGGTATGCAACCAGTTCCTCTGCAGAAATAAGAAGAATTACACTAGCAGATTCTTTGGACCATGAGTTCTGTGAGAAGATATTAAGCTGCTTTTTCCTATTTTCCAAAGACCAATATTGTCTTAAGTGTGATGGAATATTCTGCCTTGGAAATGTTTATTCCTTCAATGGTGCGTGTGTGTGCATGTGCGTGTGTGTGCGTGCGTGTGTGTGTGTGTGTGTGTGTGTGTCTACGGGTGTGCGTCCTTGAATTACTTTTTACATTGCACTTCAAGATTTGATGACTCCAAGTGATCCCGCTATTGATTCAATATTAGGGAAACAAAGAGTTATTAAGTGATAACCTGTTGGTGTATATTTTTTGCTCTGTTCATATAAACCAGTGGAGCAAGATCAATTTACTCTCCAGTTGAATTGCTTTTCTTGTGGGTACCTAAAGCATACGTTAGAGATCAGCTTCCAAGAAACAAATTTATTTTCCTGAAATGATGGTCTTTATTGGCAACATCTAGTTCTTTTAATTTTACAGTTGGTTTACCAGTTATTATCTCTGTTTTCATGAAGCATGAGAAAAATGCTAGAACAGTTAAATGTGCTTACCATATAGTTTGTGAATTAGTGACTCCTTAAAATTGGCAGCAGATGTGGAGTGAAACTGCACTGTCAGTTCTCCTTTCTTTTTTCCCACTTCCTCTCTGCAATCCCTGGGAAATCATTTACCTGGCACAGATTACCAAGGTGCCATCAGCATGTCACATGCAGCTCACACAGCAGTATCAAACATTCGTTCTTATGCCTGACCCCCTCGTTTGGCTGTGACAAATCTGAGAAATCTGAATGTTGAGGAGGCTGGGGAGGGGGAAGGAAGCAAAACCTCCTCTGATGCTTTTCTTGCCCATTATGCATTTGACGGAATGTGCCTTTTAAATGACTTGTACATCTCTTCTCAGGTGTGCTATGGGCAGAGTGGCAGCAATTGCCGGCGGTGACTAAGTGAGAAGTGACACTCTCTGTCTCTCTGAGGGTTTCTTCAAGTCCAGTTTGGAGCCTTTCATTACATTGCAAGAATCCATTAAGACAGAAACAAGGTTATTCCATGAAATGTTTTTGTGACTAAAGAGGACATCCAGCTCTTTAATCAGTGACAGAACATCTACTCTGACAAGACTGAGTGATACAATGCGCTTGGCTAGCACCTTTGCAACTGAAGGGGAATATAACTTACAAGGACAGACAGTATTCTCATTAAATTGCCATTGGTTGATTCATCAATGCTCCAGTGGAAATAATTATTCTGTATATGTTTGATGTAAATGTCTATGTCAAATGAAACCTCATTTTGTATTTTGTGGATGTCTGATCCATGATAATTTGGTTAATGCCTTCAGGTCATGAGATAACTGTCTTCTCCCTTCAGTTATGACAGGGGCTGTGGTGAGAGCCTAAGAGTGATTTGGGGGAGAGAAATACAGACACACAGACACATGCATATTTATATATAAACAAACAAACAAACAAACAAAATCACTGTTATAATGTCAGTATAATCCACATGGATTCTTTTTGCCCCCGCATGGGTATGTCAGTTTTTGCCTAGAACAAACTAAGAGTAATTTCTTTGACCTTTGCAAAGTCACCCCAGAATAACTGGCAGGCAAAATCCCATCCCAAAAATATCTTTTGCAGCAAGATGCTGCAAGTCACCATGGGGGGAAAGAGGTGCTGTTGCATAGTTAGATGTGCCAATACAATGCTATATAAACACATATAAGGCTACAGATTGATTTTGGAATGAGCCCTGAGCAAAGTGAAAGTCAGAAGCACAGTGAACTACTGCAGAAATATCCCAGAAGGGTTGAAGTCTCTCTGAATAGGTGTGATTTCATTTCTTTCTGTTTGTTCCTGGGAGAAAGGAGTTATGCTTCATACATGTAGCAAATTACTACCCATATAATATTGCTTGATGGAAAATGGGGGAGTAACCAAATAATGCTCTCTTATTCTCACTAAGAAGGTAAAAAGGCACTGATTAGTCCCCTTCAGTACTAAGGGAAAGATTTAAATAGATTAGACTTGGGAGTTCCTACAATGTTGCTAGTTTCTTTTTAAGCATATAATCTTAAAACAATCTAATCTTTTTTTATGTAAAATCAAGATTATTAGTCATTTAGATAATTGTTAATTATTAATATATCCTTGATAATACCTTGTTGTATCTTACTTTATGAGCAGGACCTCTGAAATCAAAGGAAACAATTACTAGATAAGGAAAAAATAACTGTTCATTAAAATCTTAGTAGTTTAACCTCCTCTTTGTGTCAAAAAGTCATTAGGAGAAGAGGGTGAAAAGAATAAAGACAATGAAGAGAATCAACTGAGATGATTTCTTTCAGACTTTGTTATTTTTGTATTCTGTTGAAATAATTAAAGGAATTGGAATTTTTTTTTAAATCATAATAAGGAAACCGAGAGAAAATAAAGACACAGAAATCAGTGATTACCAAGATGCTTTTTTTCTCTTTCTGAGACAAATAAGATAAATATCTTTTTTTTTCAAATGAGAGAATTGTGACCGGTTTTGATTTTCCAGAAAATAATTTAACAGTTTTATAAATTCATGGCTGGGCTTCATGAATGAAGGTTTAGGAAGGCTCTATCCACATTTGTTACAAGCACACTGGTGGCTTATGAGACCAATACGAGATAGACATGTCTGATTGCAAAAGGCACAGCAGAAAGACTGCTTAGATGGTATATTCTGCAAGGCATGATTCTTTCTGTGTTGTCTTTTCTCCTCAAGGGTGATCCTGCGTGTGTTCTCAAAAGCATCAGCAGCGTTATAGCTGGTGTGTCTCCAGGCCTCCCGATTGGAGGCCAGAGTAGACTAGTGATGGTGATCAATGTGGCCAAGGCTGAGATGTTGTTTCAGGGAGTCCTTGTATCTCCTCTTTGGGGCTCCTCTTTTGTGGCAACCGGTGGCAAGTTCACCATAAAGCAAGATCTTAGGGAGGCGGTTGGTCCTTCATCCTGGAGACGTGCCCTGCCCACCGCAGCTGTGTTCTCATCAGCATGGCCTCAATGCTTGTGACTGCTGCTTGTTCTAGAACAGATGTATTAATGTGCAATAAATAGGAAATTAAAATAAATAAATAAATTAATAAAAAGAAGAGAAATATCAAGAATGCTTGTTTGTATCAAATTTTTCAGCAACAGCTGTAATAAGAGAGATGAGGAAAAAAAAAAGCTAAGCTTTTCTAAGAGAGTTCTGAGGCAGTTTACTACATGTAGTGGGAATTCTCAGTTCATAAACATTTTGTTTAGAATAAAGCCAACACTTGTCTCTAAATCAAAGTCAAGTTTGTTATTTTACTCTAGATTTAAATTTCCTGACCTTCTTTTAAAGATGCTTAATAGGAAAAAAACAGATCTAACTTTCTATAGGCATGGGAAAACTCGATAGTGCCAGGCTGAATTCCAGCAGCCCTCTTGCCCTGTTAGTTCTGGGGAGTAAAGAACCCTAATTTGGGAAAACCTGTGTACTAATTACTGAATCTCTCAGAGCCAGTTTTAATGCTCTATAACGTGCTAGTTGCATCTCCTTTACAACACAGGGCTGAGCTGCCCTTCTTCCCTTTGGTTACCTGCTGTGGGGCAACCACCAAGGCTGGGGTCCACTTATTGTGAGCAGAGATGTGTCTGGGCTCTTGGAGAGAAACACAGAGTCTGGGGCTTGATCTTCCTAAGGGCAACTACAGCAGCAGACTACAAAAACTGAGGGGTTTGTCTTTATGATATCTCAGAGAAAGGCAATTTCCATGAATGAGAGGCATAAAAATTGAAATACTTAAACTTTCCCTTGACAGAGATATGGCAATGGAAAACAGCCTGAGTCAAAAATCCATCATAAAGCAGATTCCTTCTTTGTGCCTCTGTAATCAATAGAAAAGTCTACATACAATTCAGCACTTTGTAAATAACATACATGTTAGCCACGAAAAAGATAGGGATGGATCTTTGGGATAGTTTTTTTTTTCTTCTTCTTAAGAGTGAAAGTGTATTGTATAGCATAAATAACAATATTGTATATTTAATTTAAAGAAGTTCATCCCCTCTCCCGAACTACTTAAATAGTTTGTCAGCCAGAAAACTGTCTCTAGAAATATAGAGACAATGAAAACAACATTCCACTGAAGTTGTGGTAACTTTTAAAATACTTTTAATACGATCCACTATTTTTTTTCTCTGTAAATCATGTGGCATATAATGAGTAAAAGTGGTGTATCAGAGGGTGAAGAGCTGGCATTTATTGAACAACTCTGATAATGTCAGTAAAAAATAAGGTGGCAAGGAAGCACAACTTTTTTATCATTACAGAACCAATTATCTCTCCATGCTATATATGTGCATTGTATAAAAACGAGGAAAATCCTTGCCTCAAAGAATTTACTGCCAAATAAAGTATTGATACAGCTAATAGGTAAGTCTTTGTATATTAATAAATATAATAAATGTGATTGTCTATGATTGTGCATGTATTACTGATGGATTGATTGTTAGTGGGATAGATAAGTGGCAGTATTTATACACAGATACCCACCAACACATGTATTATATCAGACTCTGGTTTATATCTTTTTCTCAACTCCTAATATCATCTCTGTACACCAGACAGGAATCTTTGTCAGAGATTTATTCTGCAAATTAAATGAGCTATAGCCTCTTCCCTTATTTTAATGTACACTTTATTCTCAGAGCCATTGCTATTTAAATTTGTTCCTTAACACATGCGGTTCACTTTATTTTACTTTTACTGTGTCTGGACTATTCAAAACTGACACATATAAAAAATAGTGCCGTTTCCCTGAAATAGCAGTGCCTTTGTATGTGTGAAGCTATAAATAAACACTGGCAGTTAAACTTCTGTGCTTTTAAACTTTAGCCTCTTTATCTCTGACACTGTTAGAGGCCCCTATCTGGTCTGCCTTCCTTTTTTGCTTATGACAAAATGCTTATGCAGCAGTAATCAGTCTTGGAGCCCTACCCTCCTTTCCATTTCTTTCTTTCTCTTTTAATTTCATAGGCACTGGTTTCATTGGTGCCTACTGCAGCTTGGGCAAAAAATAAAAGTAGTAAAACTTGTTTCTCCCACAGCCAGCCTCTCCTCTCTTCAAGTCCTCTATGATTTTTAGTCACAGCCAATTAGCAAACACACTGACTTGTTCCACTCTTTTGACATTTACTGCAGCCAAATCGTGGTTAAAATCATTTCACATCCTGTCCTTCAGGCATGTCAACCAAACCACCAGTGTGGTGCTGTGTGAAAACTTGCTGAGGGTGCACTTGATCCCGCTGTCCCTGTCATTGATGAAGACTTCGAACACTACTGGTGCCAATAGGGACCCCTGAGGGACACCACTCTCATTGATCTCCATCTTGGTATTGAGCCATTGACCACTGCCCCCAAGCAGTTCTTCATCCACAGAACAATCCACCCATCAAATCCATTTCTCTTCAATTTAGAGAGAAGGATGTTGTGGTAGACAGTGCCAAAGGCCTTACAGAAGTCCAGATAAATGACATCCTTAGCTTTTCTCTCATCTGTTGGTGTAGTGACTCGATCATAGAAATCCATTGGGTTGGTCAGGTATGACTTTACCTTTGTGAAGCCGTGCTGGCTGTCTCAAATCACTTCCCTGTCCTTCCAAGAGGATCTGTTCCATGGTCCTACGAGGCACAGAGGTGAGGCTGACGGGTCGGTCATTCGCAGAGTCCTCCTCTCTACCATTTTGAAAGATAGGTACAATATTTCCCCTTTTCCAGTCAGCTGGGGCTTCACCTGACTGCCATGTTATTCAGATGTCATGGGGAGTGTCTTGGTAAGTACACCAGCTAGTTCCCTCAGGACTCTGTCATGCATCTCGTTGGGTTCCCTAGACTTATGTACATCCATGTTCCTCAGGTGATCATGAACCTGATCTTCTTTTACAGTGGGAGGGACTTTGCTCTTCCAGTCCCCATTTTGGGGTTCATCTACTTAAGAGGTGTGGGAAGAGAAATCACCCGTGAAGGCTGAGGCAAAACTTTGTCAATTACCTCAGCCTCCTTCTCAAACATTCTTACCTCTTTATGAGACTTGCTCATCAGGCTACTGCTGCCTGTAGTAGTCCTTCTTACTATTCTTTGCATTCCTTGCCGAGTAAAGCTCCAGCTGTGCCGTGACCTTCCTGACCTCATCCTTATACAGCCAGGCAGCATTCCTATACTCTTTCCAGGATACTCGTCCTTTCTTCCACTGCCTGTGCATTTGCTTCTTGCCCTTTAGTTTTGCCAGCATCCATGCTGCCATTTTTCTCTCTTGACTTCCTTTTCTCATTTCCTACACCTGTGGGTCAAGACCTCTTGTATATTAAGGAAAGTGTCCTTTAAGATCTGACAGCTCTGTTCTGGTTATTTAAAAAGTTTCTTTTTGAGGTCACTTTCTGGATAATGTCATGTAACAAACTGGCCCATCATCTATTTCCAGTTGTGATCAATAGGTGATGCTCAAGAAAAGTGTAGAGAAAGCAGGAAAATTATTACTTTGTTATGCCTTCTTAATGTACATTTATCAGTATAGAGACTTTCTAAGCTAACAATAGTGTGTGGACTTGTTTAGAACATTTTTCATTAAATCAAACTTTTGAAACTTCTGCCAGTGTTTGCAGATGTGAAAATCTTTGAAATTTGGAAAACTGAGTTTAAGTTCAAGGTCTTAGGTGAAGTTCTAGAACTCCAGTGTTACTGTTTTTACATCCTTGTTCTTGTGCTTAATTTAATTGCTTCAGATTTAATTGACTGAAATTGCTTTTCTTCAAAATCTTCAGAAGTTTGCTGTAGCTCAGATTCAATTAAAGTTCCTCTTACTATCATTCCCCCTGTGTGCCAGCTTTATAGACATATCTGTCAATATCAAACATTGCAGAGGAACATCTTTTTTACATGTATGCATAATACTTTCTGCTTTGCCTTTCAACTTTCTGTTTAATAATATTAATAATAACAGTAATACGAGTTTTCTACTTAGGTTTTCAAACTGACCCTGGTGGGATTTTTAACACAGATGTTATTAGCAACCCAAACAAGTTGAGTCATGACTGAATTTTCTCATGCATAAGTAATAACATACCAGTTGCTATTGCAAACACACTGCTTTTCAAATAATTAAAGCACTTTTCAGACAATTAAAGATTACAGATGAGGAGACATTGTAGACTAAGCATATGGCTTCAATTTCAAGGAAATACTTCAGTATGTAAATGAAACATTGTTCATGTATTATATTTATCAATATGATAGACTTGCCAGCACTGCTGGTTTTCTTTGGAGAAACATGTTTTTAAACTCAGCTGGCATTCTTTGTATAACAAATCAATTCTCTCAAACTCACACTTTTTTTACAATATAATGTACCCCATACCACACTGAGCCTTACATACTCATATACAAATACAGAAAGAGAGCTGTTCTCATTATGAAAAATGCCCTGGATTTGGCTTTATAGTATCTAAAGAAATCATATTATAATATAAACTTCAAGTAATACTTGATTCACTATTTCTAGGGTTCCCTTAAAGATGTTCTTGATCTCTCCAACTCTTTCTTGCACTTTAATTTTTATGTAAGATGTAAAATTTCAGATGCCTACATGAACAAAATAATTATAATGTCCCTTTTGAGCAAGAGCAGAGACTAGGCAGAGACTGAGTCAAAAGAGGTGTTTCATCTCGTCATAGCGTGGTAGTAGAACATTGTCCTCCCACTGTGGAGACCTGAGTTTGGTGGGACATAGTTTGGCTGAGTCTGAGAAGTCAGTTCCTGAGAACCAGTAGGGACTTCTGAGCTCAGGACACTGATGCAGGGGATGAAGTGATCAGAGGGAGAAGAGATAAGATCAGAGTAGGGTAAACCTGGGGAGGAAAAAGATAAAGATGAGAAAAAGTACTGTCGTGAAGAAAAGTAAAATGTGGTTTTCTAAAGCAGTCTGAAAGCAGTCAGCTTTTGGAAGTATTTTGATTGGATTAATGGAGTTAAAGATAATAAAAAAAGCTATGTGATGAGATGACAAATATGTACGTTATGAAATAAGGACAGCACAGAGAAATGTAGACAAGTGTAATTTAAAATGTAATTTATAAATTTATTTATTGGTGCTTCCATTATGAACAGAATAAACATAAAACTGATGTCTCTGATAAAAGACAGTTCAGGCTAAATGAACATTTTATAACTCCCACTCCCAAAAAGTTATCAGGTGTGTGATTTCATATGATATATTTAAGTGATTTTCTTAAGAAAATCAAAACTGTTTATTAAATTTTTTATGAAATTTATGCTGGAAAAAAAGGTTATTTCTCTTTCTTTTTGTCTTTGAATTAAAATATTTGGTAGAATTAATTTTTTCCTTGTGTTTCTTGCCATCTAGGCAGGAGTAAAAAAGCAACATAATTGGCAACAGCAAAATTTTCCCCTCTCCAGAGCACCACCAGTACTTGCAATTATTTCTCAACCACTGCTGTTCCCCTGCCGTGTGTCATTCTTGACTTAAAGTTATTCAGAAAAGCTATTAAGCACTACATAATTGTGAGCAAATTGGAGGTAATAAAGACAAGATCAACCAACATGACTGAGAGGCTGGAGGGATTGATTTATGAGGAAAGATGAAAAGAGCGACAGTAAATATGTATAGCTTGGCCAAATGGTAGCTGGGGGTGGAGAGCTGAATAAACATCTACTAGGACTCTTTGTGGAGAACGTTGTCATCAGCAAGGGCCAGGCACATCTGTGATGTAACTTGACTCAAGTCAACCTCAGTCGTGTTACCTCAGGGATGAATTTGTCCATGAGAGAGTGTGAGTGAACGAAGAGCTACTAGGATAAATCTGAAGGAATATAACTGAAAACCATGGGAAGGATTAGAGTAAAAACAAAATGTAACCTCTGTATCAGGGAAATCTTACCAGTGAGATCTAGAAGGTTAATGAATTGGTCAATGAATGAAAAGAACTTTGAAGATGAAAAATGCTACTCAGCTACAGTTAAGCATCATTATTAAGAGTAGAGCTGAGCAAATAATTTGTTCTGAATAATACATTCAACTAGTTAGGAGTTAGATTCTGAAAGGCACCTATGGGAATTTGATGCCCAATAGATGGATGATTCAAAATAAATTTAGGTGCTACATTTCTCTAGTCTCCCTTGCAGCTCCCACCAGGAAACGATTAGCTAAAAATGCACACCATGTTCAGGCACACCTGGACAAGCACGGGAGATCAGGAAATGCTGGCAGGAGTATGCAGGTTTCTTAGACATGGGAGCTGGCATAAAAAACCCACAGGATGCCCATTTCTGTTCCTCCACTTCATGGTCTCCCTCACTTTCTTTCACTGACTCAGTGTTTTGAAGTATTTATGTGTTACTCAGCAGAATTAAGGATCACAAAAAATTATCATTTGGTAATCCTTATTAAAAATGTGTAGTCCATAGAGTGGATTCTGCTCATGTAAATGCATTTCTTTTCTAGAATTGAATTGTGTCAATTTACACCAGTTGAAGATCTTGATCATAGACATGAAAGCCAGAACAAGACTCTAAGAGAGTAACCACTGAGCTTACTTATGTCTTGGGAGGTCTCACCAATTATACTCTAATTCTTTTGGCATGTTCCATGCTAGACAGACTAAGTCTTCACCCTTGAGAAATAAAATATATTTTTTCCAAGATTGAAATCCTAACTCTTTTCTGAACAACTGGTATGCAAGAAACCCAAACCCAATCATTTTTTTCAGGAATTTTAGGAGCTTCATCTTTGTATTTTGTAACTTTCTGGAGCAGGATCAATCTTATAGTCTAACACTCTACAGATAATAGCTGTCATCTCATTTGCAATGTCCTTAGGCCATCATAATTTGGGTAACAACAGTAATGGATGTGCTATGTCTGCAAGAAAAACACAAGATCAAAGCTGTGACATTACTTAATCACAAAATTATTTGCCTAATAATAGAAAAATTAGAAAAAAATACTAGTAAGCGAAACACTAAACAAGTATTTCTATCAGGTGTCTCTGCAGGCACATAAACAGGTGAAGAAGACAAGCAAAGTGTTTCTAGCAGTAAAGCAAACACTTCAGATTAAGCATTATTGAGAAGCAAGGTTCAATGGTAATGTGTATGTGTACACAGATTAACACTTTAACATTCATGTGAGGAAGAAAAAAAAAAGTGAGATTTGTCAGATATGATGTGTGTTTTGCTGTGGTTCTGTCACCTAGTGTGGAAGTCTTACTAATTTAGTTATTTAGGGAAATTATTTCTAACCAGGGACTGACTTAGAGAACACGAAACACTATTTTTTTTTTTAGGATTGTGTTTCTGAACAACCACACGAATTAAAATATTTCACCTGAACTAGTATAGGAAAGATATAAAATAATCTGAACAAATATTAAACATTTATTGTTTACAATCAGCATTACAACTGATATAGGTAAACAAAGCATAAGTCCATATATCTTCAATTCTTATATTCAAATGTTAGTGTCTGCATGCTCTGGATATAATAAAACTTCTAACAGATTAACCAAAATACCCCCTCGAAAAAGCTATTCATCTTGTACACAGAACGAGCCAAGCTTAGTAAAAAGAGACTCTGTCCTTTAAATTACCATAGGGAAACATTTTATAATAAATGTCCTAAAGAACTGATATTGGATGGTAGGAAAATACTAAAGAATATAATTTGCTAGGCACCCTCTCCACCCCAAAAAATATCTGAACAATTTAAATGGTGTATAAATGCAGCTGACCCTTATTTTACAGTTCACTGTGGAAGTGACAGTCCATAGCTCAGAAGAAATGAATAAAAACCAATTTCTTCATTTATTCAACTCTGTTCATTTTCTTCTTTTAACAGATGGAAAAATCCAGCTGAGCAAGATTGCGTGCATGGATTAATAATAATATATTTTTAATGGTATTATTATACTAATTATTATTAATAACAATGTATTATCAATAATTTATTATTACTAAGTAGGTAGCACTACCTACTTTTAAAGTCCTGACTGGGCATGGTTTAGCTAAATGATATTTTGTGTTACTGATCTAACAGGAAAAATACGTCATAGATGGCATTAACTCAAAACAACTTTCCTCCCCCTTGAAGGGAACTGAATTCTCCAGAAAGATACAGAACTTCAGATCTTCCCACTCATACATGTCCTAGCTTATAATTTTCCCCTTCCTTCAAGACCAGATAAACTACAGATCATATTTTATTTTTTTTTTGCTTTTAACACAGCGTCAGCATCTTCAAATATTCTATCCATTCCTATTGATTGCACTGATCAGCTTTACAGCAGTGTCTACACATTTATTAAGTACAAGTGCCATTAAGCACATTGGTGCATATCATGCAGTGTAATTGATACTAAATTAAGCTAAACAGATGTCCTCTTTTGAGCCTGTTTTCCTCCATCCCTTTCAAAACCCAGGCACAAATTCAACTGCTCTGTAGTATGTGCCCTACCTGTGCTGTAGCTGTTTCAGGCTCCTCTTGCCTCTCCTCTCAGTATCCTAAAGAAGCCTCCAAACTGGCCACTTGTCAGAGTGATTCGAATGCATTTTGACATCAGCAGGACACAGAGACTGGGGTCATTTCCCTTGGCTTTTCCAATTACACAGCTTGCTGCAAGGAGCTGAATCAACCATGAATGTCATTCTGCTCGTACTGGCCGGGAGGGTGCTCTCTGTTCGGCCTTTGGCATTTAACCATGTTGAATTATGAATGTGCTACCAATCTCACTGTTTGCCTTGGAGCTGGAAAGGATGAATCACAGGGACCTTTTTTGAATTAGATTTTAAAGTGGACCATGCAATTTCTACCCCAACCACCCTCTTTTTTTTTTTCTTTTTTCTTTTTTTTTTTTTAAACAAAGTTTATTGGCAAAGCTCAAGTTATCTAAAGATTGGATGGATAATAAGAAAAAGCATTTGTTCTTTATAACATCCCGCCATGTGTTTTGTTTAATACTAGACAAAAGTTGGAAGAGAAGCCAGGGCAAGTTCTGTATAATCAAATAGCTGATATTTTGCTATATCCACCTTTAAAAAAAGAACTGTAGCAAAACTTGTGTAACACCATTGTATAAGATAAGACATCTCAGACAATGATAGAAGGGCTAAAGAAAGTATCTATATAATAGGTTGAATTATTATTATTATTATTATTATTATTATTATTATTATTATTATTTTAATTTTTTATTCTGGCAGAACATCCTCCTCCCGCCCCCAAAAAATAAAACGATCAAAAATCCCCCAAAAAGCTGATGTGTGGTAATTTATCTTCAAACAAGTCAAACTTTCTGAAATATTTTCCCATCCAACCAATTCTTGATCAGCTGGGTAATGACATTACGAATAAGGAGGTGAATGGCAAAAATGAAGCCAGATTCACGCTGTCTTACATTAGACACCTAATAGAAGTTTAAGTTAAGAGCATACTTTTGTAATTCTCCTTGATGGTGAACACTGAGGGTAAAAAAATTTCCAAAATTACATTTCAGTTGATAGATAAGAGAAATCAATCTTGAGACATCCCAGACTCTCTCCACTAACTATGCAGACAGTCTGAGGAGAAAAAAACCCACTCAGATATTTTATTTAGACAACTCAATAATATGGCTAAAAGTCATCTGAGGTGAGTCTAAATCTCCTTTTTATTTTGCAATTTTCACCTTTACAAATACCGAAAGTCGTTATTGTTCAAAATTGTGATAATTTCTTCAATTACAGACTGAGATTACTGTGAGCTAAAGCCATAAAGACATGTAACAGAAATTGACAGTTTTTCAATGAATAAAAACAACCACTGAGCATTTCAAACAATTTGAGGATTAGAGCACTTCAAAGAGTGAAGAGATTTCTAATTTGTTACTAGCATTAGCCCAAAAATTACCCATGTTTTTTTTTTTAATATCTCTGGGGTACCAGAGTCCTGTACACCTGTTTTTTTTAACAAAGAATCACCTCAAAGTGGTGCTGCCGCTTCTCTGAACTTCTGTTCCAACTTATCTAGCAAACATTTAACTTCTCTGTTCCATCTGCAAGTCCTTTGAGTAGTTTGTTTTTTTGTTGTTTCCCCTTAGTTTTTCTGATGAATTTAGTACAGTAAAGACTTATCCTCTAAAGGCTGTCTACCTTTCATTGGTTTAAAAATACTAATACCTAAAAGAGTCTTCTGGAGATTTGGAAAGTGTCTTTTTACAGCACATTCAAGAACAACATATTGGTTGAAGGTTTGGAAAGTGTGAAATGGAAGAAAAAAGCAGAAAGGTGGACAAAATGTGACTTATCTTTTGCAAGATGAAGTCCACTTGCTCCTTCTTGAAATGATTGGGTATTTTATTGAGTAGAAATAAATTTTCTCATTATTTTCCAGCCCTTCCAATCCCCAACTCAGACACATATTCTTCTCCAGTGATAAAACAGACGACCTTAAAAATCTGTGCAGCTTAACTCCATAAATTACCATAACTGCACACAAGCACACAAAGTATGAGAACTGGAATGGGAAACATGGATGGGGAAATGCCAGCTATATATTCTACAGGTTTTTAAACAAGTATCGAACCAATATCACTTTTTTGTAAGTTTATTTTTTTAGGATATTAAAAGTTTGTTTAAATAGATTTGGGAAAACAAACAAACATTAAAAATCTACTTTTTAAATTCTCAAACATCTTCATTTTCAATAAATATATAGATTTTTCTTGAAATATTATTCACAAAACCATATCTCTGGTAAAGCATAGAATAATTGTTCTTTATTTTGTAAAATTAAGTTTGGAAAAAAAAAAAAAAAACAACACAACACCATGTTTAAACTAAGAAAGATCCCAAAATAATGAAAGTCATCACTACAAACACTTTGAAAGAAAGGGCAAGAAATATATGTTAAGAAATCTTAAAACCGAACTGTCAGTACTGAGTGATTCCACCCCTTCAAAAGCAAAACAAATGTTACTCAGCTGTCATTTGGCCCTCTACTGTCAAGAAAACTGCATCAAAACCTTTTGAAGATTATCCAGCCTCTCGTTATTTATAGTTATCTTCTTAGAAGAAATTATGTACATGAATCTCTATCTACACACAGGGTTATGTTTTAAGCAGTACTTAATGCACTGAAAATGGAAAGCAGAAAACCCTTCTGATTTCCGACCAACCATTTAGGAATTTTCCACATGGGCGAAGCCCTCTGAGAGCTAAAGAGCAGGACAACACCCATGACTCCCAACTCATAGCAGTTAATCATTCCCACTGTGTCATTCCTGGTGTGGTCACTAAGTACAGTCTGACATTATGGCACTAGAAAAACAGGACATATTCTAGCTACTCTCTGATAGGATGAAACACACACAATCCATTTGCTTCCCTTGAGGACACAAATCAAATTAGCTTCTACTACTACTCCCAAGAGCGTGTTTTGGACGCAACATACCCAGGAAATATGTAACAAAACCTCCACTCAGAGCTGACAAACTTTTCTGTATGTATCTATAAGAAAAATACCATTAATGTAAAATGTGTCATGCACAGCACTGAAATGAGGTGAATTCTGAGTATTTGTATGTTACTGTCAACTATATTTCACAGTTTTAACACTTACTACTGCTGCTGAATTTTAAGTACAGGCTTAGAGATGCAGGTTTGCTATTTGGCTCATCTGGGCCTTTGTATATATATAACTTATAATTATGTTGAGGAATCACATCTAACACTCAGAGGTAATAATTCTAAAGAACAGCCTCTGGGCCAAACTGTGAATTCCTTATTTGCACTGATAATCACTTATTCACAGAAGTAATTTTTCCATTTCTGGGGTAGTTGCTTGCCTAAGAAGTGACACTAAGTGAAATTAAGAGTTGCACAATATATTTAAGAACATAGACTTAGCCACATTTCTGGATTTATTTTCTTTCATTGTTGTTGCTTTGGTTTGGTTTGACTTGTTTGGATTCATTTGGTTTGGTTTGTTTTTTCTCTTTTAAAATTTTTTAGTGTGTCTTGGATTGTTTTACTGTTAGTGATCAGTGAAGGTAATTGCCTGTTAACACGAGTTTCTGTTGGCTACCCTAACAGTTAAAATAAGGTCCTCAAGTTTTCCCATTAAATAATAAAATTACTTGCATAAAAGTTCACACTTCTACTGTGTGACACAGTGAGACTGTGCAGATAAATTTGACACACTCACCGAAGCTTGAGCTAGAGCTTATTGAAATATTTCAAGCTTTTGCTTTACTTGAAGTACTTGAAAAAAGCAGTGTGGATGGGCAAATATCTTACATAAATTTAAAAAATAAAATAAAGAAATAAATGAAACTAGAAATGTAAACCACTTTTGATTATACTTTCTATTTATCTAAATGTAATATTGTGAAAAAGATGTATTGTCATTGTACACCTTGGATTTCGTTTAGGTTATATAACTGAAATTACATTTAATTATCTCAGTGTCAAACATTCAGTGGTAAGGATTACTGCTTAAATGTCAACCTTTGTACCTTCAGTTTATTATTATTACTTGTATTTCCTTTAGAATTCAAATTTTGTTCAGTTTCTTTGATACGAATTCTAATGAATTATAATTTTAATTTCTTCAGGAAAACCACCCAAATTAGAAAGACTTTGTAATTTTTTATAGTTTAACTGAAATTCATTTTCCTGATTGCTTACAATTGTTAGGAGGTCATTTGTATCTAACAATATAACCTCAATAAATATTCCCTCACCTTGTCTGAAACTGATTTTTTTTTTTAGAAAAGCTGTAAAGCTGAGTCATATGAGGAAGAATTAGGTCTGTTTACAACCAGTGATATGAATTAAACAGTATGCAATACATTAAGTGCTATCCTGAAAAGGAAATATTCTAAAAACTGTATGTAAAGTTTCTAGAAGCTTAAATAGATTTCGGTGACCATGTAACACGTGTTGTAGCAGTTTGAGCTACATTAGAAATCTAAAATCTAATTTTTAGGCTTCCTTCACCCCTTCTCAACAATTTATCCTAACACCGGAGAGAAACTTTCAGGCCAGAGGCTTCTGTAGGGGAAGGGGGAAGTATATACATTTATTTACATTAATAAATACTATACAAACTAAAGGCAACTATACATATATATATATTACACTACTATCAGTCAGTCCTTTCAAGCCCCTCCTTTAACTTTAGTCCAGGAGTAGCCTGGACTGGTTGACCCGGCCAATATTGTGCCTCCAAGAAAAGACATGGAAGACAAGTTATACCACCACAATCACCCCATACTATCACCAAGTCCCTCCTACATCAGGCTTCAACTGTCTTCAGCGCTGCCAAGCAGATCACTGCTTATATCTGTCTCCCTTCCTTCTGTGGTGATTCCAAACCATCCCACTCTGGTGTTTATATTTCTCCAGCCCTTATAGGCAGCAGGAGATACTGTTGGGTGACAGAGGTTCCTTGGAGAGAACATTAACCAGGACTGTATGTGATGTAGGGGAAGGCCATTCCAAGGAGAAGGTCACCTCCTACATTGGGTGTTGCTGCCTGAAACCTTTGAGCACAAACTGTGGAGCTGGAGGTAGCACTGGGTTACTCCACAGGACAGATCAAAGTGTTGTACCAAAGGTTGTCTTGCTACAGCTCAGTCCATTTTGAAATATTTGACCACTCAGATGGTTTGCCTCATCTCCAAGGGAATGCTGTGTTCAAATGAGACATTTTCTGCTTCTTCCTTAGGATGATGTGAAAATTTTTGGCTAAAGACCTGCCTTTGCAGGTGACCCTGACAACAAATTCATAACTTATTCCTTTAACCCATGTCCCAGAACAGCCATTGGATCAGAAACTCTTTCCGGGCAATCGGAAACAGAGCATAGGTGGACATGTTTCACAAAATGCTGAGCAGCATCCCACAGATCCAGGTCCACCACCCATTTTGGACAGCACCCTTTACCTGTTCACCTCTCTTCAAAGTTCAAATTGAGAACTAAATCATAGACTTATAGAATATCCTGATTTGAAAAGGACCCACCAGGATCCTCAAAGACCAATACCCGGCCCTTCACAGGACAGCATCAGCAATCCCACCATGTGCCTGAGAGCATTGTCCAAACACTTCTTGAACTCTGTCAGGATTGGTGCTGTGACCACTTCCCCGGAGAGCCAGTTCCAGTGCCCAACTACCCTCTGGGAGAAAAACATTTTCCTCATGTCCAAACTCAACCTCCTGTGACACAACTTCAGCCCATTCCCTTGGGTGCTGTCACTGGTCACCACAGAGAAGAGATCAGTGCCTGCCCCTCCATCCTCATGAGGAAGCTGTAAACTCTGATGAGGTCTCCCCTCAGTCTCCTCTTCTCCAGGTTGAACAAGCCAAGTGTCCTCAGCCATTCCTCATATGGCTTCCTCTCAAGGCCCCCCACCACCTCCATCTCTCTCCTTTGGACGGTCTCTAAAGGCTTAATATCCTTCCTGCACTGTGGTGCCCAAAACTGTCCCAGTATTGCAAGTGAGGCTGCCCCAGGGCAGAGCAGAGCAAGACAACCCCTCCCTCGCCCAGCTGGCGATGTTTTACCCAATGGCCCCCAGGACAGGGTTGGCCCTCTGGGCTACCAGGGCACTGTTGACTCATGTCCAACTGGCCATCAACCAGGATTTCCAGGACTCTTTCCAGGGCACTGCTCTACAGGTTTGCATTCCTCAACCTGTTTGTACAACCACAGTTTTCCCATCCCAGGTGCACAATCAGGTGCTTGGCTTTGTTAAGCTTAATACTTTGTTAAAAGGAAAACCTGCGCATCAAAAGAGCTGCAGGAATGAGTGGACGATTGTGGTGACTTTCTTTTTTGGAGAGGACTCTCGTGTATGTCAACCAGCTTGTCCATAATCTGGTAAAACCCTGCTTCAATTAATAGTTAATTATTCTGTGCCCTGGAACATCTTGAATAGGTCAGGACACCTGAGTATCTCTGTGCCTGAATATGTTGCACCTGAAAGGCAGAGGGATTTTGTTGAACAGCCAGATGCCATGATTGAATCACCTGAGATAGGCATTCTAGCCTTGCACATTAATTGAGTCACAAACAGGATGTTCAGTTCAGATAAATGCTTTCTTTTTTGGTGCATTCCTTCTGAGTTCAGGCATAACATAAATCCTAAACTGTTCAGAAATGTTATAATAGTCTCAAAAATGAATTTTAGCCTTTTTAGAGAATTTTATCATGACACTTTGATACTACTCATGTAACAAAGCTACAAGAGCAGTATAAAGTTGGATTTGGTAACCTGCATAGACATTGATCATGTTTTGTTTTCTTTCTTTCTTTCCCTCTTTCTTTCTTTCTTTTTTTCTTTCTGTCTTTCTTTTTTCTTTTTCTTTCTTTCTTTCCTTTCTTTCTTTCTTTCTCTCTTTCTTTCTTTCTCCCTGACTTTCTCACTTTCTTTCTTTCTTTCTTCCCTTTTTTTTTCTCCAGAATGTCACTAACTGCCTCGTCTTTTATTTCAGCAACTAATTATTTCTGAATTTATGACTCAAAGTCTCATTGACATTCACTAAAAGTCAAGGGGAATTAGGGTTTGAAATTTACCTTTTAGAAATTTCCCCCAACAGCTACTTATTCCAAAAAGTTTGATAAAAGACTTTACCAATATTCACCAGGAGCTTCCAAGAGGACTATTGACTGGATGTCAGCTCTATAGCTGAAGAAAAATTATTTCATTGAAGCTACACTGACTTCTGTCATTTAAGGTTCAAGGCCTTGAAACATCAAGCAGGGGCTATATTACTAGGAACAAGACATGTCTGAAATTCCCATGAAGATGAATTTGAAAGGTCCTTGAATTCAAACAGGAATTCATACTGGCTTTGTTCACAGAAATAATCCATCTTACATGCGGAGAATAAAATGCTACCAAAATTTTGCCCCATTTGTAGTATCAACACCAAACATTTCAAAGTTTCAGTTAGTACCATGAAATATGTTGTTTTGTCAGCGTTGCTTTGTGCAAGCTTTCATTTAAACTCATAATTCTGTTTTTGTAGGATTGTACCACCTTCTTGTGTGAAAGAACATTGTGTGATGCTGCTTTTAATAGGTTTGCCAGTGCTACACTGTGAAAGAGAGCACTACAAAATTCTCTCAATGAAGAAGTTCTTGGTGCTTGAGGGGACTGTACATGTGTGTGTGGAAGGGAATAGAAACTCCCTGGGGACATTTAGATTCTTTAGAAAAAAGAAAAAACCCAAACCCTAACAAATTACTGATGCTGTTATAAGATAGATTGGAGTGCAACTTTTTTGGAGATGTTGAGAAATAGTTGTGGAATAAGTAATTTAGGAGCTGATATTAATGAAAATATGTTGAAAGTGTCCTTTTTTTCTTTAAATATTTTTTAAAAAATAAATATATGAACATTATAATCATGATAAGGTACACAAGGGGTGTAAATATGGTCTTCCAAAAATGCAATTTCTGGGTAGGGAATGACTGTTTCTGTGAGTTATGAGCCTCTGAGTAACCTCTGCTCCTGCTGATCTTATTCTTGTTGACGGATAAGAAAGTCACTTTAATTTTGTAAATGGCTTCCCGGGAGATGCAGGTGACAGAACTAAAAAATCAGTTAAATCATCGTCTGGCCTGTTTTAGTTCTGTTCTTTAACTCCCACCACCATCACACCTTCTGGGGACCCAGAGAAGCACTATTATCTTAATTATTCACATTAACTAATTAATGGGAGATTAGGACCTGGATCCATCCTACCTAACTTTGAAGGATTTACTCTGGTCCCTACTCTCCATAGGCTCTTTCCATAATCAATGGAGAGATAGTCTGCAAGGAGGTGATTAGGAGGGCTTAAATCTTAAAGTAAGCAGCACACAGACAAGGTAGTCTGTCTGGTAGCTACTCCCAGCAAGAAAGACTGGAGACACATCACCAAATTCACATGTGAGATATATTGTAGATACCCCAAGCAAAACAAGAGTTTCAAATTCTTGCCATTTAGATATTAATGGCAGTCAGCTACTAGACACGAATCCGCAGAAAGAAAAACTCTGCTCCACTGTGGGCTTGGAGAGTATTACCTGTCACCTGAAAGAGTCAGTAGTAAGAACTCCAACGTGATGAAGGCAACTAAAAAAAAAGAAAAAAAAAACCAAACAAAACAGTACCCAGACCCCACCACCCATCAAAAAATAAACAAACAAACAACAACAACAACAACAACAAAACCAAACCAAACCAAAAAAAAACAAACAAAAAAAACAAACCAAAAAAAACAATACCTCAGATCAGAAACCATTACACTGAAAGTAACAGTAACAAACAAAACAAGCAAATGAATAAGGAATTACAGGAAAAATCAAATATAGGGCTATTTTGTTAGCATTATATATGTCTTCAGAATATTAGTTTCATTGCAGCTTATAACAAGACTAAAAATAACCTTCATCAGTTTGTATTTGCATTCTGAATCACAGATTATTTTTTTAACAGTATTTACTGAATAAAGGAGCTCCACTAGCCATTGACTGCCAGGACAATTAATACCGTTCTTGTTAAGGGCTCTTGCTGAGACAGGCCTTGGTTGCACCACATACAGCTCAGCTTGACTGCTCTCGCTTATAAATCCAAGCTGAACACACTTTCTGCGTTGCATCCAAAAGGATCACTGGGTAAAAATCTATAATTCACTTTATCCAGGAGGTCAAAGCAGATCATGTAACTATCTCTTCTTGTTTTCAAAGTGATTAAGTCCTTCTCCTATGGAAATCAGTAGTCTCTTGTATTATGGACTTCAGCATAATTACCTGGTGCATATATATTTCATCCATCAACGGTACACTTCAAATTTATTAAAGACTTTTTTCTTATGTGTGCAAGTCTTTATGACTTGCTTTTTATTTCAATACCACATTAACACAATGCAGTGTTATACACTGTGTATACAGTGTAATACATGTGTAAAATGGGTTAAAGTGGCTTTTTTCCCCCATGGTCAGTTTACAAGGAATGAAACAAAAATAAATGAGTCCTTATCAAGAAGAGTCACAAACATACTCTGTAAATTAACATACATCAGGTGCTGAAAAAAATCCCAGCACATCAGCAATCCAGATCAAACAAGGATAAAGAAAGAGGATTGACAAGCTCTTTGTTATCTTTTAGAGAGGTAATTGCAGGTTTCCATATTGATAATATAATGGAACAGACTCCAGTTTCAATAACTCTCTTAAAATCCAAGGTAACACTTTTGACTCCAGTAAAGTCATTCTGGATTTACACAGGTGGAAGAGAAGTAAATATATTTTGACCTGATTGCAGGTTTTATCCTTTCATCCATTCTAAAATATCTATGGTATTTTCTCTACTACAAATATTCTCCTCATTTTTAAATTATCAGTACAGAAAAAGCCAAAGGGTCATGTAAGTGACCCTTTTCTGTACGACTGCATCTTTTAACATTCATAAGCCATATCTTCACATGCTGCAAAATTACTTATTTTCATTTATTTAGCAGTAAAAGTGGAATGTATTTCAATGACAAAGGGTTCGTCTTGTAAAAACTTTATCTGGCAGTAAGATCACACGTAAATGCTCTCCCACACATCAATGGGATTGTTCGATAGCGCCCTATTCCATCAGAAACATTCATTATATTGGGCTCTAATTTAGCCCAGAGGCACATGTTGATAAAAAGCAAAAATACACCTGAATGCCAACGTCAGATTTTCAGTTAAACTGTGGCTGTTTAACTGCACACAACAAATGGAGTACTTTTGTCAAGAAACAAAGCTCACTTATGGAAGCTGAAAGGAAAGATCAAAGAAAACAAAACAAGCAAATATGATTCAGAAGGTGTGCTTTTGCAGTTCAAGGCAAACGATGATGGCAGCTGTTAAAGCAAAACAGCAGGAACAGCACTTCCACTGGGGAAGGAGTGGACCCACACGATTGCTTGTTAATGCAAGGGAATTGTGGGACCCAATAACACAGGGCAAATCCTTGTTACTGGTCCAGGTAAAGCTAAAATTCTATTGCACTGGGCTTGTTTTTCTCCTTTCAGCAAATTCCCACATTGAAACTTGTGCCAACTTCAGTAGCCCCTGAGTTTTAAATATTTTACAAATCTCATTTTTTTCTCCTTCACTTCAGGGACTCAGCTTGTACTTTTAAAATGTGTTTTTTATTCATGAGGGACTTTGCTTAGAGGTTTTTTGTTAGTTAGTTTGTTGGGTTTGTTTGTTGTTTCTTTTTCCCCTAACCATTAAAGTACATAATTGAAAGTGAGGACACCTGACTTTTATTTCCAAATCTATTCCTTTTTCAAGTGGTCAGTGTCTCTGTCCTTGTTTACCAGGCTATAGATAGAAATCCTGATAGTTACCTACCTCAAAAATGTTTTGTGAACTGTAAGATTTAATTAATGGTAGCAAAGCAATGTGAGTACCATGCATAAAATACTTTTCTGCAAGTACACAGTAATTGTTTTAGAAGTAACAGCCTCTTTACCTGTGGTAGATTTTTGCACACTGTAGTCCTGTCTATAAGGTGTAGCTAATCTCAGTGCTGTAAATCCTAAAGAAAGTCCATTCAAAGTCTCCAAATTAGGTTTTATCCAAGAACAAATGTGGAATAAATCTGGACTACATAAAATAGGAGTGAGGTGAATCAGACACTGTATGTCCTGAGGAATCAGATACAGTGTAGTCAGCTCACTGATCTGTATCAACACATTAATGATTTATGTAGCTTTTAATTTACAACACAGACATATCTAAAATAATCAGGTAGAGGCAGGCATTAAAAATTCACTGCATGGGTCATAAAACGATTAGTTATTCAAGTGACTTCAGATTTGTATTTCATTAAGGAATAATTTTAATTTACTTTTAAACAGTTTATATACAGAGATTTAAGAACTCTTGGAAGCTGATTATGCAGAACTCCCACTTTTATGCATTCAATATATTTAAGTCCATTTTTTTCAAGCTTTTTTAATTTGTTTGAAAGCATATGGAAAAAATATGGCTCGATAATTTGAGGGGGAGAAAAAACTCCTTTAATTTATAGAGAATGGTGGGTCTATTTTATTTGCATTTTTAACACATGCATGAAAGCTGAAAGAAGATCAAAGGGGAGCCTGGTCTCCCTACTGATCCAGCCTGATTGTACCCCCCTCCCTCCACTATAACAAGCTCTCAACTTGGAACTGATTGTAGCTTGGCTGTATTTAAGCAGCTGCATTCCACTCAGCTGCTGGAGATCTGGTTTCCTGCTTCATTGCAAGTGTTTATTTTCTACTGTCCTTCTTAATCACATGCTGCAACAATCAATGAAAAAAAAAGCACGACTGGAGTCAGTTTTTGCCTTTCTTCCTTTTCTTTTCTTGTCTTTTTTTTTTTTCTTTTTTATTTATTCTTTTTTTAACCTTTTTTTTTTCTTTTATCCTTTTGCAATAAACATTTTCAGGCATCTCCTGCAACTACAAGAACTATGACACAATTATGTCAAAAACGTTGTTATTATCAACCCTGTCCGGGCATCAGTCTAGCTCATCATGCAGGTAGTCTTTGTGTTCTGTTTTTTAACTATTTCTTTATTCGCTTCCATGTTTTATCCTGGATCCCTGCAGCTTTTAACTTAAACAGATGCCTGTCATGTGGAACTTTATTGAAGGCTTTCTGAAACTCCAGATAAATCATGCTGTATGCGTTGACACTGTCAACCTTGTCTGTAACCTTCTCAAAGTCAGGAGAAGTTAGGTGGATTCCTGCTTTTCCATATTCACAGTTTGACTTTACTCTTTGTTGAGGAGATTGTGGGCCACACTCCCAGCTGATGTAAATCTCTGCATTCTCCATGAAAATCAATGGAATTGTGCCATTTTACACCCTACCTTGCAAACCTTTGCCTTCTCTGACTGCACAAAGTTTCTATTTTTGATGCATGCTGTAAATGCCCAAGTTTAATGATGCAGTGAACATTTACTTAAAATATGGACCTTGAGATACATAAGTTATCCACAGCAGATTAATACCCCTGCATCTGTGTTTTTTCCCTTTTACTCCCAAACTTGCTTAAAATGAGCTTTTCATATCCTTACAAAAAAATGAGCAACAGCAAATTACAGTTGAAAATTTTACAGGAGATGGTAGTCCATTGAGAAGGAATCATGTCATATCCAAGTCTGGTATAACTCAGATTGGACAATGAAGGGATATGCATTGTTTATAAACCCCTACTAAATATGTAAAATGTGTTTTATGAGAGAGTTCACATACTTTATTCTCACAGAAAGGACACAGAATCACAGATTTTTCAGATCTCATTGTTTTTATGATCCAATTTCTATTTTCATCACTGAATTTACCAGGAAAAAAACTTTCACCTTCAGTAAGAGTTTAAAAATTAAATATGCTGAATTTTGATTTTTTTAATGCATCATAAGTCTTTACACCGTTATTGAACAAACCTAAACAAGTAATATTATCTAATATATGGCTTGTAAAATTAAAATCAGATTCTGGAAATTACCTACATTTTACTCCTTCTAGAATATCAATTCTGAAAGCATTACTGGCATGTTTTCTTGCTTTTCTAACCAGCAAGGATAAACCAATTTTTCCTAAAGCCATTCGTCCTTTTTCACAACCGAATACAGTAACCAGGCACAATTCTTCATCTGCTTTGTTGAGCTTGATCCAAGATAGTCCCATCCTTGGTGTTCCTGAGAGCTGCGTCTGCATTGCCAGGCTTTTGTTCTGTCCTGTATCAGCATGAAATCCAATGTTCCATTCTGCCTTTGGCTGGGACATGGGTGTAATAACCCACTTTACTGCTTATTTCCCTGCAGAGTTGTGATCATGAGATCCTCTCCTTGATGGTTCAGAGGTCCTTCAATGGCTTTGACATTCAGTTTTTGAACAAAGAAAATGCGGTGGGAAGTAGAGTGGAGGGAGGAAGAATTTGGGCATGGAAGTGGAGGAAGTATGTTTTATCTGTGCCTTACAGTTTCCTAACACTATCTACGCCTTAGTGCATCCTTGTGGTATTTCTTGTCGTTAGAGACTCACATAGTCCATGACAGACATTCCTCTTGTTCTTATGTGAAAGAAAGAAAACATTTCTCATTATATTAGAGATCCTTGCCTTCTCCCAGGCTATTTAATGACTCACGTGAGGAAGTGATATTAGGCCCATCTGCATCAATAATATTTAAAAACTTGTCTTCAAATATCCCAAGAACTCTGAAGGAAAGAGAAAGTCTCTCGTGGATTTTATTGTGCTTTCACTGAATCTTCTATTCAAAAAGAGGGAATTTGTCCATTGATAAAGTTTGCACTGTATACTGAGGATGATCTCTTAGCCCTCAGTGTTGCCTTACTGTTGTGCTTCACTGGATTTTTGGAAGGTATCAGACACAGAGTGTTGTGCCTCTGGCTCTCAGCATCCATTTAACAGATCAACACTGAAAGACAGAATATGACCTTCCAAGTACATGTTATCCTGACTGATGCCTTCACAGACCTGTACCACAACATCACCAATAACAAAGGGAACTGCATCCTTCTAAGTGAAAAAAGTACTGGTTACCAAACAAGAGAAACATTAGCATCCTTAAATTCTCTTGACATATCTACTCTAGTGTTCGTCTATGGAAAGCACTCAGATATTGGTAATGATCAACAGTCATGACCAACTGGACCAAATTCAGTGCTGGATAAAATCATAGCTTTTTCCATGTCCTTTTTCTCTTGGTAAATTCTAAAATGTCGGGAGATCTGTCTTTCTGAAAGCAATAGCAAAAATACTGAGGGCTCCTTTCACTTCAGAAGTGAGACTGTCTACCTGCTTTACTGGCATCCTGCAGGGGAAGACAGATGCTGTCTGAAAAGGTGTCTGCGGTGTATTAAACAGGATCCAGCTCAGACATTAACTGTTGCCAGTGCTTTTTCGAAAAGAGAATTAGCTCAAGTGTACAAAATCACAGATCCATGCTTGCAACAATTGACCATTCCCTACAGATAGCTACACCTTTGGGCTTTTTCACCTTCTAAGATGCTCTGCCCTGCTCCTATTTTAAAAGAAATATCTTATAGGAGCATACCTATTTAGAAAGAAAATCAAGCAACATTTTCAATCTGTATCTTCTTTTTGTTGCTAATCTGAGAACAAAGAAAATAAATGAAAGTTGGATCAAAATGAAGGACTTTAAGATAAAGGTAGCAGAAATTCATTTTCATAAGATGGAGTCCTAGTCTTTGCTTCTTGGACAAGATCAAATTTTGATACCAGTAGAAAGCAGGGCACTAAACAAATGGTGCATGACAATCCTAGGTATAAGTCAATTCAGTCCTTAAAAGACAAAATCATGAGTCCAGCACTTAATAAAAGTTCCCTCTCTGGGTTCAGTAGTAATACATGTGGCATTTTAATGTCAGATGAAGTTCTTAGTGTAATTATGGCATGAAGTTTCTCCTTGAGTGATGAAAAGCTTATGCCTTTTTGTCCTTCACATATATATTTTCAGATAACTATGAATTCCAATTTTGGTGTCTTCTCCATATTGACTCAGAGGATATCAGGGATCATTCTTTGAAAATAAATACCAAATATTCACAGATTATTATGGAAAATAAAATAAAATACCTTAGGGCATTATACAGATATCTTTTAATCCCTGGCTCGAGATTTGGAGTTTTTAAAACATTCACAGAAAGGTAATGAGTCAAACAGAACACAGGAATCGGAGTGAGTCAGAGGTTCACTCTGCATCTTGTCAGAACTATACAGAAGAGGACTAACGAGGCAGACTACCTACACCGTGGTTTCACAATAAGAATAGTTTGGCAAAAAACAAATAAATGAAAAAACCCACCAAAAATCCAACACCAAAATACCCAAACCCAACAAAAGAAATCCAAAAAAACCCACCAAAACTTGAAACACTCCAACGAAGAAAGTCCCTATATATTTGTTTGTTAGTGGCCTTCATAAATTTGTTTTAGATACTCAGATGAAACTCAAAAAGTGTATGGAAGTGCTGAAAATCAGAGAAATGCCATAGGACTAAGACAGCCTTCTCCATTTATATCAGGAATCAGTAGAAACAAGACTAAAAGTCATACAGAACTTGGGGAAATGAGGGGGACTAAATTTAAAATAAATAAAATTTTAAAAGCGCTGAAACCTGCCTTGGATGTTGCAGATTCAACACCTAGAAGGATTGTTTTTTCATAGAAAAAAAACAAAGAATGCTTGGAAAGATGGATAGATAAGTGCACATGCTGATAGAGAAGTTAGAGTAGAAGTCTGCAAAATAGTTTCTGCATTGATAGGAAACATAGTTCTGTTTGGGAAACTTGATCTCCCATGGACCTAACTCTACTTAAGCACCTTCTGGAGAAGCTGAAAGGAATAATTCATCTTTCCTAGCTAACACAGCATTGGCAGTTTCAGCCCAAATGGTTAAAAAATGGTGATTTTTCCTTCATGCTGCTCTCTGTAGAACTGTCATTGTAAAAGATACTAAACGACTGAATAATCACAGGCAGATTTTTAATGATGTTAGGCATCATTGATAGTTCAGTTTCTGGCCCTCAGTTTTATTTTCTCCAGGCTTCAGTGTGGGGTTTTTTTGTTTACTTTTTCCTAGCTCTTTCTCTTGCCTTTTTTCCCTTTCTTTTTTTTTTTTTTTTTTTTTATTCTCTCTAAGGAGGAAATAAGGAATCATATTTTTTTATTAATAAAAAAGAAAAAGGAAGGGGAAAAATACCAAAAGAGCAGAATTTGTCTTTATGAAAGAAAATACTGTAGATATTTTGCCAAAAAGGACACATAGTGAAAATAGATTAGTTCATTTGAGCAGTATGTGGAAAATATATATTTCCTGAAGCAGGTGCTGCGAATGAGGAGGATAGGAAGAAAAATGTCTTGCGTGGAAAGTATTCTTCAAAATGTGATTTCTCTCATCACGTGAAGAGGCAGAAAAACAGTACACCACTGAGACCTGTAGTGTTTCCTAGCAGGTTCTCCTTGGAATCTTCATTTATTTAGTTATAAACAGAGATCTCTTGGTTAACAACATTCGCTGATTTTTTTTTATCCTTTCAGTGAAGAGGTGGATAGAAAGAAAAAATGGTGTACTAGGTAATGAGGTGAATCAGAACAAAAAAAATGTTATGTGGGGGTGAAGATGGGGCATAACTATGTAGCAGAAAAGATGCATCTTTTGAAGAAGGGTTTCTATTCAGCAGCCAATACCTCTTTGTTTATGTCTTTGCTTTTCTCCTCCACTATGAATAGCAAAGTAGAGACAGGTACTGACTACATTTGGCAAGACAAGAGTCACATATTTCTCTAATTAATAGCTGATCTGCTAGAACATAAAAATCTGGGTCAGCCAAACCAGTTCATAAACATGTGTTGAATTAGAAAATCAACATATTTTGTCTTAGTTTCTTTGGAGGTGAGGAAGTGAGACATTTTGGAAAGAAATCAATTGCCATTTTTAAACAAAATAAAATTCTGATTACCATCATCTTGTAATCAGACATGAGATTATCTTCTCCTTTCTACTATCAGTAGGACCCTTCTTTTCAGCAGGTACCAACAGATTTGCTGTAAAGTGCCTGAACCTCCTCCTTCAACCTAGAAGAGCTAAAACTAGTCCATCTCTTACTGTACCTACACAGACTGGGAAAAAAAGTAGGCAAAAGCATTGAAACTCATCTCTTAGGGTAAAGAAAAGCAGAATCAGCATCTCATGTGGAGAATTACAGTTTTGCTAGCATGTTTTAATAGTTGATTAGAGTAAAAATATAAGGCAACAGACTGCCTCATAGTTAGTGTACTTGTTTGGGAAGGAAGATTGGTTATGGATTCAAGTCCACATTTCAGTCTCTAACTGTTTTTTTCCCAATGACTGCTTCATGGAATTCAAATACTTCTTTAGTTCCAGGCTCAGGAATTTTCTCCTCTCAGGTGAGTGGTCTAGCCATTGGGAGGTATGTTGTCATAGTTTTCTTACTTATAGTCCCTTGCTCTGGATAAATGACGTAGAACAGCTTTAGTCTCTCCATGTTAGGTTGAATAAATTTAAGTAATAGCTTAATTTTAGTTAGCTAAAGCTCTTGATAGCCCTGGGTGTATCCTATCTTAGAGTGGGAATACCCAAGTAATGAAGGAACATGCTGATGAATGGTAATTGAAGTATTGTTAACTCTTGACTATGCGCAGAAAACCAGAATTAAAACTTCAGTTTTCACAAAAAAACAAGTGTTTATGCATTAGAAATCTGCATGCTCTAGGAAAGTTTGTGGTTATGCAACAGCAGAACAAAGATTTTGAGAATGAAAAGGTGATTTAATTAAATTACAGTGGCAAATGTTAACCTGAGGATTTGAGTTAAAGTGATCAGGAACTTCCATGAAACCTAAAAGGACTGAAAGGAAGTCCACCAACTCCTAAAGGCTTAACCATTCTTTATCTCAAAAAAAAACTCACAAGAGAACAACAGATCAAGGAAGACGTGTTGATCGAAAGCTTTAGGTTTTGGAGTTATCTCTCCTATCTTCCCTTTGTAGGGTATTTTAACATGAATAACTAAACACTCTCTAATGGTGAATAATAAACTTAAGTTGCAGCAGCAGACGTTTAGATTGGACAGTAGGAAAAATTTTTTCACCGCATTGGGAAAAGCTTTCCAAGGAAGTGGAAGAATCAATCCTTGAAGGTGTTTAAGAAGCATGTGAATGTGGCACATAGAGACAGGGGTTAGTGGTTGACATGGTAGCTCTGGATTAACAGTGGGACTCAATGACCTTAGAGGTCTTTTCCAACCTTAAATAATATATGATCCTATATAACCGATTTCCAAGGAGTTTGAAGAGGTAGTAACAACAATTAAAAAAAATGAAAGGAAATGTTTACCAGATCAAGATGGAACTGTCAGCAAAGTGTTCTTCCACCTTTGAAGGATCCCTCTTCAGTGTTGTACAGGGCTCGATGATTCCCCACATCAACTACAGAAAGTTTCTTTGTATATGAAAATGTCAGCAAATCTAAAATGTATGCAGAATTAGAAACAAGGTTGATGAGAACTGAAAATGTGGTTGGGCGTGGTGACAACTTCCAAATCCACTCTGTGCTCGTAAATTTTACATTGCTATTTTTAAAGGTTGTTTATGCTAACACATTTTTTTTAATTGGAACTTGACCAGATTGTGCATATTTTACGATACCGTCACTTTCCAGAATATCATTCACAGTTTCTTTTTTCCTAACATTTACAAATTTAATGACTTTCCTCCTATAAAATATATAAGCATTTGCATTTTTTTGAAATACAATCAGTTTAAGCTGTTTAAAAACAGGAGGGGGGAACATCCTGCTTGATAGTTTACCAATAAAAATGAGGAAAGATATAAAAAACAACAACAGGAACAGACACTCCCTACTTCTAGCCTAAGATTTCTGCAAAGCAGAATGCACTGTGCTTTTCTGCTTTGAATGAAAATGCAGATACGAGAATAACAGGATAGACAAGGCTAAATTTTTTCCAGTGAAATTGCATTGTTTAAAAAAAAGAGATTTCACTGATTTCCATTATTCAAAACCTCTTGGGGTGAATGAACTGTTGTACAATCTTGAGAGAACCTTAACATGACTGGAGGACCTGGGTCTCCAGGATTTTCAGAACTCTGGCGCTTCATCTGTGGGGAAAATATTACTGTGGTTTTCTTACAGGAATTAGAGGAACACTTCTACTTATTCATCTGGGCGAGCATCATACTGAATTGGTCAGCCAACCAGATTTGTATTAATTAATTAATTGATTAATTAATTTTGTATAGGACTGAGCATGAAAGGTGATCTTATAGTTCAGCTTCAATCCACAATATTTCATACTGACCATAAACTGAACAAAAGCTCATGTACATTTGGCCTGAGTATGAAATGGCTGATGTTGAATCGGTAGACAGACAGATATTTCTTTAGCATAACAGTCAAAATGTAAAAGTAGTGAGTTTCCTGGGCTCTGTGCTACCTGGGACAGCCTGTCAATCCCAGTCCAGACTTCTGCATATGGTAAAAAAATTACCACACACAGTTTTGAAATAGATTTTGTCATTTGAACAATCTTCCACTTTAAGAAAATAAAATGAAGTCTAGTTCCATCCTGTTTGACCTCCCTTAGGAGAGGAGAAAGCACATAATCCAGTGCTCTGAGCAATGATTTAGTATAAATACACTTCCCTGCAACCTTGAGTAGTTAACTCATGTGCCCCATGTCTCTATTGTTCATCTGTGAAATGGAGGTACTGCATTTCCATGCCGTATGTGGAAATTCAGCCTAATTATCAGGCTAAAAAAATACTCAATGTATTGCTTATGGTGAATTCCTCTTTAAAATCCCACTTCCACCTATGTTCAGAACCAGTCACTGAAAAACATTAGTCCCCGTCTTGTTTTACTGCTTCAAAAGCATCAGATAATGACTTTAGAACAGTATTAGCTACTGATACTGTATTAGACCTAAAATTTTTCAGTAAATTATTTTCTCTTCTTTCATTTAAATGAGTCTGAGTTATCAATTTTTCTTGTGTATTTTTACTACTTCTGAAGCTTAGATCAATGTCTTTTTTTTTAAACAACTGTCCCTTTACCCAACTGACCTTCCTACAAAGATTTTCTTTGTTCAGGTGAATTTCTTACTTTTTTCTTCTTCTTTTTTTCATCTTTTTTTAAATGAACCTGAAAGTAATTGTGTTCATCACTGTATTCTGAATTATAATAGCCACTTTTGAGAATAGTGCTTTGTACAACGAAGACCACTTGATGATGATCTGATATAAAAATAAACCTAGGAGAATAGATTGACTGAGGAAAAGTATCCCAGAATATGCACTACAACACTTGTGAGAGAAATGGGACAGTGATAATACGAAAGACAGTAGAACTCCTTTGACCTGCTAAAGTTCTACTGTGCCACAGCATAACACAGGTAACCTTACAGTTGTCCAGTTTTCAGTAGTACAAAGAGTCTGAAAACCATAAGTAGTAGGGAGAAAGAGGGACTAAGAAGATCGGCAGTGCAGAAGGCAAAACAGAAAAACACTTGCCCCAAATCGGGCAAAGAGATATTGTCTATTATTTGCCTTTTGACTTTGTTTAGCAAGGGATTAGAGACTGTGCAGCTTCAAAGTACAGAATCCAATTTTGCTGGTTTGTTTGCTGCAATCCAACAGGAAATGATTCTGACACTGATTTTCCTATTTCAGTTCCAGGTACTAAAAAATACTACAATTTTAGCTCACAGAAGCTTTCAGAAAATCAGTAGTGTTTTAGAAACACTTTTCACAGGGTAATGCTTTCCTTTACCGTGTTTCTCAATAGCTAGGGATCTTAGCCACACATCTTGCCTTGAAAAAAAATTAGAAACTTCTCAACTGGATACTCCCCTCAGCTGCATGGTGAAAGTATGACCCAGCAGAGGAGAGTTAGAGAGCTCCTTCCAGTACCCTTCACACTAACTCTTCCTGTCGTTAAGCGTACAAAGTAGTTGCACTCTTTAAAGTTATGGATTCTGAGAGCCTGATTTGATTTGATCCCAGACTGCGCAGGTAGATCCACAGTGTCCATAGGCAGAACCATCCCATGGCCTTAGTCATGTGGGAGGCAAAGGGGAAGTTATAATCACTGTGACTCTGTCTTTGGATATAATTAAAAGACAGGATGAAAAGCACCATGATAAGGATAACCAGTTATCCATTCTGTTTGCTGTTGTTACTATCCTTTTAGCTGTGGAGCTAAATACTGGGGAGTATATATATTCATCTCTTTCCCCCTCTGCTCCACTACCAGAACACTTAGATACTGTTTATGATAGCTTGGAGAATTTGCTACCATCGGTCTTGAGTTAGTCATAAAGGATATTCCCTTTATGCATAGGGATGGCCATAACAAACACAGGATTAATTTGTAGTATCTGTAAATTAGCATTGGAAATTCACTTCCTTACATATGTATTAAAAGACAGACCGTGAAACTTTTTTTTTTTCTTTTAATTTGGTTTGGTTTGGTTTTCTGTTTGTTTGGTTTGGTCTTTTTTTATTTTTATTCAGTAGGAGCTGATGCCTTAGCACACCTGAGAGTTTTGGCCTGGGAGGTTTTGATCTTTTTGACACCACAAAATTCCACTAAGCCCACTGGATTCCCAGGTGATGATGACCCTGCAATAACCTTCCTAGTTGAAAGGAACATGATCCCCAGGGCATGAGGTAGCCTCTTTGTTTGGGCAGCTGACAGGTACACTTGTTGAGATACCTGCAGGATGCAAAGTGGGCCATGCTTACAGGATATATGCCTAGGATTTCTTTCTGAGAGCACTGCCTTAAAGTTCAGACGGTTATTCTGATCTTAAGCAGAGGTTGATGTTATTAGATGTGAGACTGGACCATGTTTTCGGGTCTATGTATGATTTACAAGGGCAGCTGGAAGAAGACATCAGAAAGAAGAAGAAAAGTTTACATCCATAACAGAAGAGTGTCCTCAAGTCATGTGTCCTTGGAATGTTACTTCTCAGCTGTTCTGTGAGAGTTTATATGTTCCCAGGTATTGCTCTGCATCCCCTCTGCAGAGGGGATAATGGCAGTAGAATCAGCCCTTTATGTTCTCAAAGAAAGGTCAACATATGCCTCTATAAACCTTGAAAACATCCCTTTTGCACTTTCTAATAATCAAATGTGTTGAAAGAACCAATCAATTCAGCGTAAACATTTCATGTGCAGCAGTGTATAGTCATGCAGGACAGTGTATAATGAAAAGCTCCAAAATAAAGAATGGACAAAAGTACATCCCTATTAAAAGCATAGATTTATTGACCTATCGATGTGTTTAAAAGGTCTCTGCTCTGAAACTAGGCTATATGTAAATAAGAACAATTGAAAGCAAAGGACAAATTCACAGGAAGAATTGAAACTATATGAATCACTCAGGCCTTCTGTAGCTGGACTTACAAATTATTTTTAACCTGTGCTTTTCTCTGATCCTGAATTCCTTTGCTATGATTAAAAAAAAAAAAAAAAAAAGCTTGTTTCTACAAAAGCAATTCTTACCTAAATTAAAAGACTGTGTCTTAACCCTTCTGACTTATTTTTAAATCATAAACATTTTAAAGGACAGGAGTATAAGAATTTATTGCAGCCATTTTTTAAACACTAGAAATAAGAAACAATACAACATGAATATTTAAAATGAATATTGAACAGGACTATATTCATTCCTTTTTAAAGGAATGAATATAGTTCTGTTCAATATTCATTCAAACCAAACTAAACAAAGTTCTTTTCAATATTCATTCAAACCAAACTAAACAAATAAACAATAGGTAAACAAAAACCACCACCAACAACATTGTACTCTTATTTTTAAAGTCCTTTTATTCATTCAACTCCATAAAGTCTCTTCTTTTCCTTACAAAGGAGACAGCATACTTTACAGTCAACCCTGTAGAAACAAAAATAATACCTCAAGTGTATTGTTATGATTTCTATCTCAACTAGGCAAATAATATACAAGAAAATATCTTTGCATATACATATTAAAGGTATATGCCTATTTTATAACTGACACCAACTCTGCTGTGGACCTCATTACCTCAAGATAACTTGGGAAGCAAAACTTCAGAAAAAAACTTAGGATGCAGACAAATTATCTCTGGGAAATCTCCCAGTGTTTATGGCTCCACCCTGCTTGGAAGTTCACCTTACCCTGACTCTGTAAGTCACAGCACTCTGAAGCACTCAGTAAAAGAAAAATACACTCCTCCCTGAGGTGTTCCAGATTGGGAGTGTTACTTCTAATTTAAATGAAGGTGCCAGTCTTCCCATGGTGTACCCGAAGTCTAATCACATGTAGCCTTTTACCAGTGCTTTTGTAGGTCTAGGAGCAGGAAAGACATCTAGAGGGGAAGACAGCAAGAGACAGTAGTATCTGAAGCAAGAATTTGCAGATCTCATCCTACAGAGACCTTAGAAACTGTATAAACCAAGAGACTATACAAACCTAAATGAAATGGGACAGGAATGTAGTGGGAATAGAGGTTCCTCAATTGATTTTAAACACATAACCTTTATTTTGATACTAGATCCTCCAATGAAGTTCATAGAGGCTTAGACAGCTAAGTATATCTCCACGTCTGACACATAGACCAATCCATGGTCAGCAAAGATGTTTCAATGAATAAGGCATTGAGATTAGGAAGAAATACATTTTAGAAACACACATATCATTAAAGAGTCACTGATTTCTTACATATTTCTACTGAAACATCAGATACTGGCTAATGTCAAAGATGGGAGTCTGGATAATAGAGATCAATTTTGTGATATAGTGTAATGTGAAGGTTTATACAGCTCTAAACGGTTGAACTACAGCACATGATCAAACTACTGAAATGTTCTTAAAGCATGAATATCAGCAAATGAATTTTGGTCTTCAGGCCTGTGACAGAAATGTCATACCATATTTGTTTATATGTATATAAACAAATTAATTTCTTTCAGTTTGAAATGCTCTGCTAACTGCAGAAAGAAGTCTTACATTAAACAGTTTAGGAGAATGTTGGTGAAAAGATAGAAAGTTTTAAACTGTACCTGCTGAAGATGAACAATGATTTGATGGTCAGAAATTTGTTCTTTGAGAAGAGACTGATAGCTTGCGAAAACCAACTTGAACATAACATATTTGGGGAGTACCAATTTATCCTGGTGTTTCACTTAGAGTATCTTTCCAATGCCTTGATTCCACCAAATAAAATTTGCAGCACTCCCAGGTGACAAAAGACAAAGTTGTTGGATCGTTTAACTTCTCATATTAGCCCAAAAGAAAAAAGAGAAAAAGTGGAGAGAGAATGGCAAAAGACATGATGCCGAGTTATTATTAAAGTTGTTCAGATGGATTAGCAAGGTACTTCAAATGGAAAGAGGAATGTCTTGAACATTGTTCAACTTTCAGACAGAACATTCTTGGTGAGATTACAAACTGTGGAAAAATATTCAGGTGGAGATTTTTTCTTTCTCTCTCTTTTTTTTTTTTTTTTAATGAACTCTAAATTATGTAATTAAACAATTTTATTTTGATCATCTTTTGACATTCACCTCTTTGCTCACAAACACATGCTTACATGAAACAAAACATAAATGCCAGCTACCATCACTAGAGTTATATAATCTTAATCAGCTGTCCATAAAGTACCTCCCATTTCTAACCAGCTTTGAAATTAAAAAGCTTTCAGGACTTCTTTCTGTGTTAACTATCAAAGTACTTTCTTCAGCAGTTACTTGCAACTCAACCCAAGTAAGGATCCCTGCCCGTACATAATACACCATTTTCTTACAAAATTTAGACTAATGTAAAACAGTTAATAATGTAGGAAACCAAGAAAAATGCACGGAGGAGGACAGCACCTATGAGTGGTGGAAAGCGAACACGAAAATCTGCGAGGAGTTCCTCAGCAGTGTGGAAGAATGTACTTTCTCTACCTTTGTTTGAGGAGTTAAAATGTTGATGCACTTTATATTTATTAGTAATGTTAATTATTTATTGATAATGTTAATGTTGTATGTTTGAAGTGTTATTACCTTATAATATCTCTTGGATTGTTGGTCTCTCTCAGAGTTTGTTACCCTTATTCGCGCCCTTGTTTGAGATTGGCACAGAATTGCTGCGTTGCAGTATCTAATTTATTAGTAATCACTTGTTTGAATATCTTCACCCTTATTTTTCCTCCATTGGTCTGTATTTGCATGCTCCTCCCCAACTCCTCCCCTTTTTCCAGAATCTTCCCTCTGGACCCTATTTAATCCCGATGCTCCCCTCAATAAAGGACCACTTCACCTCTTGCTCCGAAGTGGTTGAACCTTTTTTCCGTACGGGTTGTGACATAATAACTCAAAGAACTTGTAATATATCAAACTAGTCTGTTAATGAATGTAAAAAATCAGAATCAGGTGACCAGTACTTACAAGGTGGAGCGCTGGGCTCCTCTTTTTAGCATCCATTTGTGCAACATCTAATGAAGCGAGGTATAAACTCAAAGTTACTGGCAATAGAAAGGATTAAATCTGGAGGAAAAGAAAGCAGAACAAATATTTTGATTAGAAAAACTGAGAAAAGGGAAAAAGAACAAGCTTTTGAGCACCTGAGGTCTGGAGAAGAAAGATATTGATTGGTGCAATAAAGTTGATTTGTTTTGCTACAAATCTTTGACTACCACAAGAACAAGGATACAATTACTCCTAAACATGTTGCAATACATTTAATACTGATAGCCATGGTGATAATCCCCTGCTACTACTAGAGAAAATGAGCAAGAAAGTAAATTAGGAAAGCTAAATTTTAGAAATGGCTTTTCGCAAAACAACTGGGGGAGAAATCACCTTCAAAAGCCAAACATAACACCCTGTTTGATAATCTAACTCATCTGAAGACAATTTTTTCCCAGAAAGGTTGTGGGTACAAAACTGAAGAAGGCAGGTCTAGATCCAAAGGTATTCCCAGCTCTAGAACAGTTTGTAAAGGTGTGCTGTGATCAAGGAATCACTTTCTGAGTGTTCTAACTGGAAGGCAGACTAAATGCTGAGACACAAACCAGTGTTTCGGCACACTCAATATTTTTCTGGAGCAAGAGTTCAAGTCCTGTATGTCCACTCGTGTTACTCATGCTAACTAATTCCTGTATGTTACTTTGCTACACAGGAAACTGCTTTGTTATATACATATATAAAGAAACTTCCACTAAAATCTGTTAAAGTTGTTGTGCCTCTTACAAATGGAATGCATCAGATTCAGAACCACAAGATCAAGCAAGAATTCCTCTTCAAAGAATCTTGCTGTTGCTGGTTTATCATGCAAAGCATGACCCCCAAATCTATGTTTACATGATAGAAGAGAATCACTCTGAAGGTAATAGATTTTGCCTTTTAAAAGAATTTGTGTTACAAAAAAGTGCATTTAAGTGGAAATAGATCTAACATAATACACAACTTAAAAAGCTGCCTCAAAATGTATTTACCTGGCAGAACAGCTGTTCTGGTCTCCTGAGTAAATAATTAAATGTTTTAAAGGAAATGCACATATACATATTTACCTGATAGACTGGAACAAATACAGCCAATATTTTTTTACCATGCTTGGAATACATAAAAATTATTTCTGCAAGGATGTGAGCCAATATGGTCCTCATCATTTTGTAAACTTGTCCTGAGGGACCGCCTTTAAACCTGAGGTAGAGATATTTTCACAAAACAACAGAAAAAAATCACAAAAAACCCCCAAACAAAACACAAACCAAAAACAAAACAAAACAAAACAAAAAGGCAACAACAAAAACCCAGAAGTATTCTGAAGACATGATTTTTTTTATGGCAATTTTAGTATCTTGATTTTTGTCAATAACAATGGGAAATTCAGAATTATCAAAATGTTCTGGTTTTACACTTTGTAATGCATATTCTCATTTCCATCTCTGACCTGCATTTTCTGCTATGTATAGATTTTTATCAGTTTGATCTGGTAACCTAGCTGGTTTTCAGTCCAAGAGGAGAGTAGGAGGATAGACTGGGAAAAATTTTTAATGCTTGTGAGATTTCTGGATAGTTTGGAAACGAGGAACAGATCCCAACCTCCTGGTCACAGCATTACAGAGGGACTGACCCAGGTCATCTCCATGCTGAACCTGCAAAGGCAAGAACACAAAAACACTTCTCCATATGTGACATGCATGAGAGCTGTCCACACAACAGCAGGAGACAGTAAAGATGTTCAGCTTGATGGCTGCTGGTGTTCATCGACAGCTGGTTTCTGTAGGAGACTGAGCTAGAAAATGTCATGTTTTATGAATCTGCCTCCTTCACTCTGAGGATTCCAGTGGAAGACAGAAGTGGAACGAATCTCTGGTGTTATGCAAGCAAGCAGTATAGAAGGCATTTCCAGTTCTGACAATTTGGTCTAAGATCTGCTATAACACCTAGTTTTCCAGCAGCCAGTATCAGGTATAAGAAGAAGAAAAGAATCGATTTCAATCGGTATCAATTCAGATTTTTTTGTTTCCTGCATTTGTTTCACTCCTGCAATATTTTTTTCCCCCATAAAGATGGTCTTCTCTACATACAAAAAGAGTTCTCTGTAATTATCAGAGAGAGCTTTATTTTTTATGGAACAGAAGGGCTATAGTGACTTTAGCATAAGGAATAGAGAAGGATTTAAAATATTAACTTTGGCTTTCCACCATCTTGATACCTATAGAGGAATTCACATGATTAATTATAGATGTCTAGGACGTAGATATCACCTTAGGGGCTCTGCATTGTCAGTGGGCATTTCTAGGATGTGATTCATCTTACACCAAAGTAGATATCCAAAAGAGATCAAATGAATTGCGACCTGGAAGTATTTATTGTTCTTCACCAAGTATAATGGAAGATGAGTGAGTAGCTAAAATACAGATTTCTGTAACAATGATGTCTGCATTTAGCTGCAAGTATACCTGTCTCTTTCCTGGTCTGTGCAGAAGTAGACTCAATTGCTGCAACTCCATACATCAGACTGCTATGACTCATGTCGAACTGGAATTTGGCCTGAAAAAAAGATTATAACAAAAAAGTCATAGTAAATACAATTTTCAGTTTAGCCACCTTTTTATCTTACAGGTGTCCATACTGCTCTAAGTAGCATGCACAAGTAAACCTCTTTGTTTACCTAGAAAAGCATCGAGTCATTAAATCTGAAGAAGATGACAAACAGATGCAAGGCATTAATTCCAAACACGTCTGAAAGCCATTAACAATGCTATCTGAGCTTCTCTCACAAACCTGAAGACAAGATTATCATTTTTACCTACACATAACTTCTCTATTGCTTGAGCAGTCACTGACTTTTTAGAACCACAAAACTGAATTCTTATACATATTCTCAGGTGAGATGTCTGAAGGGTTCTTTTTACAAAACGTGGAGTGATGCGATCTTTTACTGCACACGAACTAAATATCTGCTGTTCTGTATTGAAAAGCCAAGACTACAACGACATGTCTGTGAACATGCTAAAGGCACCAGAGCACACGTACACCACAATTGTGGCACCAGATTCTTTCTGATTCATCCATCCTCAACAACACACCAGGATCTTCTCAGTCCCAACGAGGAAGTATGACTGACGAAACAGTAGTTTTAAGAGGTCTTATCCTCCCTGAGCATTTCAATTCCATAAGACAGCTGGGATATATGAAGTAGTTGCTGATAAGATCTGGTGATACAGAGCTCATATGAAAGTAATAATTAAAATGCTTGAAAGAAGGGGCTCTCATTCAGTTATCTGCTTTACCCTTTATGTTCCATCCATTAAATAGAACCTCTTATATGCATGGTTTCTTAAATGTTCAGAGAAAAGGAAGGCTTGAATCATAAACAGACATGGACTATGACAGTGCTTTAACCTTATGAACCTTTCCTTGTTGATCTGAGAAAGAACTGACCTGGCTTGTTTAATTATGTGAGGGAATTTGTAGCTGAGACAAGTCTCCAGCAGTCCAGAGTCAGATTCTGTCTCCAAGGCAAATTTGAAGGGATTTCTGGATACTGTCTGTTATGAACTTCAGTTTTAGGTGCCTCACTTTTAACCACATGTGTCCTCAAGAGCCTCTGACAGTCTCAGGTACCTGGTTGCCTTCAGACATTGCAGCAATGAGCTGGATGTTGTCACTCCAGAAGTAGGTCTCATTTATAGGTTGGACACTACTTCTCCCTATGCTTCAGTCAGCATCTGGCAAATGGTGATAGTAGCTCTTGCCTTTTTCCCAGGAGTGGTGAAAATAAGTATGAAAGAGCTGCAGTTACAGTGTCTTCCTAATTAAACTCTTATGAAATAAGTTCTCATCTCACACTGGTGTAATCTAAGAATAAAATTAGTACTGCTTTAGCTTGTATACGCGTATGTTGTCACAGGAAAATTAGTTTGGGGATCTTTATTTTAAATTCCAGCTTGTTATTTGTTTGTTTTTAAAGGATTATGTTGAAATGCTTGATTGGAGGGGAGAGACTTTATTCAAACTGTTTGAAAGACAAGGAGGAAGGGCTGTTGCACTGATGAAGCACAATCACATTAATAGTTTATTACTGTATTTGTCAATATATTAGTGCAATATTTTATGGTATACATTATTAACTGTTGCTGTTAAATGTTTCATGCTAGTCTGTTACATTTTTTTACTTTGACTGTGATAAATTTTGATCTGAGATATTTTTTTTTCCTTTAGAAAAAGAAAAAAATATAATATTACATTAAAGGGAACTTATGAGATCTAAGTCAAATCCAGTAAATAAAGAAAAGGTGGTATTTTTCTGCCTCTTCTTAATCTTTCCCCCTCCCACCTACTCTCTTTGTGTGAGTGCTCCATTATTTGCTCAGAAGCTGGAGGGTTTATGACTTTAAAATCTTTATTGTTGGAAGCTGAGAACTCTTTGCCTTTTACTGTATCTCTGCAAAACATCTGTAAGTCCTAAGCAACAAGCAGGAATTGGTTCAAGAAGGAACTATAGATGAATCACTAAGTAATACTGTCTACAATATAAGTTGGACTTCCCAGGGTAGTGAAAAAAAAAGAAAAAAAAAAAAGAAAAAATCCCAACATAACAACCAAACTACTAAAAATAACACTAAGTTTAAACTATTGAATGGAACATTAGGAGAAAAGGGTAAGAAAATGGAAAACATGGTGATGCTAACTCCACAAGCCAGGAAATTAAAGCCGAGCCTTTTGAAGGCCCTCAGCACACATGGATCCTTAATAAGAATCTAATGCCTGCCTGCCATTTCAGCTGTTGAAAACATCCTCCTGAAATCCTTCATCTCCTTTTCCCATAGATATGCCATAGACATAACAGTCATGGAAGGCCTGTACAGCCTTTGACAGAAAAAGGAGGAGGGAGGGAAAATGTAAATTGCTGTGTTGAAGGGGTTGTTCAAGTCAAACAGGCACTGCTCCAGAAATGGAAATCCAAAACCTAAGAAATCATAGAAAGGACTCTTAAATACTCAGAGAAACACTTAAGTCACTTCATGTGGGGCTGAAAAAGAGTAGGTTAGGACTGTTTCTGGCTTTTCTCACTGTTCTGTTGCTGCTAAGACCAAAAAGCCACCACACTGAGCTGCCAATCTTGCTACTGTGTAAGCATCCTGTTTAAGGGGGCTTCAGAAAACTCCCCAAGGGACATCTCCTGAGGCATCTGTGTCTCATGTCATCATTACTGGAAGGTGACCAGCTGGGATCTGAACAAACTACTGCTTGGATAGTGGTTGTTCAATACTCACTGAATGAATGTTTAATAAATTAATAATAAGACCACGGAACTTAAAAATACTTTCACATCCTAGAGGAGTTATTTTTTCTGTCAGAGAAGTCACCCACCCCACCTATTTCCTTTAGGCTGTTTCCTGGTATCATATAATGAAGAATTTGAGGTCAATTTACTTAGAATTTCCCCGCAGTCATGTGCGTGGACCATGGATACTTTTGAAGATACGTTGATAATTAGTCCTAAAGCAAAAGACTACATTTCTTCCTTTTGCAAATACCAGCTGTCCCATCTCATCAATCTACAGCAGAACTTACCCTTTTTGTTTGCTATAAGGCCAGGGTATTTCCTCAAATCCCAGTGGAGTTCTGTTTATGAGTATTATTGTTAATTGCAATCATGCTACTAGATTGACTGAGCTCTTGGTCATCCTTGACTGATCCTTCCTTCATCATCCAGAAAATCCTGTTTTATCTTTCACTACAGTTATAATATAGCAACCCTATCTAACTTTGTTCCTTTTTACAATTAACTCCTAATTATTGAATTCTCTCTGAATTCAACCTTTACCGTAGCTCCAAGCCCATAAGTAAATTATTGAGGTTTTTTAACAGATTGTATGTAAACTGTAACAGAGTTTGAGGTTTTTTTTAGATTTTTGGATGGAAGATAAGTTATAAGTCATATGAACTTTTTCTTGTAAATGCCTAGATCCACATATATGTGTATGGCTATTATATTCACTCACATGCACATGTAGGACAAAATGCTTTATTTGGTGCTTATTGTTTGGTGTTCCTTAATTTTGTTTTGTTTCTGTGAATTTTTTTACATTACATAATGTCTTGGATGGGTGGGAGAGTGGGTGTTTGCTTTTCCTCTCAAGCGGGACTAAGTTTTCCACATGTGAATTTAACAAAAATTGCCACATTGATGACTATACAGCATACATATTCATTTAGGGTATAATATTAAAGTTATGTCAGTATTATTCTCCAGCGGTTGGATATGCAAAGAAGAAATCTTCATTTTCAAGATTGCAATAAGGGAGAGAGGTTAGGGCTGTCACTTTTTAGATGCATATAGTGATACCTGCTCCACTCCGGAAGAGTCAGGACAGACACAGGAAGAGACAATATCACAGCACCCTGCTCTAGGGGACTTCTATATGTGAAGAATGGTGGGTGCCACCTCTGTATCAGAGTCAGGTAAGGTTTATCTGTCACTTCACATTTGCATTTCACTGTGTAACTAGAGAGATGAGGGTCATACCCCAACTCTTTGTCTCTGATTCCTGGATTAGACATAGTACTTAGCATCCTAAGTGAGAGACAGGACACTAAACTGCAATTATCAGTAACTCACCTTCCTTTGGCTCCAGCAACAGAAGCTTGTAATTTTGGGGCTGGACACTCTGAGCTCTGTTTCTGCTGAGATATTAATGGTTAAGGGTAGTACAAAGTGTATTGGCAGCTGCAGCATCACTGAAGATCATCAGTTAGTTAATCACAGTGTATGCAGTGTAACAACTCCATCCTATTAGCAGCATGTTGTGGGGTTTTTTTGCAAGAAGATTTAGAGTTTCAAAATGACATTTGGTCCCACATACCAAGTACTGTATTTTCCCAAACCAATAGGCAATCCTTGCCCCAAAAAGCTCAGACCCTGATCCACAGAGGTAATTCAGCTCTTACTTTCTAGTCCATCAAGATAAATTACCTTGATTTAGCTTCATGAATCTGGGCCCCAGAGTTGAAAGAAACAAAGCATAATAGGAGAGAAAGTGTGACTGTCCCCATGTCGCACAAAAGCACAGAGAAATGGATTTGCCCAAGGTCATGTAGGGCACAACAGGAACAGAATTCAGGTCTCTGAGTCCCAATCTAACATATTAACTACAGATTCTGCTTTCTTCCCCTCTGTGCTTTTATACTTTCATGCATGGTACAGAAAAGACCAAGTGCCATGTATTATCGAACCAATCTCTCCTTTTTTAAGTTCCTGACTTTCTATTGCGAAGGGGCTTAGCAGGAAATTAATCAAGGGTAAAAAGAAAAAAAAAAAAGAAATAAATTAAAGGAATCTATAAATGTATTTCCAGCAATTTGCAACTAGAAAGTTGGATCAATACAATATGAATTAGAAAATACAATAGGAAAACAAACAAAAAAGGCATCTCTAAGTTAAAGAATGTCATACTTACATTCTCACTGTGTTAAGCGCATTAGAAAAATCCTCCTCATCTGTATTATTTCCCCTCTCTTTTCACTTTAAAGGCAAATCTCATAATTTCCACTTTTTACATATGGTCTACACCCAAACCAATTTCAATAAGGATTTTGGCTGCACCGTGCCCTTGTAAGCTCCCTAACCTTTGAAAACTATTCTGGAATTTGTTTCTCATATCTACTTTTTTTTTTTTTTTATTTTTTTTTTTTTTATTATTATTATTATTTAAGGATCATAAAGTGAAAGTCAGGTTGCTGCATTTTCGGAGACAGATGAAGCCAAGTGCTCCTCTGGGAGTATTCAGCCCCAGTGCCTTGCTGTATTACGGCATATGGAGTTGCGTCTCTAGGCGCTGACATTAGCAGTCCTGCTTCAGGTAACTCATTTAGCTTTGGTGTCATTTTACAATAAATATACCATCCACCGACACAAATTAGACAGCTATTGAGATTAATTTTGAGGCACTATCGGCAACATCTTAAATCAAAAATCATTCTTTATTAGCATGCTTGGCTGTACAGTGCTCTCTTTTCCCCTTCTCCCCCTCCCCTCCCTGCCACAAGAATAAATGAGCCCCCATGGTTGACACAGCGCATCAAGTGTTTTATAATAGTCTAATTGTAGCTAATGGTTTGTGCAGCTAATTAAGGCCCTATGAATTACAGTAATCAGTCAGCCTCATCTTCTAAACCAGATAGTTCTATTCAAGCGTCCCTTTAGGAAGAAACAAAAAAAAAAAAAAAAAAAAAAAAAAAAAAAAAAAAAGAAAAAAGAGAGAGAATCAGGAGAAAAAAAATCTGAAAAGAAAGAGAAAGAAAGGAAAGAAGGAGAAAAGAGAGAATAATGATGTGGTATGTTAATTGTAGTGCAAATAAATTAATATAACTTTTTCTTCCATTTCTTCTTAGTTATTAGACAAATGCTTATGTAAAGAATTTCTTTTGAGTGGCATTATTGTTTGCAGTAATAGAAGAGCGAATTATTACTGACTTGTTTCTGATGTAGTATATATTGTAATTATGGTACCTTATCCAACAAGAATATCTTCATTTGGGCAAAAGACTGTAGCTGAATTGTAGCTTTGATTACATCATCATTTAAGATAAAAGGTTAAATACAGGAAAGACATATGTAAGCACTAGTTACATTGTAACCAAATGTTGTACATGAAACTGGAGGCTGTAAATACAGAGTATTTATAAATTCAAATATAAATACAGAGAGTCATTAAGTTATAGAGAAGGTATTTTTGTGTGAGATGGAGGGTGGCTACTTTGAGGAAATGTGCATACTGCCCGGGAGATTTACTGCACCAGCTTTTCCAAGCTGTCATGGGCTAGCTCTAGTAAGGAGCTAAGCACCCCACAAACAGTCCTTCATTGCTCCCTCTTACCCTCTAATAGCTTAATGTCTTTTTTATATGTTGTCTTAGGTATTTTTACCCTTCATAAATATATAGAGACCATCATAACTTCAGGGTACACCAAGATGATTAGAGAGGTGTAACCCCTCTCCTACAAGAAAAAGCTGAGAGAATTGGGATTTTTCAGACCAGAGAATAGAAGGTTTTGGGGTGACCTAATTGTGTCCTTCGAGTACCTAAAGGGTATCTTACAAAGATGCAAAGGGACTTTTTACAAGAGCTTGAAGCGACGGGGCAAGGGGGAATGACTTCAAACTGAAAGAAAGTAAGTTTAGATTAGATATTAGGAAAAGATTCTTTACTGTGAGGATGGTGAGTCACTGGCACAGGTGTCCCAGAGAAGCTGCCCCATCCCTGGAAGTATTCTAAGGCAAGGCTGGATGGGACTCTGAACAACTTGATCTAGTGGAAGGTGTCCCTGGCCATGGTAGGGAGGTTGATATTAGATGATCTTTGAGGTCCCTTACAGCCAAGGCCGTCTATGATTTTATGATTCTGTGAATATTATGTTGATCCCAAATTGAAACTGATAGTACCTTTTTTGTTGAGAACTTCTAAAAGTCTTGGTCTTGTGGTATCAGGTTCTAAGTTTATGAGAAACTGGAAACGTGAGGAAAAAATTGTTTTAATTAGTTGTTGGAATAAAACCAAACAATAATAAAAATAAAAATAATTTAAAAAAACCCCAACACAACCCCCCCCCAAAAAAAAACCAAAACAAAACAAACTCAAATTCTAAACAAAAACATTTTTCTGATTGAATTCCCTTTCAGACTTCCTAAGTTGTATTTTTTTTCTTTCCTCCCACTTGTATTGTTGGATTTTATTGTAGAATCACTTTTTGAAAGCTTCCAGTGCCAGGCAGATTAGCAGACTTCACTGTCCGACTTGTTGCAATTCCCCCCTTTTACACAACAGCCTATCCACAGCCTCTCAACATCAGCTGCTACACATTTACAGTTCACAATCTGGCTTTGCACTTCAAAACTTGCTGGTCCATTTCTGCGAAAGAGCAAACCTCAGCTAATGTTTATGAATGACTCTTTCCCTGCAAGTAGGAGACCAACATAATATGTCTGAAAGAGTTGTAATGCATCTAAAGCTCTGCTCCAGGTAAGCAATGGGACTGATCAAGTGCTAAATGCAATGCACATGTTCAAGTGCTTTGTTGAATCAGGACCTGATGGAGGTCCATTTACATCAATCCATTTAAATCAACCCTGGTCTGAAAACCCCCTACTCACTGCTATTTTTGAATTATAGTTTTCATTTGCAGACTGGACTGAGTATTGCTGTTCTTATATGAACAGAATAAGAAGAAGGAAGAAAGATTCATGAAATACATTTAATTTTTTATCTACTTAATGTGGAACAGATCTTTCACCTCCAGAATTGAAAAACTGATATGCTACCTAGAATTGAACTGAAATTTAATTGGGTTGATATTTGGGTTGATAAAATTAGGCAGACTTTTTTCAATTTTTTAATGGACCTTGCCTTTGCTTACTCCATTGACTCTTTTAGATCTAGTCCTATATTCATGCTTTTCTTTTTCTTTATATTTTTGGCTGCCACTTACTGCAGTGCAAGATAAATATTGTTTCAGGTACAAAATATGCTATTTATGCCTAGGTCATGATTTTCATTGACTGTATGCTTACTTCTTGCATAAACACCTATAGCAAAATGGGGATCAAGAATCAGATCAAAAGAATGCCTGACACAATAAAGCTAAGGGTGGGGTCATGCTGAAGCTTATTCTGTGTAGAATCAGAACTGAAATTTAGAGGCATTTGAAATTCAGATACAGCTAAAATCCCCTAAGTGTTGTGGCTCCTTCAGTAAACCATATTCAAAGTGAAATGATCTCCTTTTTCCTGACCTGACTATTAAGCTATCGTCTCACCACAGTCAGTGTTGAATTTTCTAAAACAGATATATTAGTGATTCCTGAGTTCCTGTGGTTGGTTTTAGCTGAAGGTACAATATTGTCTTTTATTCTCAATTTTCTCTCTATTCCTGCAGCTCCTAACAAAAAGAATAGCCCTATCCCTGTCCCAGATTTATATAGGCTACACATGGTGTAATACCACTCTGTTCACAAGTACTATTTCTTAACAATACAATAATTAAAACAAAGTAATTAAAAAGATACGTAAATAAGCACTGAGATATATTAACAAGAAATTCCCTGCACAAGAAAATTGTCTTCTGAACAAACTATCAGATAAATATGGACAAGGAAATGGAATAACAAAAGGTGTTGTGATTTACAAAGGTTCATAGAGCAGGTTATAGTAGAGCCATAAATATAATCCAGATCTCCTAATTTCCATTCCAGTGTTCTGTCATTTACATCTAAAGTGTATCACACTATAAACTGATAGCATGGTATCGTTTTCCTCAAATAATAATATGTAATCCATGCTTACCATTATTATTACTGTACACTGGAAAATTAAATAAATAAGTGACCACTGCATTCTGAGCAGGGGTGCATCTTGCAGATTGAAGTTTCATTACAGCTGCCTGAGTGTATGCATCTGTTAATTTTAAAATATTCTATTCGTAAATGACTTTTTCCCCTCTGGGCAATTATGGAATTAAATGTCAGATGACCTTGATTCAGTGTAGACAGTTGGATGAAGGGTTTTGTCTATACAAGCTGACATAAAACATCTTTGGAAAAAAAGAAACTCACAGTGAGTTCGTTGAGGAGACCTCCAACCTTCTTTGACTCTAGTGACTAAATCTACAATTGTTAGGGGGATCAAGTGAGTAAACAATGAGTAACGTGAATTGCCTTGGGACAGCAATATGGAACTTTGGTAGAGAGACCCCTTTGCTACTCTCCATTGAGATGTAGTCAGTATTTCTGAGAAAATAAACAAACAAACAAACAAAACAGGTCACCACAATGAGGGACATGCACTCTCACCTTTGATATTTTCTCTTTTATGACCAAATTCAAAATTAACTAAAGAATGAGCAAGACAACAAAGACAACTGTGCAGCTACTCAGAACACAGAGATTACAAAATCCTTTTTAGATCTCAAGTTATAAATGCGTGAATAAAAGATGCTATGGAAAAATTAGCTACCCTTAAGAGGAAATATTTAATTTTATTTTTTATTTTATTTTTATAATATTTTATTTTATTTGTATTATTACACTATCTCAATTTCTTAGTCAAACACTTGCACTCAAACATTTATTCTGAAACCAATTTTCCCCCTTTAATTTAGTCCACCTTTCAACCTGCGTCTAATTTATCAGAACTAACCTTAAGCTTGCAACTAAGATTCCCACTTAAAGGAATTTTTACACTTGGAGAAAAGTAGTATTATCTATCCTGAACAGCTAATGGATATAGGCACTTCTAAAGACTGATTTTACTAAAGTGCTGTGAATATGTATATCTGTTTTGTCCACTAACAGGGAGGACGGAAAATGCTGACACTTACATTCAAAATCCTTCCCCATAAAAACAGTTCAACATGCTCTAAACTCTTCGTTATTCCATTAGAAAGTAACATTCATGGATTTTAAAGTCAAAAGAAATCCCAGAATTAGACTTGAACTAATCTTTGAAGACCATCCAACCATCTACTGAACAGAGAAAGAGCTGCAAATCTTGATCAAGATGCTCAGTTTTTCTTTCAGACAAGGTTTGAAGATGTCCGAGGATGAAGACCTTTCTGATGTCTCTTAGTAACCTGTTTCATTGCTTAACAATTTTTATTACGATGCTGTTTATTGTTCCCTTACATCCAGTGAAAAATTCCCTTGCTGCATTTTGGGACCATGGCTTCCTGTCCTTTCTGTGTGCATCTCTGACGGGAGACAAGTTCTATCATGTCTATCATGGCTGTAGCTGAAAGCTGGAAGAATAATCCCCTTTATTCTTCTCTTTTCCAGGCTAATGTATAGGCCATATACTCCAGCCTTCTCTTTTGGCCATCCTCTCCTGAACTCATCTTCAGGGGAAGTTGAGGAACATCTGTCAGAGAACTGGTTGGTATGACCTACTCCCCAGGAGGATGCAATAGCATGAGCTTCCTACTTTGGACCCCCCCCCAAGACCTTTTTAATCGAACCATCCAACCTGTATTTCCGCAATTAGGTTAGAAGGAAAGTCTTTCTAAGGGAAACTTTGGGAAACAATTTCAAAAGCCTTACTACAAGGTGAATAGCACTCACTACTCTCCTCTTGACCAGTCATTTCATCATAAAAAGCAATCAAGTAGGTCAAGCATGTTTTGCACATCATAGATATGTGTTAACTGTTCCCCTGGCCTTCAAATGACTGGCAGTAGCCTCTGTGAGGGTTTCGCTCTATAATTTTCCCTGTAGTGGGGATGAAGTTGTAGTTCCCTGAATTATCTGTTTTACCTTTTCCAAAGATAATATGACATTTATCTATCACATTGATAGTCATAATCTTTCAAAGATGTTGGAGACCAGCTTTACAATGAGAACACAGGTCCCCTCAGCACCTTTGGGTGGGTCCAGTTACAACTCAAGGACTTTTATGTATCCCATTTATTTAATCTGTTTCTTTCTCAGTTCTTCTTTGCTATGGGTAGTACTTCTCTGCCTTAAACTTTACTAATAGGTGTGCAAACCTGAGATTAGTCTTTGTCAGTAGGAACTGAGGCAAGCATTGAGTACCTAAGCTTTTCCAGCACAAGGACTCCTGTGCTTTCAGCAGCAAGCTCATGTCTTCCTCGCTCTTCCTCTTGCTGAAAGTATTCCTTTCTCTTACTGACATTGGCCTTGACATTCCTCACCAGTTTTATCTCCAGCTGGGATATGGCCTTCTTAATTCAATCCTTGGATGCCTGGACAATATTTCTGTATTATTACTCATAGTTCCACATCCAGCTAACCTGGCCTCTGGCCATGACTGCCTGTTTTGTGTAGATCAAGATGGATCATTCTGGTGCTTTAAAGGAGGTTGCCCTTGAAGATTTTGTCTTCCAGGGCAGACTTCAAACTTTCACACATACCAATTGCCTAAACCTACTCTCCTGAAACACAGGATCTTTACATTGGTAATACCTTCCTTTTCTCCCTCAATGATAACTCATGGTCACTGTGGCAGAGGCTACATCTCTCACATTCCTGTCCAGTTCTGTTTTATCTGAATAGTGAATCCAGTATAACATCCCTGTTAGGTGGAATATTCACCATTTGCAACAAAAAAAATAATTACAGCAGCCTTCTCTGTAGCACCAGTCAGAGAATTTCATGCTTGACTCCACATTTGAGCCCAGTAGTCTTTGATTAGAACATCCTTTCCAGAAAGGCATTCAGTATTGATCTGAGAACAAGAAAGTGGTGAAAAAGCCACTTTTGTGCAGTTTTCCTTGGTATATGCTCATTTTTTATTTTAATTCACCTGATTTTACTTTTCTAATTTGGTTAATCTAGCCTATTCTACTAAATAAAAAGAACTCGCTGGCATTTTTTTTCTTATAAAGGTTCTTACACAGAAAAATCATGATAGTGTGGTAAAAATAGATGATCAAGTTTTCATACTTGAAGAACATCTTTTAATAATTTTCTGCTTTCTGGAACTTGGAAGTGTGAAAAGTTTCAGTAAGGAGAAAGAGTGGTGACTTCCGATATATCTAAAGGTTTGTCTAAAGGCTTGAGCTACTTCATTCAGGTATTCACTGAGGCAATTCACTCATTCCTTGGCTCTATTGTATATGTAATAAGCATTACTGTGGGCCTCAGGTAAGACTTGAGCTGGAAAGTAATAGTATAGCCTTATCAGAAGCAAAGAGTGTAGCTGCTGAAACAATGACTTTTACATAGTGAGTATGATAAATGAAAGTATTTTCCTCTTGTTTAAGAAACTAGATTTTTATGAGTTTATTGTAGGATATTTAGAAGGATGGAGAAATCCTTTATTTGAGTTTGTAAATTTTATTGGCACTAGTGTTCCTATCTTCTTTTTTTTTAATCCTGCGATTTATTGCTTTTTATTTCAATGCAATAAGAACTCAAGAGAAAATTCTCAGCACAATGTGTCAGACTTTTCTGCTCAGATATAGAAGGGCTTTTTTAGTTTTCCACTTCTCCAGTTTGGTTGACATGTTAAACCTAGCTCTTTATGTATCTGTGCTAGGAGTCATTTAATTTTGAAGGGGTTTTGGCAGGTTTGGTTATAGTTGTTTTTCTTCCCCATAAGAATCTCTGTATATTCCTTTGATTTAGGATTTATGAAATTAATTTAGCTTCAGGCCTTTTTTAAATTTCCTTTCTCATTCCTTATTTAGGTTATCTTTGTTCAGTTCTTTCCTGTACTTAGGAAGCTTCTGTAGTTTTTACGAACAAAAATGTTATTTTTTAAAGTAACTTTCAGCTTTGGAGTTCAAATATTAAAACATTCTCAGAAGGATGGATGATAATTTTTTGACTGCAATTAATCTTCAATTCCAGCTGATTTCATGATGTTGTTGCCACAATTTAAAGAGTCACTGAATACTTCTAAAAATATACTTTTTGTTTCACTTATTAATATGAACATCAACTATGAATTTTGTTGTGAATGCTGGGTTTTTTCATATACATGTAATAAAAGTAGTAAGTTACTTTAATTCCATGAGCTTTTTATATTAAAAATTATCTGTTAGATTCTTGAGTGCAAAGCTTTATATAGGAGAGTTCTTTGAATGGGAAAAGCCAGGTAAAACTGGTGGAGCAGAATAGAAGAGTATGAGCAGTCCAACTTAAAGATCATGCTGACCCTGAAGCCTGATCGAGGTCTTTTTGGCATCACTGGGGCCTCTGTTTCCAAGCCAATGGGTTGTGATTTGACTCATGAAATAAGGATGGGATGCTCTACAAACAGCAGTGGGTGGGAGCATCACTTACTTCTGGAGCATGCTACCCAGCGTGCTTCTAAAATAGAGACAGAGAAAATGCTAGTGAATTTCAGTTTCTGTCTGTAGGCCACTTCACTTTCCACTTCTCGCATAGCAACTTTGATAAATTCACAGTACCACAAGGTATCAACGACTTAAACCAAAGTATGTTCAATGAAATTAAACAGAGCATAAAAGGAAAAATGTTTCTATATAAGTACGTGGAATTCATTTACTCATTGAAGTTTTGTCCATTCGTACTAGCTGTCTGGGTAACAGTCCAGAGTTACTCTAGCACCATCATTAAGAAAGAAGTATTTTTGTAAGGTCACACATGCTTTCTCAAAGTGGCATGGCAAGTATAGAGGAAAACCTTATAGAAAACTGAATTTCTTTTCAATAGCTACAGATGGAATCAAAATTATTACCCTAAAAGAGATGCCAAACTGTTGTTATGTTATCCCCCATAAACTTTTGTTGCATTATATTTTTTTTTAATGGAATGAAGGAATCCCCTTATCCCCATTGAACTAAACAGATCATCAAGTGTCATGAGCACCAGCAAGCTGGAAAGAAGTTTTTCCTGTTTGACTCAGTCCGCAACCCATGGAACATCTCACAATGAAAATACAGCTCTAACTTATTGACAACGTTTAATCTTTTTCTAGTGTATGTCCTTCTGCACGGTACCTGCAAATGGGGTTCTGATTGTGTTGGACTGAAGGACAGGATATTTTCTTTAAAAACTGCAGGGAATTGGCCAACTGAATTTGCAGCTGTTGGCAAACAAGTTTCTGCAGCGTCACAAAATATAGTCTCCAATTTTATTGCAGCTGTGAAAAACATTATGTTGGCGAGACCTCTCTGCTTCAAACACTTAACTTTACTTTGTCACTTAAATTATCCATCAAAAGTCACATTTTCTAATGAGTGCCCTTTGATGTCTTGTTCTTCTTAAACTTGCGTATTTCTGCATGCCAAGGTGACTTCAAGGAGGAAATGCACTTAAATTATTGTTCATTTGAAGGGCTTTCCTTAAGGACAGCATGATTATCTCATCTTGTCAGGGAGGTGGCCAGGGGTTAGCTTTTTTTCTGTCTTCGTCCTTTTTCTTGCGTCTCTAGTTTCTTATTCATTCTCTGCCAGAATACAAATCAAGGCAATGATGTGTGTTGGACAAAGTGTCCATCATCTTTCTGGTGTGCATCTCTATCAAGCTACAGTAAACCAGAGCTGTTTGTAACAAGGAAGTGCATACAGTGTTGGTGCAACCAAGCCATGGTAGTGTATGAGTCTCTCAATTCCCACAGTAAGGGTGAGGGAAAAAATTTACCCTTTCCATTCTGATAGGTAACAGATAAAAGGAAGTGTCCCACAATTCTGTTTTTTTAATCCAAATACTGGGCTGCTTTGTTCAGATATAGGTGCCCAGAGTAGAGCTGAGTGTCTTGGGGTGTTTATCTATGGCTTCAAAATTAAGGATTTTCCTTTGATAGTCATAGATCTCTCATTTGATTTTGAGCAAGCCATCTAGGTCCAGTTACTGACTTTATGTTAATGTTTATCTCCCAGTAATTTCAGTATCTTAGGTATTTTATATCTTATGATCCAGCTCTGCATGTGAAATTGCTATTTCTATTTAACTGTTCTTTTCAGAGGCATTTGTTGATAAATACCTGATAAAGGCAGATAACAAGACAAAACACTAACCAACTAAGCTAAATTTATCATACAGTTCTGTATTTTTTTATGTTGGGGAAGGCACTGACAAATTTTACAAAATTCCTGAATTCTGAGTTCCTATCGTGAAGTCCCAAACAAAAAATCCTTAATACCTTGCTGGCACCTTCAATGTTTTACAAAACTGCATCTTAAATGGAAAGGTGAGTCAGAGAGCAGCAGCTGTGGACTACATGGCTCTAGATTTGCTTTCCACAGACTATTACAGGGAAGGTTCTTCCCACCATTTTCACTGTTACAGAACTAAAAAGGAAGATACTTCCTACTATAAAATACATTGAAAGTAGAAGCAAGAAAACAAAGCCAAGTTAGATAACTGAAGGCATATTCAGGAAACAAAACATCTTGAGCAAAGGTTTGAAGGATTAAATTTGAGTTTGGGAAAAGTGACTGAGGTAAATGGGTTTAGGAGTTTAAAACATGGGGCACAGACTCTCTCTTGCCCTACCATTCACCATTTTGCTAGAATTTGTCCATCTAACTGCCAATTAAATGAATAGATTCTGGTGTCAGGTTTGGAATTTATGTGATTGTCTGACAAAAGGAAACAAATTGAAGTCTAGAGGGAAATAAAAAAGAAAAAAAAAAGAAAACTATCTCCTGAACTTGAAAACCGATAAACTTTATATTAAAAACTGCCACAACTTTATTTCGAATTCCAAGAGGATTGAGATTTTTTATGTATATTTTTTTCCTTCTGACATGACTTTGAAGTTAAAAAGGTCATACTTGTTTCACCTGCTCACTAATGGCTCTGTGGCAGTAACTATAATTGATTGTAAAGTTTTTTTTTTTGTCATTCTTTATGGATTCAGATCCTGCAGATTAGAAGCTTCGGGGATTATCAGACAGCCACAGTCAGAACTGAAGAATTATCAGAGGATAATCTTGTACTATTGCTAACTCCCTGCTATTAGGTATCATCCAATCATTCATTCAAGGAATTGTTATATATTTGTTCAGCTGCTCTGCATTGTTAAAGTCTCCTTCATTCCCTTTCAAATTTACTTTCATGAACTGTATAAGCATTATAGATGGTACATAATAAGTCTCTGCTGTAAAGAAAGAGCTGATTCTTTTTAATTTTATTTTTATTTAAACCAAGGTCAAGGTTGAAGAATCACACCCACACACAGAACTTAAGATAATAAAAAAGTTATTTATAACTTTTCCTCTTAGTTTTCACGAGCAGGCTTCTCTTACTCTCTCTTCAACCTACACTTCTTGCTAGAGAGCACCTCAGAGGCCTAACATGGGTGGATTGAGAGGCAAGCAAAACAAGGGCAAAAGACCTGAATCTCTTTAGCTGCTGCTTTTGCTGTTTCAGGCTTCTAGCATAAGGGAAGTTTGAGCAATCCTGAAAGAAGACAGCCTGCATTCTACAAACACAGAGGAAGAGGGTACCAATCTCTCTATGTCTTCAGCTGCATCATCCCCTTACCTTTTTCTATGATGCCAGCAAGAAAATGGTAACAGAGAATGAAGTTGAAATGTCTTGGTGACTGTACTGAGTTGTTCACTAAGAGATTGATGAATTTCACTTCGTATGGATGTCACTGATGACACAAATTGCAGGGCCAAGAGGAATAAGGCCTTGACATTCTAGAGAAAACCCCAGGCAATGGTGGGAACAGGTTGAAAAATGACACCATTTGGGCTAATTTTTAGGTCATGAGTAAATGTGAAGGGCTGGAGATTTTTGGAAAGGCTAGAAAAAAATGTCAGCAAGACCTGTCATTCTCCTATGCATGAAACTCATTGCTCTTTTACATTAGAATAGGCAACAGCAGCCCCATATGTTTTGAAAACTCATGGATAAAGACAATTTCTCATCCCTCAAGATGAGTACCAAGCAAACATGTTAATATGTGGTAACTTCAGAAATTATCTCCATTAGCTGAGCTGCTATAACTAACCATGTATGTTCTCAGTACGCTGTAACTTCTAGGAACAATATTTTAGCCAAAATAGCATTCAGCTCATATGTTGTACAGGCCAAGAATACATATGTGACCAGTTACAGAATCTCATCTAATGGGATGGAATGTTACTAAACTGCTCATTCTATGCACTTACTTGTTTGTGCCTATGAAAGAGAGGTTTTCTCATTTATGGAAAAATGCTGTTTCGCTGGAAAGCATCTATCAGCATAAGTTGTCTATGCATCAAGTAAGAGATTCAAAGGTCACATCTCTGTTACCATGCTCAATTTCTAACCCTCTTCTTTAATATGTGGGGAGGGGGAAAGAGCAGAAATATTTTTTAGCTTGCAGAAGTGTCATATCTCCATGAAAACACATATTGCTTAATGATAAAAATGAGAAAAAAATATATATTTCATGCCATCTCAATTTTTTTATAAATAGTATTGCTGTTCATGAGAGCTTCAAAACTGAAAACCTAAGGGGAAAGAGAAAGTTCCCAGTATTTATTTATCTATTTATTTCATGAACAACTTTCCAGAAATTAATTACATGAAAGAAGCTGAATCTTTGAAACAAAAGAAAGGGACAAAAGTGTGAGTCCTCTGAGGGTCTGAGCACTTTCTAACTTGCTACACACCTCCTTGGATGAGATTTATAACATTTCACATGGAAGGATCAGGTTCTCTTCTGAAAGTAGTTCCTAAATGGAAAATTATTACTTCAAACCAAGTCCAAGGGGGAGTTAGATATCTGACCTCACTTGTTTGACTGACAAGACTTTTTGTGCTGCCTATACTTAGTAGGTCAGCTAGGAAATTCAGTTCATTCAGTGCTGACTGGTAGGATCCTGCATTATATAGATGATGCTAAGAGGAGAGGATGAACCCCATATCACCCTGAGGAGTACTGAATGTTATTCTGAGCTTCCAAGAGCTTTAATCCCTTTCCTGAATTTAGGCTATTCTTTTAATTTATTTTTTTCCTGAATGGGTGTCCCTCCCACTGTAACAGATTGGTAGCTGGTGGTCTTACCTGAAGTGCAGAATGGACACGGACAGTAAAATGCCTGAATGGACTTAAACTTCTTTTTCCTGGATATATGTTTGTGAATAAAATCTGATATTAGAATGGCATGCACCTATTTCTAATCTGGCAAAAACAGTTTGTCTGCTTCCCACTGTTCTGCCTAGCAATTGTGTGTGTTTCTTCTCTGTTAAACAGATAAAATAACTTCTACACCTTTTTTGATCTATTATTATAACCCTAAAATGTTCTTATCCTGGATCCATCCCTCCGGTTCAGGCTGTTCAATTTTTGCATTTCATATCAAATTATCCACTGGTCAAGGGAGAGAGAGTTTGACAAAGGAACAAAAGAATGATCAACAGATTGGAGCATCTGTCATAAGAGGGAAGGCTGGGAGAAGTGAGACTGTTTAGCTTCAAGAAGAGGCGGCTTGGAGACATCTTATCAATGTATATAAATAGCTACAGGGAAGGTGCAAAAAAAGACAGAGCCCTTGGTGTACAGCTACAAGACCAAAGGCAATGGGCACAAATTGAAATACAGGAGTTTCATCTTAAATATCAGGAAACACTTCTTTACTGTGAGTATGCCCAGGTTGCCCAGGGAGGTTTTGGGGGACTCCATCCTTGGACATATAGACATGGTTGGGCAGCCTGTTGTAGGTATCCCTGTTAGAGCAGGGGTATTGGACCAGGTGACCTCCCAAGGTCGCTTTTAACCTCAGCCAGTCCATTATTCTGTGATTTTGTTTACCTAGAAACATCTTTTTTTAATTGCAGGTTTACTTCACTTTCGTGAAAAATGTGTGATCCAATAAAAATATTGCAATTTATTGGTTTTTTTCTGAAAAAAAAAAAAAAATTCAAGCTATTAGTCTGAGAAACCTTATGAATCATTTATTATCAGTGCTTGATGCTGGTTAATTACAGTGGTTATACAATATGATTCCTCCTCAATAACAGTTTGACTCTGTGCAGCATGTCTAGGAAAAAGAGTCTTAAGTAAGTAAACATATGCACCCAAAACTTCCTAGGCCATATTTCCCCCCAGGAAATGATTTTGGAGACCTAGACCCCACCCCGAACTTAGGTCCCCTTTCAAGATCAAAGATTTGACTCATTTGTAGAGCAGAAAGCTACTCAGCATATAAGCCCAACAATTAGGCTGACAGGCAAAGGTAGACAGACAGACAAAGTGATTAGGTATTTAATTCTCTCTCATTCTACTCCCAAGATATCTAAACTCTCCCAGCTCTGCTTCAGTGCATGAAAAATCCTGGCTCAGGAGTAAATGTTGGGTTTATTGTACATAGCTCACAGATGGATATATTACAAATGCAAACAAATATAAAGGATAGATAGAGTCGTGTGTTCTCCTGACTCACACCTAATGTAAGTAAGATCACTTTGGTCCCTTGTTTCCTGGTTGTTGTTAGTTTTGGTTTATATTTATTTTGGTGCTTTAGTTGTTATTTTGTCAGCTTCAGGTGTTTGCTTTGATTAACACGCAGCATGTTTTCCCCCAGTCTGGTTTTCTTTTTTTTTTTTTACTAGCTCTGTCATAATCTGTCAGCTACATTATCTTTTTATATGTGAAGGCTGTTACAGAAGTATTCAATAAGCAGATTTTTAAGAAATCATATGTGTATTTTTAATCTAAATACATATATATATGTTTTAACAAGGGAAAATGGATACATCTGACACTCAGACAATTGTGATACAGAGGGCTATGTATGCTCAGTGCCTTTTATACTCACAGTAAATGGGAAGTGATGTTCAAAGCACTGAAAACTCTTCCATCAATTGTTTAGTCGCATTATGGAGAAGATTCCATCTTATATCTCACCCCTTCTCTCTACCATCTCAAATGTCCCCTATGTGCTGTATTCCTGTTTTGTACCTGGTATTTTGGGATCTCATTACAATGGGCAGTGGATCTCATTACAATAGTGCCTCAGGACTGAGTTTTTTGATATGGATAATGGCAGGAACTGATCTCATCCTGAAACAGGGATTTTACTGATTTGGATTCTGCATCTTCAAAAAAAGTCAGTTCTTTTTATTACTGCTACAACAGTCTTCATACTTAGAGGTTTGTGCAAGTCAGTCCACCACATGGTCCATGCAAGGTCTCTTAAATTATAGTTTGGGGAGGACCTCTAACATGGAGTTGGCTAGTTTCTACATTTTTATCCAAGGAAAAGAAAAAAGGGGGAAAAAAAAGCATATAAAGAAAAAAACAAACCAAACCAAACCCAAAAGTATTTATAGAAAAATTCTCTTTATCTTCCAGAAATTCTCTTACTAATATTAAGACTGTTTTCCTGTGGTTAAAAGGACCTAGTGTTACAGTATTTGAGTGGCCGTGGATGTGTTTAGAATGTTATCTGATTGAAAGATGACTTAAAGGGTTGGGTGATGGGCAAACCCCTAGTAGTTAAAATGAGGAAACTTGACTTCTGGGCTTGAATTTACTATTGGATTAAGACATAGAAGTGTGGCGGGTAGTAATTAATTTACTTATTTATTTTATATCTTTGATTTTTTTTTTCTGATAAACAGAAATTTGGGTTCAGTGTTGTTTACTTTTTTTCCCAGTCAAGATGTACCTTGAATTGTCTGAATGCTGAGAGAGATTAACAGCAGAGTGAAACACTATGAGTAGGAGAGCAGATAGCTACACACACATACCACTGAAGAAGCCAGAGAAAATCTACTCATTATCATTAGTCTCCTACATCCACAAAGGACTGGAGCTCTATTGAGAGTTTTGGAGAGAGCAGCAGAAGCTGTTGCATTGAAAAACCCAAGGAAAGAGTTAACAGAAAGCATGCCTCCTTTCTCCAGCAGCCTTGAGCAGTTGGTGCCTTTGCCATTAAATATTTTCACATGTAGGTTTTCTATTTGCCTTGAATTACTGAAATACACTAAGCACATCTCTCCAAGGACCCAAAGCGATGGTGTAATAGGTTCCTGCTAATAGCTTGAAACTATACAGCAATCTAGTTTTGAAATACAACACAAATCTTTATCTAAAAGCACTAACACCTCACTACTGTGTTCGCAGAGTATGTTTTCACATTTCTTTTTGCAATGCCTAGCAGGGAGGGGGTGGGTGGTGGGGAAATAGCTACAAGAGAAATGATGCATTCCAGGCAAAGAGCCAATTTAAAAAGTCTGTTCCCTCCAGTTTGCTGTCACTTGTCACGGTTAAACAAAACATGGAATAGAAAAAGAGAAATTGGCTTCAGTGTAAATGTCAACATTCTGATTAAAGCAAACATGAAGCATTCACAACTCTTGACAAAAAAAAAATAAATTAAATTATGAAGGGTATGCAAATGAGGCCCTTCGTCTGTATGATTACGGGTATGTATAAATTTGCATATTCTCTTTATACTATTAAAACTAATGTAACAGAGCTGGGTGTTCAGGAACATGCAGGCATCCTTTTCCAGGGGTTGAAGCTTTCCAGCATGTTTGTGTAAACCATGTGGATCAGAGTGTCCATGCATCCACAGGTGTGGGTTGCATGTGTCAGCTCACCTGCAGCTATGCATGTGTGGGGAGGTAAATGCACACTCCTGATTTTGTCCACTCCTGTTTACATGTAGGAAAAACAGCATGGTTCTTGGCTTCAGGAAGATATTCCGGTTTCAATATACAACTAGGTGAATAATGTCCTCGGTTAATGTCAGCAGCAAAAAGAGACTTGTGAAACAGGGGAAAAGTAAGACTTGGAAGTAAAAACAGAAACTGGGAAGCAAAAAAAAAAAAAAAAAAAAAAAAGAATCTCATCACTCGAGAATACTTGAATTGTGCTGTTTTCCAAGAAGGATAATGGAGAATTATGAAAAATATATTAATAATTTAAACCTAGGCAGGATATTGTCCCAGTTCCTCCATATCTTGTTAGGCACAGATCTTGGAAATTGAATTGTTTGAAATGTGCTTTTGCAAAGCTCTCGGCGTGCATTCATAACATAAAATTTTAAAGCAAGTGTAATACATTTGAATTCCATAATTAAAATTAATGGAAAAATGAAAAATAAATGGCCTGCACTGGTCCAGTTTCCCTTCTGTGGAATATATTTTACTGGTATGCCTTATTGTGTATGTGGTGTGTTTGTGTAGAATACTTCAGTTTGGTTTGTTTTCATTTTTTTCGTTTCCCTACTGGTTTCTCTGTGTGATTCTATTTGTATCTATGTTTTCAACTATTCCCTCATCATTAAATATGCAAATACATGAAAATACTACATAAGCCACTAGACAACATTCCTTAACCAACATTAGAAAGCATTTCTACTTAGACAAAGCAGAGTCTGTGCACTCAAAATATGTTATTCATTACTTCAGGACACTACTACGCCCTCCCTACTCCCTCACCTTAGAAAATGTATGTACAGAGGAGGAATCTGGGGAGATTACCACAGATTTATTTTTAATAATGGCATTTAGAAACATAAATTCTGTTTTAAAACCTGTATAGAAAATTTAAAGACTGGTATGAAATAAACTAGGCGTGTTCAAGGTGCATGAAGGTTTATCTGGGTTGCTAAAAGCAATACCTCCCTGCATTTTATTGGTTTGTTTGCTACAAGAAGACTACCGTAATGGGTCCAGCATAGCACTTAACAAAATCATCTTAGTCTGTCCCCTGTGTTCATCTTTTAAGGGTTAGCTTTCTCCTTCTTTCTCCCTCTTTTCTTCCAGTGCTTGCAGAAAATATTATTGCACTGCAATTAACAGTCTGCTTATCTATCCAATTTAATTATTTACCTATATAAAGGATGGATAAATACATATTTGATATTTTATAACCTATCTTGCCAAAAAGACTGCACTTTTTTGGTGGTATATAAAAACCCCTGTTACTCAGTGTACATGTCCTCTTCATTTTTCTGACCTAGAGGCAAAAGGTCTTAGAACCTATAGTAATTAACATAAGATGAAATGCTGCAACACATCCAGTGCTGTATGTATTGGATTTCCAGGATTCCCATGACAGTTCAACATTTTTCTTGCTTGTAAGAAGCCACAGTGTTGATTTCAAAGCCTTTTTAAAATGGCATTAGGCTCAAGTGTTCTATATTCCTTCCCTAAAATACTTGTTTCACTAACACATTTTCCCCTTTATGAAAAACACGCTTCCTTTCTCTGTGGCATGGAGAGAGAAATGCACTGGTGAGGGGAAGGAAACAAGCCAAGCTCACAGACTCACTGTGAGAGACCTGATTGCTACAGATGGATTCCTGCAAACTAGCAGAGCTCCAAAGGCCAGGGACTCTGCACTGGGCAGGTCTGGACGAAGGCACGTAAGTCTGATGGACTGACAAAAGTTTAGGTTTTGGCCATAGATGTTAAATGGACTTCTATCCTGCAGGCATTGAATAAGAAAGCTTTTTTTTTTTTTTTTTTCTCCCCTAAAATATCACCTTCTTCAGCTCTATCCAACAGATATGCAAAAGGCATGACCATTTGCAGAGAGATTTTTCCTGTGCTTAAATTAAGCCTGACTTAGACAGAATATACGTTTAACCACTGACTCAGTAATGACTTTAATGACATCTTCAAGTGTCAACAGACACAAATGTAAACTGAAAAAATTAGGCATCTATAATGTCCTTCCACTGACTTCAAAAAGTGAAGGTTTGGTCAAGCAGCAAGAGGAAAACTCAAAGAATTGTCAGGCCATCTGTCTGAAACAAAACCAAACACATGTCTTTTATCAATGGAAAAATAAATTATAGGACTCACTGAGATTAACTGTTGTTGTAGAAATCATTACCTCCCCTTCCCTCACCACCATAAAACAGATTATATAGACTCCATCAGTACAAATTAATTATGGTGATTAAAAAGCAAACTTCATCACAGACAGGTGATAAACTACTGATTTACAGATTAAATGAAGGCGTATGCTTGTATATATTTTTTTTTAATAAATTTTCCCAGGTGTGCCTGACCAGTCATTCTGGTGGAGAAGATACAGCACATTTTGGTTTTAGACACTATGGTTATTCTTACATACTCATTTTATTTAGTTCTAGGATAATGAATTCTGAGGCTGAGCTTATATTTGTCACTTTAAATATATTTAAAAAAAGGAAAGAACAGCATATATGGCTCACATTTCATTAATAATAGCTATGTCTGTAGAAGTGTAAGTAACTCAACAGAAAAAAAAATGGTCTAATAATGAATTTGGTGTGTTAAAAGCATGTTTGAATGTCTAAATCATCACCTTTCAGACACAAAAAGACTGAGAAGGAATGTATTTTCTACAGTCTAAGTGTTTACTCAGATATTACCAGGATTTGTCACAAAAAGAGCCCACAATATGAGGTATTACCACAGTGTCATGGCCTAAATTCACAACTTTTAAATGCTTGAGCATTGCAGAGTACCCCCAACCTCAGTATAAGGAGAACCTTAAATTTTACAGCTACAGATCAAACCCTTTCAACAACACAGTCACTTCATTGTAGAAGTGACTGTCCGATCAGGCAGGTAGGAAATAAATTCTTTAATAATCCACTTAAAAGGGGTTGGATGGTACTTTGAGAAGTCCAAAGAGAAGAACATTGATTTAACCAACTAAATAATCAGAGACTAAGAGGTGAAGAAACTTTTCTCTCACTATAAGGTAATTAATGTGGACACAAAATAAACGAAGGCAGCTACAGCAGCTACACCCACTAGTATGCCCAAGAATAGGTTAGAAAAGAAATTTTTCTTTCTCCCTAGATCACTGTAATTCATATATATTTGTCTGTAGTCTAAACACAAAATGTGTGCAAACAATTCCTAAGCAAAAATAGCAGACTCAGTCACGTGCTTGGGGTAAAATTTGTCCTACCAAAAAAACACCAAGCCCACTTCATTATTAACTGTGAATGCAAGGATGCAACTGAGCAAATACTCCCTTAATTAACAGATTAAAATCCTGTATTTAAAGACATTCAGATAACATTCAACCAGCAGAAGAAAAGAAGCGTGAAGAGAAACGTAAGCATCAGGATGAAAATACAGAGTGATGCAAAAGAAAAGGAACTGAACAGAGTTTTCCTCTGGTATTTATTTTGTATAGGTTAGTACATCAGTCACCATGTGGGGCGAGTGCTCTTGGAGAAAAAAAAAACTAAACAATTTGAAGGGACATATGATTTATCCCTCTATCCTAAAATAAGGATTAACTCATAGGTTTTTTTAACTTCTTTAAAAATCTTGTAGAGTCCTCACAATGTCATTTGACAATCTGTTTCAGAGTTTAACTTTTCTTATTGTTCAGAAAACTTTTTTTTTTTTGTATAGGTAATCTTAGGAGAAAGAAAAGGAAAAACAGAACATCAAATAGCTATTTATAAACAAACTGAAAGTAAGAACAGCAAAGGTAGAGCATTGTTCAGATTGATGCAGAGATTGAAAATAACAGTACATGAGGAAATAAATGAACCTTAAAAATGTGCTACATCCTTCATCACAGAGTAATGGGCTGAAATTCTGTAATCTATGGAGGCTGAATTCTATCTTTGGTTTTCATCTAAATTCTAGGATTAGACTTGAGGCAAGCATTTATTGCATTTCTGGATGTGGAAGCATGATTTGGCAGAGTTTTCAAAACAAGCAAAACAGCAATTAAGCTATATCTAAAACTTTTGTGCATAAAGACTAGAACAGATCATATTGAGAGATTATCTACATTCATATAGAGGGAACCCTAGAAAATGTGACTGACACAGAAGAAGATTAAAGCCAATACTGAAAGTAATGCTGCTGCCTCTCAAATGAAGTCAAAGTAATGCTAACTTGATAATATGGTCATTAAAGTTGTTTTAACACTATTGCTGCTGCTGAAGTCAGGAGACCTGGAGTCCATGCATCACTATCAGAATTTTCCTGAAGTTTGATGGGACTTTTCCAGAGAAAACAGTTTTCCATACACAAAGAAAGAACAATAGAAGTTTATTTTGTTAAGGACGGCTGGGGTCCAGTCTACGTATTATAGGCTCAGTATTCCGACTTAAAACTTAAACTCCATGTTCTACATACTCCTCTAAATAATCAGCAGAGACCTGTAGCCACATTAGAAAGCCTCCAAATGGCAACCTTTCAAGTACAAGTCACAACAAAGTCAGAAACAAACTATTAGATGTCAATCTTATTTTTCATATATCCTATCTCACAGACTTTCTTTATGTATTTGATTTACATTTTAGTTTCCTTCCCCATCCCTTGCCCTCCAAAACCAAATCAAACAAAAAAAACCTAACAAAACAAAACAACAAAACAAACAAACAAACAAACACAAACAAACAAACAAAACCCCACCCATTTTTATAAATCCCAGTGGTAGTGAGGCTGAATATAACAGCCTTAAGGAAGTTTAAGTCACAGGTAAAGGTCAGGAGAGGCCAGAACACATAACAACATGAAGACTCTACCTCATCACAGCAAAACAAAATCTTAAAAGGATTCTCTGTCACCCAGTACCCTTTTAGTCATGATCAATCTCAGACTGAGGGGTTTTGACTTGTTGTTATTGTTTTTATTTTTGGTTGGTTGGTTGGGTTTTGTTTGTTTGTTAGCTTGATAGGGGGTTTTGTTTGTTTCTTTTTTGTTTGTGAAACACGTGCTTTGAAGTTATGTGATGCATGGGAGGAAAAAAATCCTTCAGACCCTGCTAGGTACTTTTCTATAGTGAAGTATTTTCTTGCTAACAACATATTTATGCTGAATTCTCAGTACTAAAAGTCTACTAAAAATAATGCAAATTTTATTATTTCCTCTTTTCCTCTTAAGTACTTATGGAAATAGAGGATGAACAGGTGACTCCCGCTAATTTACAGAAACAATTAATGATCTTAAAATTGAGGTGAAGGCATTTATTTTTGAAAAGAAAAAAAAAAGGAAAAGGAAGAAGAAGAAAAAGGAAAAAAAAAAAAACTGATATCATCATCAATTCTTTAAGTGACAATGCACCAACCATTTTCAACGTGATATTGTTTTGAGGTTTCACACATTTGCTTTCTGGACTGACTGCATTTTTGAGTTCCTACATTCAGATGAACATCATGTCTGCATCCTCACTCCATCCCAGAGAGATACTCAGGAGTATAGTGGTTTCTTCACAGTATGGCTTCCAAATAGAGGTCAGATGAAAGTCCTAGCATAGTTCGGCAGTTTTCTGATCTCTACAACGATATGAGAACTCCAGGGCAAGCATTAGCACACTCCTCTGGGTCTTTTTAGACCTGAAGACAATATTGCCCGTATCAGGAATAGAGAGACTCTGCTTGCTACTCTTACCCTCGTCTAAATCACAGATATTTTCCAGTTTTAAGTACCAGTGTGAAGTTATTTAAATCACCTTCTTGCTTTTTTTTCAACCTATTGCATAAGTTTAGTCATTGCTGGTCATAATGTAGGTTTAATTTTCCAGTCTGTTGGCTGTATTTTATTTGTATATGTGATTCTGAACTACTTTTGATATTTCAGCATCCTGAACCATGAACACTAAAAGTAGACATCATATTCTAATGTCAACCTTTAAAACATCATATACAGAAAAGACAGGCCACTATCTTGCCTGTGCTTGACAGAATTTCTTTTTCATTCACATCAAAAGAGAAAATATGCATCTAGCAGTTCTTTTGCTTACTGTTGGACACATCTGACTGTATCACAAGACCTTTTATAGAATGGATTTGATCAAACTGATTATCTCTCAAGACTCCTAAACTTTGTTCTCGGTTCCCTGTTTAATGGAATAAGTTTTTGCTTCTTAAAGGTGTGGTCTACATCTCTGATTTTCTATTACAGCTTTTTTCATTGAACTGTATTAAGCCACATAAATCTCACTGCAACCATTTAAAATTATAATTTTTGAAGACTAACCTGTCCCATAATAATTGACTAGCAATAGTTAAAACATACCAGTAAATATAGATATATGGTACTTCATGCAGTATTGATGCACTTTCCACAAAAGAAAAAATTGAAAATAAACAATTTTCTGGGATTTAAATGTTTTTATGATGCATTTTTAAAATGTTATTAAATGTCCATGTTAAATTTTTAAAGTCTGAAGAAACAAAACAGGTTCTGGTCTATCCTAGAGTATACATTCCCTTGACATATCATATACTGCAAACGTTGGATAAACAATTAAATAGTAAGAAATAAAATGCTTTGGAGAAATGAGCTATATTCTATCAAAGTAACTGCTACATTTATCTGTAAGACCCGAAAACTGCTGAAAATCTTTAATAACAGCTAGTGACTAACCTTCAGAGTTTACTTTCTCCATTCCTGGGCACAGTTTTAACAAATTGAGAGTAACAATATTTATTTTTTGTGAAATTAGCACTTATTTATTATATCAGTGAGAAGTCCATCTAGCTTTACAAGTAGGCTGTGACCCGAGCCAAAGCAGATAACAAAGGGTGGTATATAAAAAAAGAAGCAAACATTCATGATACCACCAATGGAAATTCCTCCAGCAATGGAAAACTTGTGGCAAAGCAACTTCTTGACCCACAGATGGTTTCTATATACTTTTTAACCTGTAACAGATTTATCTGCTGGAAACTTGCCCAGTTTTACCTTGAATTTGTGAAAACTCAGGGATTTTATGCCAGAGACGTTCATTACTATGAAGAGCCATGTCTTTTATTTATGTTTTGAACCTGATTCATAATTTTTTAGAGTGCCCAGATTATAAACTATTTCTCTTCTAAATCTAATGGGTGAAAATAGTGTGAAACCTTGATCTTACTGAATATTTACAGGATATATTTTATTTATAAAAACATGGTCTTTAATAACATTCCTTATAACAGCAATTTTTATTTATAAGATATAAAACTAATATGAACACATGTACAACTTAATATTTCGTTTTATGAGAACAAAGGATGAAAAAGTCATTCACTTTCTTTGTTGGAACCATCCCCTTTCTTAGGAAAGAGGAGAGTGGCATATTAAAATTAGACACACATTTCTTCAACTGGTACAAGCAGGTCTCTTTGAGACGTCAATATTTTATGAACTGGTTTGCCTTGTAATTGGGAAAGCTAGTGATTTAAAAGTAAAATGACAATCAAGCAGCCAATGTGAGAAATTAGGCAATGTCCATTATATCAGAGATGTGCATAATTTATGAACTCTGAATTTCAGCAATTAAAATAAAAAGTCTGATTGTCTTAGGGTCTGATTGAACCCAGCTGAAGTGTTTTTCCAGTGATATTGGAAGCAGACAAGACCCTTTCTGTTCGAATCAGGAATTACCTGGACTTGTTGTTTGTGAACAGTGAAAGGACCCGTGGGTAATGTGATGGTTGGAGATTGTCACAGGCGTAACAATCACAAAATTACAGAGTTTTTGATTCTTGGAGAATTGATGAGGGCAGTCAACAGAACTGTTACCTTGGATTTCTAGAGGGCAGACTTTGGCCTGTTTAGGAGACTGTTGATGGAGTCCCTTGGGAGCCAATCCTGAGGGGCAAAGGTGTCCAGAAAGGCTGGACATGCTTTAAGAAGGAAATAGTCACAGGAACAGCCCATCTCCATGTACCCGAAGACGATCTGGTGGTAAAGAGCAGCCTGACTGAACAGAGCTTTGGTTGGAGCTCAGGGGAAAAAAAGAAAGTGTATCACCTCTGGAAGAAGGCGCAGACATCTCCAGAAGACTGCAAGGATATTTGGAAGTTGTGCAGGGAGGAAATTAGAAGTGCCAAAACCTAACTAGAACTTAGTCCGTCTACAGCTGTTAAAAAAGAAAAAAGAAATCAGCAAAAGTTCACCTTAGGACTAAGGTGAACTTCAATCCTTTATTGGATACAGGGTGAAAGATAGTGACAAAATAGGAGGAAAAGGCTGAGCTACTTGATGCTGCCTTTACCTCAGACTTCATTAACAAGAACACTTTCCACAGGGTACTCTGTCCCCTCAGCTGGAAGATGGAGGTGGGGAGTAGAATAAAACCCCCATAATCCAAGGGGAAATGGTCAATGACCTACTGTACTGTGTAGACACACATAAATTTAGGGATTTGGATGGGTTACATCCAAGGGTACCAAGGAGGCTATCAGAAGAGCTCACTGGCACACTTTCCACCGTTGTCAGTGGTCCTGGTCAACTGGGGAGGTCCCAGTGGTCCAGAGATTAGCAGATGTGATGCCCATTTACAGGAAGGGTTGGAAAAAGAGTCCAGGGAACTAGAGTCCTGTCTCTCTGACCTCAGTGCCAGGGAAGGTCATGGAGCATGATTACCTTGAGTGCCACCATTTGACACACATGGAAGAACCAGGTCCAGTCAGGGTGGGTTCATGAAAGGCAGGTCCTGCTTGACTAACATCTCTGTCTATCACAGTGGATGAGGGGAAAACTGTGGATGTGCCTACCTGGATTTTAATTAAGCCTTTTACACCATTTTTTCACAGAATTCTCCTGGAGAAACTGGCTGCTCATGGCTTGGATGAGTGCACTGTTCCCTGACTAAAAATCTTGCCAATGTCCAGACCTGAAGAGTGGTGGTGAAAAGCGTTACATTCAGCAATCTCATCAGCAGTGGTGTTCCCCAGTCTCAGTACTGGGGCCACACCTGTTTAATGTCTTTGTTGATCAACCAGATAAGCAGATCAAGTGCACCCTCAGTCTGTTTGAGGATGACACCAAGATGGGTTTCAGTGTTGATCTACTGAAGAGTAGGAGGGCTCTGCAGAGGGATCTGGATGGGCTTGATTGATGAGTTAAGGTTAATTGGGTGAGGTTCAACAAGGCAGAGGGCCAGGTCCTGCCCTCTAACGAAATCCCTCACAGACATAGAAAAGCTATCCAAGTTTTATGAAACTGAGAGGAAATGGGAGAAAGATAGAAACAAAATCTGCCTCTGACCATTCCCAGTGTTCAGAAGCTTCAACCAAACATCACACTAAATGTCATACCTTTATTTTTACTACTCAGCTCAGCTTTTCCATGCCATGGTTGCTGGTTAACAAACTGGCTGGATGACCAGGCCCAGAGATTGCTGGTGACTGCAGTTACATCCAGCTGGTGGATGGTCACAGTGGTGTTCCCCAGGGATAAGTACTGGGGCCAGCCCTCTTTAATATCTTTGTCAAGCATCTGGACAAGAGAATTAAGTGTACCCTTAGAGAGTGTGCAGATGACACTAAGTTGGGTGGGAGTGTTGATCTGCTGGAAGGCAGGAGGGCTCTGCAGAGGGATCTGGACAGGCTGGATCAATGGGCTGAGGCCAGTTGTGTGAAGTTCAGCAAGGCCAAGTGCCAGGTCCTGCCTTTGGGTCACAACAACCCTCTGTAGTGCTCCAGGCTGGGGGTAGAGGGGCTGAAAAGGACTTGGGAGTGCTGGACGGCAGTGGCTGAACATGAGCCAGAGTGAGCCCAGGTGGGCAAGAAGGCCAATGACCCCTGGCCTGTGTGAGCAACAGTGTGGGCAGCAGGACCAGGGCAGTGACTGTCCCTCTGTTCTCGGCACTTGACTCTTGTGTTCAGTTTTGAGCCCCTCATGACAAGAAAGACATTGAGGTACTTGAGTGTGTCCAGAGAATGGCGACGGAGCTGGGGAAGGGTCTGGAGCACAAATCCTATGAAGAGCAGCTGAGGGAGCTGGGGGTGTTTAGGTTGGAGAAAAGGAGGCTCAGGAGGGACCTTCTTGCTCTCTACAACTGCCTGAAAGGAGTTTGTGGTCAGATGGGGGTAGGTGTCTTCTCCCAAGTAAGGGGAGGTAGAATTAGAGGAAATGACCTCAAATTGTGCCAGAGGATGTTTAAATTGGATATTAGGAAAAAAATCTTCACTGAAGTGTGGTCAGGGATTGGAATAGGCTGCCCAGGGCAATGGTTGAGTCACCGTCTGTGGAGGTATTTAAAAGACATGTAAATGTGGTGCTTAGGGACATAGTTTTGTGGTAGACTTTGCAGTGATGGGTTAGGGGTTGGATTTGATGATCTTAAAGGTCTTTTCCAACCAAAATGAAAAAAAGAAACACACCAGATCAGAGAAACCAAAACACTCCTTACATCTAAATGAAAAAAGCTATGGAGAGTTTTGTTTGTTTGTTTGCTTGTTCATTTAATTGCTGAAACATTTTAATTGAATCTTGTCTTCGGGAATTTCTAATCCCCAGTGAAAAGAAAGGGGAAAATTGCTACAAAAACACAGAGCCATTACAGTCACCAGTGAGTGTAAACAGAAAGGAGTTACCTAAACTAATGTTTAGTTGATCTGTAATTACTCAGCGTCATCAAAAACTATTAACACACACTTAAGGTATTTCTTATCAACACCATAGTTAAATGTGGATTTAGTTTTGACCATGTGCTGACATACAGTCATGTTTAATACTCTTCCCTTGTATCAAGGACGGAGGAGAATGACAAACACAGATTCAATTTCAGCAGAATAATCATGTCTTCCTGTATTGATGAAATCTCTGTGGGATAAGAAAGTTTTCTTCTACACAAACATCACTTCAAAAGACAGCTAAATTTTAGGGCAAACAAAAGGCAAAGGAGAAAATAGAAAAAAAGAAAAAATCTTACAAACCTGCATCAGAAATACTTTTATTCTCATTCAGGCAAAGAATGTATATGAAATCTATTTCCCAAGAACCATGTATTAATATATATTTAGATCTATCTATCCTGCTAGCTATAGCTATATCTAACCACAATAAAATAGTTGAGGTCTCTCAAGTGTTATGCCTTTAAGTTAAACTTTATTGAAATAAAATAAGGAAAGAACAATACATTTTGCATTCTTCAGAAGCCAGTGTTCAATAAATACTAAGTTTTGATCGATTGATACAGTGTCATATTTGACTAAAGAGGTGGGAAAGTTGCTACTGTTGCTTTGTGCTGGCTAGAAGAAGAATGCACTATTGATTTTATATGTTGGATGGGCTGTCAGCATACAGTGCATTGTTGATTTTGACTTTTATAGCCAACATGTTTCCTTTAATTGGATCATTTGTAAAAGAGAGGAGGGTACCTGTTCTCTTCTGACAGTGACTGATTACAATCATTTCATGTTTGTCAATATTTGATAAACCCACGGTTACCCAACAACATGGCTGAAAGCAGCATCTTTATGCATTTGCTTGTTTCCCCTCTTTCCTGTTTCTGATTTCTGTCTCAGCGCAACCGGCAAGTTGTGACAGTAACTGCTTCTTCTTCATCTTTTTTTTTTCTGAAATAATTTTCTTAAGTTCTCACTCCTTGTAGAGGAAGACAAATAGAGTGAGAAAGAGAGTAAGAAAGTTTTTACTTTGAGTCAACATCACTGCCAATATCTCTTGGTAACAGAAAAGTTCTGGGGCACCCATTTATGCCCTTGACCTTGTTGCTCTCACAGCTATTTTTGATGATAGGTGCAGTTCTGTAACCTTGCCACTGAGCTTTCCACTCCCCATTATGCTGAAACGAAAACCAAGATATCTATATCCTGTATAAAACCTTTGTCTTCGTTCTTACTTTTTGTTTTATTCCTATTATTATTATTAACTGTTTTTTTGGTTGACTCCCCCCAATATTCTGGATGCAAATTAAAATATCACTACAGAGAGGTCTGGAGCTCAGGGAAGAACAGAGATGTGTGCACAAAGCATTGTTATAAATTATTTGAAGGGAATTCATGTTGGTATTTTAATTGTGTCTTTGATGCTCAGTTCACAGATGGCTGATAATTTCATCTGATGTACTGAACAGTTCTATGTTTTACTCTTGAAAGAGAAGATGTATTCACAAGTCAGGCTCAATCTTTATTCTCTCCTGCTTGGTAAAGCAAAACCTCTTTTATTTTCACCTATGTTAATTAGGACTAGTAATGTAGATGTGATACCATCAGGGTAGGAAAATCTTCAAGGCACACAGGGCTGTGAGGTGGAGTGAACACTCCTGGCCACAAACCTCACATCATCATCTCAGCTTTAGGAGAATCTCTCCAGGGCATGTTGGAAGTACCTTACAGGGCATAAAACATTTACATTTGGGAAGACCAAAAGAGGCAACAAACACCTGTGTTGTTTTGCATCTCTGGAAATCTGGTTTGCAGATGGAGTAGCTGCTGAGCTTTGTCTGGTCAACTGCCCTGTTAATGAAGGGTGATGGACATCCTTCCTGTAAAAAAACAAAGAGGTAGCACCTGTAAGATTACACCTCTGTGTAGTCAGATGTGAAAAAGCTTTTTTTTTTGCACTTCATTTGCCTGTGTAGTGGGAACAGTCAGTTACTAAGATGTGGTCTGCCTGAGGAGAGGAAAGCACCACTTGCTTTCCTCAGAATGTCACACGAGCAGTGCTGTCCGCTGTTATTCCCAGGAGATGAATACAGAGCATAGAAAATTCCTTCTAATTCTATGTCCAGTCCTTCTAAGAATCCTGGAGGCCTCCAAAGGCAAACAGAAGGGAGTCAGAGCACAAGTATCTACTTCAGATTTACTTTAACACAAGCAAAGTGGGAAGAAAAGGGACTAGCTTCAGAGATTAAGGGAACAAATAAATTAGGGCTACTGGCATCAGTGTCAGAACGGAGTCCAAGGCAATGTGTGTTTGGAAACAACACAGCTCATTTTTGTCCAAAGGAACACAAAATAAAGCTTTGATGCCACAGTAAAAGTAAACCAAGCAGCAGACGACAAAGGAAGTGAGTGTGAAAAAAGAGTGTGAAAAACCGAATTGTGCAGTATTAATTTACTCACCTTCCCTTAGTTTCCCTTAGAACTAGAATATGTTTATCCACCAAAAGTCACAGGAGATTTAAGGCAGCTGGGACTTCAAGATCCCAGGATCCCCTTTACTAGAAGTGAGGCCGCAGCTGCCATGGCTGGTAACAGAGGTGTACACGTGTGCACAGTCACTTCACACAGAGCAGCAAAGAAGGGGAGCAGTGCCTTTATCAAGCACACTTGCATTGACAAGACCTTTTAACCCTATTAACACAGGGTTTCAGTGCAGGCTCTGAATCTGGGTCCCTCATCCAGTGACCAGCTCATAGCTTGGGTCTGAAGGCTGCTCTCCTCCTACTCACTGGTTGCATCAGCCCAAATGTTGTGAGCAGTGATCAGGTGCTTATATAAGACAGATAAGCACTGAGCAGATAATTGCTTACATGCCATCAGTTCCTTTTATTCATCTTTTTCCTCCATTTACCCCCAAGTTTTCTGACAGAATCCAAGGGAATGGCCTGAAGTTGTATCAGAGGAGGATTAGATTGGATATTAGAAAAACTGTTTTGATCCAGACAGTGGTTGGGCACTGGACAGGCTCCCCAGGGCAGTGGTCACAGCACCAAGACTCACAGAGTTCAAGAAGCATTTGGATGATACTCTGGGGCACCTGCTGTGACTCTTGGGGATGGTCCTCTGTAGGGCCAGGAGTTGGACTCAATGAGCCTTGTGGGTCCCTTCCAGCTCAGCATATTCTGTGATTCTGTAATTCCCATATTATTCTTGACCCCAGCATTTTTCTGTTCTGGTCTCTTCCGAAATCAACAACCTACTCCTAATTACATTTCCCTACTGGTCCCAGTTTTGAGGCATTGGTGTCTAAATTTGGTGTTTCTGTTCTTCCTACTAAGTCAATCTTGTCCTAATTTGGTAGCAGCGATGGACTTGCAAACCTGCTCTCCAAAACATCCCCAGAACTCCCATGTAATTTTCTGTGAGGGTTGACCCTTTCTCTAAAACACTCCTCTGCCTGCCTGTGAAATCCAGCCATCCCATCACCAAATCTGTAGCTTTTGTCAACTTCTCACTCTTTGATTTGTTACAAGCAGCAATTACTGATGCCACGTCCAGAAGCTTCTCATGTCTGTTCAGAGAAATAAATCTCATGCCAAGGACCAGTCATCTGTCCACGTAACTTGATGGATGAAAAAGTTTCTTCACAATCATGACCTTTTCTTCTTCATATATATTTACATACATAGATGGAGAGATATCTATATATCTATATTTCCATATATGGGATGTTTATTAGTTTTTGCATCAAAATACATTAACCTCATAATATTCACACTGCTTAGTCAAAAGAGTTTCTTTACTCAAAAAAGAGGGTTTTACTTTACCTCGGAGATGAAAGATTTATTCAACTTCCTGGTATAGGTAGAGACTGAATCAGTGTATAGAGTTTTGGCTACTTGAATGTGTAAATTTGGCATTAAATCTGCAATCAAATGTCACAGCTTTAAGTGTTTAAGTAGCTCTGAGGCACAACTCTCTCCTAGTAAGGAAACCTTTCCCAGTAAGGAGAACAACTCATTAATCCAAACTGTTTTCCGAAGTAAAGTGCTTAAATTATTGTTTTTAAGAGAAATAAAGATCACTTTATAGGACAGAAGTGATGGCAATTTTTAAATCGCTTTTTACATAGAAGCTCAATGATCATCTGACCTTGCTTCAGACATCTACAGTGTAGACCCACCACATCTAACTAATCATTCTTAATGATCACTTAATAAATACCTATTTCATGACGGTTTGTAGGAAATTTACCTCTACTTATTTGCAGCTCAATTTATATTCTAGTTTTAGAAATCTGCATTAAATTAGACACACCTATTCTACCCTAAGTGATTACTGAATCATGAGATCACAGAATAGTTTGGATTGGAAGGGACCTTTAAAAACCATCTAGTCCAACTCCCCTGCCACAGGCAGGGACATTTTTAATTAGATCAGGTGTTCTAGATCAGTCATTGTTAGATTAGGGTATTAATACAAGAGTAGCAGATCTGGTTTCAACTTTCTCCTGAGATTGTGTCTTGGGGTGAGTGTTCTTCAACACTTGTACCAAAACAGAGTACCTTTGGAAAAAAATAAGGGTCCAGAGAAAGACTGTGAAACACAGTTTATTAGGCAAGAAGCTGATACTTCAGAGTGTTAGTTCTAATCCTTGTTGCCCAGATTGGGTTTGCATTTTATAGGAACAGTTGTCAGACCAAGTATACCATGTACTCAAAAAGATTTTTTTTTTTGTTTGTGGGCCTTACACTTCAATGAAAAACCTCACTGTTATACCACCCTGAATTCACAAAGGTTTCCATACTGCAGCTTCTGTGAAGCATGTTACACCTCAAAAATTCAAATCTATTTATACTTTTCTCTTTTAAACTGACATTTTATTTGCCTTTTTTTTTTCTTATTTTAAATACTATATTTTGAATGGGAAATTCTGAAAAATATGACTATGTATTTCTTTTCTGGCATTAAGAGGAGAAACTAAACACAGCAGAAAAGTGACCCCAACACACACCACATGCACATTTCCTATTAATTTCTCTCTCTCTTTTTTTTTTTTTTTCCTTTTTATGGAGGCAGGGGATGGTGATAAAATATTGACTTCTGAGATTTCATTTTGGGTCTACCTGTAAGTGGAATCCAAATAAGTGTTCATCACATTCTATGCAGCTCAATAAGATGCTCAGTCAGTCTAGTGGCTCTCACGTCCTGCACTGCATTACCATCTCTATTAAACATACCATTTTGTTAAAGATATGTATCCAAAAGAATGATTCCAATTAGGTGGTGATCATTATGAATGAGTGCCTGCTATTTTTTCCAGCAGCATCCATTTGTGTCAGCTGAAGAGAGAGTTCCATCTCCTATTAATTTTTATCCCCGATCTTATCCCTGCCACCGCATTCAGGTTCCCTCATCCATTTTAGGTCCTTCTTATTCACGCCAATACCTCCAACCAAAGTATGCGTGGCTGCTAATATCACACCTTAATTGGGGATATTAGCAAGACAGCCCAGCTTCAGTCTTTCAAACACCCTGGGTGAAATTTCTATGGGAACAGATTTGCAAATCTCCACATGCTTGCCAGAATATTCTTTCTGAAAAGCACAGGCGAGCCCGAGCACACACTTTCACACACAACCCCACATAAACTCCCCCGCATGCCCTTTCTTTTAAGGGACTAGTCATTTTTATTCATTTCAATAGCAAGTGCGAAATACAAGCTTCTCATCTCCCTTTTGTGGTACTGCAACCCAAAATTATAAATGGGCTGACATTTATGGGAGACCAAAATTTAGTGTCGTATTGGTAGTGGGTATTGAAAATGTTTTGATATGACAGATGAAATACCTGCTGCAGAAACCTTTGTTAGACTTCAGCTAACTACATCTGGCTAGAGAGAAAAAAAAGAAAAGGCTGTAGGCAACTAATTTTAATGGTATTTCATTACCTCCCTCCCTCAGTCCCACCCCAAAATACTGTAGGGTTCATGTCTTCAGATCAAGATTTTAAAAAACTGTAACCACTTGTCAATTATGTGTGAAGTCACTTCCTCAGCCTCCTGGTAATTTCTGGTGACCTGTGCACAATAGTCAGTGTTGACTGAACAAGACAAGGCAGACCATATGTGGCAGATTGGATCCTGAGACTTCATTATCTGTGTTTCAGAACAGTCATGGTACTTGGTTGAAACTTATAGCTCTTCAAATCGAAATTGCTTTGGAAAGATGCTACATACAGTGAGCTTCGATCAGAACATGTTTGCATGAAAACTGTCTTAACCAAACTTTATATTTAAAGTTTCTGTAGTGTCTGCTAAATTGGGACTGAAGTGCAATTTAGTCAGTCAGTAACCCTTAGCCTAAGTTTTCTGATAGTCAGAAACAGAATGCAAATACTACAAAAACTTGTCCAGGGATATTTTTTTCAGTTTCCTCCAGAGAATCAGTGCAGCAGTTATTTTCTGCTGATGGTCATTTATTCAGGTTCTTACCTGATCTGCCTCTGTATTAGGAATAAGACTAAAAGTCTCACAGGACCAGTCAAGAACCAAGCAAGGAAGTAAACTAAAATAAATTATAGCAAACAGGTAGGACAGACTTGCTTTACATTTGAGACTAGCTCAAAATTACTTTGAATATTGACTGAGAGCTTTGAACACTATTTTTTTTTTTTAATTCTGAACTACTCTACCAGCTCCACGATCTTATAAACACATTTCAAAATTCTTCATAGAAGGAAACAAGATAGAGCGATGTACGAAAACAAAGACTGCACTTCATTAAAGTTATCCAGTTAATTTTCCCTGGAATCAAGGCAGACTGGACTTTTTATTTAGTTTGATGGAAGTCCAGATTTGTAATTATTAGGATGTCAGTGAAGCTTTCCTCCCCTTTTCTTTATAAACCTTAGTTCTTTCATATCAATTCTAACAAAGAACTTTTGGAGACATAGAACTATGCTAATTATGAAATCAGCTCAAGTCCTGCTATTAGCCAAACTTAATCTGTCGATCACAGAGACATGGGGGATAATGAAGTAAAATATGTCAATTCTATCTAAATAGATTGCATGTCCCAGATAAGATAACTATGAATACAAACTTTCAGCTGTCTTTTTCTGTTGAATTTTGCTTCTCAAAGGGTTTGAAGTTTGGCTTTCTTTTTTACATTGTGCTGAATTCTTCCATCATGAATTCTGGCTTGGGAAAATGTTATGTGAATAACTGAGTCCATCTCTAGCCAGAACATTTCTTAAATGCATGCTTAATTTATCATAGAACTTATGATGATTTCTCAATACTAGAAAAATGAATTAATATTGTGATGTAAAAGGAGTAACAGCAGTTTAGCAGCAGTAGTAGTAAGAGGATGTGTGGTACTGGGAGTGATAGTAGCAGTTCTGCTACTACTTAGAAGACTAGTGATGTAGGAAAAGGGTTGGAATAGATTTGAGAAGTCTAGCTACCTGCCCAAGAGTGATCTTAATTTTATTTTATCATATACAAGATTTTTTTTAAGTGAAAAATGTCACAATGTCCTGTTCATAACTATGTTAATGTGTTCTTTCATCAAAATATCTCAACATTGAATATTAATACAAATAATTATAATTATTAGGCAGATCATTTTACATTCTTGGTCTTTGTACATTCATTTTATTACCAGGCTGGAAAAATATATCACACTGCACTATACCTATGACAAGGATTTCAAACCTACCTTTACATATTTGTTACAATGAATCCTGTGACCCAGGTCACTTCTGTAGAAAAAAAATCTCATACATTTAATTAGGAATTATTTGGGGTTTGATGAGATAATTCATGCACTAGAAAGCCTGGTTTCTCTAAACAAACAACAGAAAATTTTGGATGCCTAATATAAGAGCTATCACCAATTTGATGACACACTACATCTAAAGGAAAGGAATCACAACTCAGATATCCCAGTCTGGCTGGGCAGTTCTGAAGTGCATATTCCTCTGTGAGTCCTGGATTTGTTAGTTTGGAAGGTTTTTCTTTTTTCCAGCCATGTGCAGCTGACAGGTTGTTTTGTAAAGCAAAGGCCTGATTCTGCATATCACTGTATGTGTTTACAAAAGCAGCTCTTTGGTGCTCTCCCAACGGATTTTAAAAATAATTAAGCCTGGGTCTCCCTTATTCATGGACAACTCCATTCTTCTAACATCCCACATATTGTCCAATAAGGACCAGGAGACTGAGCAAATGCCTAGTTATTTATTACAGGGAGGATTTAAACATTTCAACTTTTCCCAACGTACTGTGTTTCAGATTCACACCTGCAGACGCTCATGACTGTTTTGTTTTTATTATTTTAAAGTTAATTGAACAATTTCCTTACACATGCCCACACACACTCACAAAAACACATACCAAGAAACAAATTCTCATTTAGTGTTGCTTCCCATAGAGCCAAAAAATGTCCCATTGGTATAAAAAACATGGAACTTAAAAACTGATTTATTTCAATAGACCGGTATACCACAGCATTTGTACAAATCACACATCACTGGTTGAAAAAAGGATGCACATAATGTATGGAATGAACTGTTTCAACTTTTTTTTCTCCTTTCCTTGCTGCTCTAATTTTTATATCTCATTTTACCTCTGTAATTAAGACAGGTCTGGTAGGTATTTAAATTAGCCTGGCTTTCATCTCTATCACACATTCATTTCAAAACTTTTATGAATATTTAATAGAGGTTTTATAATTCATGGTGATGTGATGAACAGCCTTTTGGCCGTTAAGTCAATTGACAGAAAGGAAAAAAAAAAAAAAAAAAGGGAAAAAAAAGAACCCCTCTCTTCAGGCAGAAATAATAACGATTCTATTTCTGTTCCTAGATTGGTGATTACACAGTCACCTGTTTTCACATTAAACTTTGATGATAAATTACTCAGCAACCATGATAATATCAGAAGTTTTACTGGCCAGAACAAATTGTCAGTAATTGCTTGCATGATAAAGGGAAAGAGCTGTTTCGTAGTCCTTCTGTCCTTCTCCTTAGAGACTAGCTGCAACCCCACAATCAAGCTGCTTCTCTCCATATAAATTTCTTTTTCTCTCTCTCTTTCCTTTTCCCCTCTCTTTTCTTTCTTTTCCTTCCCCCACCCTTTTTTTTTTGTTTAATTTCAAATCATTTCAAAGGCAACTTTCTCAGCCTTTTAAGAATATATTAACATACCATTAACACTGTCATGGTTTTTGCATGCCTATCAAGAACACAGGCCTAGAAAGCCAGTTAAATTTCATATAAGTTCAAACAGGTTCATTTATTTATTTATTCACTTTTATTCGGTGCAGTCAATATATATATTAAAACCATATTTGGGTGGGGTGCTGCCAGTAGATTTTCAAACCTAACAAAAGATGCAATTGTGAAACATGCGTTTTGTACAGAATTTTTCACAGAGAACTATCTCTTATTATTATTACCCTCATCATCAGAGATAAATCACCACACTAAATCACCACTGCTGTTCTTATTGCTGTTATTGTTATCATTACTGTAATTTTGCAATTATTATGATTATAATTTTTCTTATCAATGTCAAAACTGGGAACTTTGCAAGGATCAGAGCTCTCTTTATGATAGATCTCTTAAAAACACAGGGGAGTAGCATTTCCCCACTGTGAATCAGAACAACAGCATTCTCTGCATCGGGAGAATTTATCTGTGTGTTCTGAACAGTAACATGACATGGTTATGCTTCTTTTTGGGAACCCATGGTAGTAAACTCCAACACTGGCTGGAGGAGGCTTCACTGGTGCAGTGGGTCTTCATCATAAATCACCAGATGTCTGGGTCCCTTGAACCTATTTGCCTGTTGTGCAAAGCAAGTTATACAAACAACAAAATTTAATGTATGTGTATCATTGTATATATGCATACTAAAGAGTATTTTCCACAGGAAGTACAGGCTGAGGGGTAGAATCATGTTTTTGTTTGTTTTTTTTCCCCTGAAAGATTAAAAATTTCTTAAAAGGGCTGAGGAACAAGGATCTTAACCACATTCACCAAAAAAAAATCAGTTTAATTTCAAATAGTACTGATGACTGTACTCTAACTATTCTCACATTTAAAATCACATACGTACAATGCTAAGCCAGTTTACATAACACCAAAGTATCTTGGGTAACAATAAAATGTCTTCTTTTTTTTTTTTTTTTTAGAGTTGCAAGAGGGAACTGGAGTGGTAAACATCAGTATATTGTACAAGTTTGTGGAAGAGAGAGAGGAGAGAGAGGATGATAAACCTATGAATAGCAAATTCACTTTTCAATTATTCTAGGATAGGAATTTAGTGAGTAAAAAGAATATAAAGGAAAATTACGTTCATTATTATTATTCAAAGCCCTTTGCAGTGGAAGCCTGGTTTTCATCGGTGCATCATACATGAAAAGAAAGCTCTCACTGGATAACTCAGTTTTGTACCCCTTTTCTTCATAGGTTCTGTTAAGATGTAGCTCAAAATTCAGTAGAGGTTGACCTACACATGATTTCTTTTAGCTTAAGGGGTTAAATTAATCATCAATATTTTTACTTTCAGAATCCTTTCTCCCTTTCTCTTCAAAGGAATCTTCAGAGCTTCAGCTCTAAATAGAAAGGGGGGTAAAAGGTGTTGTCATGCAAACGTGAACACATGAAGCCTTATTTCTATCGCTTTTGATATGTGAACACAATGCCATTCTCTAGCTGGCAAGTACCCAGATGCTTTCTTCTTTATTGCTGGCTGGAGTGCCTAATAGGCATAAACTAACTGCAAACAGGACCCACATGGATTTTAGCACATTTAAATCTTGAATAATTCAAGCAATTTGATTTCGGTGATGTGAGATTGATTCAAATAAGTAAATGTTTACAGGATTGTAGATGTGAAGGACTATCCATCTAAGATTTCAGATTTTTTTTTTCCAATATTCCCGATTTCTTGTGATATTATAAAACTTGAGTCTGCAAACCTTCATACCTATGCTTATCTTTAAGGACATATGTTTTCACATGTAATATAATCTTAGAGTCATATCAAAGTGTGGCTGTGCAGGATCACAAGATACCATCTAATTCGTCTGTCCAATGGTAGGATCACATCTTCCTTCATCATTTGAACAGGAGACTGTTCAAGAATTCAGTGATGAGGTCTCTACAGCCTTCCCAGCAGCTGATTTCAGTGCTTCATTCCTCTTTTCCCTGGAAAGGTTTTTCTTATGTCTCGAGTGAATCTTCTTGCTGAGCTTTTAAGCCCAATACTTATAAAGTGAACAAATTATCCTCTTCCTTATTCCATTTTTAACTTGAGACCGTTTCCACTACCCCTCTCTATCTTCTGTACACAAACCAACCATTTATTTCAACTAATTCATTTAGGAAAAAAAAGCCTGAAATAGGAAACAATGGATATCATAAGTAGCAACACTAAGTTGTAGGATTGAGGGACGAATTCATATGTTTTCTTTGCAATACTCTTTTCCATAAGTAATGCCCATATAATAATATGAAGTTTTCCCCCTCCCCCTTTTCTTTTCTTTTTGCGACTCAACTGATTGTAAAGTCATATCCCTTTCTTATGAATGAGAAAATCACATTATTTCCTATGCAATATTTATGTAGCTGACTATGCCTACTTCAGTGCACTGGTCTTTCTTGGCTGAGTATTTCTTTTCTCTCTACACCTGGAAAGGAATAGCCCCACGTACCAACACAATCTGGGGAATAACCAGCTGAGAAGCAGCTCTGAAGAGAAAGTCCTGATGGTTGTGGTGGCAACAAGTTGGCCACTAATCAGCAACATGCTTTTGCAGCAAAAGCCAACATGCAGCTGAGCTGTGTTGGGCAGGAGCGCTGCAAGCAGGTAAGGGAGATAATCCATCCCTTCTGCTCAGCATGGGTGTGATGCTCCTGGATTTTGGTATCCAGCACTGGGCTCCCCAGTAAAGAGAGACAAGGACACGTCACAGAGTGTCCAGTGAAGGGCCACAGGCTGGAGTATCTGTCATACTAAGAGAGGCTGACACAGCTGGGACTATTCAACCTAGAGAAGCATCATGGGGGATCTCACCTGTAGGTGTAAATATCTGGGAGGAGTGAAGACAACAGACTCTTCTCAGCGGTATCCAGTGACAGGACAAGAGACAGTGAACAAAAGTAGTGATATCTGAACTACACTGCTCGTCAACTATTCATTCTTTCTTGGTACTCCTCTTCTCACAAAACTCATTGCTCTGGTACTGGTGGGAAGTAAATGAACTGTTCTTGAGAAATCCACTCTGGTGATTGTATAACACTTCCATGACTGCCAGGCATTTACTAATTGTTAAATATTGTATGATTTCTCTTTTTCTTGGAACTGAATATAACCTGACTAGCTTTTCAGACTCATCCTTCCTTCTCAGCTTTGTTCCTGTACCCCAGTTTTTAGATGTTGTTTTGAATCAATGGCAATGATTACTGAGAGATGATCTGAGGAAGTGGATTTTTTATGACACATTCAAATACCTTGATTTTCAAAAGATATTCAGAACATACCAAAACCCACATTCTCTTTCTCAAGTGAAACATCTTCAGGGTCTGCCTGGTTTTGAATATCTTCTCGTGTTGTACAAGGATTTGAAAATATTATTCTTATTCCCACAGTAAAATCTTTGTGACTAGTGAAATTAAAGAACCTATGCATATATGTGAAAGGAAAAGACCTAGTCTTAAGACAGTCTAAACAGCATAAATTGAATAATTTAATCTTTGAAATTACTTTTTTTGGGGAAAAAATATTTTAAATCATTAGGACATATGCTATATATTATTTCTTACTTTATATTAAAAAATAAAGATATTTTTCTAATGTGAATGGGCATAGACTCTTGTACAAAAAGAAATAAATAGCTAGTTCGAGGAGAAGTCAAGTTTATATTGTAAAGATTACTTTCTTATTTACAATGTTATGAAGAAAGGCATCTGGACATGTAGGTGCATTAACCCAGTTCTGAGCTCTTCATTGACATGTTTTATTACTCTGGGGATTACTTTGGGGAAAACTCTTCAGATCTCCTTTCCTTTATTTTTCTATGGTGATATATTTTGACTCTACGGTGTTATTACGTTTTTACTAAGGTGCCGTATGGATATATAAAATAATGTTCACAAAACTGAGAGACTGAAATGCTCAGGCACGGTAGCAGTATCCTCCCTGAAACACATATTATGGTCTCTCTCTCTGCCCATCTGTCTGCCTTTATATGTCTCTCAAATATTCATACACAGCCAAAACAAAAAACAACCAACTAACCACCACCACTAACAACAAAAACCCAAACAGAATAAAACAAACAAACAAACAAAACAAACAAACAAAAAAAACCCACTATCACCAAAACCCACAAAAAAAACAACTAAAAAAAATATTCTTTCTATTTTTTATTTTTTTTTAACAGACTAGAACTGAATAGAGAACAACTGGAATTCTTACTTATAGAATTTTTTTTTATTGAAGGGGAATTGGCTTTTTTTTTCTTGATCTTTCTCCTTTTATATTTTTTCTACAAGTCTATGTTTGAACATAGGCTTTCTTACTTGTCTTCATAATATTCAGTTCTCTCCATTGACTACATGAACAGCCCGAGCACTTGAGGTACTAGGATTGTTTCACCAACTCCAATGTCCTATTCTTTTGGAAATCCAAAGTCTAAACTGAGTTCCCAACTAAGTTAAGTTTGCTGAGATTTTCCATAGCGACTATTACAGTAACAGCTGATGTAGGAGAACAGGGCATTCATGAGCCAAGCAGACGGATAGAAAGGATCCCTGGTAAAGATAACAAAGGTCTCCAGAGGTTACTGTTCTCACCCTTTGTTTCTTCCAAGTATTACACAAGTGGTAGTGCCTCACTACTTCAGGGGACCCTATTTCTTAAACACTTTTTAACACACTTACTGTTTTTATTTCATCCAGGAACCCTTTCATCCCTAACCCAACATGTCCTGGACTGATTTTCCAAAGCTTGATACAAGAGGAGGAACACTTTGCCCTGCAATGTTTGTGTTATTTTACAAAAAAGGTAGTCTTCTTGAGACAATGCATATTTTGGCTTGGGCACCATTAAAAAATATGTTAACTCTATGTGACAACTGATTAATTTTGGTTTAAGGTTATGAATACAAAACAAAGCATGCTGGTATATAACGTGAATTTTAATGATGTCACAGCACTAGTAAAAGATGAGAAAGATAATTTAATTTGCTTTCTCTGAAAGGTCAGTTCTCTTGAGATGAAATTTTCCCTGAGGGTGTCAATGCCCCTTACTCCTCTTTCTTGCTTTTTCTCTTTCTTTGGAAAGTCAGCATTTATATTTAAACAGAAGAGTATCCGGGCTTTTTCTTCTTGTTTTTTGTTCTTTTTCTTTTTGAAAAGTAGTGTCAAAGAGAAAAAAAAAAACAAACAAACCAAAGAATCCCAGATGTTTCATTTTTGAAACTCAAGCCCATAAATATTTAGACAATGTGCTTCTTGCTATTTTAGTTACTTATGTCTGTGCACGCTGCACCTGAGTGGTTAAGCATGGCATGGAAGCTGGAAGCATAGATACAATAATTTCCTGGAGTCATTTTACATTTGCACCTTGGAATATGGCAGTGGGGAACAAAGGATAACGGGGAATGGAATCATTCCATTTTTAGATTAGACACGAAAGATTGCATTTGGGAAGCTATAACCACCTCTGGCAAGTGCTGAGCTCCTTCTGTTGCCAGGCAGATTGATTCTACAGTTCACTATTTTGTAAGAAACTCTTGACACTTCAAAGCCCAGGGATCAAAATCACATTTTTAGTTTGTCAATCAATATGGCTACATCACAGTAAATTAATTTCTAGTTAGTTTTTTTAGTCACTGTTTACATTTCGTAACATTTTTTAAGTTATAAAAATAATTTACCGACATCTTGGGAAAAACTGACACTGCTGATTGGGTTCACCACATGTAGTGAAAAATGAGTTCACCACGTGCGGATGAGAAATGTTTTTACCTAATGATTTGAATTGTCACATCATCAGGATAATACAATCTTTGTTCTGCTCGGACACAGCTATATACAGACTGTCATGAGGTTTTCCTTGGTTTACCTTTTTGGAGAAGTTGTAAAGATATTTAATTTACATGAAATCAGGGTATTATATATATGTGCTGGTGAGAAAATTAAATAAAACTTGGATCATCTGAATGCAAGTTGGCTCAACTGAGACTAAATAAACAGAGGTCATTAACAAAAGATCTCAATTTCTACAGGGCAGTTTCTGACAAATGAGGGGAAGGTACCTGCACTTAAGAGATGAGGATCTTGAATGTAGAGTAACTTTGGAATTTTTTCAAGCTACATGATCTGAAAAAAACCAAACCTCCATCTACCTAGTAAAAGGGTTAGGGTATGAGAGGAAAAACGACAATAGATAGAAGTGGATTGAAAAAATAAGGACATGAATAAGCATCTCAAGGGTTGTAAGATTAATTAGAGAATGTAAAAGACAGGACTTGTAAAGGAAAAAAGAAAATGAACTGAAGTTGACCCAAGTGTGGAACAGGTCTATTACAGTGATCAAAACGACAGAAAGCCTGTCAAGGAAGAGGACATAAGAAAACAGGATTTGTTTACCCAAGAAAAATGAAGACTTAGAAGGATATGATACTTGTCTATAAATAAATGAAGGGAGAATTCACCAAGGAGGGACACGAGCTATTTAATCTAGAAGCAGTGTTGGTACAAGAATAAATAGGGTTGGTTGGCTATGAACAAATTTAAGCTAAAAAGAAAATGAAGATTGCAAATTGCTAGAGCAGTGAGGTTTCAGAAGAGCCTTCTAGGGAGGGTGGTGTAGAAGAACAGACCTTTCCAGTGAAGAAATCACTAAATTTATGCATGTAATTATACTACCTAGTGTCTATAGGTTCAGAAGACTGGCTTTATTTACTTAGGAGGTTGCTTCCTGTCTATGTTCTCCTGTTGCTAAAGTAGAAAGCAATGACAAAGTAGAAAGCAACAATCAAATACTCTATGCAAAAACATAACATTGATCATGTACAGCAGCATAAGTTATATTAATTAACCACACAATAATGGCATCTTAAATTCTGGATTTTTTTTTTTTTTTACTTATACCTGCTTGATTTGCAACTTTCATAGTCTTGATTTTTTGGGGGGATTTTTCTTATATGTGAGGTTTAAACAGTAAAACATTAAAAACATTTGTGTAAAACAAGCAAACAAAACTCACTGCCATCAACCTGTCTACAGTTCTAATTTCAAAAACATCTTGTGCATTATATATGGGTCAATACTGTGCAATTTTTTTACAATCTGTTCCATGTATGTGTTCGTTGTACACTTTGAGTCCTATATATCCAAGGATGCAGTCAGATCCTGAACTCCTTGAGGGCACTGACTAACCAAGAACTTAGTGAGACCAACAGAGTAGTATCTAAATTGCATGTTTTCAGATTACTTCACTCTGAGAATTTAATATTTGGGTAATCTGTTTTCCTCATGCCCGTTTTTGACATCAAGAATAATTGTTATTTAATTCCTGCTTGTGCTAACAATAGTAACTACAATTATATTTTAAAAGTAATTGGACTATTCTAAACGCCTCTGAATTTGTTTGTTTGTCTCAAAAATCAGTATGATACCTGATAGGGTTAAAATGTGTGATTTAATAATCTATTTAGGGAAAAGATCTAAATCCGATCTTCTTTAGAGGAGGGTCATTTTATTGGTTTAGGGTTGGGTTGGGTTGGGTTTTTCTGTGGTATTGATTTTTTTTTATTTTTTTTTCCCCTGTGTTTTCCTCCTGGGAGAAATGTTAGGCTTACACTGTAAGCCAAACTCATAACTGTCTGACTTGTCAAGCTCTACAACTCATGCCTAACACAATCTTTTCTCCTATCTCTCCTAATTTTGCTTTTATAATACTCTAATGCCTTCCAAAAGCGCAAATACGCAATTACTGTCAGTGTCGAGCAACTAACTGTTGAGCTGGTATCCAGAGTCAGCAATCACGCTCATTTTCTTTCCTTCTTTCCTCTGCTTTCCTTCATTCACCCTCACTCTAACACCTGCATGTCCTACCTCACCTCTTCCCTGGTTTCAGTTATGTTGAGTGCAAAAGCACTCAACAGAGACAAAAATTCCAAAACAAGTTTAGATAAACAGGAAATATACACGAATATACATGCATGCATACATACATGCAGACACTGTTCAAAGAAAGCAGAGTCTGTACTGGGACAAGTACTGTTCAATGTCTTCATCAGTGACATAGACAGTGGGATTTAGTGCACCCTCAGCAGATTTCCAGATCAGACCAAGCTGAGTGGTGCTGCTGATTCCCTTGAGTGAAAGATACCACCCAGAGGGTCCTTGGTTGGCTTAAGGGTGGGAGCATGTGAACCTCATGTCATTCAGTGAGGTCAAGTACAAGGCTCTGCACCTGAGTGGCAGCAATTGCCAATATAATACGGACAGGGGGATGGATTGATTGCAACCAGATTTGTGGAGAGTGATTTGGACACAGCGGTGGATGAATTTTGTCTTTTCAGCCCCAAAAGCCATTTGTATCATAGGATGCATAAAAAGAAGTTTGTGCTGCACATCAAGCGAGGTGATTCTCCTCCAATGCTGTGTTCTCATGAGACCTCACCTGGAGTACTGTGTCCAGTTCAGGTGTCCTCTGTAAAAAAAAAAAAAAAAGAAAAGACATGGACTTGTTAGAGTGGATCTAGAGATGACCAGAGGGCTAGAACACCTCTCCCATAAAGAAGGACTGAGGGAGTCAGGGTTTTTGTTTTGTTTTGTTTTGTTTTTTTCAATCTGGAGATGAGAAATCTATGAGGAGACTTTACTACAATGTTTCAGTATATGCAAAGAGGACTTATAATAAATTTTTTCAAAGGCCTGTAGTGACAGGACAAGCGGAAAGAGGTTTAAACTAAAATGGAGTCAATTTAGATTGGACATAAGAAAGATTTTTTTTATTTTATGAGGAGAATAGTGAGAACAGGTTGTCCAGGGAAGTTGTGGGTGCCCCACCATTGGAAGTGTTCAACACCAGGTTGGATGGGGCTTTGCAGAAAACAATCTAACAAAAAATATTACCCATGCTCAAGAATTTGGATTAGATGATATATAGGGTCTCTCCAAAACCAAATAATTATATAATTCTATAAAAGAAATCACTTTGAGACTTATACAGCATAACCTTGATCAAAATGCGATGTGAAAATTCTACTGAAAAACTTCCAACAATTTATGAGAAATTAACTCCACTTCTTTGAGTCTTTGAAGTGGGTTTTGCTGGTGTGTGGGTTTTGGTTAGTTGGTTGAGTTGGAGGTTTTTTTAAATATTATTTTTTAAGTGTTCTAAGATTTTATTAGACAGGATATTTTCTTATGTGCTTTCTAAGTTCCTTCAGACACTTCCATTTAACACGTGACATGCAGCTTCTCCATATGAGAGGTCTATTCTTAGTTTCACAATGTCATCAGTGTTTTGAAGACATAAATTAAATATTAGTGGCGGTCTGAGAAGTGCACAACTAAGTGTACAGCAAATGTCTTACATGCTGCCAGTGAAATCTCTCAAAGACATAGAAAAGCTATCCAAGTTTTATGAAGCTGAGAGGAAATGGGAGAAAGATAGAAATAAAATCTGCCTCTGACCATTCCCAGTATTCAGAAGCTTCAACCAAACATCACACTAAATGTCATACCTTTATTTTACATGGTTGCTGGTTAACAAACTGACTGGATGGCCAGGCCCAGAGATTGCTGGTGACTGCAGTTACATCCAGCTGGTGGATGGTCACAGTGGTGTTCCCCAGGGATCAGTACTGGGGCCAGCCCTCTTTAGTATCTTTATCAAGGATCTGGACAAGGGAATCAAATGCACTCTTAGTCACTTTGCAGATGACACTAAGTTGTGTGGGATTGTTGATCTGCTGGAAGGCAGGAAGGTTCTGCAGAGGGATCTGGACAGGCTGGATCAATGGGCTGAGGCCAATCATGTGAGGCTTAACAAGGCCAAGTTCCAGGTCCTGCCCTTGGGTCACAACAACCCCCTGCAGTGCTCCAGGCTGGAGGCAGAGGGGCTGAAAAGCTGCTTGGTGGGAAAGGACCTGGGAGTGCTGGAAAGCAGTGGCTGAACACGAACCAGAGTGAGCCCAGGTGGACAAGAAGGCCAATGGCCCCTGGCCTGTGTCAGCAACAGTGTGGGCAGCAGGACCGGGGCAGTAACTGCCCCTCTGTACTGGGCACTGGTGAGGCTGCACCTTGAATCTTGTGTCCAGTTTTGGGCTCCTTATGATAAGATGGACATTGAGGTGCTGGAGCAAGTCCAGAGTTGGTGGAAGGTCTGGAGCACAAGTCGAATGAGGAACAGCTGAGGGAACTGGGGGTCTCTAGGCTGGAGAAAAGGAGGCTCAGAGGGGACTTTCTTGCTCTCTACAACTCCTGAAAGGAGGTTGTAGCCAGGGGGGATAAGTCTCTTCAGAAGAAGAGGGAAGAAGAGTAAGGGGTGATAGAATGAGAGAAAATGGAAGTTGTGCCAGGGTATGTTTATTTCGGATATTACAAAATCATTCTTTGAAAGGCTGGTCAAGTATTGGAACAGGCTGTCCAGGGCTGCAGTAGAATCATCATCCTGGGAGGGTTCTAAAAGCTTGTGGATGTGGTATTTGGGGAGGTGGTTTAGTGGTGGACTTGATAACCTAGGAAGTCTTTTCCAACTTTAATGGTTCTATGAAAGGGACAGCAAAAGTAAAGAAGCAATGTCTGATAATGTTCAGGCTTCAGCCCTTATCAAGACTTAACTTTCTCCCTCTGCTCTGTTGTAGCAAGTTCATGCTAACAGAGAGTTCAGACTTGCCTTTCAGTTGAAGAGTGTAATTCTTCTTTTGACAAATATTAGAGGCAAAGAAAGGGATAGGATGGATCCGTGGAAAGGTGATATACTGCAGAGCATTTGACTGTTACAATTTTTCTGTACGTAAACTGTTCCACAGCCTTTTTAAATGTTCTTCCAAACTCATTTCACTAATCCAGTCTCTCCAGTCTCCCCCGTGGTAGATGGTAGACACTGAATTGATAGATTTAGTCTGGTGAGGAAAAAGCTCATATTAACTACAGGATGTTTATTAATGACTACAGAAAGCTTTAATGATGAAGGGTCTTACAGTCCTGTAGTTCTAAAGTAATAATGACAGACTTACTCCCTCATTCATGATATAATGTATTTTATGATGTTTACTTCTGTGGTTCTGCCTCCTCCCTCCTCATGCTGTTTGCCATGTGCCTATGTCTTTTAGTTTGGCCTTGCTATACTTTTGCATGTGTCAGTCTCAGGTTCCAGGTATCTGCAGACATTAGATGTCTGAGTAGTAGGAGGTAATTATCCTTAATTTACAGACCAAGGTTAACCAAGATACATACAGTCTTGAAGATAACAGGTCTACAGGGGTTTGTAAGACCTTCTAAGATTGTTAAAGTCAGGATTATAAGCACTACTGCTCTTCTCCATAACCAAGTGTTTGGACATGGAATAGGATCTTGAATTTACATTTGTCCCTCAAAAGGTCTGCAAGCCAACATGGAAAAGTAACTAGCCTGCATGTTCTCAGAAGCAATTAGTTATTTCTTTTCCTCTGAATAAATGGAAGAGCTGTGTGTTTTTCAGTTATGGTGACGCTTTACTCTGCAGTGGAAATGGATATAATACTAACTTTTTATTCAAGGCATGGGAGAGCTCTAAACTATCAACTGACACTACGTTTATGCTAGCAGATGAATGTGCCAAAAATCCTTTTTTCTGGCACTGAAGCCAACTGGCACAAACATCCAGTGTCCCTACTATTTAATACCTTAATGTGCCTAAGGACTAGAATTATAAACAACCAGCTCTTTTCTTATCCAGTCTTGCTTTTAAATTGGAAAACTAAGGCAGTGATTTACTAGCCTTTTTTCATCTCTACAGGTGAGGTTTCTTGATTTTTTTTTAATTATGGTTATATTTTTCAGCATGGGAACAGGAAGGGAGCTTGTCCTTATGGCTCAAATTCCAATTAAACTCTTGGCTCTAACTCAAACTCTGCACAAATCTCAGTACAAACTAGTTTATTTTCCTCAGTTTTCAAATACTATTATAAAATGTTAAAATAGGTATCACAGTTGTCTTAGGCATCTGCAATGGTGAGCAGCAAGAGACAAGTACTTCCAGGAGATGATTTAGACCATAGTCTTACAAGAAAAGGAGTTAATCTGGGCCTAAAGTTCACAGAGCTTTCCACCTGGAAAACTGTGAAAGTTCTCTTTTTATCATCATTTTTACAAGAAGGGTAAGGTCTATAAAACATAGAACTGGTTTCCAGTCTATTTAGAATAGCATTCCTGTTGTGTATGTGCATGAAGAAAAGCTGCCAGAAAAATGCTACATGTGAAAGACTGAAAGATTTCAAACAACCAGAATCCTGATCAAAGCTTTGTCTTTCAATTTATGAAATTGATAAAAGCCCTCTAAACCAGACAGAGTTTGCTACAGGTTCTTAAATACAATTTCTCTGCTTTATATTACTTAACAATCCTTACCCCTTTTATAAATTCCTTTTTATATACACTCTATATGTAAATAAATTCTATTAACTGCTGTAACTGATATCTATATTTACTTTAACCATGTGTGAATAGTCCAGCACAAAAAGATCTCCATGAAGACTGCTTGGAGTCACTGGAAGAGAAATAATACATACTATTTTTTTTTTGTCCCTCTGATTCTTTCCACTAATACAGCACTTGCTCAGAAAATAAGTATGAAAAAGAAATGTTGAATGTGTGGATAGCAGGCAGCTTGTTCCTGACTGAGGTGAAGAGAAGCTGCATCATCATTTCAACCTCCATCCTTACCACCTGCAGAGTAAAAAATGAAATCTTGTCACGCATGACAAGGATAAATTCACGCTTACCTTTGTCCATGAAAGGAAGGTAAAAAAAATAAGGCTGGGAGGGAGGGATGGGGAAAAAAATAAAGAAAAAAACCCTTCAACTAAATTTCAATTCCAAACGTTACACACATCCGTAAAAGAAATGCCACCTCCCAGCAAGACACAGACAGTAAGAGTGAGCAGCTAAACTTCTTGGCCCCCAAAAGAAATGGAGGTAAACGAGCCTCTTCTTCCTAGGGCTAAACTTTTGAGCACGCAGAAGAGGAAAGACAAACCCTATCAAGAAGTGTCATAAGGGCCAAGAGACTTCAAGTTAAATATAAACACTGACATTACAGACATTAACATTTGAGTTACTTAAGGCAATGAAAAGAAATAAGCATTTATATACCACACCCATCCTTAGGGTGTTTACATAATTCTGGTCTACAGCAAACTAGAAGGGTCAATCTTTTTTATCTCTCTGCTAACCATGAAGCTTACTCAGCTAGCTTGCATTATTCATCTGCTTTGTAGATATAAAAAGATAGGTGAGTAGCTCCAGCATAGAATGTCTTTGCTGCACATGGAAGAGCAACCCTGGAGGTCTTCATGTCGTCTGGGTCTTGACTTAATCCATGCTGACCAGAAGGAGGGGGCAGATGAACACCTGATAGAGCACATAGCAAGTCTGTGACCTGCCACCATAGGGGTGATAGCTCACATCTGGTCTTTGCCTAAGCACATGTCCAGGCAGTGACAATATTAGGAATAAATAAATTTAAAGACAAGCTTATGCTTGTTCTTAATTGAACTTGAAATGAGAGATTAATCTTGATAACTCAAATCTGTTGTTAGACTTAGTGATGAATATTTTTTAAAGTCCAACCCTTGCAGTCTAAGCCAAATCTGCTATAAATGTTCCCTGCCTGTATCCCAGAATTGAAGGGATTGCCAAGTATTCATGAGATAACACAGTTCTGTAGAAAACACATACAATATCTGTCTTCTGTTTGGTTCCTAACTGCATCATTCCAGGTTTTAGACCAGTAAGAGTAATATGTCAGAAGGGCTGTGGTTTTTCTACAGTACTGTAATCTTGTTCAGATAAGTGTATTTAATTGGCTCCCCAGATTATTTATAGATGTAATGTAGCTGAAACCTTTGAGATTTCTGGACATATTGTTAATGGATATTGAAATATAAATATGTTATAGAATTTTGGAAATATCTTACAAATATTTCTGCTCACTGAGTGGCTCTGTGAGGTGTAGGTCAGGACAACATTTTAATGACTATGACTACTCCACTTTGAAGACTAGAGTCTGAGATTGTTTCCTTTTGGCAGAGTTAACTCAAGTGGTGGGGATCAAAGCTTTGGTATTGCAGGTATGAGATTCAGCACAGGCTGATGCTCTGCAATTGGTAACATTGCCTACAGCATTGTAGAAGGAGGAGGTTTCTGTCTAGTTGCATAACAGTAATGCTGTTTCTGTCTTTTTTTTAGTGGCATCTTCACAGCTGGACTGACATAAATGCTTTTGGGGTGTTTGTGTCATCTTTATTTCTTAATATAGTTCAGACTATTGATATTTCACTGTTATTTGTACAGTTTTCGGGTTGCCTTCATTCAGCAGTATTACCACAATTTCCATTTAAATAATAAACCCAATAGAAATAACATCTATAACAGCAATATAACAATAACAAAAAAAACCCCAAAAAACCTGACAAAGTTGAATGAAAATTAATGGGGTAATATAGTATAAAACCTGAAATGGGAAGGAAGCGAAGGTTAGGGAAGGTTAGGAAAGGCAAGATTTGGGAAGTTTAGGGAAGGTTAGGGGAGGGTAGGTTTGGGAAGGGAAAGTTTGGGAAGGCTTGGGAAGATTTGAGAAGGCTTGGGAAGGCTTGGGAAGATTTGAAAAGGCTTGGGAAGGGAAGGGAACTCTAACTTTTACAGTTATGATGTTTTGATCAAAAAATTAACACATGCTTTATAACAGGCATGGTTTTAGTTGTTTTTTTCTTCCCCTCTTTTAATATATAAATATTTTGTTGTGATATATAGGAGCAATATTTTTCTCCTTTCTTTTTTTTTTCCCCTTTCCATTCCTCTCTCCTACCATGTACTTACCCATTTCACTTCATGCCTCATTAGGGTGCCGAGTCTAAACAGCCAGCTGGATGTGCCTGGCCTGTGTATGAGTATCTCTGCACCATTGTTCTGTTCTCTAACGCTGCTCCCTCTCTCCCCTTTGAAGCTGCTCTAAAGGAACTTTATCCCTCTGTTCCAGCTGCCATTTCATTAAGCCCTTGCTTCACAGGATTTTCCACAACCATTGACACATCAGAGCAAGGATGTAGCCATTAAAATAATGAAGGGGGTAAAAAAAAAAAAAAGAAGGAAAAAAGTGAGGGGAGAAGTTCTAAAGTGAAAATTGTAAAGGAGTACAAGGTTATTTAAAAAATAAAAGTCCAGATATAACTTGATTTCTTTCTTTCTTTCTTTTTTTCTTTCTTTTCTTTCTTTCTTTCTTCTTTCTTTCTTTCTCTCTCTTTCTTTCTTTCTTTCTCTCCTCTCTTTCTCTTTTTATCAGTCCTTGCTTCCCTCATGATCTAACTCCTTTCTTTTGCCCATGTAGAAACATATCCATGTGTGCAAAGACAGGCAATCACAGTTTCAATGTCTAGTGATTGTCTCCAGATCTCCTTCCCACACCTTTCTTTACATCAGAGGGGTCCATGAGGAGAATATTTTTCTTTCTATGAGGCCCAGTCTTCCCAAGTGGAGGGTCAAAGTCCAGGTGAGGTTTTTTTGTAAGAACTCAAAATTCATCGTGGATGGTAAAATCAAGACTGCTTAAGTCTGAGCTTCTCTCAATTTCTTTTATGTCCTTAGAGGGAAACAACACACCTTATAATCCATTTTTTGAAAAGGACTAGAACTATATATGGGAGTTTATCAGTGGTGAAATATAGTTTTCAGAGGTGCACTATGACAATAACGATTTACAAAGGCTTCTACTGGGTATTGAGGAAAATCCCCTTTAACTCTGACTGCAGTTCACCCCATCACTATTTTATTCCTATTTTAAATAAAAGAAGTTAGATGAGAGGAAAACTTGTACTGAAAAACATCAGATGCCTTTCCAACCCCTTTCCAAATTATCTTGTTTTATTGAACAAAGTCCAATTCAGCCTGAACAATTGTGTTAGGATTGCACTTAAAGATCAGAATTCTTGCCAGCTTCAGTAAGTGTCGCCTCTAGAATTCTTCCTTAGTTATCAGAAAATATAGGCACCTCTGAAGTACAACTTAGTCCTTTTAAAAACTTGATTGATTATGGAACGTACCTCTTTCCATCCATTGACCAGAAAGGAAGCCATCTCTGCTTAGCTACCATCTTAGGCACCTGAGTTAATTGCCTAAATTTAGCTACGAAAAATCTAGGCCAGAGCAGATCCTGCAAGGTCACACAGCATGATTATGACAGAGCTGGGATTCAGATCACAGGGGTCCTAGTCCCAAGCAATGCTATTACAAGACAGTCTTTCCTCCAAGTAATTAATTCTCATTTTGAAGGTTTCAGCAGAGGTAGTGGGACAGAGCCACTATTTGTCTTGTGTAATTATTCATGCTACTATCCATAAAAATACTAGAAATAAGTTATGAATATGTTTATGAGACTTTTTATTCTTAAATTTGTTGGACTTAACCTTCCTCAGACTTTTATTCCAATATATACGTATATGTACACTTATATATGAATATACATTTGTGTGTGTTTCCACAGGGATGTGCCTGAGCCACTTCCATTCAACTTACAGTACTGCACTTATAGCTTATTTTGATTTCATAAGATTAATTTTGTTGCAGTAATGATGAAAACTTTTAAAAATATTTTTTTCTTTTTTTTTTTCCTTATCATTTTCTTCTTTTCTTTTTTGCCTTTCTTTTTTTTTTTTTTTTTTTTTTTTTACAGCAGGCACATCTGCCCTATGGATGAATTTATTTCCTCAATCTCATGGTGCAATATTGCATTTCAGTTGTCACTTTTGATTTATCGTTACTTTAAACATTAAATCTTCCTTTGCATTTTTATTGGTTTCATTAAAAACATTCTGCTCGGCTTTTCATTTATAACCTATATCAAGGGGAAAAAAAAAAAAAAAGAAGAACAAAAAACATCCCAGCTTCTGCTTCTCTGCTTTCCCCTCCTCTGTCTCATTCAGGATGCTGCCTTTCAATTTCACCCATTTTTCCAGGTGATAAAGCCAAAGCAATTCACTAGCCATATGTGAATAAAATAAATAAATTTGAAACTTAGATATTTTGTAACAAACAGAGTTTGTAAAAACATTTATTAAATCTAATAACTTTTGTGTTTAATGAAGCACAGAGCATATGTCAGAAGTATGGTGTCCAAAAGGCAGAAGCACTGAATAGTTTATCTGGCAAATGTGTTACACAAGGTTTGACCCTTAAATTGAGCACTGGGAGAGATAAATAGGGTAATCAAAAGCACTCCCTTACAGTCACATGAACTTGGAGCCATCTGGTCAAAGCAAAAATAAATCAGTAATGCAACTGGAAATTATCTGTAAAGACCTTTGGGGATTGGTTGAAGCATTACTACAGTCTCTTTCATATGAGAGAATAGGAAGAAAAGAAAAAGAAAAAGAAAATTCAACAAAAACTAAAAAGCTCCGAACAAGAAATCTGCTTGTAGAGAGGACTAAAGTGACCCTAATTAACACAGAGGCCAAGAAAAGAACAAGGTACTCTTTCTTTATTAATTTTTTTTCCTTCCTTTTTTCTTGTGTTGGGGGTGGTGGTGTTGTTTCTTGTTTGTTTATTTGTTTGATTTTATTTTTTTTCCTGAAAAGAATGTTTTTGATCCATCAGGATGATTCACAATTCTAACAAAAACAACAACAAAATATATTATTATGTTTTATTTTTTATTGTTAAATTAGCCAAGTTCAATAGAAAAAACATTTCTTAGCTTAAGAGACACCAACAAATAAAAAGTCGGTTCTCTTTTTTTTCCTTTTTTTTTCAATTAAAATTTTGAGTTTGTGAGAAAATATATCTTTGGTTCTTGAAAATAAATAGTAAATATCTCAGGCATAAACCTTCATCTTTCCTATGCTCAAATTCATGAAGAGTTAAACTATGTAAATCCTACTGTTGAGATCTGAAAAAAAAATAAAATTAAAAATAAAATAAAAATGTCTTTCTTATCCATATTTTGTTTTTCCTTTCCACATGTGCACTTGGAAATATACCCTGTTCTGTGTAAGGAGCAGGAAATGCTCAGATCCTCATTCAGAGTAGAATGGTCATGTAGACAGCAGGAAACCTCCCTGGTCTTCCTTCGAGTGGAAAACTGAAGAAAAGGCAACGGAAGCTTCTAGTCAGTGGGAATGTTTGCAGAAATGAAGTGAAGGTGTTGGGACTGTGCTTGAAGTCATACCTGCATTAACTTGTACGTAGCAGTATTTTTCAGGTGATTGATTTTTTTCTCTCCTCACTAAGAAAGTTTCGAAGTATCAGCTGTTATAAACTCGATGTCAGATTCTAAATTTGCAGGGGTTTGTATAGTTTAGCTTTTCAGTAGGATTGTGTTGCTGGAGAGGAAATGTCTTGTAAGGCTGATAGACTAAACCAGCCCTTCAGTCTGAAGAGAAATTGTTCCTGAAAAGGTGTAACTGGGTTATCTTCAACCCAGCAAGCTCAGGAATGAGTAGCAGCACAGGCACAGCAACCTACAGCTCACAGTTCACAGTAATCTCTCTAAAATATGAACTCCATCTCAGAAGTGTTTTGTGATTCACACTGGCTACACAACTACGGAACACCTCAGCAAATATGCTTAAAGAAGTCATGTCTATGTTGGCCGTGGAGACCAAAGAGCGGACATCTGAAAGACAGAGTATATCCTAGTTTCCATTTTTAACTCTTTCTGAGACCTCCATGTTGGCCTGGTATCAGTAACCGAACCACCTCAGTTTCTGAACCTCTTGCCTATGTATACTGCAGCTCCTTCAATAGGGAGTCTCCCAGACTATGCTTTTATACAGGTTCTAACAGAGTCAGACTTTTGACTCCTTTGGATCTTCCTTAGATATTAAAATTGTGGGAATAAAACTCTGGGAAAGAAAGTAAAACCTAAGACCATAAAAAGAATCATATAACCTTCCTTCATGTATAATGAACAACAGCTTCTGTTGGGGATTTTCTTTGCACTACTTTACAATGCTTTATTCTTCTGAATAAGCTTATTATGTGAAGATTGAAACATTAGGATTAATTACACCAAATGCTGGTGTAAACCCTAATGAAAAACATACATCTCTTGCACAGCCTGAATTCCCTGGAGAAATCTTGAAAATATTGACTTTGACAGTTTTTGCTGTGTGACTGATTGCATCAGTTGTATAAAGCACTTTAATAAGTAACATTTTGTATATGTGTCTAAGTGTGCATATGACTGTGTGTATGCATGGATATATGCCTTCCCAGATAAGACAAAAGGATTTGTTGAGGCTAAATTGAAGCTCATGTTTCCAAAGAGTTTGGCTCTTTCATCATGATGCTTTTGTCTCGATTATCTCTGGATTCTCTCTCCCTCCCTCCTCCCACCCCTCTTCTCTTTTTGCAATAATGCCTGTGTTTGATCTCTGTGTAAATAAACCAAGCATCAGGAAGTAACTAATGGATCCATCATGGGAACCTGAAAATAAAGTTGAAAAAATTGCTTACACAGTTCATTCACCCAGAGGGTCTGTGCATTTCATTGCTGAAGGTTATGGAAATTTAGCTGGTAATAGAAAAAAAACTTCACAGAATACAGCAGGAAATTTTCAAAGACACAGTGGGGAGAGAGGTGCCCTGTTCTCCTTCACTGTCAGAAGGGGCTGAGTGCCTCATTTCCATTTGTGACTTTGAAACTTGCCCCATAGATTCAAGCCCTGAAGGAACCATCACATTCTGCTTGCCTCATCTGATGCATGAAACAGAGGCCTGATGATTTCACCTAAAAATGCCTACAAGGAGGAGAGAAATTTTGGTGGAACAAGACAACCTGGAGTGCTGCTCACATTTCCTACACAATCCTGTTAATTAATAAACAGACATGGTAAATGAATCTTCTTTCTCCATTCCACCCTCTGTACCAAATAGTCTGCATAATAATAGATGCAGCCCCTTTCATTGACCAGGTCACAATGTCTAACAGCAAAATGTCTTGATACCTGTTCTTCTCACCTTACTTTGCACCAGCTGTTTAGATGTAAAAGGATCCACCTGGTTGGTTGAATCATTCAGACTATTTTTTCCCTTATTTCCATTAATAACAGATTCTGAATGGGCGAAGGAAGCACTAACACGCGTCGAAAAATTAACTCAATGTATACAACAAAGAACTGCAAAGTAAGATGTTTTCTAGCTTGGTATTCAAGGGTTCAGAGAGAGGTAGAGAGGATAAAAGTGTTTTGGAAAGTTCAGGTCATTTTGAATGAACAGTATTCAAAATAACTCTCTGTCTACAATGTCCTATCTCTGTTATTGTCACAGCATAGAGCTGCCTATATATTTAGAATGTTTTCTTTGCTGAATGGTCAACTGATTTATGTATTTATCTATCTAGTATGACACTGATGGGTGTCACTATGTATACACACTATTGTTTATTTTTTTCATTTTAAAATATATTTCCGTGTTCCAGAATCTCTTTGTTTTATTTGGGTATATTCAAAGGCATTTTTCTCCTGCCTCATTAGAGAATAATTTCTGGAACGGTACCATTTTTAAGACAAAGAGTAATACTCTGGAGTCTAAACATGAGGAAGAGGAAAACAAGCTGATTTATGTTAAGGCATACAGGAGTTGATAATATACCCCAGGGTGAAATAAATATTACAAAACACAATAATATCCTTGCTTTGCCTTGATATGCATTACAGTAACATTATGAATCTCTCTGTATAGTTCTGTATCCCTCGGAGAATCCTACCAGGAACGGGTTCCCATAGGCCTTGACACACTCAAAATGGGACAATCTCTGCCCTGGGGATGGGTGGGAAAGAATATAGAATATCACTAACAGTTTAAGGTCACTCCAGAAAAAAATAGTGTAGACCTAAATGGATAGTGCAGATCTTCTAAACCCCAGTCATACTGTTATCATATTTTACTCATGAGGCTGTTCTTCAGACCACCAAGCATACTCAAAAGATGCTTGAAATAAGCATTCAAAGATAGAAATATGGCCAAACATCAGGCTAGCTGTTGACACAGTTGTCTCGTCTAATAACAGCTAATGAATGTTGCAAATGAAGGTGTGGGGCTGGAGGATGATGAAGGAAGGGAAGAGAGGGAGCTACGTTATGAGAAGGAAGGACTTTCATGGGAGCAATATGTCTTACAATCTAATTGCTCTGTGTTTTATAGAACTTGATCATTAGGGTATCCTGCTTATGATACCGCAGAGATGTAATGGTGAAATAAAGCAAGAGGCTATTAAACAGAAAGTTTAAATATAGCTACAGGGACAGATACTTCATGACAACTTGACAGATGTCTTGGAGTGATCACTGGTTCCTTCATCACTAATTACAAAATCATTTGTCTTAAGGAAAGGACAAAAGAGAAGTAATTATGAAAAACATGATTCTTAAGGGATAAAAAAGATAACATCAGTTTAAAACATTGAAGCGATCATAACCATTTAGAATCATTATTAGTTTGCTTGAGCCAATGACAGCTTGGTTTTCGAAGCCAGTGGGAACAGAGCTTCCTATGCCAAAGAGAAGAAAACATTCAATTTCTTGTTATGCTAAACTTATCCTCAGACTCCAGAGATTTCTTTGATGAACAGTTCATTAAAATTTCCGACCGCAGATGAATTTGAGCTAAAATACACAAATGTTTTAATTATACATTCCTTTTTAATTACACTAATGACTTGTAATGTGTTTATGTTGGTTTAGAGTTTAATTTCTTCTCTTAGATTAGGTGGTTGACTTAAGGATTGTGCTTTTCAGTAAAATACCGTGATTCATCAATGTTTGATCATGAGTTAATCCAAAAATATTAAAGCATTGCAATCCTTGGAGGAATAGTAATGCACACACATACACAAGTACAATTGTATTTTCCTTTCATGTGCTTAGGGGCAGCTAAACCTTTGCAACAGTGCACAGCAAGGTACAAGTGTCAGGACACAGAGGCAACACTAGGAGATCTGCTGCTGTTAAGTCAGCACATAGGAGAGTCATGGGGATGTAAAAAAATGGTTCCTGTATCAGCCAAGGTTGGTAGGATGATTGGTGCTCAGAAAGGAACACAACACAGAGGGATAAGACTTGCTTTTCACACTGTTTTGGGTAGCTGTTTTTCTTAATCACAGGCATTCCCTGCCACATGTATAGAGTACAAGAATTACATATAGGTGCTTGCTATGAGATTTATGATGTTTAAAGTTGAGAATTCAATGTGGACTCTTTTTGTTGGGCTTTTTCTAGTTGTTGGGAATGTTGGCACCTCCAGAGAGTGGTTCCTATCTCTTTTAGGAATCTGTATAAATCATGGTTAATCTGCCACGAGCATGCCTTGTATCTATAGAAGATGCCAAATTGCTAGTTTAGAGACTATGCCCCACTTAGGATTACTAAATTTGTGTCATACAGTCTTAAATTCTGCTGGGCTTGAAGAATGTCTAACATGAAATGGGGAAAAAGCCTGAACCTATTTTAAAGCAATACTGATACAGAATTTGTCAGAAATATAGTACTTGCTTTACAACTCTAATATGTACTATACATAATTGGAGGGGAAAGTAACATGGTTGGATCCTTACAGGTCAGAGTACCCTGTCTAAGGACAGGTCCAGACAGCATAGTGTTGGAGAGTAGTGTTTTGCACTTTTAAAGACAATTACCTTCTGATACCTGTTCCCTGTTTCTCCTCCCATTCTTCTCCGTTAATTTTCATTGCACAATTTTCTCATGTCCCACCTACTACCTCTAGTCCTTTTCTACCTATGGTTTACCTGCTTATGAAATTTCATGAGATCTAACAGTTCAAAGAAGTGTGTCATAAGTTTAAAGACAAGAAATGAAAAAGCAGTACTTTCTAAGAAAGTGTCAGGGCAGGAAAGGTTGGGAAATTATTACTTGCTGTTACAGTCAAGTAACTGAATCAGAAAGGATGCTTAGTTAGGATGAGGAGAAAAACATGAGGATCATGAGCCAGCCCACTGGACTATACAGAAAAAAAAAATGGAAAATAAGTAAATCTCTGTAATTTTGTCTAGGTGAGTTTGTGGGAAAACTAGACCATGTCTAACTTCACCAATGTGCTCTTTAGATTCACCAGCACATGCTTTCACTTCACCAACATACTGCATCCACTCTTGATGTTTTAGAGAAGGACTGTTGCCAGAGACTTGTTAGCTCTGGGATGTTTGGACAGGCTAAGTATCAAAAAGGTAGATTGCCAGATTTAGGTAGCAGTTGGGCCCACTGGCTCAGCAAGCATTCACCATCTCAGGTATAACAACCTCATCAAATGATGTTCACTGCTGTTGGGGATGTCTTTGAAACAAGTCTGCCTCCTTATCCTCTTTCGAATCCTCCTTTATTCTTCTTCCTTGGCTTCAAGGCCAATAACTAAATAAGTAAGCATGACAATAGTCACACTGCCCAAGGGCTGAAAGTATATTGCCAATTATGGAAATTGCTCTTCTCTCATCATTTTCTTACAGTCTGCTCGCCTGCCTGCTGTCTGTAATATCTTACAAACTCTTTGAGACGGGGAGACATATTTCTTTTTCTGTGAATATACAGTCCTCAGGGTGATGGGAATCTTGCCCATGGCTATTGATCGTAATTACTCTATTTAAATAATAAAGGCATGATCTGGTCAAATCTGGGATGGGCAAATTTCTATCTCTTTTGATGATGATCCTTCAAAATCAAGCAGCAGTTCTGAGCAACATCAAATGCTGCTGTCACCCAGGTTTCCTATCTGTCACACATTTTAAGCAGAAGGGAACGTAAAAGTGACTGAGGAGACACTGGGGGGGGTGTGAAGTTATGTTCTGACAGAGACTGGCTTCATATAGAAGGAATTTGTTAGTGTCCTGCCTTATAATACGTTTTTCATACTTTCTGTAATTCAACTGTACAGGGTTTTCTTCTGCCCACAATACCATGCCTTGATGTGTTTAGGTGCTTGCATGATGTCTACCTGGCTTTTGGAGGTGCAGCAGCACAGATCCCACTAGGGAATATCACATTCCCCTTTCAGCAACATAAAATGAGACCTGTTAATTAGAGAAAAATCTCACAGCTGAATTAGTGACGTGATCACATGCTCTCACTGAGACCACTGAGGAAGATAGAGTTGTCTACCTTCCTTCTTTCAGTGAGTAGGATTCAGCTCTATAATGTGGACATTGAAGAAGTACCTGTTAAAACTCCATCTTTATTGTTTGTCCCTAGAAAAATTATACAGTGCTAGGGTGCAACTTATTTATCACAGAATAGTTCTTTAAAGTGGGTCAAATAAATTATTCCTTAAAAAATCTCTTGTCTCTGGAATCCAACTACATCTATAATGAAGCTAACTGAAGTTAGATAAGATGAAAGCCATCTGAAATGTTGTACTGTTGTATGGTGGTGCATCCCATTCACATTTACCTCCCATCCCATCCCTGCCTCCACAAAAAAATGCCACACAAAATGGCAGGTCTTGTATGACTTCATGTACTCTATGATTCCTAATCAGGATGAAAGAAATAACACCCATTGAATTCAGCTGAACTAAAATTACTAGTCAGTGGCATGTTGTTTTACACCATTCTATAGGATGGACTTATTTTTTACATTTGCTTTTATCTCCCTCTTATCCTCTCTTTTAGGTGGTTTGTTGGGTTTCTCCATGTGAAGGAAGGCAAAAGTGTGCTCCAGCATGTATATGAAGCATAGCATTCTAATACCCACTGTCACCTTTTCAGGAAACTACAGTAAGATAAATAGAGCAATATCCATATTTTACACTCTATAAAATCCAGATCCTCTATAAGAAATACCTTATGTGCAATGCATACACTTGCTAGCTTATTTATCAATATACACTTATGCAAAATGTATATAGATAGGACATTTTGGTTTAGGGATAAACCAATATTTACTTGTGGAAAGCACTCAAGTGTATGCCTGAAGAATGGAGGAGAGCCTGAAAAGGTTCAAACATTTTAGGAAACAGTGAGCTATAAAAACACAGCATATCAAGCTTGCAATTAACCCTGTATGTCCCTGAAAAAGAATAAGGGTTAGAGTGTGATTTGTAATACCAACTTGCAGGAGAACATCTCCTGAAGTTCTAAATTCTAAAAGAAAGTTGGCCACTGATGAAATATATTTCACAATAATCTTTCCTTTCTTTTATTGTGATTTTTTTTTGTGACAAGTAATCCATTTTGGGTCAATAATTGAGCAAGAATAAACCAATAATTTATTTTACAGTGAGAAAAATTAGCCATCAGAATAATCTCTCCGGGGAAGTGATGGATTCCTCAGTGCTGTACACTTTTAAGGTTCAGCTGGACAAGGTGCTGAACCATCTTGTTTAGACTCTGCTTTTCCTAAGATAGGCTGGATCAGATGATCCTTGAGGTCCCTTCTGGCCTGGTTTTCTATGATTCTGTGATCCAACAGTCCTATATCTTCATTTAGATTGGGTAGTAGGACTGTATTAGAACGGTGTTCTTTCTGAAATATTTTTAATACATCAGAATTCCTTAGAGACTGTTGCCCCCTTAAACTCTGCTAAAAAGCTAAAGTAGGTCTCAACTTCCTTACACACAAAAACTGCAAAGACAAAGGTTTTAGCTGCTTCCCTTCTTTAGTCTCCAGTTTCAGGCAATGTAGATTTTAGACATAATATAGAAACTGAGAAATGGTAACTGCTAATGAATCCTGGACCTGAATTTATGAAGATATGGGTCATTAGGCATAGCTTCAAAGTTTGTACTGTGTCAATATTTAACCAGAATTTTTGAGAGCAGACCAGGGGTTTGAATTTGACTTAAAAAGGTAAAAACAAAACAAACAAGAAAAAGATGCAACCAAAACACAACAAACAAAAAAAACAGAACAGCAAAAAAAGGAAAATAAAAGAAAAGCGAACAGTCAACAACGTGTAGGATAAAAGTTTTTGACATTTACAAACTCTTTCTTTTTTTTTTTTATTTTTCTTTCTTGATATTAGTTTCTGATCCTCATTGCACCAAATACAGGAACTGTGAATATAGATCAAATACACGTCCAAAATCAACTTTGTTCTTCCCACTGTTGATATGGTGCACTTACTGTACTAACCTTTACACTGGTAAGATCACTTTATGAGACTCATCTCTGGTTGTTTTATGAAAGTTGTGGAGAAGCGTGTTAGAGTTCTTGGAAGAGCTCAGAACTGGAATTGTTTCAGGTGAGTTTCACAGTTGTACTACCAAAAAGTTTTCCAGTCATTCTCAAGACATTTCTTATTTTATGTGAGCTGGGAGATCCATTTTTCTGAGACATTTATTGATACTGATGTCCTATTTTCCTCCCTTCTGGTAATTGCACCAGTCTGTTCAGGGGTCCAGTCAATGTAAAAAACCCCAAACCCAAAAAAACAAAAAAAGAAACAAAAAACCCAACGAAAACAACAACAACGAATCACCCCAAAGCTAAACCAACTTGTATATTTTCTATACTGAGAATGAAATATTTCCCCTGCTTTCTACACATTTTCCTCTCCTCATCATCTCTGCTTCCTTTATTTCTGTGTGTGGCTTCAACTGCCTGAATAAACAGAGTGATATTCTGAGCTGAAATTTGCTTATAGTGCAGGAACACATTGAGACATTGGAGACCCACGGATTTAAAGATCTGTGTGAACTGGTATGCATGTAATTTTCAAGGATTCTGGAAGTAGGTAGTATATGCAAGTGATTTATAAATTGGAACCCTAATCTCCTAGTTGATTCTACTAAACACCAGATTAGGTTGATTGTTATTTTGAATTAGTCTTGTTATGAGATTATAGGTGGCTTAAGGATTCACATTAAAATAGGTTCAGCTTAAAAAGGATTCTGTATCACACCAGGAACAACAGAACCTTTCAAGTAGCTCAAATTTGGTTTTTTTTTATGTGACCCTGTATTCTCATCATCAGTGTTACAAGTTCGTCTTCAAGACTATATATCCCATTTTGCCACTAATGTTTGGACTTTCAGCTGCACTGAACACTGCTGCAGACTGTTCCTTATCATTCATACCCCACTGCATCGTGCAAACTGTGTGATTCCCAGGACATTCTGCATTTATCACCATGACATACAAGACATACAGACAATCAAGTGATAAAAAACTTTAATTCAACTTCTCAAACTGTACTTTGGAATTAAAGGGTAAAGTGGAAAAGGAGAAGCCTACAGATTTGGGAATTTTATCTAAATTCAGGATATTCTCTTACAATTTGTTAGTTCAAAATTGCCTGTAGACACAGGCAAAAAGAAAACCACAGCAAAAAACTGTCTTGCTAATTAAAACACCCCTGAAGCATAGCCAGTAGGTAAGATATTTAACAAACATTAAAGAAATAGGAAAAGATTTTTTTTCTCAGATAAACTCTCCCTATGAGCTCTGAGGTTTCAAAATTGTCTTCTGGAAATCAGACATCAGACGCAAAGTCAGGAGTTTCAAGGAGGTCTCTGGGCAACTACTTGCACTTACAGCAAGTATGCTGCCTCACAGATCATTATGCTCAGCGGTCCCAGTTCTCTGAGTGAGTTCTCCTCTCCTTTTAGTTTGGATGCCTACACTTAAGGACAGCTCTCTGATGTACCTCAGGTGTCTAATTGTGGCTGAGATTGTTGTGAAAAGGGTTTGGGTGAAGCACTGGTGGGGGCTCTCTGCTCTTCAAAGCTGCTTTTAATCCAGGGCTCCCAATACTGCTCTGGCTTGTCTGCGCTCTGCTGCACTGTGTTGCAGTCTTGCCCATGCCTGGTTATGCACCCTTTTAACACAGATCCTTTCCTGGATGCTCATCTACAAACTTGACTTCCTAGCCTGATGTCAGGCATGGCTGGTTGTCCTGGATTTTACTGGCAATCATGAGACCATTTTGATGCAGGTTACTGCCTCCAGATCTGATCCTGACCTGGATTGTTTATTCTCCTTAGGTTTGTGTCAGCACTGGGAGGAACCTGTTTGCTGACACTGGATTGTCACCTCAGCCTGGTTACCCTCCCTGGACCCTGTCCACTGTCCCTGGTTGGGTGCTCTGGAACTGTGCCCTTTGTTGTTGAGACCACTGCCCTGTCTGGCTTGCCCTCATATCTGAGACGAAATAACCCCACATACCAGTGCAAGTTGGGTATTGGCTAGATAAAAAACAGCTTTGCAGAGCCTGAGATGCAGAACCTGATGGGTAAAAAGTTGGACACAAGCTGTTAGTATGTCTGCACAGATGAAATTGACTGTATACTGGGTCTCATCACCAACAATAGAGTTTGCAGTCCTGGGGAAGTAATTATGCCCCGCCATTTGGCACATGAGGGAACTTTTTCAGAGTACTACTTCCCCATAAAAAGAAGAACACTAAGAAAGTGTGGTAAGTCTAGCAGAACAGCTCCAGGATGGACAGGAGATTGTGGCTTACCATGTATGACACAGGGCTGGTCAACCTGAGGAAGAGAAGACTCAGGAGATCTTATGGTTGCCCCTGGAGGTACAAAAGAACAGGCAACAAGCACAGGGGCTGTAACACAGGAAATTAAAGATAAGGAAGGAAATTTACTGGAAAGGGTGTCAAGCACTGATTCAGAGTGATGGTGGGATATCAGTCCTTTTGTATATCCAGTACTTACCTACATGTATGGTTTGAACAATTTGTTCCAATCGAACCTGCTTTGAAGAGGAGGTTGGACCCGATGACCTCTGGAGGTCTCTTCCAGATTAGTTTGTCACTTTCAGATGAAAGAACTTCACTCAAGTCCCATACTTATCAAGATCACTAGTTCTGAATTTTGCGGTGACCAATAAAATCATAATTAGGCTTTCTAAAGAATGATATGAACAGCTATCTGTGTGAAAATCCCACTAAGAGGTCTCAGGGCAGTTAATTTGATTTCTTTTGCAAACACAGCTTATCAAAGACTATCTAAGTTATAAGCCAGGACATTAGCAAAGGTTTAAGCTACTCTTTCCAAGCCGCTGTTTCAGTTAATTCTTATTAACTCTCAAACCTTCCCTGACTAACTAGACACCTCCCTCAGAACAGGAAAGATGCACACTTGAGCCCTGCACTTCTGCTTCTTGAGAGAGTGCTGTAATTATCGACCTCTTCTGTTGCTCAGGGCCCAGAATGTGAATGCCCCTGGTTGTTATGCCTAAAGTTGAAAACACACCAATGTAGAACAAGGAAACTTGATCTCTCTGAGATTTCCAAATTTCTTTCTCTTTTGTAGGATGGAGATTTTTCTCAAGTGTTTAGTTAGGCACCATTTTAACTTTTGCATTTCAAAATTCCAATCAATTTAATTCATCTGACTTCTGAACTAAGTGATTAGAAATTAAAGATTTTTGTAGGTTTGAAATCAGGTACACTGTGCTGGCTTCTGAGATTTCAGTACCTCAGATGACTTTTGGAACACATTCCGGTTTAAGTGGAATAGCTAATCTACAAAAAAAGATGAGAAGTACAACTTCATATTTTGACACAAATGTTAACTTCTGAAACAAAACACCCTGTTTCTCCTTAAAGGTAGGAATAAACTCCAAAATCTTTATTTAAAAATGAAGGAGTTTGAGTCTTAATTTTCAAATAAAAGCATAGACAATCCAAGATTGTCTGTAGTAGAAGGCTATTTCTTCCATTCTTTTTACATTTCAAAAAAACATGGACTTCAGCTGTTTTTGTGTTGGGTGTAAATTAACTGCCAGCTGGATTCAGGGAAGCAACTTCCTTACTGCAATATTGCCCAATTAGATGACATACTGCAACTGCAATTAAAAAGTCAACACTTGCCACAGCGCAATATGAAAGATACGGCACAGAGAAATAAAGCAGTACATCAGATTCTATGGTTTAGTGACTGTAACTGATGGCATTTTAATGACACTTATATTGTGGTTTTAAGCCTTCATTGGAAATATCTAGTAGAACTAGCTGAAAGTAGCAATCATGGTTCCACAGATATTACGTTATTCTGTCTTATTCATTTAGCTGTATAATTATTGTTCAGTTTTGGATCTGAAGCCAACCCATAAGATTTCAAAAAATGTTCTGCAGGATGATGATTTTTTGAGACAAAAACCTAAACAAACAACCCTCCCCCCCAAATCCCAACAACAAAAACCAAATAAACAGACCAAACAAAAATGAATAAAAACAAATAACCAAACCAAACCAAACCAAAAAAAACCAAAAAACAAACAAACAAAAAAACCTCTGAACTCTCTATCTTGATATTTCATTTTGCCTGTGATCCTATGTTCATAAACCGTTTTTAATAGAGAAATAAAATCTGAAGAGGAAGTATAATCTAAATTTCCTATTTGTATGAAGATAAAAATATTTCCCCTTCAAAGCCAAAGTTTCATTAGACCTGATATTATCCCATGGGAAATTTTTATTCCTGATAAGGGAAAATGTTTAACGGAAACTCAAATTTAATTATATCCTCTCTAGGAAAGGCAGAGGTGTAACAGCTTTTAAAATTATTATTATTTTATTTTTATGATACTTCCTATGAGTTGCATTTAAGTCATTATGTGACAAGGAAAATTCTATAAAGACTATTTCACTCCACCATAAATAAGCCCTTTTTTAAGTAGGTGTATCTAATCTTTCAAATTTCGGGATAGTTCCCATTGTCTCTTTTGTGAAGCTACAATTCATTACAAAATATGGCAACTACATGACTCATTTTTCATTATTTATTATGTCCAAACCCAGTGGTGAATTCTACATGCCTTTTCAGGCATTCAGCCACAGAGATTTATGAGTCAGTGCAGCCCTATTTATGGGTGGAGTTTGGCTCAGAAGATATTCAGGATAATGAATGAGTTGCTATGTTTGGTATCAACCAGATATTGGGACAATGCTGCAGAAACAGAAGAAGAAAGAGAAGAGAAAGAAAAACAAAATCAACACCTGCTCAGTGATAAAGCATAGGACTAAATCCTGAAGATCTTCTTTCTTTTCTTTTTCTGATTATTTCATTTTTTCTCAGGCACAAGTCTGTGGGAATACAGAGCTTTTCTGCTTATTTGTTTGATTTGCAGGATGAATGAAAAGTGAATGAGAACTCAGATTTATTTTATTATGCTATGATTTCTTCCCAAAAGATACAAACCAGTGCCATGTTTCATGAAAAAGACTAGGAGTTAAACCCCTTAGATTTTTTGCATTTCTCCACAAATGAGTGGTATTTGTGTGCCTCTGTTTTCTTTCACTTAAAGCAGATTCTTACCATAAGACTACCTATTGTATTTGATACACTGGAATTTGAAAATAGTAATAAACATTTTAGATTAAAATAATCCCACAAGGATTACCAAATTCAGCTCCTGGCCCTGCACAGGACAGCCCCAAGAATCATGCCATGAGCCTGAGAGTGTTGTCCAAACACTTCCTGAACTCTGGCAGCTTTGATGCCATAATCCCTTCCCTGGGGAGCCTGTTGCAGTACCCAGCCACCCTCTGGGTGAAATATCCAACCTAAATGTCCCCTGACACAGCTTCAGGCCATTCCCTCGGGTCCTGTTACTGATTACCACAGAGGAGAGATCAGTGCCTGCTCCTCCACTTCCCCTCTTCTCTATTGACCCTACTCTGCTGCCACCACAGTAGAGCAGGGAGAAGGGAGGATGAGCCTGTGGCTCTGCCCTTCAGCTCCAGGTTCTGTGCTTGACTTAAAGAAACACAACAGGGCTGTGGCACTTCCTGCAAAATCCACAGTGGGTCCTGGTGCAGCCAGGAATTAACCACGTTGTCTGAATTTGCTCTAGAAGGGTCAATCTCCTAGTGGAAAAGAAGTAAAGAGCTTAATGGCAGTAGCAATTTTACCTCTTCTGCTGTTTAGTCAGTGACCTTAACTCTGGTTCCTGTGCTTTGCTTAAGATGGAAGACTTGACAATAACAGAGGGTCTTATTTGAGTTACCCGAAGACACACGATGCCAATGAACTTTCCCCTCCTCAATTTTTTCCCCACTGAACAGGGAGACTTTCAAAATCCTTCAAGTCTGTTAAGCACCAAACTGCTTTTGTTTCAAAAACACTTTTTCCTTCTTCTACAAGTCACATGGGACAATCTGCCTAATTTTTAGAAGCTTCTGGATAACGCTGAAAAATCAAAATAGCTAATTAAATTTGATTATAGGTCCACAGAGGGGTGGACAGACAGGGTGGACCCTAGTACAGATATGTTGACATCAATAGGAAATAGGGGCTCCTGGTTGGTCTTCTTTGTTCCCTCAAAATTAGTGAACGCCCAGCGAGCTGGCAGGGAAAAGAGAGAAGATAAATCACCTGGCTACGGACCTTGTGAAATGCAAGCACGTTCCACACTTCTGTTTCTTAATAAAATACACACCAGTCCCCAGGAGACATTGGTAGGGAGCTGGGAAGAAAGTCATTTTTAATGGGTTCATTTCATTTATGAATGGAACACTTTCTACATTCTTCCTCTCCCCCTCTTTTTGACAAAACCCTCGGCTTCTTGAAATGTGAAATAGGTGAAAGAAAATACAGTTTGGGACCATTAATTATGCTTTCTTATTGAGTATATAAATTTGATGTCAAGCAGGCCAGGCTGAATGGTATATATTTATTTCAAAAATATCATCTCTGTGAGGCATTGCTGCATCATCCTATTGATTTAGGTATTTTTGTTATTGTGCTTGATGCTTTTATGAAAGGCAGGCTATTAACAAACTAAATTGAAAAACTAGTGAGTCAGACTTTTCTTGGATGATCCTGAGTGCTACTTGCAGCAGCTTTAAATTGAAAAATACTGTAAAAGACTTTTTTTTTTTTTTAATGGGGCAGTCTCCTCTTTGCAATCCATAAGCCTTATTTGTTGTAAAGCAAAAAAAAAAAAAAAGGAAGAAAAAACAAGATAGAATTCTCATGCTCCACTGCAAGTTGCCTATTTTCCTCTCCTATCTATAAAAATGTTAATCTTTCCATTTCAAAGGGTCACTATTTTTGACCTTGTTGGACGCTTGTATTAAAATCCTGTGTAAAACATGGTCCTTTTAAAAGAGCAACATAGAATATTTTGTGCTCATGCAAACAGCACCCAAGAAGTAGCTGTTTGCTACTTTCCTTTCAAACACAAATCTACACAGTTAAACCTGGATGGACTGGTGTCGGAGGAACTAAAGAAATGAGACTGACTCTGTTGGTGCTGCCTGGGGCTCTTTCCTTCCTTTCTCCCTCACCCTCATAGGTTTTGCTCTGAATTCCATGATCAAAGAAAGGAAAAAATCGAAAAGGAAAATAAGTCAAACTCCTAAAATTTCACTTACTTACTCTCTGGGAAACCATAAATCACCACATGAAAGTAAGTTGCCTGAAAGGCTTGGGAACCTTAGAAAATTTGGAAGGTCCAAAGCTTGTTGCCCTTTCTTATGTAACAAAGACAAATTAGTGAAAAGTGCAGCTGTATGGACTCCATCAGTTGTTATCATGAGCCATGAGCAGTGAGGGATGGTCCTTGGCTTTGGAACATAGTTGCAGCTTAATCAATCAAGGTTAATTTTCTACCCTTGGCTGTAAGCACGGTGGAGTAATTTTTGTCTCTCTCTCTCTCCCTTTTTCTTCCCAGTACAGGATAACGAATTTATTGGGTCAGATTGAAGTTTTGTTGATGGCAGATAGCCATAAAGGGTACTTATAAAGCAGTCAGGTGGTCACTGATACTACATCCACCTAGTCTCTCATACATTAATAAGTTGCAGCTCTGAGAGTTGTACAGTCAAATATGGAATCTTCATATTTCATTCCAATTGGAATTTTTCTTCCAACACTTTTCCCAGTTGCCCTCAGAAGTCACAAAATCTTTCAATGTCCTCAGTACTTTGTGGTATTGAGTATAACTCTGCACTGCAGAAAGAATCCCTGTCTGGTTTATGGTTTGAATCCATGTGCTCCAACTGTGACTCTCAATCAGTGTCACCTTTAAGAACCAACAAGCAAAACCAACTTTTCTCCTAAGTCAAAATGAGACATTTGATGAGGGTCACAGAAAATATCACAACTATTTGTGGGTATGATTACTAACAGCTTGAATAAAAGTAGCAAATACGGAAAAATACTGGAAAAAAAAATCAGAAGACATGTTGGCCTTATTGTAAAATTCTTTGAAAAAAATCTATAGATTGTTCAGTGATCACCTCAACAAACTTACTTTTAAATGTTCTTGGGTACTGCCTAAATATATTAGGCATATATCGAATCACCAGCTGTTTGGTCTGGATTTTTACCTACACTTGAGCTGTAAGATCAGATACACATGAACCTTGGCCTCAGCCTTGAAGTCTAGCCAAATGCCTTATGGTGCCCTCATCCACATCATATCCTGCAAAATCATTTCAATAAGACCAGTCTTTTAACTTTCATTTTACTCTGAAGTTTCTAATGGCAAAATACCTTGAAGATGCTTATTCCAGTCTTTTAGTCCAGGATAGAGAGTATTGAATTTTCTATTTACCTGTTTCAGGTCCTCACTGTTAATCAAGATAGCATAACATAACAATAAAAGAAGCATATTTTTGATTTTTAAATAGAGTAACCTCAGAGAGACGACAAATGCTTTCTGTGTCTCAGGGAGGTGACCTAACCTTACTTGTGCCTTTGCTAGTTGTAAATCTGACCCCAGTTACATGTAAAATCATACTTGTTGCATTGGTATTATTGGGATGTCTTTGTAAATTGTAAACAGAACACCAAATTAAGCTTTCTTCCAGCTCACCCTTTTTCCCAAGGTTAATAGAAGATTTACAAGGAAGAAGGTATAATGTACATGAGCAGGACTGCCATTAGCTGGCAGCTGTCAGAGCATTCCAGCTGCAGTCAGACTCACCTCTCTCCAGCTGAAGGAGGGAAATGACTATTGCACCACCGATTCTGGACAGCCAGTGGAGCCGTCACCACCTGACTCCTGGGGATGATCACAGGTTCATTGATATTATTGCTCCCATTATACAAACAAACAAGATGATAGCAAGGACATTCAGGATTTGGAAGCCTAGCTTGTGATTCACTTCTGCTGACTTCCCAGGCTCTATGTTGAAATGCTGTGAGACCATGTGATTTTTACAGAGAGGCAGAAAGGTAAACAGAACTTTTATTTTTTTTTTTTTTTCATCCTCTCACCTTCTTGTCTCTTTAGCACAAGACTCTGATTTTATAGTCCCCTGTTCAAAATGGCAGGATTTCTGATCCTTTAGTTGAAGCAGTGTGTGGGCTTAACCAAAAAAACCTGATAGATGCCAGGAATAACAGAGCAGTAAAAAGATGCTACAGTGAAATATCTGAGACTCAGAAACACAAAGCCTGTCTCTTTGGTTCTTAAATAAATATATTTCTGATTTTAGTATGTTCATGGCAACCTTTTAAAGATATCTTAGGAAAAGAAGAAAATGGGTCAACCCAAAAGAAGACTAATTAGATGGACTTATCAGGAAGATACAGGTTAGAATAGTTTCACATGTAGAGTGTGGGTGTTTCAGAAACTTTCTTTTTCCAACAGGTATTGAAACACAGAAAAAGGTGATTATAAACACATCTTTAAATTTAGTCTCAGGTTCCTTCTGGGGTGTGACAAATTCAGGGCTGTGCTTCCACATCAAAAATCCTCCAGCAAACCCAAATAGAACAGACCCCATCTCTGGCTCAACCTTCTCTTCTGCCTCCTGACTCTCCTGCCTTCTGCCTCAAGCTCGACAAACAATATCAGAGTTTGAAGTTAGTTCTCTTCTCTCACAAATACCCTGCCAGGAGTTATGCCATGGCAGCAGCAAACTGGTTTTCAGAGTAGGAAAGGTAAGGAAAAATTAAGCTGATGCCAACACAGTGGGGTATATAGTCTCCATGTGTGTCTTTAAAGGGGCACCATCAACTCAAAAATCACTCTTCTGTCTGAAGCTTCCTTATCACCTGCTGTTAAAAGTAGCACTGTGAAGTATCATAGCTGAGAGAAGGCATATACGTGGAGTTTTCCGGTATATTTTTTGTTTATTTGTTTGCTTGATTAGTGTCAGTTTTCTGCTTTCTTTCATTATCAATGTCGAGTCTAAAAGCTGCTTAATTATGCTTCTGGCAGAGTCCAATCAGTCACCAGTCTGTGTGGTTTTCCATCTCGACAGAAGAGACGGTTTTGTGTGTGACTGTGCGTGAAGGGGAAGGGGGGGAAAAGGAGGCAGAGAACATAGCACAAGGAAAGGTGAAGAAAAGATAAAAATAACAGTCATCTTATAAAAATTAACCAGATATACTGAGAGCACCTTTTCTTTGAGCGCAAAGTTCAGACGAAAAGGCACAGAGTGAGTTTGTAGCAGACTCAGGAGAATAATCTGTCAAGAGCTCGTGCACTGAAGAAGTAGCTTTTGCTTCAGACTACCAGGCTACCTTCTTCTTCTGTAAGGTAGTATTTAGGAGCCAATTTTTCCACAAAATAATACTAAGCTGCTTTATACAAGGGGAGGTTTTTCATGCTAGTAAATGGAAATTGGAACCCAGCTGTAGTAGAGCTTTTTTTTGACCTATAGCACTGTATTAGGGGAATTATACTGTAGAAGTAAAAGAGAAGAAATAGCTTAAATGGCAGCCTAACCCCCAAGGGAAACCTGACTTCAGTAGTAAACTTTAACTCAATTTCAGCTCCTTTGAGGTCAAATCTACTCCAGTTTTGCTTGATTTCTTGTTTCCTTTTTTTTTGTTTTGTTTTCATTTTTTTTCCCCTTTCCCACTGACATTTATTTTGAATGCCATCCTTACATCTTATTAATTTTTTTTTTTTAATCATTAAAGAAATAAAAGATCACTCTCTTTTCACCGTCCCCATCTGGTTGAAGATGAAAGCTATGAGCTTCACTAGCCCTAGAAAGGAAATAATAATAATAATAATAGCATCTTCCATTTAAATAGCGCCTTTCATCCTAAAGCAGATTACATGTCAGGCCAATTTATGCTTTCAGTTACATGGCTATGCATCAAGAATAATTCTGTCAGAAACAGTGGTGTCTCTTTGGACTTATCCCAGAATTCATTTCTATAGAATTTAGGTATGCAGAGGTCACTGCATCATCCTACTTTCCTCCAGCAGATGTTCAGCATTCATCAGCAGCATATCAGTCCCCAGCTAGCCCAGCTCTGTCCGTACATGTTCTCTGTCACGGCTTGAGCAGGAGCACAACAGCTTCTTGCTGCACCAACCTTCAGTTTTAGTCTGTCCTCTAATGTGTCAAGGATTCTGGACACTCTGGACAAACTTTCTTTGATCTGATGGAATGTGTAGCATAGTAATGTATGTGTTTTACAAATCCCCCTGCACTGTCAGAGATGGGATCATTGCAGCCCTTGCTGAAGAGCCAAGCTGATGAAGGCCTGGGCACTCTCAGCCCTCATTATTACACAGTAGTGCAGGCAGAAAAGAATAACATAGACAATAGGTGCAAATAGAGCTGTTAAACAGCCTGGGCAAGATGCCAAGGATAGGATTCAAAACCACTTCCCACTGCTCTATCTCCTTCTCAGTGTTACTTTTTTATGAGAAATTGAAGATCTGGGGGCACAGGTTTTTTTTTTCCTGTTGTTTTATAATGCCTAACATGGGGATGATGCTTCTAAATGTTAATGCAAGAAGTTAGAAGTTATGTTCAGGTGTTACTGCAGTGTCTGTATAAACTGGAGGATGAAGGAACAACTCTATTGAAGTGCACACTTCGATGGTACACTGACTACTTGTTGGGATGAGACTAGGTCATATGTCATCCCCCAAAATGCCTTAATTTCCATGCAGTAAAATCCCAGTACAGGGCATGACTAGATTAACTATACAAACTCAGTGTGAACACTCAGGGATACAGTGGCGTAGAGCACAACAGGGTTCCCTTGCTCAGCAATCTAGACCCAACTAGTGTCACTATCTGAAGTCTTTCAGATTAGGTTAACTCAGTCATATTTTGCTTAAGAGGCCAGTGTTTTATCTTTTCTGATATAACTTCTTATTTTTGTGTCTTGCCCAGACCTTCGTTGTTACCATGCAAAGTACCCCTTTGCATTTGTCGGTTCTCCCAGAAATATCACATAATTCCATTTATGAATTTATCCAGGTAAGTTTGGTTGGAGATCAGTCCAGGATGAGTTTCCTCATGGTATCTCTGGTACTTTCTACTTCAATTTATGGTTGAAAATAGCATGAGAACAATATATTTCACAGCATTTTCACACGAAAATGAAACTTAAAAATGAATGCAGTTTTTTCTAAATTGGAGAAAATGATGTTTGGATAAAGTTCAGTTTGAAGTTTGAAGGGTGAGGATAAGGAGGATTTATTCTATCCAGAGAAATTGGTTTGGTCACCCTCAGCTATAGACTGTACGAAATTCACAATATCATGTAGCTGGTTCTTGTATAAATAGATTGTACATTTACAAAGAGAAGGATTAAAACCATCTTCCTTAATTACATCCTATAATTCATACCAGGATAACCTTGTAAAAGATCAAACAGTAATGGGGGCAGAAAGGGCTTAGTGCACAGCAGAGAAGAATAGCAAGAGTTTGCCCTCTTCAATATATAGTCTGCAAAGAGTTGTGCAGGACATGACCGCTTAGAAACTTAGAGACAAGAGCAGAGAGAGGGGACAATAACTGTTGCAGGGCCTGAAGCTGTAAATGTTTATTCATGTAGCAATCAATTCTAGCTAGCTACCTCTGATGCAGACACACATACATATATGACCTTTCTGTACCAGAATAGATCTCAATAATTTATAAGCTTCTCTACACAACATCTTTATGAAGTAGGGCGTTTTTTTCTTCTGCTGCTCTTCAGAGTAAGGGGCTGAAGTGCAAGGAGACTAGTATGGAAATGTCTTTTATTATCAGGAAATTATTCATGTCCTCAAGATACAGAAAGGAATTCAGAATTTTCCAACACTGGTTAATTTCTAGAATCTGAAGGTTTATAATTTTGAGGGGTTATAAACATTGTACTATAAAACAAGGTTAAGCTCATTCTAAACTGGTTTTTTGGTGCCTCTAAGTTTGTTTTCTTAAGTGCGGTGAGAGTGGATCAACTCCTCTACCCCATAATTGACTTGATTCCATAATGTGTTATTGATGGGATCCTCCACATAGTGGATGATGTATATTTACTTTCTTTTGGCTAAGGATCCCATACTCCATGAGTGCTCATAAGGTAAAAAGTGAGTATGCAAAAATTTTCTCATTGCCACCTCAAAAAATTCTCCGATATCAGAATAGCAGTTCCACTCTCCTTAGTACCTTATTCTTTCTTTGTGCAGCAGTACAAGCTCAATGCAGATCAGTTGAGGACACCTAGCCCATTTGTTTCAACTCAAATAAATAGATGACTGATTTGTATTTTAAGGCTGGTTCTACCCCACCTGTAAAAGACCACAGATGTGTCCTAAAATTAGCATTGTTGTCAACAGTTCAACCAACATAAGGCCAAAGAGTACAATGTTAATCCATCAGCAGCCTTTGAGCAGGGTTTAACAGAAGCTTCTAGAGGTCTGTGTGGTGTTTGTGTTGACTAGCTGTGGACTTTCATGCTGCAGTAGGAGACAAATCACATCAGTGCATCAAGTTGTCCATCAGCCGTCTTCTATCAGGAGATATCCCAGTTTTCTCATCTCATCTCAGATCAGATCAGATTCTCATCAGATTGCTGATGTGAAGTGTCAATTCAGATATTTTTCACCTTAGAGAGGGATGAGAGTTTAGATACATTCCTGGAGTTAGTTTTCCTGTTGACTAGCTCCTCTCTGCTGCCTGCTGGGCACATGGGCTTTGTAAGTTACTGCGTATAAAGTTCCTGCACTGGTAGACTGCAGACCTGACACTTGGCTTACAAATCACTTTGCTGTAAAGAAGTTTGAGAATTATCAAAGGTGGTCCAGTACTGAAGCTGAAGGATCCAGTTGGTTCCTTGTATACTTTATCTGCAGCAGCTAGCCTGCAGCCACACAGGAAAGCTGAAAAGAAACAGACTTGAACCTGTGTATTTGACTACCTTCTATCTCAGAAAAGGTTATAGTCTGAAAACACTAACATTGCTATTACACCCTGGGGTAAAGCTTACAGAAACCTTTATTTGTCCTTTTTTATCTCAGTTTAATATGACTTTTTTTTCCCCCATCCCCTACCATTTCTACAGCATCTGAATGTATCTCATCTTTTGTGTCTCAGTTTCTCCATTTTATGCTTTTCTTTTACTAACTTGCGACAATGATTCAAACCCAATGTAATTTTCTTGTGATTTCATTGCTTCAGAGGAGAGCAGAGCAAAGGACTCCGGCTGTTTATACGCAGTATGTAGCAATTAAAAATTTAATTTCCAGAACCTGTCTGCAGGTGTGGTGACATTGCCAGGAGAGTGAAGACAGGTGGTTACATATCTCTGGGTGAATTTTCATCTTTAAACCCATATACTCAGCTGAGTATACATTTGATTGTATACTAACATAGCAATGTGCTACTGTCTAACTTCTTTCCTGCGAAGGTCCACTAGCTACCAAACACTGCCGGTGTAATGTACCAGCAAAGTAAGCTAAAGGTAATGGACAGATCATTCATCACATTTGTCAAGGCCATTCCTATGTCTGAGGTTTCACTTTCATGATCCTGACTTTCTGCAGCCATTCGTGCCAGGCAACCATCTTTCTCTTTCTGTAAATCTAATCTTCAACCATAATGTTTGTGAATAAATTAATATGATCATTTTCTTACAGCAACACTGGCTCTAGCTTGCATAACTTCTCCTTAACCACCCCAATATTCTCAGCTCAATGTATATAGAGAGAAAAAATTATACTTCTTTAAGCCCTTGTTTCCCCAGTTTAAGCCAAATGAGCTATCTTATTCCTCTCTCAGAGAATGGATTCTTCATACCCAAATAATTGTTCTAGTTCAATTTAAATTACTTTTTTGTAATACCTTTTTTCAAAACAGAATGGGGGAACCACACAAAGTCACCAATTGACTTGTAAAATGGCAGCTATGCTTCTTTTGGATATACTACTATTACTACTACTATCAACTATTATTACTATCATTATCATCATCACCATCAATTCGCATTAGTAATCCTCAACTTCTGCTGGGCTAAAACACACAGCTTATATTCTTTGTTTATTCTCCTTTCTACTATTCCTTAGTATTTTGAACATAGACTACAAATGAGATAATTTGTGCCTCAATACAAGACACTGCTTTTCTTAATATGTTTATTTCTAATTCTACTTTCTTCTTTCTAGTTCTACTTTCTGATTCCTTCTGTGTTGACAAAGTGTATAACTTTGTGTCACCAGCAGTCTGAAATAACATACTCCCACTTCCAAATAATGAAAAGGGAGCAGTGGTTCTAGCCTATCTGATCAAGAACACTGTTACCCTTCCCTGATAATTCACCAGTCAGCTCCTTACACATCTATAGCTCCTCAACTAACTCCTCAACTAATCCCCATCCCCTCTAGCTTTGATAATAATTTCTAGCATGGACCATATTAAATGTTTTCTTGAACTCCAGGCAGATTAGATCTATTACATTTCACTTCTCTAGAAAAATCAGTTATCTTATCATGGAATGGTATCAGTTCAGTTTGGCAGTCTATCTTTGGTATACCCATCTATTTTTTCTTTTTTATCTTTCTATCTTTAATATTTTCTCTCAAAGTACCTTCTAAAACTTTGCTTACTATTAAGTTTAAACCCATTGGTCTATAGTTTCCCAGGTCAGGAGTCTGATTTAAAAATAACAGGATGATTTTTGCTTTCAGGGAACTTGCAAGAAAATTCCCCCCAACCCAGCTGAAGTGGAACGGTCTGCCCAAAGAATATGACATGTCTGCTCCTCAGAAAAGTGATGACCTCCTCAAGCACAGGTGATCATGAAAAGCACTGTCTTTTGAGTGTCAATTAAACATCTTTTGTTTATGCAGTTCATGAACTCACTCCATAGTGTTCCTCTTCTCACTGTCTCTGGCTTCTGCATAGGGCTGCTGCTGTCATATCTGATTCTTCCCAGTCTGATTTCAGATAGATAAGGAAAGAAAAGAAAAGAAAAAAAAAATAAAAAAGGGAAAAAATGGAGAAGAATGAGGGGATTTAAAAAAATAAACAAAAAAAAGAGGAGGGAGAATGGAGGAGAGAAGACTGATAGAAAAAGGGACAAAGTATTTAACCGAACCATACCTGTCGATTTCAGGGAGATCTATGATCTATACACATTGGAATCTTTTATGTCTCCTCCTCAGGACTTCTCCTAAATAGCACAAATTATTTTGCTGGTTTTTTTGCCCTAGGAGATTTTACTTCTCGTACTTGCAGACACCCCAGTTTAACCATACTTTTAATCACTCAAAGAGAACATCCTGAAAGATGTTTTCCTCTGTCCCAAAGATGGCTTAACCTTCACTGCATGAGTCAAGACTGTGTGTCTGCATCAAATTGCAAAGTTCTCTTCTCCTTTGCAATCTCCCTCTTGCTTTTTTTTTCATTGCCTTTTTTACAGCAGCTTTCTAAGTTACCCCATTCCCATGACACTATGATGAGTTTTGGATCATTCACGGTGTTTAAACCTTTCAAGAACATTTTCCACATGGAGAATCCTCTTAAAATGAATACATCATTGTACATGATTATCCATGCTTAAAGGAACAATCAGCAGAACAATATGTCCTGTTCTCAGTGCTGCCTGCGAACTACACTTTCTTCTTCCTATTTCTTACCTCTCCTATCTTCTTGTAATTTGTTTATCTGAATAGCTGTTGGGTTGGAAAGCAGCTGTTGGTGAATTGTCCATCAACAAGCCACAGAATTTTACTTTGAGGAGAGCCAGTACGTTTCAAATAGATTTCAGTGTGAGTTTAGTGCTCTTTCTACCCCTCAAATCATCACAGAGTCACAGTATCATTTAGGTTTGAAAAGACCTCTGAGATCATCGAGTCCACCACCACCCTCAACAAGGTTGTCAACTAGAACATAATATTGAGTACCATGTCCAGTCATTTCTTGAACACCTCCAGGGATGGTGACTCCACCACTTCTCTGGCAGTCCATTTCAATATTTAACAACCTTTTCATGAAGAAATTTCTACTAATTTCAACCTTAACCTTCCCTGGCACAGCTTGTCACTTTTTTGTTGCCTGAGACAAAAGCCTGACCCCCACCTTGTTACGACCTCCTGTCAGGAAGTTGTAGAGAGTGATAAGGTCACCCTGAGCCTCCTTTTCTCCAGGCTAAACATCCCCTGCTGACTTAGCTGTTCCTCATCAAACTTGTGCTCCAGACCTTTCACCAGCTTTGTTGCCTTTCCCTGGACATGCTTCAGCACCTCAATGTCTTTCATGTTGTGAGAGACCCAAAACTGAACCCAGGATTCGAGGTGTCTTCACCACTGTGCAGCACAGGGGGACAAACACTGCTCTGATCCTGCAGGCCCTAGTACTTCTGAAAAAAGCCAGAATGCCATTGGCCTTCTTGGCCAAATGAGCCCAATGCTGGTTCAAATTTAACTACTTTTGACCAGCACCCCAGGGGTCTTTTTCTGCTGCACCATTTTCTGGCCACTCTGCCCTCAGCCTCTGGTGCTGTTTGAGGTTATGGTGGCCAACCACAACAGGAGCCCACCAGGAAATATGCCATTCTGGCAAAACATAGCTTCCTCAAATCACTTTCCTGTCCTCTCTATTTTCTGAATTTCTTGCTCGCTTTGCCCTTCTCTTTCTCAGCGTTCTCTGGGCACCAAAAGAGCCCCAAGACTCCATTTTTCTTTCTCCTCTGCATAGCCTTCATCGCAATGATCTGAGTTTACTGTTGAGAAGTCTGCCCAAAATAGGATGAATCTCTGGAACTTGTGTTTCTCTCTCCATCACTCCCTCTGAAACATAAACTATTTCCCATACCAAATCTCACATTAAGGGTTTTTCCTGAGTGGCTTGGTCGAAGTCACAATGTAACCACGAGCCCTTGCCAGTTCTGCTGTATTAGTAGAACAGTCCCAAATTCTAAGTCAACCACAGTAAACTAAACAAGGACAGATGCACAGATACTTTAGTTAATGCTCATGGGGTGGTTTCCTTCAAGGAATTCCCCCTCAGTAAGCAGTCTCAGCATTATACCTTGCTCTGAAGCATTATGGAGCCTTTCACAGGGCAGTTGTTCCATTCCTGTTGATATAAATGCCAAAGAGTGATCCTGGATGTGCTTACATTAAGTGTACTATAAAAGTGATTTGAGCTGTTACTCTCTCTGGATTACTGGGAGTTCACAGTAGAGATTTAGTCAGACCATCTACAGTAGCCTCAAAAAGGCAATTTCAGGGTGCTGTGCAAGTTTATTATACAAATATACCCCTAAACGTCACCTGCACCTGACTTTAGCCTCCCTATTCTTAATTCTTTTCCCCAACCTTGCTGCAGATGCTATTTTTTCTGAAAATAAGTGCTTTCTTAACCACTAAAGAACTGCTCGTATAGGAATCTTCCACAGGTCTCTTGTTGTAACTATATCATATTACACAAACATTAAAGGATTATTAACTGAGTTGGTTAATTCTCTTTTTTCCTACTTTACTGTTAAAGATGTGTGCTTGTATGTCTATCTGTATTTATATACAAAAAATAAATCTGCAAAATTGAGATTTCCATCGAAAGTCTTTTCTAGTAGTAAAAAATTCAGAAGATTCAGCCTTCTGGTTTTGAAGTACAATGTTTTTAAGTCGCACGTTATTTTAACAAAATAAGTACTTTTACCTCTGTTTATGTTTTATCTTTTTTTCTCCAATATTTTATTTTTTTTCTCCAAATAGAGTAAACCTTTTTCATGCAGCCTGCCCTCTTCCTTCAGGCACAGAGGTGTTCTCAGCGCTTTTCCCCATGTTGTAATATTTCTACAAAATGGGAAGTTCATGTGACAACTACAGCCAAGTCAGCTCAAGACTTGCATTCAACTTCAAGTTCACAGTTCAATGGAAACAACGCTCAGTTTCAAGTTCCTTATTGTGCTGCAGTTTTTCTTTCATGAATCACGTATTTTTCCTTGAGCAATAGCAACCAGTCTGATTCAAACCGTAGTAGAAAAAAAAAAAAAGGAAAAAAGCTTTCATTATAAAATATAAGTTTTGAAGAGGTTACACACTTCAGCTGTTTATGCTTAATATGTCAGCCAATTTTATCTAGCTAACAAATTGATATTTATAGTTATATATTTTTCTTGTCATGATATGGGGTTGAGGGATCTTCTGATAATTTGTTTTGTTTTGTTTTGTTGGTTTTTTTTTTTTATTCCTTCTTTTTTTGTTTTTTTTTTTTTTTTTTTTTTTTTTTCTTTTTCCTTCCTCATTACTCAGTTATTTGCATATATTTTTTTCACCAGATAGGAAACTTGAGAAAAGTTTCAGGTTTTCCAAATTGAGTCATTTGTGTGAAGCAGTCTTCTTAAGTACTTTTCTAGACATCTTAGGCTTGTATATTTATAATCACTGCAAATGTCTGCATAAATAGACATACACACATACACACACACACACACACACACATGTCCATGACTGTGTGTATCCCTGTGAAGTGTCCTGCATATGATCTACAGTCATTAAACAGGGATTATGAGCATTATATTGTTGACTAAGGTAAGAACCAGTTCAACTAATTTTATACTGCTAAAGTCTGTGTGTTTTAATAATTCATTTTGCTTGGTTTCCTATACATTCAGTGGAGAATGTAGTGGGTTATTCATGTCAGGTCACATAGGTATTGACCTTTAGCTGAGGCTGTGGATGCCCTGGAGAGTCTTCCTTCATTCCAATATGTGGTAAGGACATGTGTGACGCAACAGCTCATTTTTTGATAGAAAAACTCAGCTCAGGTAGATGTATATTTAAATGCCAGCTTTTTTTTAATGCCATGTTTTAATAGGGAAGATACATCATGAAGTTTCTGAGCTACTCCAACTTAGGCTATGCTGTTTCACTTCTTTGTACAAAAGTCTGAAACTGAAGATTTTGCTCACACGAGCAAATTGAATTGCACAAAATGCTTTAGTATTCATGGGATTTGTCTCCTTGTTTGCTGTGCAGCATCACAGGTCAGAGATAAAAATCAAGGCTGCATCCCCATGATTAGGGAAGTGATTTTTGGTGTCCAGGCACTGGGACCTTCTGGGAGAAAAGTCACTATATAAATGTGAAGATATCACTGATAGTTATTATCAATAATAATACTACTAAACAAAAATCAGAAAGAATACTAGCATTCTGGTGATGAAAAAAATATTTAGCCGCTGGTCTTTTCATATTAATGAGATTCGATTTTTCAATCAGTATGAAGGACATCACCTGTGCTCCTTGCCTCCAGGTTTATCTACATGGGTGGAATAGATTCTGAAAACTAGCACTTAAAGAACTTTCTCAGAAAGATATTTCCAAATGTCAGCATTTTCTATTACTTTGTCATTGACTTCTAATGTGTTTTCAGAATGATTTGGTCCTTTCTTGAGTAAAGAAGAAAAATGGAAATCGAAAAAAACTTATATCGTTCATTATTATGCAGCTTTCATATTGCAAAACACAATTTATAGCTAAAACCTCACCTTCCTTTCTGCTGTGCCACCTCAAATGTCCAATGCTAAACAGAAAGTGCTATAAAAATGTCTGCCCTCACTCTATGAGATTCAAATAATTGACAATAAAGTGGAAAACTGTTAAACATGTAACCTTGGCACAAGTTCCATGGAATATTTATTCTCCTGTTGTTATATTCTTTGGTTTGTTTGGTTGTTTTATTGGATTGTACTCTATCCAGTTGTGCCTTGCAGCTTCTGTGTGTGAGTCAAATGCCTGCAGTGGGACTCATGGCAGAAATAAAGCAACAGGAGACAGCTCATAGACGCTGAGTGTATGTGCTGCAGACTGCCTCAAAACTTTAGGGACCTGTAACTATCTACTCTGAGGGGCAGGACTGTGCCACACTACCTAGGAGGAAACTGTGGAAATCATGGAAAGTTGGATGGGCACGATTGTTTCCTATTGTCTGCCACTCTGAGGCAGAAAATTACCCCATGGAGTTCAGCTACTGATCTGTGCTTGGACAGATTCTCCAGGTGATGAGTAAGTTCAGGCTGGAGCCCAGATGGCTCCTCACTGGGTGTAATATTGAGTGAGTAGCTGCTGCAATCCCACATACAAGTGCAGCAACACTCGGTAGGACAATGGAGAGTGTTTACTGTTTCTTCCCCCTGAGCCCACTTTCCTGTGAGTTTAAATGTTACCATTGCAGCCCAGACCTATAAACCCAAAAAAACCCAGAGGTGACAATAAACTAAATCTGAAAGAATTATTGTGTTTGAAAAGATTTTAAACATCCTCTGTACCACTTGCTGCTTTTTGGATTTTAAACATCCACTGTACTGCTTGCTGCCTGTTGTTTCTGGATCTTAAGCATCCAACGTGCTGCTTGGCTGCCTGTTGTTTCTCTACTTTTGTGAGATTTTTTTTTCCTCTTTCCAGGCTAAGACTGTGAATTACAATTTTCCCCAGAAAAGAAAACTCAGAATGTAACACTCTCAGAAATAATATGTGAAACACTATATTTCAGAAACATGGTGGGTTTTTTTCAGTTGTTGTTGCAGAATTCCAGTGTGGTTCAGTGTGACAGAAAAAAAAAAACAACAGGCAAATGAGAAATGACAACAGCTGTGACTATATGGACAAAGATAAAAATAATAATAATAGAATAAGGAATATAAAGAAATCTACTAAATTCAATTAGAATAAACAAAGATTCTAATGCACTGGTTTCACTGATGCTGAGTGGACTAAGATTTGATGGAGCGGCAACGAAGATGAGCTTTTTCACGACACTCAAAATGGAGAGTTCTCAGTGCCCTTAACCCCTTGGTAAATCTGTGCTGGTACACTCTTATTTCCATCACTGGGATCATCTTTTGTTTGTAAGGGATCAATCCCTATAAGTAAGACTGATTTCCAGTGTGGTTTCTCTGCACCCTGAGCCTTGAGAAGTAAAGAAAAACACTAACACTGCTGCTTCCTTTGAGAACGCACGCAGGATCACTCTCGAGGAGAAAAGACAATGCAGAAAAAATTGTGTCTTGCCAATACCATCCAAGGAGTCTTTCTGCTGTGCCTTTTGCAACCAGATTTGTTTGTCTCACATTGGCCTCTTTAGCCACCAGTGTGCTTGTAGGAGATGTGGGTAGAGCCCTTCCCAAATCTTCATTCACGAAACCTAGCCATGATGATGATTCTACTTTGTCAGGTGATCCTAGAAAATCCATCTCCTTTAGTTATTTAGATAACTAAATCAGCTGGAGATGATCTCCGACAGGAATTTACTCATTTTTAAGCACCTGACTTTACAATCTACGTATCTTTGAACATAAGGCATAGAGAGAAGAGTTAGTTTATCCATTTGATTGTATTCTGTTATGATGTGGGGGGGTTGTTGCTCTTCAGGCTTTTTTTCTCCTTTTTTTCCCTCTTTTTGTTCTTGTCTCCCCATTTTGGGAACAACATGAGATATTCACATAGACTAGTATGGTTAATTCACAACCTTCTTATACAGTGATGGTGAGAGCTATGTCTCCCTGCGGGACAATTCCGAATCCAGACAGCATTCCAAATCACCCTCTGGAGGTTCTTTTTCAATAGGCTTTTCCATTGCCTATTGAACAGAGACTGATACCCATAAGATTAACATTAACCTCTGTGTATTTTATGTTTCCCAGCATGAAGACTTTGTATCGTATATAAACAATGGAACTACAAATTATTTTGATGAACTACCTCAAGAAGAATAGGAAGTATGTTACATTGCAAAAGTTTTCTTGTTTAAGAAAATCTTTGTTTCTTTATAAAGGATATGTAGCCAGTTTCCTATGAGAGTCAAAGGAAAATAACTGCTTTTCCTCAAAAAAGAGGATGTAAAGTAGAAGTGGTTAATAATAAGAAGAGGTTAATACATGATGAAAATGCCCAATGTAACACGATAATTTTCAGATCTTGATTACTTTTCTCTAGCAGCTTCTAATTCTTGTCTTGAAAAAAAAAATATCGAGATCCCCTTTGACCAAGTTGCAGCTTTGATTTCACAGTCTCCTAAAACTTCTCAAGTATAATATTTCCAGAAAAAGTTAATCCAATTCCTCAGTTACAGGAAGAGTATAAACGAGTAAGTTCATCTGTTTATTTTTATGTATTCCTCTGACCAGACTTGGTCTAAGAGCATTGGTGCTACCAGGATCCTCTTGCAGCACTAAAGAATAAAAAGTAGTAGGAGATTGTCCATAAAAAGGCCCTGAATGTTATTTTTCTGGTTTAATCCTGAGATTTTTTCTTAGAAATTTCACAGCAAGGAGAATCACAGTACATGGAGCTTTAATATAGGGCAGATTCTCAAAAGTGGGCTGAGTAACTCCTTCTGCTGAGGCTGTCACCTACTTGTTCTTTTATCAACAGTAAAAAATCCTTATAAGCCTAAAGATTTTTTTGACTATCTTTGACTTGGGGTATGCTTTACCCCATGATGCATCTTTTTTCTCTTGATAGGTGAATGGGAGAGAACAAAAGGCAGGGTCACAGATAAAAACAGGTTAGGCACTATACATTTCACAATGCAACTTACCAAGCCTTCAGTAACCAAGTCACTCAATACAACTTTGTCAGGGAATGGAATTATATTCTTGGCACAGCGTCTTCATTTTTAAAAGCTGCCTTCTATTGTGTTTGTGCATAGCTTCTTCTTCCTGGGACGCAGCATGAGATATTTTGACTGAATATCTTGCATATGTAATGCTATACCCTTGTTTAGCTTTATTGATCAGTGAATCACAGTATCCCAATTGAAATATACAGCCTAATTTAATGTCCTTTTCTTTAAATAAGGACAAGACATAAAGCTTAAGAAAAAAATGTTGAAAAGGCAATAATAATAATAACAGTTTTTAAAATTCTGCTTGTTTTCACTACCTTCTTACTCAATTAGGAAGTGGTGTTTCTCTGATAAGATGGAGAAGCCAGTAATATGATAGGAAGTCATTAATATAATATAATCACAGCCTAAGATCAAACTCATCTCCTGTCTCTTTACCTTGTCAAGTGTTTCAATATTTTATGTTGTAATGTGATGACCAGAACTGATCACTGTAATCTAACTGTGGATCTGACTAATGCATTGTGTAATCAAAGATTTTCATCTGACTTAAATTCATTTGCATTTTCTTGCTCTTATTGTAAAAAGGCACCCCTAAGACTTAGTGTGGTTAAAGATCAAATTTCATCATAATTTCTGTTCTGGAAGGCTGTTAAATTCCTTTTTGGCCTTGAAAGTCTGCATCAAATGTTTAGGCATATTTACTTTTTCTCTCTGTTTCTTTTTCTCACTGTCATGGATTTTCTTCCTTTCTCCTGCTCATATTTAATTTATATATTCTTTAAAATTTGCCTATTTATTTCCAGGAGGACACGAAAGAAATATGAGCAAGTGCTCTTTATCTCTTTCTCTCCCCTTATTTTTCAAATGTCTTCATTGTTATAAATATAATTTATTTTATGTATTATTATTTATTACTTTCTTTTGATTGGTAACAAAAAAGGTTAATTCCAGTTAATGATAAGAAGAAATAAAAAGATTATGACCTGTACCATCTCCCCTTTCTCCAGATGATATATGAGGCCTTTAGACAAATTGATGTCCAGAGCAAACCTAGATAGTCCCTTTCATGTTGGTGCTGCCCTGAAGATCAGCAAAGGATTCAGTTCCTTACGTTGAGGTGGATCTATCACACTCTAATAAATCTCCCAGACATCCAAAATCCTTTTTGCAAAACTGAAGATGGCTTTTTCGCCCTTTCTTGGAATAATCTTCTGCTCATACCTGAGTTCAACATTGTTACAAATCTCGTTAATTCAAGTCTAGTGCCAATGGTACTAAAGGTTTTTTTTTTTCTTTTCTTTTTGTAGGTTTTCTTATGCTATGCACAGTAGCTGAACAACAAGGTGTTGTGAAGACTTTCTGACTAGCAACCTCTTTCTCTGTTGTACACGTGGAATGCAAAGAGAGCAAAGAGTTGCATCCTTAAACCCTGAACACCTAATGCACAGGGCTGGGTAAGAAATAGCCTGGTAAACATGTTTGTTCTATCAGTCCCAAATCTTTGCCATGCTGAGTTGCAAAAAAAAGGGAAACTCATTACACTAGATTATTCAGTGCTTTTATAATCAATCAAAATATTTAAATGCATTGTTTGAAAATGTTACATTTCTGTATCAAGCTTTTCTTTGAGGTTTTTCTGTTCTTGTTGTTTTGAATTTTAGATGTGCACCTAGAACCACAAAAAGAGTATGTCCCTCTTCACTTAGAAATCATGAAAATGTTATGGTTTCTCCATTCCAAAGTCTAATATAGTTCCGTTACTTTAAGTAAAGAACTTTTAGCTAGGTTGGAAAAGGTAACTCCAAAGAGAATCTGTCTCTGATTTGGGAATCTACAGCACCATTCCTAATACAGCAGATGGAAAGTTGAACATTTTTATAACTACTTTGTCAGAAGAGTTAAATTTCCATAGGTGAATTTCAGAGTATTAACAAAAGACTGCAGGTTGGACTTGTCAATTGACTTGAGCTATAGCCCTGAGCTGTTGGTTTGAGTAGACCAGCTAAAAGCACATAAAGGTGAACACAATTATGAGTGCCTACGGTGGGACCCCAGCCACAAAACTTAGTAGAAGGCATTTATCTACATCCTCAAGGGAAATTTGAAAGTACTAACCAGGTACACTAAATCAACAATACTTTACAGTTTCCAGAGCTAACATTAGGGCCACATTTTCACTTAGGGATTGTAAGACCTTCATGAGAAGGATATAGAAATAAAACAATAATATTAATAATTTTATGCAAGGGGTAACAAATACACAAATATATAAGAAATAAATTCCAAACATTCTTGATGTTTAACTGAAAATTATAACCTTTTTATACCTTGTTTTTATCCCTCTTTCTGACTTTTATAGAAGACATACAATTTTCCAGTTAATGTTCGAAAGCAGTGTTAAAAAAGCCAAATAAAATGTTTTCATCCCCTGTTTCATTCTCTAGGACTTTTTGCTTCTGAAGTGGCAATTTCTGTGTTTCTCAGTGCTAACCTAGTGGACTTAATAGCAAAGCTTCAATAAAATGACCAAGAACCCTGATATTTCTCTACTTAGTCACAATGGTACTTTAGGTTAAACAATCATTGGCTCAGTTGTGAAAAATGAGATAAATTAAAATTATATTCTTCGCGAGGACCAAAGACTTGGCAAGTAATATATTGAAGAAATTTCCTGGACATAATGGGTTACATTAATTTTCAACTGCAAAACAATTCCTTCAGCATTATTTTTCAAGCAAGAAAAAAATCCACACAACTTGCTATTTGCTCTATTTATTTCTCACTGAAAAGTGAAAACACATTTCAAAGAAGGGATTAAGAAAGGCATACCAGAAAATATTGTAAAAAAAATTAATGTAAAGTATTTCAGCTAATTGGTTACCCACATGCTTTCATCCAAATGTGGTCAGTTTTAGATATGACGGAATATAAAAAAAATAGTCTCTTAATTATTTTCATCTGAATATAGTTTTCTTGTTTATTTTAAACAAACTTTTACAGAAGTCTGTCTGTCTCTCATGAAACTCCTTCTTTACACCCATTATAGTTCTGTGTCACTTGAATAACTTGAAGAGAATGCCATTTCTGCCCAAGGGTTCAGCCCTCAACCTCTTCCTGCACAACAACTGATAACAAATGTTGTTGTTCTCTGATCACAATGGCCTCTTGCTACCCTGTTTAAAATGAATTCAGTGATTACAGACCCGTTTCAGTAACTCAGGTCTTTACTCACTTCTGGTATAAATTGGCATTGCTGTGTTGTAGTTAATGGATCTGCGATGACTTTGATCAGTTGAGAATTCAGCCATCAGGGAGCCCATCACTCAAGCTATCCCTGAAATTGCTGTTAATTGAGACCTCTGTGGGCAGTGACAGCAGAGAGGCCAAGGTGTGAACGAGCAAAGGTCTAATCTCTGATCCCTTCAAGGAGTGAGCAGAAGACTGAGCAGAAGAGAAGTCAGAGCAGGTCACACCAAGACATATCCAGTCCTAATTCCTAATTCCAGCACTGGCGAATCGCAGCTGCCCGACGAGGTAAATAAGATTAGGACACACATTTTCCTGATGTGTTCTCACAGACATCAATGGTTCATGTGCACAAATTTCTGAGCCATAAATGACTTCTTTGTAGAACACAGCTCATTACAACTTTCTTCCTTCAATATCTCCTTTTTATCTTCATTTTGAACTTGTGCATCCATTTTTCATACAGTGCATTCTACAACTTAAGACTGGACTAAGTAAAAAAAATTATATTACTCATTTGCAGATATATGGACCTTGCCACAGCTTGTTATCTCAAATTTTTTGTGGCTAAACTGAAGTTAAGTGTCTACTTTTGTACTTAAAAGAATAAAAGTACATTTTTTAAAAGGAAAAACACGATATCAAAACAGGTGTATCAGTAATTTGTGTGGACCCTCAAAAATATTGAAGTTTGCCAGCCACCAAACTAATTGTTCCAAATGAACCAACCACCTCAAATATACTCCAACAATTGGTAAAGGTCCTTATTTATTTGCACTGGTAAAATTAACCAAAAACCTGTCTTGATATCTAAGGTTCAAGATAAGCCGTGATGGCATTTAATAAATAAAATAAAATAAAAATCTGAAACTGTCATGAAAACATGTCTGTTGACAATATTAATATAATATTAACATTCAAATAATTCATGGATCATCACTGTTTTGAGCATATCATCATTTGACCTCATATATCTTGGATGAATGGACTGCTTGGTCAACATCAAAGGCAATCTTTACTGTGACATGGAATGCTTCTACGCTCAGTAGTTTATAAGATATAAGAGAAACACTGTTTTGCTTTACATAACTTAGCCTCCTCATTCAGCCATTTCTTCTTTAAATTTCTCCCTTAAACGCTATTAAAAAAAACGGGGGGAAAAAGTTGTGTTTTTTTTTTCTTTTATGCAAAAATGCCAACATTGAAAAATGACTCTCCATTCTAAGACATGGCACAACTTAAATATTATCACTGAATGAATAAACATTGAATTATTCAGACTGGAATTGTAAAAGTAAAAATGTCAAAAAAATCTTAAAATTAAACAATCCAAGGGGAATATACATCAACTTTTTACAACCGTTTTTATTGTGTTTGAAAAATGCATGGTTTTTCTTGAAGGTCATTTTGAAATGGAAATATCAGTGTAAGCTGACTGCTTCATTTCAGTTTGTCAAATCAGGGCATTAGTTAGAATAAATAATATTGATCAAAACACATTGCCATCAAAAAATCTTCTCACAGAATTTTTTACGATGTTGATTGTTATTCCTTTTTTGGTATATTTACTCATGTTAGTATCTGTGCAACATCACTCTCTACTATTTCCTAATAGATTTTTAATATGGATATATTTATTGAATTTATTCTAAAAAATGGAGATTAAAGTGTATTGAATGGTGTTCATTTGTTTCTGATTTATTTATGGAACAAAGTTGTGGAGTATTATGGGATGTCTCAAAGCAGACAGAATCATATGGAAAAGCTGTCTTCATGGTTTTAAATACAGTTCAGTCTCAGCTCCTGAGTAATCCAACACAACTTGAAAAATAAACACAGAGTCGATAGAACAGTGTAAGAAGAGGAAACCAGAGCGAAACACTATAAACAAGCAGTGGTTTTGGAGGGTTATTTCCATCATGAGCTGTGCCACACATTTCTTAGACATGTCATCTAGGTCCAGAAAAATCCATCCTATTGCATTGGAGTATAATTCCCATAGCAGTTAATAGTTGACAGAGAAAAAGGCAAGTCCAGGAAATGGTTCGCCCTGTCTCTGAGATAAACAACCTTCTGGAGACACCTAGTCATGCTCTGTCCTGACAACAGAGTCCAAGGAGACTATATTTTTATTTTAGGGTCTTGATTAAATTCATAGGGCCACGAGGATGGTGAAGGGTCTGGAGGAGAAGCCGTATGAGAAGCAGCCGAGGGCACTCAGTCTGTTCAGCCTGGAGAGGAGGAGCCTGAGGAGAGACCACATTGTGATCTTCAACATCCTCACGAGGGGAAGTGGAAGGTCTAGTACCCAACTAGATCACCAGTGGCAGGACCTGAGGGAACAGCACAAAGCTGAGTCAAGCAAGGTAGGTTGGATATCAGGAAAAGGTTTTTCACCCAGCAGGTGGTTAAGCACTCAATCAGACTTTTCAGGGAAGTGGTCACAACATCAAACCTGTCCAAGAAGCATTTGGGTGATACTCGCAGGCCCACAGGTGGGATTCTTGGGATGTCCTGTGCAGGGCCAGGAGTTGGACTCACTGATCCTGATGGGTCCCTTCCACTTCAGAATATTCAATGATTCAATAAAATTAAGTCACAATTTCTTGGAGCCTCTTAATACTCCTGTGGAGATGAATATCTAAAACTATACACTAATAGGAGCCATAGAACTGCTTTAGATGATAGCTAAATGTCATCTGAATAAGTTAATTGATGTCTGTGACAAAACGAGATCTTTGTTTTCTTTGACATGTTTGACATGCAAGACAACATTGCCTTACCTAAGGTACTGAAAATTCAGATATGATTAAACTTCCAGGTGTGTTTTGATTCCAGAGAGTGCACAGGAAGCAGAGAGATTAGTATCTGCACAATTAGAATTTGGTATAGTCATGGTGTTTTGTGATGGATGCTGCAAGAAAAGAGCCCCTGACACCTTCAACAACGAGCCCCGCTTTAGTTAGTTTGGCCTAAGTGTTTCAGATACATGAACACCTGTCCAGGCAGGTCTTGTGAGGCAAATGGTAGCATGAAAGCAAAGTGTGAATGGGATTTAAATATCGTGTCAAGTTCTGCAGCCTCAAAACTGTACATATTTTGAAGAGCATGAAAGACTCGTTTATAGCAAGTTAATGGCTACAAATCAGCGAATTTTTTATAAAAATTAGGCAAATTGAAAGAACAAAAATAAAACCTACTTAGGGCTCTAAGAACATTGTAATGGAAAGGATGTTTCAAGATTATTGGGGTTCAACCCCAAGCAAATTGACAAATACTTAGCTTGGAATAACAGCTTCTTCCTTTTCAAATTTTTCATCACAATCATAAGAGTAGACCGAATGGCTAAAGCCTATACAGATTTAAATGTTTGAGAAAAAAAAACAAATATTTGCACAAGAAAAGTCAGAATGTAACTTTTCAAAAAACCTTGCAAGAAATGCTGATAGTTTCATATTTTTTCCTCTGAAAACTGTCATTCCAATAATTTGGGGAGGTTTAACTTCTTATTTGGAAAGAATTAAATTTTGCAGTTAATTTGAAAGGTTTTAAATTCACTACTTAATACACTAAAACACTTGGATTCTTTTCTGATTTGCTATCATTATTTGGAGAACCTTAATATCAGGATACAAAACATATTTTCAACTAGTTAACATCATACCTGAACGAAGATGAAAAATACCCAGACTGCATTATCATTTATTTTCATTAATAGCATATATTTTTTATTTTACATTTATACATTAATTTTAATTTTTTAATGCTATTTATATAGTTGGGGTCACCTGTAAAACATTTAAAGAATTTCTGGTCATTGTCTCTTTTCAAATACAGTTTTGTAGTGCTTCTCATCTCTTTCTTTCTCTTTTTATAAGCAATTGGTGAAGTCACTGATATTTTTAACAATGTGTCCAACACCAAAGCTCCTCAGAGAGTTAGGATTTCATGCAGTTTGGGGCTGATATCTCAAGCTTCAATATTTCTAATCTCAGCTAAGAGGACTTTGATCTTGACTCATTGATGTAAAATTAACCAACCTGAATTTGTTTTGGTTGAGCTGAAGAGTCTCTTTGAGGTGTGGGATTTTCAAAGAATTTTAAGGTCACTTCACATGCAGTTACCACTGACATACAAGTTTCTAGGCTGGAGTAAACAGGGGCTTTCTTCACTTTGTTCCCTTAAGCCTTATTGGAGTTCCGGCCTCTCTTTCTCCAAGTACTAACACAGCATTGGATACCACTAACACTTCCCTGTCTCTCAGGTTTTGAAGTGGAGATTAAAAGCTAGCTGACAACAAAGGGTTTAAAATTCATGCTGTATTGTGCAGCAGAAACATCACAAGTGGACTGGCTGCGTATCCAAACCTCAGCCTCATCCCAACATGAGTTACAACTGTAAAAATGGGTCTTGAACAGAAAAACTGTGCTCTTTCTTTCAAAGGCGGTGTGATCCAGGTACTGACCCTACAGTGCATCACCAGCAGATATTTATCTCTGAAGTCCTAGAGATGCGTCAGTTCCATATTTTGCTGCTGACATAATTTTGACATTTGTTTTATTAGGTCTGACTTCGTACTAACCTTCATTTTATTGCTATGGCCCAACTTGAAGAGAGAGACTAATTTACAGTGGGGTCTATCAACCTCTTTTGGAACAGTTTTCATAAGCCTAGACAGCCATTGGGATTTATAGAACTAAATGGCTTGGTGAAATACAGGGATCCATGCCACACGAGCTCAGAAGGAGTGATTCCTCATCCGAGAGCAGAGCCTGTGTTCTGTGAGACCTGAAATCCATCGCTGGAGCTGTGGCTCCAGCACAAGTTAACATCTGTGAAAGGATATGGAGTAAAGTATGGCCCCTTATGTCACTGCCACAGCTGGGCTTCCTGCAGCTTAATTTGCCCTCTCAGCATGTTGCACTGATTATAAATACAATGCTGCTCTTGTTGCCAGAGGCCATGACATATCGCTTGGCACTCTGCAACCCTCAGAACAAATTTTTCCCTTTCCCTGTTCACCTCAGTCAATCACGGCTTCAGAAAGCAGCCCTCTGCCACCCAGCATAGGATTACATGTCATTTATAATTTTACTCGCTTCAAAAAGCTAATGCTTAAGTTAATAAAGTGGAAAGATAGCAAGTACGGCGTCCCAACCAGGGAGAGGCAGATTGAAGTTGTTGTTGTTATTATTTGGGTTGTGGGGTAGGGGTGAGGAAAAGGGAGACATAAAAATAAAGAGCTAATAGCCTCTCTGGTGTCAAGAAGAAAGAGAAAAGGAAGCAGCTCTTCAGTGAGACATAAAATATTAATAGCTCTCATTGGGAAAAAAGCTGCTCCTTTTTTTCTTTTATTCATTTAAAAATATATATGCATTTCTAAGCATAAAGTTTATGTAAGTGAAAGCCTTCTGCTAGGTGTTTTATTACATGAGAATTCTGAGAATTTCCTACACTGGTTGTAATTTACCTGATGGATGAAACAGTTGCATAAAGTTTGAAAAGTACAGACATTTTTCTAATTTCAATCCAAATCAGTTACAGTTTGTTTGTGCCTATACTGTAGGAACTGGGGGTTTAGTAAATTTGCTGAAATATCTTTTCTTCAAAGATAAGCTTAAAAGAGATATGATGCTATAATTCAATCACTGACAATACTTGAAATTCAAATGTTTGGTGGCAAGGGGAATTACTTTCAGTTGTGTAATGGAAGGAATAGTTTTTGCCGAAGTCAACTGATTTAAATATAATTGGACGAGGTTCATAATGAACTGAAAATTAACAAAACTATTAATCGTATATCAAGACAAATTGAACCAGTAAACTTTATTGGGCAAGTCAGATAGGATCTTAAATACAGCAGCAGAAGCTGCAGATAGCATTTATAAGCAAGCAAACAAACAAAACAAATGAAAAACCCCAAACAATTAATCCTTGAAAATGAGTACTCTTTTGCATAGTAGTTAAAACTACATAAGAATTTCCTTTTTTTTATTTTATTTTAAAAAATCTATTTATATGCATTCTTTAATTCACAGGGGTCTAAAATATCTGAATGTCAGCAAACAGTAAAGGTATGGTTAGAGTAGATATGTACGTTAGTGGTTTAACTTCAAGATGTACACTTAAGTGCATTACTGATCTGCCTAACCAACTCATGTCAATGTATAATTTATTTCCTGATGCAGAGCCAGCAAAAACATAAGACAAACTGTGTACTCACTAACTTATCAAAAAAACAGAACACAAATTACTCCATATTTTGTCTACAGTTAATCTCCTTATTCATATATATTGTTTTTGACTAATGCATAAAAGATATGTGGATATGTACTCAGAAGATTAGAAAAGCTGTGTATTGGGCTCATAACGGTTGTACAAAAGGTTGATTCAATGGCAAGATCTATCCAGATTTATATTAAACATATATCTTTATATGCAACCTGTAGTAACAGGTTATTACTTGTACCGCACACCTACTGACAAAAATACTGTGACAAAAGGAAGCAGAGTATCCAGAACACTGTTTAGAAGAAAACAGAGATTCAAAATATGACTTTCTGACAAAAAAAGAAGTTAGTGTCACTCTTGTTCAAGACTTGAGAGAATTTGATCAAAAAGCTTCACATCTCCCATGTGCAACTGTCCTTAGTCATGGGCTATTGGATAATCTAAGATCACTATTTTTTTTTATATATTTCCCTTTGGTTTTCTGGTGGTTGGTTTGTTGTGGGCTTTTTTGACTTCTTTTTTTGTTTGTTTTTTTGTTTTTTTTTTTCAGAATTGATCAGTTGTTTTTTTTTAGTAATAAATCAAGAAGTTTTATTTTACATTTACAGTGGAATGAAAACAAATTTCAGATTTTTTTAAACATTTTTTTTCAAATATTTGCATAATGGCCTGATTACTCTCCTATTTGACCAAGATCTATATCCAAGCAAATCTTCATCTCATGTAAATTGTGCAAGTTTTCTTGATTTTGCTCTGGGTTATCCCAAAGGATAAGAAGTTGTGATGTCCTTCAAAATCTCTAATATAGAAAGCAGAGACAAATTTTGAATAAGGCTTTCACTGGTACTTACTTTTCTACTTTCATTTTCTGAAACTAAGACTGTCACATTTTTAAAAAATCTCATGTACTGTACTTTTTGCACCTCACTTATCTCATTTGATCAAAGCAAGCAAGTTATCTTCACTTTCTGGTTCCCAGTGATTAGGCACACAGAAAATATTTTTATTTTCTCAAACTTATGTGAAAAGTGCTGGCCCATGAATTCTAATTTAAAATTAGTACCACCACTTCAACATTATCTGAACTTAAAATGTACAAATAATGACACGGGAACACATGCAACCGCTTAGCTTAATATCCCTTCTCACACATGCAGTAGGGTCTCAGGAAACAATCTTATTTTGAAATAAATACATTTTCTGATACTGTGCATAATATTCTTATAGCTGCAGTGATCTTCAGGGGAAAAAAAAAACCCACAACCAAAAAAAAGACAAGCAAAAAACACCCACCCAAAAAACCCCCACCGCTTTCTTCCCTAGAGCTTGTTTCTTTGCATCTAACAGATTTCATTGAATTTCTCTTCCATGACCATATCCAATCATTTTTGTAATACATATAAAACTGCAATAACCACTGCATCCTGAAGCAAGGAGTTTCACAATGTAATTATTTACTGCACTTTTAGACTCTTAGGCATATATGCTTCAACAGAGGAAAGGAATTGCAGCATATGTTATTAGGAAAGTCATAATTGTTGGAGATGGGGTTGATCTTGTCCAGTTTAACCATCCAAAAATAAGGGCCTGGTCCAAACTATCTGTTTAACTTCCAGTTCTGAACAATGATGAGAGTGAGGGAACTGCACTGAACAGCTCTTTCCATACCTCTCTCTCACCACTGAAAGAATCACCCTGTGCCAATTTATGGCAACTTATGCCAATTCATCTCCATTAACTAAAACTGGAGCCAGGACAACTAACTTTGGTGAGATACCAAAAACTTTAATCCAGTGAATGTAAATGAGGTGAATCATTCCCCATAGGACTTTGGACTGGATGAGTCTTCATTCAGCCTCAAAAGCATCTGAAACTCCAAACATTAAATGAACCTTTATTTGTGCTGCATAGTCTGTATCCACCATCTCAAGTGTGACTGTATTCTCAGGTATTTCAGCATGGATCAGGAAAACACCACATCTTTTTGCTAAAGGAGTAAACAGGAACTCCATTATTGCCAATGGACAAACTTTGTATTTAAATCTCTCCAGGCGGGTATATCTTAGTCTTTAATTCATCTTGAAAGGAGGAGATATTGATGTGACAAAATTAGTTTAATTAAAGATTGTCCTATGTTAGTCAAAACTGGTATGATTAACTTGAATTGGGGAAATTTTACATTTGCTGGCACAGGTTTTGAACAACCTTCTGAGATATATTTTTGAAAGGCTTTTTGCTGCCTGTTATTCTTTCAAAACACTTCTTAGGGTAATCTCATTACACAGGATAGCATTAGCAATTAATAGATTTTCTAGGATTATCAAGAGGGTTTTAAAGCAACGTAAATGAGGGAAAATGATACTATGACAATCAAGTTGCACATACTTAAAAATTAAAACCAGCCTGTAGGCTCCTTATTATGACAAATCCCTTTAGAAAAAATCTTGCAAGAAACACAACCTTTAACTGTGCATCCATTAAGGGATGCATCTGAGAATGGCACTTAGGATACTTAAGTGAGGTATTTAATTTACACCAAAATTTCAAAAATCTTAAAATAGTCATGGTTACTGCAGATCTCTTGTTTAAATGTCAAAAATAATGTACAATGAAGAACCCAAAGCTGTTTTACAATAGAAAAATACATGTTTTACTTTCATTAATTTAATGCAGGATCTTAACATAACAGATTATAAAAAACATAATTTGTTGATCTGAACACTAGCAGTCTATTAGGTACTAAAGTTTATGATTTTTCTATTTTTTTTTTTTTGTAATATCTTTCTAGTTATTTTTAAAACTACCCTGAAATCAAGAAAAATAATTTTTTTCAAATAATTATTGCCAGAAGTTGCAAATCCAAAATATAAATAGAAACACTGAAACTATTTAAGTATATTCCACATTATCCATCAGCAGTCAGATTCCAAAATACAGAAACTGTGAAAAGAGATTTATGATGTTGTCATTCTATCTAAAACAAGACGTGAAAGTCTGCGTTTTGAAAGTCTTTTAAAAGTTTCAGAAATAGGGAAATATATGGTAGAAAGTATGGATTGCCAGTTTAATAATATAAACATCAGATAAGGAGAGTAAAAAAAAACCTCTTGACTAATGGTGATTATGAAAGAAAAAATATTTTAAAATATAATATGAACAAATAAGAACGTCTGCTAGTTGCAGATGGTAAAAATAAAAATAGGAACCTAGAAAAAAGCAGAAGTATTCACTATATATTTCTGTTCTGTATTTGGAATGATGTAGGAGGATATATCCATCTCATATGATCCTGTGGATAAAATATAACATTTACCATCTGTAACAAAGAGATATGTGAGACAGCATTTAAGGACTGAAAAATAGTTTTACAGACTGAGGCATAAAGAGATCAGTTTGTCTAGTTTACCAAAAGGAAGACAGAGACTTCACCTTTGTCTGAAATCACTTATACAAAGAAAAGTTTAAGTTACACAGAGGCCTTTCTTTCTTTAACCAAAGCATTACAAAAGTCAACGAGACACAGAAATTAAAAACTTTCAGCTCTGTAAAAAAAGTCTAACTTATAAGAAATGAGAAAAAATAAACAGAGAATCGCATGCAATTGGATGGTTAGTCCTTAAAAGTCAAGGAATTTAATCCTAATATGAGCAGTTTAATTCTTGCTGCCAGGAGAAGTGCCCTGAACCATACGCTCTTGAATAAGGGATAGATGTGATCCTGAGCTGTTCTGGCAGACCTTCCTCTTTTGGCATCTCTCAAGTCTCTTTTCTTCAGTGGTTTGACTGCCCTCAGTGAATTTTATGTATTAGCTAAGAGCTTGTTACCTGAGGATTAAAGTCTGATGTGGAGGAGATGGGAGATACACATTGGACACTTTGAGTTGGTGACCTAATGGTTCCTTTTGTAAAACACAGTCTGCATGTTTCATTTCTAATTTGAAATCAGGGGCCTAAGCAGAAAACAGAGTACCCCTTTCTGGAGCAGGAGGATGTACTTAGTGATGCCTCTCAAGAGATTACAGAGAGGGAGTTATGTTTTATTCTAGATATTTCTTTGCATCCAGGCAAGTTACACAACCATATACCTTTTCAGAGAGGCTCTTTAATACATGTAGACTCCCTAAGATCACTATTGGAAAAATTAGTCAGGGATAAGCATTTATTGTCTATATTAATGCTAAGAGAATTGCTGTAATGGTATAAGAGATCCATCATTTTATATCTAAAATGTGAGGGAAAAAAAAATAAATGAAAATTAAAAAAACCACAAAGCACTCATCAAAGTCACCGTGCTGGTTGGATTCTTTCAAATCCCTTAAGGGTTTGGATGTATTAGTCTAGTGATGGCGTTGTTTTCTGGGCCTGCATTAATTTGATCCATTCTTTTAGAACATGTGTATAACACTACAAAAAAGTATTATTGGTTTATAAATTACACTTGTTGTTTCAGGGCGATAAAGAGAATGATGAATGCAGTCTTTGTTCAATCACCTTTTTATTCATGAAAGGCAAAACCATGGATTCTAAAAACATTTATCTACATCAGTAGTAAGCCGTAAACCTTTCAAAAATGCTCCCAGTAATCCAGGAAGGAGCTGCTGATTACTGTCATAACAAAGAGGATTCAATAATGCTAATGACTTTTCTTATGATAATCAATAACCTGGTTGAGGCTGCTTGAATCTTAACGAATCTCCCAGATGTAGCCCCCTTCTTATGAAAATAGAAAGGGTTAGTGTGTGTTCGTGAGAATACTTGAGATTATCAGATTAATCACAGAAAGAATGACATGATTACACAAATGAGAGCTTCATGCTAGTGGCAGGCCAGCCTGAGAGAAAAGTTTCTAGTTTCAAAGTTGGGAAGTCAGCCTGTTATTAACCTAAGTAGTTTTTGCTTACTGTCTCCTGAACCTCTGAGGACAGACTCAGAGATAAATCACAACTAGAAAAATGTAAGTTTAGGCACCTGATCTTTAGACCGTGACGGGAGGATGGTAGTGTCTGTCCTTAGTTTCTGGGTTTTGCTGTAAATTATCAGCATGACTTGGAATTCAACATTTTCTTAACTGAGATTTCTTCCCTGGCTGCATGGCCAGGGTGAGATATATTTTGTCTAACTTCAGTTTTTTATACACACACACACACAACTGGGCCATTCAAGTCAGTGAAGAGTGAGTGGGAGAATGTCCCTTCTAGAGGCCATTTGTCCACCTCTCTTAGACAAACATTTTAGGAAGTAAAAACTAATCTTCTTAAGGGTCCTATTGATTAAAGTTGTAACAAATTACAAGGTTATGAGTGATACTTTTTAGATGGTAAAAGTTATTCAGTATTAATCCTGTTCATGGTGTGCATGCTATGGCCTCAACAGCACATAGAGATGAGACTCAGTTTAGGAGGAAAATGTACATTGAAAACCTTGACATTTCCACTCCATGTAGAAACCTTCACTTTCCTTAATATATCGCTGGTTGTTGAAATTAATGTCATCTTAGACAATATATATCCTGATATTTATCTTCTGTTTTCCATTTGTTTAATTTCTGGTAGTTTTTTGGTGGTGGTGGTGGTGGTTTTTTGTGGGGTTTTTTTTGGTGTACTGGTTGGTTTTGGTTGATTGCTTTTAATGTTTATTTTTTATTTATATTTATTTTTTTATTTCTATTTATTTTTCTTATTTAGTATTGTCAACCTGAACAGTAAACTTGAGAAGAAAATACAAAAAAAATCAAAAAAACTACCCTTCAATAGGTAGTATATATGGGGAAAATAAATGTCCCTAGCTAACCTAATATATGTTACTCATAAATGCTATGATCATGAGTGAATTTAATCAAAGTCCAAGGGCAAGATTTTTTTTTCAACTTCTTTTCCATCCCTCCTATCTGTCTAGATCATTATACCCCTCCTCTGCTTTTCTTTTGTTCAAATGAGACCATTTAATTGTGCAGAATTTGCTTAAATACAAGCAGATAGCTCCTCAGTCTGCAAAGCATGTGTTGCAACTAGTGCCCGGAGTCCTCATCCAGCATGGTGATTCCAATTTTCTTAAACATTCAGTTTAATATACATAAAACACTGGATGTCAGAAGGATGCACAAAATTTGAAGACGCAAATTCAGGTCTATTTTACATACAGGGACAAATCACTGGCATGATGGAGACTAACCTTGAGGAATAATCCTGGTTTTAGCATTTCTCTGCAGAATCACATCCTGACTGATTAATTGATTAATTGGTTGTTTTGTTTTGTTTTGTTTTTCTAGGAAAGGTGTCAGTACTGATGGTGTGCTTTCCACCTCTGTGCCTCAGGCCTCTCTCTGCAAGCTTTCTTCTTGTTTTTAAACACTTGAAGAAGACAGGAGCCTCTTCAGTTCTTAAATTAATGCGGTTTTCTTTCCCATTAACTACATGCCTAGTAGTTGGGTGGACAGTCAAGGATCATCACAGAGTTCTTGCCATACATGAAAATCTGTAATTATCTTACAAGTTTGTATAAGTAGAGAATTGTTGCTAATGTTACTACACATGTGGGAGAGAAAGGATGTGAAGGCCTTGTCAATGCGCACTCAGTGTGGACTAAATAAAAAATATGTGACCGTAAAAGCTAGTCCATTATTAAACATCCTCAAAAAAGTCACATCAAAAAAACAGCAATCAAATGAATGAACAAACAAACCAAAGGAAAAAAAAGAAACAAATCACAACTGGTAGTCAGGTTTGTTAGGATTATGGGTTTTTTTCAGTTGAACCATAATTATTTTCCTTCAAAAAAAAAATTAAAAAAAAACCCCACAAACCTTTGAAATGGCAGCCTAATTCTTAAAAATTTTTAAGAAATAGTGAGATTGACATGAATTCTAATTTTGCAAAGAAATCAGAGGGTAAAATTGGGGTCCCCCTCTTCAGAACAAACCTTACAGAGAGACAAGACTCCTTCCAAATCCTGCTTGGGGTTTTATTGATGTGCAAGGATGAGATATTCTAGAAAAAAAAGTATTTTTAAGTAAATAAAACACATTTTTCAGCAACTTTTTTGAATAAGGTCATGGAGAAACTAGGTTGATCATTCTAAAATGCATGGTTAAAAGCCTGAACACTATATTAATGAAGTCACAGAGTCCCTTCTGGAGTTTCTGCTTGATTGCATCTTGCCACAGATTGGTTGCATACATGTAACCAACCTCCTTTCAGGCAGAGGAGCAGCTGCCATACTTTTCCTCACTGATGATGGTACAGAGCTGGCAGTGAGACCTTGCTTTTTATTCCCCGCTAAATTTCCCATGGGACTTCAGCAAAAGCAGCAAACAAATAAACAAATAAATGAATAAGCTTTGTAGTAGGCCATTAAACCAAGTCTGATTGGAATGCCAAACATATCTTTCCTTTCCATGTCTCTAGAAAGGTTACTATAGCTCTAACAGAAGCAACTTAAATGGTCTCATTACTTACTCTTTCGTGGTAAATAAATTATCGGTAATATGAAACTGAATGCTAGACTGATTAGTTATTCCATCCTGTCCATCATGTATCTAATAATGCCTACTCAATGTAGCTCGTGCACAATACATTTTCTGTGCCCTTAAAGGTGAGAGTGTGATAATAAATTGGACGGTTTTCTGAATTAAGCTGTCTTTGAAATTAGCTGTTTCATCCACTTGAATATACCAAAGCAAATTTATGATGATTAATTGTATTACAATGAACACCGAAGCACGTACTAATGATTTGCTACTTATTATAAAGCTTTGCCAATATTTTGTAAACCCAAGCGACATGATATGCGAGAAATCCAATGAAACCCTCTTAAACAAACAAAGGAGAAAGGGAAGAAAGGACAGGTCTTGCAATGCTAAACATTTCTAAGGACAAACAGAGGCCACAGGAACTCTTCTTTCTTAACTTTGCTAGGTTAGCTTCCTTTAAACTTAAGCAAGGGAGAAGAGGAGAGCTGAGAAGAATTGATGTACACTTTCACTCAATATTCAAGCTATTACTCAAACAAAGTATCAGAAAGTTAGCACAAACACTCCACCTTTTTAACTCTGTGTAATTGGTTTTGATCCTGCCATCATTATGCCTATTCTCTTTGTAATTTTTTTTTGTGTTTGAACCTCATTTCAAGAACCCAAATCAACATCTGCTTCAACACCTTCAGTAAGATTCAGTGAATTACTCTTGTATTCAACTCAATAACTACTACATAAGTGGAAAAAAACATCACCCAAAAGTATGTTGTACTCAACTGGAGACCATTCAGCTGGATTTACTTCTGAAAAATCTTTAATTTCTGATTTGAATGGCAAAAGACTTGAACTACAGTGAAACTCCTTTCCTGCCCTTATCAAATCGTGCTAGTTTGGCTGGGGTAGAGTTAACTTGTGGTTTGGATTTGTGCCAAACACAGTGTTGATAACGTTTTTTTGTTGTTGCTGAGCAGGGCTTACAGAGCCAAGGCCTTTTTTGTTTCTCATACTGCCATGCTAGGGAGGAGGCTGAGGGAACATGGGAGGCTGGGAGGAGACACAGGTGGGACAAGTGACCCCAACAGACCAAAGAGATCTTCCAGACCTTATGGCATTATGCTCAGTGTATAAAGTGGGGGGAAGAAAAACTGGGGAGAATGTTTGGAATGATGGTGCTTGTCTCCCTAAGTAACCATTATATGTGATGGGGCCCTGATCTTCTGGAGGTGTCTGAACATCTTCCTGCCCATGGGAAGCAGTGAATTAATTCCTTGGCTTGTTTTGCTTCTGTGTGAGGCTTTTGCTTTCCCTAATAAACTGGTTTTATCTCAACCCATGAGTTTTCCAGTTCTTAGCCTTCTGATTCTCTCTCTGATCCTGCTGGTGAGGGAGTGAGCAAATGGCTTGGAGGCTGTTGGGGTTAAACCATGACACAAATAAGCACGCAACAGGAAGTAGTTTAGACACATATTCAGCCCATGTTCTAAAAAGTTACAGTTTGGAAGGTAACTTACTAGAGGTCTACCTTTTCAGCCGAGAAACTATACCACTTCAAAAATTTATTCACAGTCATAATATGTTATTAAAAAGGATGTTTTTCAATTCTTTAGGTAAAGCATGCTGTTATGTTTCAGGGAATTAAGGTGGACCAGGAAATCACTACTGTGTAAAAGGAACACATCACCTACTGTAACGTTTCTGGTTGGTTGACTGTCATATCTGCAGTGTTTATCACCTCAGCTGTTCACATGGTATATGAATGCCTTAAAGGGATGAAATTTCTATATTCTTTCCTTAATTTTCCTAGTTTGTAGTCTTAGACCTGTACTACTGATTTGAATGTGTAAGCTATACTTAAACAATCAAAGGAGAAGGAGGAAAGAAGGAAGGAAGGGAGGAAGGGAGGAAGGAAGAAGGAAGGAAGGAAGGAAGGAAGGAAGGAAGGAAGGAAGGAAGGAAGGAAGGAAGGAAGGAAGGAAGGAAGGAAGGAAGGAAAGGAAAGGAAGGAAGGAAAGGAAGGAAGGAAAAGGAAGGAAGGAAGGAAAGGAAGGAAAGGAAGGAAGGGGAAGGAAGGAAGGAGGAAGGAAGGAAGGAAGGAAGGAAGGAAGGAAGGAAGGAAGGAAGGAAGGAAGGAAGAAAGGAAGGAAGGAAGGAAGGAAGGAAGGAAGAAAGGACCATTTGTGCATGCTTTTCATTCACCAGATATATATTGGTATTATCCAGCTTAAAAACTATGTACCTTAATTCCTTAATCACTGTGAATTATTCTGAGAAACCACTGTAAAGCCGTGTCCATATGTACCTAAAATTTGGAATAGGTACAGATGTTCATAAACAATCGGGTTTCAAGGAATTAATGAATTATGGTTTTTCAGTTGAGTTGGTTTGACTGAATGAGCTCTGCAACTACAACACAAACATGATTCCTTCCATTAGCCTAAGGGGGTGGGGTGGGGTGGGGTGGAAGCAGACATAAAGTCTAAACTTTGGCTGGTTTGCCTCTGTCAAAGTGGTTTTATAGTGGTTTAATGTTTGGGGTTTTTTTTCCATAGTCCAGACAAGTTAATGTGTCTTTTATCTTTCTACATGGGGGGAACTAAGTTTTGCAAGGTAAATCAATTAGCGCGAAGGATGCTCAGGTGTTACAATCAACATATGAAAGAAGGTCAGTTTTTTTAGCCTTTCTAGACTGAGAAAAATGTCGCTCTATCTTTCTGTTGACTTTTGATTGACTTTGGAGCAGGTCGATAATCAGCTCTGTTCAAGTAATGAAAATGTTTCTCTATAGATAATTAGAAAGTAGAACAACCCTGCAGAAATGTCGGAAAATCTCCAAATTACATTCACCTTGGCTGTTACTTTTTTTCTCCCACTGCTTTTTGCAAATTTTTGGTAGGATGCCTCATAAATTGTGGATAAGGCACTCAGATGGGGCATTCTCATTCTACTCCAGATTCCTGATAGCAAATGTTGTCTTGAGTTTATTCTATTTTTAAGTTAATCTATTATTTAGTCCTCAACTTGTCCTCACATTTTCTAGATACTTTGCCATCTTCAGATGAATTCCTAAATATCTCTACTTAATAATAGAATGTTAATAATTTGATTTACTAATATTTTACAGTCCACTACCTCTAGGAGCTGGAGTCCAACAAATTCTTTGTCATAGATTCAAGGTAGGTGGTGTCTGTTTCCTGAGTAACAGCTATTACTGGCAGAAGATTGTCCTTCCCACAGTAAGTAATGGCCTCCTTATATCACTCCCTCTATACACTGATGCTATAAAACTTCACATCTACACTGCATCAACAGAGCTCTTTCTCTCTCTATCCTGAGTCTAGATAATAACACTTTAAATTAAAGAACTTTAATTTAATCACTTAACTGTTGAAACCTTTATGTAGCTTACTGGATACCATTCCTGTGTATAGGAGGGAAATTGCACGTGCTCTTACTACCAGACAAAACAAAGACAAAATTAAAGAATGTACCAAAAATTAGAATGAAACGTCATTCATCCACTCCAAGAAAAGACATCTACTTTTCTAAGTTAATATGTTCGATATCTTCTGTGCCAGGAAATTATTGCAAGTTATAAGGTCATAAAATTATTATTTAACATTATTTAGTATTTCTTCTCTAACATGGTCCTCATTCTGCAAGAACAAAGTAGAACCAGAAAGTGACCTATGCACTGTAAAAAAATCCCAAAAAAGACGGTTTAGTCTTTCACTGAATTAATTTTTACATATTAAGACTCACCATGAAGATGACAATTCAGAATACAGCCCTGGCTAGAAATATTCAATGCCTCTTAAAATATAAATTGAACAAAATGCAGTTTTCAGCTGACATTATGGCCTGAAAGACAGTGAGAAGACTTGAGTTAATTCACTGTGTTGAATTTAGTACCAGATTCAAATCTGTGTGATTCATTTTACAATGGTGTTCAAACTCTCGGTGTTCTTACTTGACATCTAGTCATGAAGGTGTAGTTCAAACGCTGTGAATGACTAGTGACATTTTAGATGTCCTATTGATACCAGAAGATACAAGTGTTCAGAAAGCCCTGTATTGTATCTTCAAGCCCCAATGAAGCCCTGATGCTGCAGCTAGTTTGGAGTTATGACACTAGATGCTTATATATTAACTACAGAGCTTACACAACTAATTGATTACTCAATGAACTTGCTGTTCAGAAGCTTCTGCAAGATGTCTGCATGACTCTGTGAACTATATTGTGGCTTTGGAACTGGTCTTAATGGCATAGTCTCTAATGGGGTCTAGATAACAGGTTTTAATGAGCATGGTGGTATTCAGTCAAAGGTTGGATTTGATGATCTTAGAGATCTTTCCCAACCTTAATGATTCTGTAATTCTATGATAAATAGGAAAAGTATAGACATCTATAACACAGAAACTTTAAAGTCTTTGAATTTGGATTAGAATATTACCTAAAAAATATTTTATTTTCTACCAAGGTTGGTTAATTAATTTAGACAAAGATTTTTTAAAAAATATCTTTTCAAAGAGCTTTTTTTTTAGGGTTTTTTGGTTGTTTGTGATATATCTTTCCCTGCAGCATGGAAGATGTGTATTTCCATCTTTGAGTGTTTCTGAATATTTTTTTAACAAAATGGTTTTTTTAACACAAAAATTCATTAACTGCTGGTATAGCATCTCTCTACTTCCATAGCACAAATTAGCTAATACAGAAAAAGAAATAATTATAGAATTACACAATAAATCATCTGTCCTTAGCCAGTCAATATTAATTCTTAAGTAAAGACATGGCTATTGCAAATCCAGATGAAAGGCTGGCCAGTCTGAGCTCCTTCACGCCAAGAACAAAGCAAATTCCAAATAAATTCTTTAGATAAAAACATTAAAGTTGTGACAATTACTTTCTTTGAGACTCAAATAAAAGGAAGTTATCTACCTGTAATGGTCTGTAATGGAATCTAATCCGCATAAGTTAGGCATATAAGTTTGCCCAATTTTCAAATCTTTCATGTGTCTTTGAAGCCCTGAAGGAAAAGATCCTATCTGTTCAAAGATACTTAACTGTAGCCATGCAGAATATACTTTAGAATGATTTCAAATACCTTTCTTCCTATACTCCTAGATAGCAAGCTTGGGAATATTTTTTTTTCTGCCCATTGGGCAGAGAAGTTTCATTTTTTAAAGGATTTCCAGAGATGAAGTTCCTGCCAGTTTCTATAACATATATATATAGAGACTATAAAAAAAAAAGTAATACCAACTTATAAAACATGGTAGTTATAGAGCATTCAGAACAAAACCAACATTCTTAGTTGCCCAACTTTTGATGATTCCCTAGACCTTTGAACAAGCCATTTTGAACAAAAAGAACATAAGCTGGTTTTAAAACTATCTGGAACAATATCAAGTTAGCTATGAAGTATCGACCTTCTCAGAAGTTCTGACACTTGGATGGTAGATGATTTTGCCAAAGCTCATAAACCTCAATGTTAGTTTTTCAAAAAACTTCATCAGTTCTGGAGCTATAAGAATTTGGCAGCACAGTTTGTCAATCTGTGCATTAAAACCAGTTAAAAGTCAATTACTTTGCGAACAAAATGGATGTGATGCATTCATTTCAGACTTGGAATGAGTAATCCTCTATATTTTGCTCTGGCTGCAGAGGATTAGGACTAGAGGACTAGGCCACTGGGTGAACTGGGCTGAACTGGGCTAATCGCTTAATGCATCAAGGAACTAAGTATATTTATTTACTTTAATCCATTGCCAAATGTACCATGGGAACACCTTTATCAAATAGATCCAGATCAAATTGATCCAGACTGTTCACAGACTTCAAGAAAGTCTGGATCCAGATCCTGGCATTGCCTCATTCAACATGAAGGTCAAGTCTGTATGGCTTTAGTCACAGAAAAGGTACAGGTTAAAGCAACAGCTTTACTCCCTGCCCTGAAGGCTTCCTTCATCACAGACATATACATTCCATCAACATGTAGCAAGACTGTTCTTCAGGGATCATTTCTGAAGTCTAAAGGGCAGATCTTCCACAATTCAACTGGCATTGTCAACCAGGCACCAAACAGTACCAGCTCTTTGATGCGCACTTTGATGTGCTCACTGGTTTGACACTACAGTCAAGGATCACTGACAGCCATCACATCAGGAGGTGAAACAGCCAGGTAGACCCAAACAAAAACTCGAGGGATAGTGTGCTGTGAAGCCAAAGAAAGCAAAGGTGGGGAATAGCACATCCAGGCTCCTGTCTTCTGTAGATTCACAAAATCACAGAATATGCTGAGCTGGAAGGGACCCACAAGGATCATTGAGTCCAGCTCCTGGCCCTGCACAGGACCATCTCCAAGAGTCACACCCTGTGCCCGAGAGTATCATCTAAACACTTCTCAAGCTCTGTCGGAATTGGTGCTGTGACCACTTCCCTGGGGAGACTGTTCCAGTACCCAACCACACTCTGGGTGAAGAATCTTTTCCTAACATCTAACCTAAACCACCACTGACACAGAAATAGATGATCTTTAAGGTCCCTTCCAACCCAAACCACTTTATGACTCTATATGTCAACGGAAGATCTGGCTCATAAAATGTTAAGGCAGCAATACCTTTAATATTTCATACTGCATCTTCATTTAAAATTTGGTATGAAACAAAACTTTACTATGTCATTTTTCACCCTTTTTTTTTGTTGATAAAAGAGAATAAGAGGCACAAAAAAGTAAAGGATAATTTTCTGTGGGGAATTAAAAAATGCCTTGAGTTGTACCATCTTTTTAAAATCTCAGAGAGAGAAGTGCTAGAACAACCTAGAGCAAGCATGTTTCCTGAAAGTCAAAGTGTCCCTTTTTTCCAGGGTCCTTCCATCATTTCTGAAAGTTTCCAATGTCATTGTGGATCTTTAATTAACTGGGGTGCTGATTAATGGTCTTGTTTCCTTAAGAACCTCTTCAATGACATTATATGGATGAAGGTTGAAAGGGATCAATAAAGTTACAGCAGGATCAACGGAGATTTCTATAACTACCAATACTTGTCCTAGAAATGGCATGAAACTGGAAAGCAGTGATGGGTGTTAGAGAACAGGGGGTGGACCTGACAGAGTTAATCAGAAGCATCCGTGAGTCTGTGTGCCTTCACATGCACACACACGTGCGCACACACACAGTGGTTGATCACACAGATACTCATATCTGCTGCTTGCACGTGTGACAGTGATAAACAGGCTTCTGTTAGGAACAATTTAGCTGGTAATAAATCACTCTGGTAGGGGCTAGTATGCACAGGTGAACTGCCATGATGCAAGGGTATAATTGTGCATAATCAATGCAAACATGCTCTAGTGGAACGTGACAAAGACTTACTTAAACACATTTAACTGGAGCCTAAAGGTTAAGGCAGAGCCGAGGTGGTGAGGGTCTCTCAGATAACACCAGGTTATCTTGCTAGTGCCACGACAAAGGGAAGCATAAGACACCCTTTGGCTGAACTGCTGTTAGGAAAAATATGAAGGAATAGTCTCTGTGACCCTCAAGAAGCAGGTTGTCAACATTCCTCAGGATTCCCCACCATCTCAGGAGTCTGGAAAATAAAAATTACAATACAGAGTACCTAAGGCAAACATAAATTATGACCAGCTCTTGCAGAACACAGAATAGCCTCCTGAGAAACTGCTAAGGACTTTGAGTTTTGGAATTGTCTCCTTTCGCTGCCCCCAGTTGAAAACAGATTCTTTAATGAGAAAATGTTTTGTTAGAGTCATAAATTTCCAACAGAGACATATTTATTTCAACTAAACTTTCATTACGAGAAACATCTCAGGTCCTCAGTGGAATTTATAGGCAAAACTCAAATTCTAGAAAAAGGTACCACTTCATAGTAAAATAGCTTGGGTGTTACATTACGAAAGATAAAGTAAAAACCTATTCCTGATTAAATCAGGTCAAGGGAAAAAAACATTCAAGCCCCGGATGATTATTCTAATCACCAAGGTAATTATGCCAACTATTGTAGTCTTTGTTGTGAGGGTCATCATCATCATGGTTTCAATCCAGTTAGCCTAGTCAGCAGTCAGAGGAGACAGGTATTATTTCTTCAGAGGTAGCTTCAGTCCATCAAAAATTTGAGTGACCTCTACTGTTTCTTTTCTCTTACATTTAACTCTCCAAGGATGACAGAGCAACAAAGCATCCTTTATTAAGGCCTAAGAATATATAAGAGAAACTTAGACTGTTCCATTTTAGGAGACAATATCATCACGTAGAGGACTGAGTGACTGATAGATGTTCACCTGCATGAGTGACTAGAAAGCTCACTTGAGAAGTGGGTGATCCAATGTCTAACATCTGTAAATAAGTAAGACATTTTGATTTCTGTCTTAAAGTCACTAGGTAAATCTCCTTGGAGCTGGCCTAATGCAATACTCCTTCTCCTTCTACTTTGGAATGCCTTTTTGGGGGGATTGTTGGTTTCATTTTAGAACAGGACATGAACATTTTTGGAAATATCAGGAAAATAATTATTACAGTACAGGAAACTCATCTCTTTCTGAGATCTATATACAAAGAGACAGACCTATCTTTTGTCTTTCTGGTCATTAAGATAAAAAAGGTAATAAAAGCACCGTTCTGGAGCAAAATACTGTATAGATTTCTCTTTTAAAAAATGCAGGCTATGATCTACAACTGGCAAATTGCCCTATTAGTGTAAGTTTAAAGAAAAGGGTTGAAAGGTGCAAATTGGAAGGAAACTTGCTCCCAGGAATCAATAGGTCCAGAAGAGTCTATTATAATAACATCATGTCCCCGAGAGGGCATCAAGGATAAGTATGTTATTGCTAAATTAGGTGGTGCCATCTTTGCAAGGAAAACAGAAATGTAATGTTTGCTAATTGAACTATAAAAATAATAATTACCTTTGATGTAGGGGAAGGCAAAGTCACTCAGTAATGTCTCTGATTGTATAAATTGAAGCTGTTATCATCAGAGCACAAACTAGATTAAAAGTGAGCTTCTCAAATTACATTTGGATGAGACCAAACATACACAAGACTTTGAATATTTTCAGCACTTAAGAAACAGCTTTTCTCTTCCCTGTTTCCTCAACAAACGTTCACATTTTCTTAACTGTAGCAGCATCTCCTTCAGAGTTGTATATATTTCTTTATTCAGCTTGGTTCTGAACACAGTTTTTCCCTGCAAAAGATGTGGTTTACAAACCATTATTAACTTAAGGGGCATTATGCTTTAGTGAAATAGTATTGTTTATGATTCCTTCCCACTTCAGGATTTTTTTAAGGGGTGTTGTCATGATTTGAAATGGGGAGTGGCATGTGAAAGATGGTCTTAATTTCACTTCTGATCCTATCTATCATTTATTAATTCCCTACTGTTTATAAAAGGGTAGAACCAAGGATTTGCTGTAACTGGATAAGCCAATTGTGAAGGGAATTTATGAGGAATCAAACAGATGATTCTGCAAATGGTCATGATTTTTTTTTTTCCAGTTCAGTATTATGCACAATACTGTGCTACCTTGTGGTGAGATATTAGTTCCGACTTCAAACAGTGAAGCCATTTATTAATTTTATTCTCAAAAACATAAAGAATTTGTTATTTGAACTATGTTCAAAACAAAGAGATTTTACACTGGAAGAGCAGACAAAAGATCTCTTTGATGAAGAAAGATAAAGTGAAAAATATTCTTGGGCAAGCCAGGACTATTATCTGAATCTAGGAAGGAAAATCCATTAAAAAAAAAAAAAAAAAAAAAAAAAACAGAGCAAGGAAAGCATTGGAGTGGGAGGCTGACAGCATAAACAACACACTGATCATTCTCTATGACCAGAGATAGTTTGGTGAGCAGATACACCATCAGAATGAAAAGGCCCAGCAAGAATTCTGTATACTTGGACATTTCTGGTCTCAATAATTCTTCAATGTGGAAAATGAGGAATGCAGGCTAAAGACACTGCTAAGTAATAAACTGGAAACATGTAAATATAATGTACAGTTGTTGATAATGGTGTTACACAAGGCCCAATAAAATGAGAAGCCCATCTGAATGAGTCAGACAAAGTCTGTGAGATATTTTTTACTACGTAGATTAAAAACTGCTTTCTGGCACACAGAGTAGGATACCCTGAAGACATCCAAGACCAGGGCCCTAGAGATTTGATAAAAGCTTGTGGACTCTGAAGTTATCATGCAAAGGTCTTTTAACTCTCATTGATGGTGTTTATTCTCCTTAATTGAGATGCTTCTAGAATGTCATATAATGTATGTAAGAGATTTCAGGATCTTAAAAGAAGGCTACAACAGAAGACTACCCATCTAATTTTCTCATGGATCCTTTCTGTCTTGTAAAAATAAAACACATAAAAGACGAGCTTCTGAAAGTGAAAAACAGTGTAAGTATGTTCCTCCTAAATTTAAAATCCTTTGTCAACAATTTTGAGTGTATACTCTTTTAAATCAGAGCTATTAAACTTCGGATGACTTCTCTTTCAGATATTAGAAAAAAAACCCCAACCTTTTGAACAGGTAAGCCATCTAGAAAAGACTAAAATGTGAAATTATTTCCCTATAAGACAAAATTCCCATTTAAAAACATTTTTTTTATGTCATGTTTGGTTGAAAGTTTCATATTTCTATGTATGTGTACTGAAATGAGGTAAGACTGTGAGTGACATGTGCCAAAAAAAAAGCCCAAATTGTATTGACTCAAATGTTTTTCTTATATCACATAGAATATCAGACTTCACTTTAAATCATTACTTAATTTGTACATCCAGAACTAAACACATATGAAAGAAAACATGCCAACAGGAAAACCAATAATGAGAAAGACTGAAAACTGACTTCTTTAAAAAGATAATAAAACAATTCCTACAGATTAGAGTACTCTTATGGGAAATTGTATTCCAAACTGAATACATGTCCTAACTAGTGGTTACCCTAGACTTGTGCTTCTGACCAGAAATTATCCTGGGAATCAAAATCTTTTTAGATGAGAGTTTAATTGAAAACTGTATATACTTCTGTAAAGTTTTAGTTTTGGGCAATTACTTTATTCTGATTAAAACTTTATTAGTATAAAGAAATAATTTTAAATTATTATAGTTAGGCAGGTGTTGAACTGAGGTAAAAGAAAGGGTGAAAAGCAGGAACAAAATCAGAATGTTGAGAACCAAATTAATCAAGACACTGAAGGACATGAGGAGAAGAAATTATTTAATTGCCTGTATACTACTGCTTGGAGCCTGGATAATAAACACAGGGAATTAGAATTGCTCATTTATGAGCATAAATTTGACCTAGTTGGTATTACTGAAACCTGGTGTGAAGAGTTACATGACTGGAATGTTAAAATAAGTTGATATAACCTTTTAAATAAGGCTACAGTGAACAAGGGAGAATAAAACAATAACAACTTAACTTTAAAAAAAAAAATTAATCGATTTGTGCTTAGGAATAAGTGTCTTTTTGCCCTGTAGTTGAGGAAAAGATAAAAGTTGTTTACAGATCACTGAGTGATGGAACTGAAATACTTTGTTTTCAAAAACTAATTATAAAGAAAGTGAAGAAGGAAGGAGATCCCCAAAATCTCAGTATTTACATTAAAGAGTTTCAAAAAAGCTGGGTGAAGGTTCCTCTGTAATGTAATGGATAATAAGGAGTCTTGTGGCACAGAAAAATCCCCAAAGATCTGGAAAAAATTCAATGTACAGAAACATTTAGAAAGGAAAATGGGATGCCCTGATAAATGTCCTTTTGTCAGCTTAAAGTTAACCTTAGGCAAACAATAAAATGGCTAATATGAGATTTAATTAAAATAGAATTAAAGGAAGGTAATATAACTAATATCAAATAAAATTGGTTTATAAAAATAGACCTACAGTAATTTGATGCTTTTTTGTAAAGTATAAGAGAAGAGTGATGATGATAATTCTGATCATCTAATATTTAAACTTCCAAAGATTCAATCCGATCTCATAAATGGTTTTTTCAAGAAATAAGAGCACTATAAAGTCAACAAGTTATCTTCAAAATAGACTAGGTCTCAAAATGAAATTAAATTGAGACATCCCCATAAAGCAGGAGTGTTTTTGAGCAAGAAAATTATCCTTGAATACGTTTTCTTAATGGAGAGCATTAAAAAACAGGAAAAAAAACCCTTTGGAACTGGACACTTGACAAATGAACTGCACACACACATAAATATATACATCTATATGTATTTGAGAGTATATACATACAAATATACGTTATAAAATATAAAGCTTTACTAACAGAAATTAGGAACTTACGCCTTTATCACAGGGCAGGAAAATTCAGCTTTTGGAATGGTGGATTCTGGAAAGGACTTCATCAAAGGGATTAGTATGAAAACTGAACATACAAAGAGAGTAAATCAGACAAAGCCAATTGCAATAGTTTTCTATTTAACACTGGTATAACTGTGATTGGAATACTGTGCTCATTTCTTATCTCTGCAGTTTGATAAGGAGATCTGCAAATTGGGAAGAAAACAAAGAACCACAAAGTAGAATGAAAAAGTGATTTTATTGCCAGACTGAAGAAGGTCTAACTGGTTAGGTAAAGAGAAACAGGTTAAAGGTATCTCTGGTGCTAAGACAGTTATCCAAATTTGATTCACACTTTTAACAATCATCAAAGTCTAAGGCTATTTCCTTTATCACAAAGGTGTCTCCAGTGTGATTCAGGGGGTTCTACAGCAGCCAAAATGAATCACCCTCCAAAGCAGCGCATTTCTGACTACACTGACTGCAAAGGGAGCTGAGCCAATTATCTTTGTCTAAACCAACACTTAGAGCTAACTGAGATGAATCTTGCTTTAAATGTCCTTACAAGGAGCAGAAGTTTCCCAAAAGAAGGCTTATCATCTTAGTTACCAGATGTATGAAATCCAGGTGCTGAATGGTGAGTAAGCATATTTTCCATCCGCGTGGTACCTCAGCCATTCTTCATAAGTCTCTGGATTTGTTTTCCAACTGCTGGGGAACACTGACGTGATTACATCTGGAATTTTTTCAAGTTATTTAGACTAAGAGCTGTGTGGATTTTTTTTTCCCTATCTTTTTTCCTCTGTTAGAGTAGTCTCAACCTATTCAACAGATTTGCAGTGCATTATTAGGTGTCCTTCCTTCCTATGAACTTCCAGGTGCAAACAGTAAGACTTCCATTTTTTTCTCCAACCTAACATAAATCACCTAGTTTAAATGAGTTTTGATTTGGTGAATTTCTATAGTTCATATTTTTCACCAAATCATGTACAATGGTCCCACTCTCCTTTTAGAGCGACTCTTTTATTCTCTATATAGAGAACCTGTGTCTTACACAGGATATCCTAGTTTAATACCAGAACTCTGTGAGGTGAGTTTGATCTCAGAGCCAGGCCAGAAGCCACTAAAGGCACTTCTCAGCCTCCTGATCTTCCTCCTCTCCAGTAGGAAAGACCTACAGACCTTTGCCATTGACTTTTTTCTCTCTTTGGACCACATAACTGACTTGGTAAGCCTTTCAGGTTCAGTTCAAATAATGGTATTAAATTACTTCCACCTGCTGACGCATAAGAACCAGCTGGTCTACTATATTTATATTTCCTTTATATGATAGGGGATCAAAAGTATCCTTTGTGTAAACTGGTGCTCAAAGAAAACATTCTGTGAACAAAAGATTGAGTAATGGATGGTTATGTATGATTTTCTATCTCATAAATGGGTTTATAGGCATTAGACGAGTGGTAATGTTGAAATGAATCTTTGTTTTTTATTTCAGGTCTCAAGGCATTCACTTCTCCCTCCTTGTCTGTGTCTCTCACAGATTTTTGTGAGCTTTATATGGAGTGAATTCATATTACATCCTTTCAGTAACTAATGAGAAAAAAAAAAAAGTGTTATATTCATTGTCTTTCCTCATGGTGTTGGTAGGATCCTCAGACTTCTGCATTTTCTGTCAGATTTGATTGAAATTGGCCAGAGGGTTCAGTGATATTGTGGAGACATGGACCAATTCAGTATCACACAGACAACATGACCATATAAGCCACAGTGCCTCAGGAAAAAAAAAAAAAACCAAACAAGAAACGCATTTATCTAACACAGCATGAGGAAAATCATTGGGATAAAAACAAAACAGTAATTAGATATTCACACTAAGGTTCTCAATCTTTTATGCTCTTTTAACTCTTTTAGTGTCTGTTCCAAAATTGGTATATATCAGCAGGAACTTTCCACTAACTTAAAAGCACTTTGAAGAAGGCTCCTAACAAAAGGAAATGAAGGGCTTGGAAATTCAAAATGCACAATATAATGATGATGACTTACCGCATGTGCTGGATAAGTACCCAGGGTAAACCCACCACTTTCTTATTTTTTCCTACTACACATTTTTTATCCTGGATCTAACGAGATGTTAAATCACCATACAATGTTTTCTGATAGTAACTCAGAAATGATGCAACAGCATAATTCAATAGAAGAATAATTAGCTTGTGGTTCTATTGAATGATGAAGTGGCACTCCAGTTCTCCAAGCCTGAGAGTCACTGCTGTAGATATTCTCTTTCTAGCACGAGAGATGCTTTTCAGTTTCACCTGCAGGAATATGTTCTTGAAATTACTCAAGGCCTTACTTGCAAAAACAGCTGTTTGCCCCATGCACCAAAAGTATTCCTTCAGGGTCCTGGAACCTGAGAGTCATTGATTAGGAGAAAAAACCCCAGCTCTGAACAGTTGATACTCTATCACAGAAGCAAAGGAAGGAAGAAAGTCAGATAGTGTGGGGATAGTATAGAAGGTAAAAACACATAGATGGTGAAAAGATTAAAATTTTAATATGACTGAAGCTGAAGATGAATGGGAAAGGATGAAGATGAATGAGAAGGGATGAGTTTTGTCATGAGCTTCCAATGAAACTGAGACACCTGATTTGATTATAGTGTTTTAGAATATCGAATAACGTATTAGAAAAACTACTCGTATACTTCTGGAGCTGATTTCAAAGTGTATGAATTTTAACTAAAAATGTCCTTCTGAATGAGAACTTGCTAGCCATCTCCCTTTGTGAGGCAGTTCTGCTCACTCTGCAGAGAAGCACAGCTGTAGTCCATTAGGGCACCTCCTGTTTAATAGCCATGTCTTCCTTAATGAAGTTCAAATACCTGTCCTTGACAGCTGCTGTTCACAGAGCTTTTGGGCATGGGGTCAGAATACCCTCACAAGACTTAAACATAAAATCCTATTATAGCATATCTGGAGCAATTTTGGACTTCAGAGTCATCTCTCTCTATTGCACACCTGTAGGTGCTCAAGTGCCCACACTGTGGGCTGTTTTAGAGGCTGGTTTATGTACACTGCGGGCTAAAAATGTTTCACTTCAGCAGAATACTGCCAATCTCACATATAGGAGTAATACAGTAAAGTGAGTATCTTACGGATCACTGTGTCTGGGAGGCAGATACATGTCTGACTATCTCCCTTAGTAAAAGTCAGAAAAATTAACTTGTTTACTTCTAGTTCCTTCTTAAATAGGTAAATATGATTATGAGATTTAGAACTTCTGTGTTTCTGTCTGCTGGCAGCCCAATGCTGCCCAATTCCTGCTAAAAATGAGAACAAAACAGGAAAAAAAAAATGAATCTTCCTCTGACAGAACAATGTCAAATGTGAATCAGTTTCCATGAAGTACGTTATGAAATGAAACTTCGAGCAAAAAGACCCAATCCAACAAACGGAAAGCCAGTTTTGTTTGTTTACTTCAAGATATATAACATTATTATTGCAATAGTTATTTTTAAATGACATTTTACATTTTTGCTCCAAATTTCCCTCAGTGTCACAAGCTGCAATTAGTGCTAATCATCCTCTACTTCTGGTAAAATAACTGAGCAGAATTCCATTGCCTTTCCAGCCAAAGAGGTTCTGTGCTTGCCAGCTTCTTTATACTAATGCTTTTAAACCCTGTAAATGGAATGGAAGTCACATAAACAAAGTGGAGATCCGAAGAGAACACTTTTGGAAATTAGGGGTGGTTTGAAGCAGTTCCATAAATGTGGGGGTAGGTCTCCATGGGAAGACCCCCTTAAAAGACATAAACCATCACAGGTAAAGAATCTGTATAAACACACTAATACACTGCAGTAACCAAGGTAATATGCAATTTTCTAGGTACCAAGTTATTGCAGTGAGGAGGTTTAGGGTCAAGTTTGACTCAGTGCCAACCAGCTACTCTGCAAAGCTTTGCTGGGCAAGCCATGGAACCATGGTCTTCGTAGTTGTTTGTTTTCATTAGAATATCCAGTAAAAATAAGGAAAACTAACAATATCTGTGAAGGTAAAGCACTTAAATCATGGTAGAGAGTTGCTTGGCTTCTCAAAGATGCTTCAATTCACATGAAGCATCCATTTACAATGGTATCTTACCCTTAAGTAGAGAGTTCTAGCAAGGCAGAGCTTTCTAAACTTGTTTCCATGTCTGTCTGGCAGTTTCGTTTAACAGAAATTGCAGCTATTGTTAGGGCCATTAAAATGTCTGATGATCATCACAGCTCTGAGTGCTGTATCTTAGTTCTATTCCTTCCATTTTCTTTAACTTCCTTTATAGCCTTTTGATTTCTAGGAAATGCCATTGATTTAAAACTAAATAAAACAAATGGAAAAGTTGAAGTACACTTGTGTAATGGTTCTCATTTTAAATTTACTAGCAACATTTCACAGGTTTGCATCTCTTTGGGCTGAAAACTTATCTGACTGAAAAATGCTGGCTTTTGTTCAAGGCAGAACTAGACATCCCTTGTGCCTAATTCAGTTTGCAGGTTCCCATGTCCTGAAAGTTTGAAAAACTTCTTAAATAAATAATTTCTATTTTCTATGCTTCCTGAGATCAAATGTTAACTGCTGTAGAATCCTGAAAATCAAAATCTATATTGCCACCTCTGTGTCCTTTCAAAAATTTATAATTTGTAATTTATAAATTCCCCACTTAAAATTCTACCTTCCTAAAAATCACTGCCATCAAGTATTGTTTAGGGATCAATAGAGCTGTGGTTTTTTGAGGAGTTATTGCTTGTCATCTGAGCAAAGTAAGTGATCATGTATTTTTAGCCTTCTCCAAATGAAAAGTGAGTCAATGTAACTTCCTTTGGCAAAGTAAAAATTAAATGACATTATGTAAAAATTTGAGGGCAGTTTTTAAGGACTTATTAGAAATAATTGTGCTACTTTACATTTGGCAACCAAAGCTGCTGGTATAAATCTACCTATACTGGTTTCCTAAATCTGGTAGTATTTACAACCATTTAGACAAGCAAAGAATTTAAATTAAGCAAATTCTTTTTTTCTATTCTAACGTATTTTCCTCTCTCTGGACCTCATTTGATGCTTTATTTACTTGTCTGATATTATTGAAATCTTAATTTAAGAATTTTAACAGAGCAAGGATTGTTTTTGTGTTTGCTGCTTCATTTGATAATTATACTTCAAACCATTTGCAAGGAAAATAAATTTCTAAGTAGTGCACAAATAATAGAGAAGGCCAAAGCAGAAAAGTCACTACTTACCATTCGACAAGAAAGACCTGACCTCAGGAACCAAAGAAATAGACATAGCACTGGATCAGAGATTGCATGCTGAAGGACTGAAATAATAAAACTTTACAAAAAGCCAGGAATTTACGTATTTGGTAAAGTCCAAAGGAAGAGAAAGACTTTCTTGTCTTACTTGATTATAGCTTGACTTTGAAGCATCCATGTGGCTGTGGAAAAAGTGAATGTAGTCCTAACAGATGTGAAATGAATTTTCTCTAGTAGTGGTAAGGAAGAGCTAATGTTGTTATACAAGTCATTTATGTGCTCTCCCCTGGAATATTGAATTCCACTCTTGCCACTTTTACTCAGAAAAAACACTTGGACACAGAAAGAGGATCACCAGAGCAATAGAAAGACTGTTAAAATAAGGAGAGAGATATTTTTGAGATCAGAATGGAAACCTCTGGAGGAAACAGAGAACATAATGGGGCTTACTAAATGCTCTGTAGCTCTAATTATTGTTTCTGGAATTGAAAATTAAGATGTTAGTTCTATTCCGAGTATTCAGCACCCAGGTAGGTACTTCTCCTCACAGAAATACTTAAACCTGCACGAGTATTCTCGGATGGAGTCTACCAGGCTGATGGTTGTCCAGCAGATGCTGCCCAAAAATACCTCTCCTTTAATCTGGATTCTAGCTTCTATTCAAAAATACCATGCAGCAGAGCTGAATGTTGGTAAGTAACCTGTAAGAAAACTTAGCCTATTCATTAGGTGGATAAACAGATGCACAAAATAAACTAGAGATCTCTCCTTAGAAACCGACTAAAGTGCAAGATCGGGAGAGAGGTATTTGAGGCTTTGTATGCAGTATTGCAAATATAGGCTAAAAGGAATGTGATGAGTCTGATCTTGTTGTACAAATCTAGAAGCCAGGGCCTTTGTCCTAAACTGGCATTCTCTGTACCTGTATCCAACAGAAAACAGTGCAAGGGAAATCTCCAGAAGCAGTCTCCTGAGGTGCAAGGCTCCTCTTCCCCACAGCTGTGACGGTGTTAATAGCCATGTAGCTAATCCTTTCATAGACTGCCACAGCACAGACCCTGACTTCACACTTGCCTGTTTCTTCCTTTGTCTTTTTTAATTAATAATCATCAAATTGTGTCCGGATGGTTCTCCCCTCTCTTTGCCACTCTCACAACACCCACACTCACTCACTCAGCAAGGGGGAGCAGAGAAAGAAAGGCGGGATTGGGGTGGGGGGTGGGGGAGATGCCAACTTGAAATTAACAGAGACAATTGCAGTTGACATAATGATACCACATAATCCTAGCAATTAAGTCACAGAACAGCACAACGAGTTCATTCTCAATGCTCGAGGCATTGCTCCCCTCTTCCCCTCCCTGCCTTACACTGCACGTAGGGAACAAGGGATCACAGAAGGCACCGCTCTCTTTAAGGAGCCTGTTCTTAAAGACTTCAGCCATCCTGGCTGTCATGTGTGGATGTGGGGGCTAGATGCAGCCATCCATCCATTCACTCCATTGGCTGACAGCAGATGACTTTGCACAGGAGTGGCACTTGGATTTACCCCTGGGGGGGCGGGCGGGGGCTGAGGCTGCACACAGCTGTACCATCTGTTCCAATAATACCACATTACTCTCTAAACTCAGTAATGAAGGCTCTTGAGTAATCTTTCATCAGAATGACTTCACAGCATTAAAAATGCATTTCAATACATAGCTTGTTTAAATATTTAACCCTCTTTGGCTTTGAGAGATTGATTCAGATCCATGGTGTTTATATGTGTAAGAAACATTGATTTTCATATGTAGACCTGCATTAATTCATGAAGACATGAGTATGCACAAAGAGGGATCTGTAAATAAATGTACTCTCAAACTTTAGAATGTGACTGGGGACAGTTGGTCTTGTGGTTTTGATTCTCCTCAGTGTGAACTTTTCCTGCAGAACAGTTGTACGTTAGATTAAAAAAGCAAAACACACCATGGACTGGTATCTAATTAGCTTCGATGGGAATTGTATTGATCTCATTTACCTGCCACCCTCTTTTTGTTCCGTTCACTGTCTGTCTCTTGTCCTGATTTTCAACCTATCTGGTTTTGTCAGTTCAAGCAGTGTAGTTTTATTAATACTTTTTTCTTTCTTTTTCTTTAAAAAGCACTTTCGAGGAGGGGGGGGGAGGGGAAGGTTTAGGGTTTTTTTTTTTGTTTTTGTTTTTTTGGGTTTTTTTGGTGGCGATTTTCTTTTAGGTTTCTGACATATTTAGCCAGCAGAAATGCACGCTGTTCTAAAACTGTCAGGCCTTATTATGGCATGGAGGACCTGATGCATACAGGGCTGTCAGCTTGGCTGTTGCTGTAGAATGATCGGGTGCTGTGCACAATACTAAGGCTTTCCCCACTTGTTGGTAAGTCCAGGGTGAGAACTCCTTTGTACTGACCATGGCTGGCAGGGATTATGAATGGCACATTGCTCCAGTCATGCCTTCGGCTCTTCCATACACAAGTTTTGGAAAGAAAAAGCACAAATATTTGCGGGGGAAACCATAAAAACAGCTCAGTGGGAACGTGAGTTGCAGCATAGATGAGATGTTATTCTGTAAGTTATGTTCTTATTAAAGAGTCATTACAAGGATTGGTAAAGAGAAAGCTGGTCAAAATCATGGAAGTGCTTGCCATCATATAGACACTTACACTAAACCTGAGGTACCCAACATAATTATACTTAGTACATTGTCTGTGTCAGTGCTCCTTTATCACTTAAAAGTTTCTTACATTCCAGGAGTGATCCAATATGCTGTTTTTCACTGGGGTAGAGATCATTTTCTGCACAGGAGCTGTTATGGGTCTGTGTTTTGAATTTGTGCTGGAAACTGTGACAATAAAACAGGGGTGTTTTTGTTATTGCTGGGCAGTGCTTGCACAGGGCCAAAATTTTTTTCTGCTTCTCTCACTGCCCCACCAATGAGGAGGCTGGGGATGAACATGGAGTTGGGAGGAGACACAGCTGGGACATCTCACCCTAAGGGACCACAGGGATGTTCCATAATCCATGGTGTCATGCTCAGTACCTAAAGCTGAGGGCAGGGAGAGGAAGTGGAGGTGTCCAGAGTGGGTGATTGTCTTCCCAAGTAACCTTTACATGTGGTGGAGCCCTGCTTTCCTAGGGATGGCAGGACACCTCCCTGCCTGCCCAGGGAAAGTAGTGAATGAATTCTTTGTTTTGCTTCACTTGCACATGCAACATTTGTTTGTCTCTACCCATGAGTTTTCTCACTTTTATCCTTCTGATGAACTGTGTTCCCAGAATTTGTATGTTAACCTGTATGAGTTTGTGTACCAATCATATACCAATATACCCTGCATGAACTGAGAGCACAAAAATTGATCTTTACGTTCTCTTATTTTGCAAAATGTGAGCCAGTTCCAGAGAGGAAGGTAGGAGCTATGTTTAGTATGTCTTTAAGTCCAAACTTAACCCTGAAGGTTAGTTAAGGAGAGTCTGAAAAAGCCCACCTAAAGGGTAATGACAGGTTTGGAGTAATATTCCACTATTCGATATTCGTAATCTTGCATAATGATTGCACAGACTTCTCTTCTCTTTGCTACCCCAACAACGCTATCCAGTGTTGCCCTCCCATGACATTTAGTTTGGAATATTATCTTCTGCTATAAATGCTAACAAGGTTCATCAAAGGCGTTGTGAATGATAGATCCCTCCATGTACCTCTACTTCATCTGGAATATAAGTAATAAAAGGAATCAATCATGGGCCTAATAATTCAAATTAGAGAATAGAAAAGAGGTGGGAAATGACAAGTAACAGTGGTCTACCTTAAAGTTTTTGCATGACTGTGTTTCTGACAGAAGCAATGGGCTTGCTATTTAATAGAATGTATTTATCCTCTAACAAATCTAAGCGGAGTTGTTCTTTCGTAAATATATATATATATATATATTTATATATATATATTTATATGTATATATATATATAAGTAAATTTCATCCTATGTGTTCACATACATGCACAAACTTCTATATATCATACATACATACACACACATATGCACTCAGAGACACATGTGGGAGATGCAGAAATATGCATCTCTCTATAAAAATCTAGATGTAACATTATTTGTGTCCACGATCTGTCCATGACCTGTATCAGCAAGTGCCTGTTGACTCCCATTAAACATTGTTCAGTAGGACACAAAGTGTAACTCCCAGCTACAAGGGGTTAAGGAGGCATTTGTGGGAAGGCAGATTATACTGCATAATTTGGTGGACCAGCACTCATTTTTATCAGATATTAAGGCAGAGTCAGAAAGAGTTATCAAGTTGATCTGACATGCTTGTGTTTTCTTCATTTTTTTTTTTATTTATCATGTGTTAGATTTATATTTACAAATACCAAGTGTTAGCAGCTTTCTTGCAATATTTTCTGCACTGCATTTTAATTTCACTTTTGCTCATGTGCAATTTTTTTTCTTATCTTTTACTCATCCATTCCCTATGTTGTACAGGTGCTAATAATAATAATTCAATTTAATAACATCAATCCTTGCAGAACACTTGAGCCCATCCGCTCCTCAAGGGCACCTAACCCTTCACGTCCTCAACTTGCAGCTTCTTTATCACACTTGAACCACCCTCATAAACTACATCTTCTTTAGACCTTGTCAGGAAGGGCAAGTCCAACATAATGGAAATGAACTGAGAAAAATGCAACCTTCAAGTATGTCATCTCTTGATATTACAATTTCTCTTCCCTTTTTGCTGTGGGGACTGAAACAGGTATTCTTGTCTTTCCATTCAGGCTTTTAGGATCTCAATTTTGCTGTCACACTCCTATCAGAGTTTGAGCTAGAAAAATGTCCTTTGTTTCTGGAGTTAGGGGGATTCTTTGAAAGCATTTAATTTGCCCAAACTTCTGACATGAATCTGATCAAGTTGTTGATGTGACTCATATGACTTCAGTGAACAGAGATGATGTTGAGGACTTTTTTATTGTTGCTGTTTGGAGTTTTGTCTCTATTTTGTCTTCAGGTGAGAGAAGCTTCTGTGCAGGCAAAGACTGGGACTCTCCATGGAAAAACTCTCCTAAGGGAATTATAATTTGTACCAAACCTGACATGATTTTCAGTTCACTCAATAAAAATTTTTAGGTACTTCATTAATGTAGGCAGTACATGAATCTACTAAGTCTGGAGAGGAACAAAACTGAATGGATCCCAACTTGTCCCATGATTTTGGTCTGTCCTGTTCATTTCTAATAGTGTGTGAAATAGCCTTACAGTGTAAAGTTAAAGACAAGGGACATTGACTGTAGAAGCCATTTGGACAGCTTTCCTTCTCTCTGTAAGGTAGGCTACCTGAGAAGAAGTACTTGCTCTCTCATGATCATTAACCCCTTTTAGAGAACCCTATTTTATCCATTAAGAAATAATAATCAACCAAAATCCTAATCAGATTATAATCCATATTATTTATGGCCAGTGGGGGTACTAAAATACAGAAACTATAACTCTGGGAATGTTCCATTCTTAACACTTCCTCCTGCAGCATAGTTGGACCATTTCTGAGGAGAGCAAGCATGTAATACTGTAGTAAATTGTGTTCATCCTGGATAATGATAGGAAAAAAGGGTCTGAGAGAAAGCAGAAACATTAAAATGTGCTGGAGTAGTCACAACAACCTAAAGGCAAAATATTTTAAATTATATTTAGATGTCCCTAGCTGCTGTATACAAGAAGGATGAGGAAAGGAGCACCTCTCCTAGGCGGAAAAGCTGAGAGAGCAAGGGTTTTCAGCCTGGAGAAGAGAATACTCTGGGGAGACCTCACTGTGGTTTTCCAATATCTAACGAGACTTGGAGAGGGACTTTCCACAAGGGCATGTAGTGATAATTCAAGGGGGAATGGACTTAAGCTGAAGGAGGGTATGTTTAGATTAGATATTAGGAAGATGTGACAGTAGTGAGGCACTGGTGCAGGTTGCTCAGAGAAGCTGTGGATGTCCAAACCCAGGAAGTGTTCAAGGCCAGGTTGGATAAGGCTTGGAGCAACCTGGTCTGGTGGAGGGTGGCCCTGCCCATATCAGGAGGGTTGCAACAAACTGATCCTTAAGGTCCCTTTCAACAAATCATTATACGAGAAATCAAAATTTCTCTGTATCTGTCATTGGTAATGTCATAACATTCATTTTATCTCATAGATGTTATTCCAGCTAGACTGGAATCATTAACCTTGAGGTTACTCTTTGCTTGGAATTTTTCTTGTCTAGTTGAATTTCTCGAGTTTATAGTGTCTATTTGGTTGTGGGTTTTTTGTCTGCTTGTATGTTTGTTTGTTTGTTGGGTTTTTTTTTTTTTGAAGTTCGACTCTTCACACTGAAGCCATAAAAAGAGAGAAAAAAATAAAAAAAAAGTTATTAATTAATGCCTCTTGAAACAATAGCCTTTTTGAAACATGCAGCTAGAATTATTGATCTAATTTAAGTGTCTAAAAGTTAGATGGGTAAGTCTGAGCAGCAGTTTATGCTCCAGTTATATCTAATGGAGAGAAACCAGCACTTTTCAAGGGTAATAGTGGCTGAGTGCACATGACAGCTGTCATCCACCTGCTTCACAGAATAACCCGAAGTTATGCAAGTTCTCATTGTAAGAGAGTGACTTGTTAAAAAGCATGTATTGTATTAATGACAAAATAAAACCCAGGTTCCTTGAATTCCACATCTGTATCATAGTCATTAGGGCAGGCAGCCTAATGACTACTTAGTAGAATAGAATGCATTACCAAACAGTCTTACACAGACAAATCTGTTGTTCAACTAAATTATTAAGATCTGTTCAAGAGTAAGGATCTGGAGCATAAAATTCAAGTAAAATTCATAAGCGCCATTTTTCTTGCCTGAATGAACTCAGGGTTCTGCTATATATAGCAGGTTTAATCAGGTGGAAGGTACTGTGGGATGTTAATTGTGTACATTTGGATTTGTCTCACCTGCAAAATTTCTGAGTGTTTTAGCTTCTTCAGAATATGCAAATATATATCCACTCTATCAAGGAGCTACTTGGGTTTCTTGTTTGTTTGTTTGTTGTAATTGTCTCTATCACTATAATGCATAACAACACACATTATGGAAAGGGATCTCTATCACAGAATTCAGTCATCTGTTGTCATAGGAAACTAAGGTATATAATAAAATCAACAAAATGCTTCCAGTTAATCTTATTAAAAAGAAAAAAAAAAGAAAAAAAAAAAAGAAAAACACCCAGCAAAACCAGTAAAGAAATCTCACATTACCTATGTAATTTGCACTCTTTGTTCCTGCTAGAAGGCTCTTCCAGCAAAAAATTTCTCTGATGGTTAGTAATTTCTTTAACTTCCAGGAGAAATATCTTTGGATAGTCATTTGCATTATCTTCATTTGCCAGAACATTAGTAAAACTGAATGAACTACTATGTTAGTGTTTATTTCTTGAATGGAGAACAGTTAATATTCTCCCTCTCTTTGTTTTGCTGATCTAAACCAATCAAATTAATTTTGTAAAATAAGTACTCCTTTCTTAGATCGTTCCTGGAGCTTTTGAACATCTTGGTCTAATTTGGTGTTTATGATCCTTGGACAAGTGTGGGCAGTACCACGAAATACTGTATGAGTTGCATGAGTTGTATGAGTATTAATACTCTCTATACTTTTATTTCACCTGGATAGATGTAGAGTTAGAGTGTATTAGTCCTTCCTTCCTCCCTGAAAGAAGTCTAGTTTAGGCTATATGTGATGCAATCCAATAAAAGAAAAACATTTATATATCAGTGGAGGGATGAAGTTTGTTGGGAATATGGGCTCAATTTTTTGGATGATATTAATGAGTTTCAGCAAGAGGATTTGGGAGATTTCAGAAGATTTCAAAATGAGTTGAGGGCTAGAGATCTGTGACCAAACAGGAAGTTCTTCCAGTGTTGGTGGAGCCAATAAAAACTTCCTGAGGCCACAAAAAATTTTGAGTCTATCACTCTCATGGTTATTGCTCCCTCCTTCAGTTTAAGTGCTTGCAGACTCACTCGATTAGAGCCAATGTCTTCCTGCCCCTCTCTTTTTAGCTGGTACTAGAGGACATTAAAAACAAAGTTCTGTCAAGGAAAAAAAAAAAAAGGAAAAGAAGGTAAGTTTTGATTGCCAAATTAGAAACAAACATCACAGTGGAATGATGTAGAGAGGAAGAGGGATGAAGCAAGCCCTTTAAAGTTTCCTCATGCCTTAGACAAGCTTGAAATCTTGACAGGTTTCCTCCATTCCTGACTGCACAGGGATGGAACACCTAAACACTGAGTGAAACCCTACATGTGTTGGATTTTTGCAGGGTATACCTGCTATTTGCAGGTACCTGATTGAATTTCCAGTGGATGACTAGCAGGTCATTTCAGTTGTCAGCCCCAAACAGGTAATGAGAATTTATTAGCTCTTCATTCACGTTCACAGCTGATCTCTCACCGATGCATTTCTATAAATATTGCTCTTATCTGGATGTGTTTTGAATTAGCAGTTTATTTTATTCCATAGTGTTTGTGTTTATTTGTGGTGTTTGTATTTATTTGGTTTACCCAGGCAGGATAAATAACAAGATAGCATTTATAACCCTGCCTTCACAAGTGACACCACGGATGGAGACCTCAGCACAGCCAATGTTTCCATTGACGTCAACAACAATAATTGCATTAATAGCGAGTCACGGTGGTCTCACTGGTATTTTGCCCAGGAACTGTAGCATGGAGCTGAGAGCCATTGTTTGATAAAAAATAAAGAAACCTATAATTTTATTGAAAGCAGAAGGGCACAAAAATGATATTGTTTAGAAACTACTTGAAATAATAGCCATTATGTCACCAGGCTTGTCAACCTTTGTGTCAGCTCAAGAAAGCTGCAAAGAAAAAATAAATCCATAAGTGCTCAGACAATTATAACACTGGACTTGAGAGGCTACACAGGGTATTACAAAGAACCTAAAGCTGCTGTATTTTTGTTCACTTTTCCCAAGTAAGTTTAAATTCAGAAATGGGGTAAGGAAGTAGTAAGAAGACTGTTAAATAATACAGATTGGATTATAAAAGTAAATTAAATTAAATCAAATACTTTAGATTGGTGTTCCTATGCTAAGGGACAGGTTTAATTCTCAAGTCTGCAATCCTGTTTTTTGGCTGATCTTGAACTATACTTGCTTTGTTTAAAGAAGGAGGTCTTTTCACTTAATTTTTCTCTGCAAGATTTTACTTCCTGTAAGAGAGGTAGGTTTTTCAGGCTATTTCATAGGAAGAAAAATGGCTTCTACACAATGAATTCTCGAAATATTTCAAAGGTCACGTTTGATTCTGTTCTTCAGAGTATGACATAAAAGGCCTGGGATATCTAATAGATTTTTTCACTCTCCTGTATGCTGCACTGATACAGTGAATCTGGAGATTAACAGAAGCATCTACTTTCAAGTGAGTGAAGAAACAAAATAGAAGAGAAACAGGTAGGAAAAATTGGAGGCATTTTTGGTTCTAATTCAAATCTTGTTTAAAATTCAGAAATTATGCCTTTTAATCTTCATAATTTTTTTTTTTGCTTATTTGTGGTATTAAACACATTTTAATTTAAGTAAATTTTAATTTAAGATTTGGGATCCCTCTGTCTGTTGACACGGATACCAGCCACAGACTTTGTCTCTATCAACACAACCTTTACCTTTTTCTTAGCTGCCACAATGACTGGATGGGTGTTTGCCTTGTGTTGTGGAAATTAAATATGTGTTTGTACTGCTTCTAAGCCAAAAGATTAGCTAAAGCTCACTTCAGGTTCACCATGAGTTTGACTTTGAATTGCATCAAAAAAGTATTTTGTTGTGGCTTTCAATAAATTTGATGGATTTTATAGTTTGGGACATTAAAAAAAAACAAAACCAAAAACCAAAAACAAAACAAAAAAAACAACCAACCAACCAAAAAACAAACAAACAAAAAACCACAAACAAACAAACAAAAAATATGAGAGGATAATCTCAATACTTCCATTTCCCATCATCAAAGAAAGAAAATAAAGAATGAAGAGGGTCCACTGAATGATAGATGCCTCTCCATAGCCCACCAGCACATCCCAAAGTTATCAAAGCCTTGATAACTTTTACGTACCCAGAAATACTTACCAGGAAATCAGTATAAGACTGAATGATGGCTTCCCCAGAACTGTTGCATTAACATAAATCAACAGCAGCACCAACAGTAATTGTGACATGCCATTCTCAGCCCTTGTTATTAGAGTGGTGTCTCTTTATCTGCTGAAACCACCCCCAGGCTACTCTGGCTCCACGAATTGCTGCTAATTCCATTTTGTAATGATACTGGGACAAATTTAATCACTTCAGAGACCGAGGATGACAAAACTTTATTTAACCTAAAGGCACAGGGATCTGCGTGTCTCAACCTCTAACTCTCAGAAGAAGCCACACAGGTTTTTTTTTTCCAACTTTGAGACATCTGTCTGCCTACATGCCTTGCTTTTGTGGGCAAACAAGAATTAGCACCCAAGAGTCCCACTGTCCTGCTGCTCTCTCATCAGTGATGGTCAGTGTTTGATACTTGAGAGTAAATGACTCTGACATACAGTCAGAAGAACCAATTGTTCAATATTATACTTCAGGGCGAAAAAGGGGTGAAAATGCCTTTCATCTTTCTTAAACAATTCATACCCTGAAGCGGAAGGGTTGAGATCTCCTACTGTTTTATCCCTGCTAGTGTCACTCATTCATAACTACTGGATTTTTCATGGTGTTTCACCCTGTGAGACTGCACTTTGACTTCCTAGAACACACATCCTATTCTGGCAGTCAGGTGTTTACTCTGAGCTCTCAGGCAATGGCCTTACCGCAGGTGACCCAAGCTCTCACTCAAGTATTGATCCATACCCCTTATTCCAACCACATGCAGACATTTCTCATGCAACTTAAACCCAGAAAGTTTTATTCTTTCAACCTCACTCTGATTATTGTTTTAGTCTCTGGTTTGGTTCAGCTTGAATGCTAGATCTTGGAAAATTTGCACATTCACATCTGTCAGCCTTGATCTGCACGTATAATTGTTTCTTTTTGTATATTCCAGACTGGTTTTCTAAGTAGATGGACACAATAAAACAGCATGCAGTATTTCTGTCACTGTGTGCGTATTTGTTTCTCTGTGTGTCAATGCTCCTTCTTAAACAGATTGTGAACGTGTTACTTGGTTTTGTGCACAACTAAAAGAGCAGATATTTACAACTATTAAGTTATAATATGTTCCATTAAAATAATGGAGACAGGGGAGAAAGAATACACCTTACTAGTTCATATCATCATCTGAGGGTAAGATCATGAAATCTATCTTTAATAGTCAAATTAGGGCTCACATGGGAAAAAGAGGGGTTATGAGACTTTTTTCCAAAATCCAAATAGTTTTCTTGTAACCTGCAGCAGTAAAACTCAGAAACGGGAAATATTGCATTTGATGTTTATACTCTAAAAGACTTCAGAAAGTTCAACCATGAACCATAAAGCCGTGTTATTTATGTTGCCCACGTTTCCTCTGTATCGACTGACACAGCATCCAAGACCAGATATTTGCACCCTTCCCTCAGAGATCAGGAAACAGGAATGTGGCTGGTAAAGGCAACTGTGTAAAAGCAGATGAGCAAGTTATCTGAGCTGTCATCTTTCCTTAGCCTGCTTGGGATCAGACCCATTATAGCAATTTTTGTCTTTATATAGCACTTTTCACTCTTAGATTTCGCAGCAATTTTCGAGCAAGTAGAAGAGTCTTTGACAAAACCACATTCCCATCAGCAATGAACAGTTCACTCAAAAATTAAACACTTTACAAAATTGGGTCAGATTCAATATAGCATTGTTCAGAAGAAAAATGGAATAAAAGCTCTCACAACTCAAAATACTACATTTTGACATTGTTTGAAATAAGCTATTTCTTTCTTTTTTTGCTCTTTCTTCTGAAATTACTTTCCATTTCTGTATTTTAGTATTGCATAACACACCATACAATACCATTCCATAACATCCTACATCATAATGCAAATGATAAAATGTCGATTGAAATGTTTCAAATGTGTTGTAACGATATAAACCAGATTTTTTTCTTGATGAGAAATTAACAATTTCAGTTCTCCTTTCAAGCCATATAAAGCTGAAATTGGCAATTCTGTCAGTTTTCATTAAGTTGTAATTACATCTTCTGTATAACCAGAGCAAGTGTACTTATTCTTGTTTTACAAATGAGAAATTTGAGTCATGAAAAAGAAAAGAACTAAAGCTCAGAAAATAAATGTTGGCAGATCTGGAGGTAGAAGTTCTAGTTCTGAATAGAGCTAAACATCCAAGGGTTATCATTGCAGACAGACTTTTCTCCAAATTTCAAATATTTTTCTTTCAACCTGTAGCAATAAAATCAATATTTATTCATCTATCTGTTTATTACTCAATGCCTCACTATATGGACTGAATCCAGAAGCTCTAACAGTCAAAATTTTGAAAAATGGATCTAATATGCCAAAGAATGAAAGTTGAGATAAATTCTGTTCAGAACGACTTTTCATTCCATAATGAAGAAATTAAGAGACCTACAAGGTTTTCAAGTTCATATATGAGCATTTTTAAATGAAAAAACAATTTAATCTGAATATTTCCAACTATATTCCGAAGTCTTAGTACTTTGTCCTCTACAGGATTTAAAATTATGACTTCTCTGTACGCTTGCACAGAGAAATAAGATCAGCAATTGAAAAATGGAGTAGAACCTGATTTAAAGATGACTTAGTGGTTTCAATAGCAGGATTCTGACCTGCATTGATATGATGTAATATATGTATCACATTTTAACAAAAGTGCAGAAGAGGACCTGGGGGTCTTCGTGGGTGACAAGATGACCATAAGCCAGTAGTGTGCCCTGGGGGCCAGGAGGGCCAATGGCATCCTGGGGTGCATCATGAGGAATATGGCCAGCAGGTCGAGGGATGAGATCCTCCCTCTTTAATCCTGTCTGGTGAGGCCACATCTGGAGTCTTGTTCTGGCCTTCACAAGTCAAGAAAGACAAGGAACTACTGGAAAGGGTCCAGCAGAGGCCACAAAGATGATGAGGGCTCTGGAGCATCCCTCTAATGAGGAGAGACTGTGGGAGCTGGGCCTGGAGATGAGAAGACTGTGTGGGGATCTCACTAATACCTATAAAAGTCTCAAAGGCAGGCACCAAGCGAATGGTGCCAAACTCCTTTCAGTGGTGCCCATGACAGGATGAGGAGCAATGAGCAGAAACTAAGACATGACAAGTTCCACCTCAACATGAGGAAGAACTTCTGTACACTGAGGGTGGCAGAGCACTGGAAAAGGCTGCCTAGGAAGGTCATGGAGTCTCCCTCTATGGTGGCATTCAAAGCCCACCTGCATGCATTCCTGTGTCACCTGGTCTAGGTGATCCTGCCTTAGTAGGTGGTTGGACTGGCTGCCCTCCAGAGGCCCCTTCCAACCCTGACAATTCTGTGATTCTGTGAAAATCCAAGAGAGCAAATCAAGAATAAAAAGGGGTCCTCAATGTTCAAGAAATGTGACTGATAAGCTGCTGCTTAAACCTTGGAGAACTTTTTGAGCTCATATATTAATAAGAGGATTCAGATTTTTATCAGTAAACTGTATTTCTATCCCTTTGCCTAGTCTTCTTTGTTTTACTATTTCATCATTATAGAAAATCAAAACATTTTTGATTATTTTTTTAAATAAATATTTTACATTTTGTCTTCCAAAAACTTATTCAAATAAAAAATGTATTTGAAATTTTTTTCTTCATTTTTTTTCTTGAAAAATCTTGATTAGGTGGTAAAAAACCACATTTACTTAAATTAAAATAAATTTTTAACATTTCACTTTGTCAAAATTTTCGAACAATATCTATACCTGGCTCACCAAACATATTTTATTCCTTTCACAAATTTTGTGAAAATATTATCAAGCAAAAATTTATTATTTCCATTCTTTTTTCCAATAGTTTATTTTATCTTTTTATTCTTACATGTCCTCTAGAATGCCTAAACTGAAGAGGCACAAATCTATCACTTCTTTAATTTTAAATTATATATAACTGTATTCTTCAAAAATGTTTCTGTAAAATGCTGAATACAGGCAAGAAAGTTTATATTAATGTTTTACTGCATGTAAAGTACATGTATTGTATGTAGAGTCTAGGTTTAAGGGTTCAGATTTAATCTGAGGTTGCTCTTTGTCCAGCCTATAGCCAGATGGAGTTTGTAAAGTGGAAGCTGTCAGTGCTTACACAATGTGGGGAGAAAGACCTCTGACAGGCTGAGGGGTAGAACCTCAACACGTGTAATTTCTGATGAACAGACTACACCTTTGGAGACATTTGGAACTGAGGTGTGAGTGCACAGACTTAAATTTGAATTCTGTGTATGAGAGTAAAGGATTTTCCAGCAATTATTTTTAATTCATCTACATTTACTGTGTCAAGGTTATTGGCAGAGTACTGTTTCACACCTACCTTTTCATTGCAATGTAAAGGAAAAAAAAATGTCCTTTAGATGATAATAAGCTCTCTGTGTTAGAAAGAAGCATTGAATCTGTCTGTTTTAAAACCTGCCTTTACACGTGATGTGGGTGATATTTACAGTCTAAAGAACAGTGACATTTATGAAAGGTGTTTTAGCCACAGATCAAACCCTTATGTTGGAAGATATTCTTCCATTCTGAAGTCCCTACAGATCACATCCAGACCACCTAAATTCAATTTCAGTCCCAGTCTTCTTCCATACAACAGGCACATAACCTTGGAAACAGGTGTAACATTCTGAATACCGAAATGGTAGTGGTATCTACAAAGAAGACTTAATTCACCCCCTGGCTCAGACACTCCCATGTCTTAAATATATTCCTGTGCAACATCCAGGAACCTGGAAGTTTTTGTATTCCTTACATAGCTAATAGAAGGGAGTGAACATTTCAGCCAAGAGTTCTGAATTACTTGTATGATGTCTGCATTTTAAGGGTTGCAGAGTCTGAATAGGCTGCTAATATTTTTTTCCTCTTAATCATAACTTATCTTGCAGACTCCTTGATGAATACAAGTTTTTTTTTTTCATGTCAAAATGTCTATACAAAGTAAAACAGTCCCATATATTAAGCCAGTAATTACTTCTAACACGTGGTCTAGGAGTGTAATTGAAATTTCATTTTTGGCATCTGTCACATTTTTCTCTTTCTTCTGCCCAGCCCCTGGAATCAGATTTGATTCAACACAGTGGCTTAATTTTCAAGGTTTCTCACAGTGCCACGCCTACTCTGTTTAGCTTGTAAGAGCTGCATAATACGCAAAAATTAGAGTAGTTGAGTCTTCTGAAGTCTGAAAATCCCCATTGTGCTGGGTCTCCAAGGCTGTTTACCACTGTGTATTAAGGTATTTAAGAGAAAGTATTCACTTTACCTTTTTTACTAAATTACCTTCTTGTATGATTGTGCTGTTACTCAGGTGTGTGAAACGCTCTGAAAGAAGAATCTCACCATAGAAAAGTTACTGCTGACAGGATCCTAAATTTAAGTACTTTAAGAGAGGAGAATGGGATCAATCTGTGTCATTCTTCAAAACACCTCTAAAATGATATAAAGGACAAGATGAAGCTCCATGATCTTTCACTATGGTAATTCCTCAGCATTGCCTAGTTATTTTATCATCTTTTCTTAGTGAGAAATATGGTCTTCTGACAAACTTTTGTAGCATAAAACATCTCAAACTGAAACCCAGGTGAGCAGGGCAAGCTAAGGGTCTTTCATTATTGGAGGAGGGAAACGCTAACGTTCGGAAACTTATCCATGCACTTTGAAATAAATTTCTAAATTAAATAATTTTCCAGAGGCATCCAATTAGCTCCATTGACCACATGTGGGAATAGTGTTCTATTTGCTAAAGCTAGATACATAACTTTGATGACTAAATTTAGGTGAGATGAAACATGCCTTAAAGAAACTCTATGATAATTCTGTAAACGTATCCTTTTGTGCTCCCTCTCTCCCCCGCTGTTTCTTTTGTTCACTTGTCACTTCTCATTTCCATGTCATGTATCCAAACTTAGACAGTAAGCTCTTTGAAGCAGAAACCAGGCCTAAATATTTGTCTCAGCACTGAATAACCAGCTTAATCTACTAGTAGGACGGGCAACTGTAGACTGCCTAAAACACTATAAGGAAATTAGCTATATATGATTAGATTTTTATTAGAAAATCTGCTCCCTTTTTTTAATAAATCAGAAAAAAATTCTACTAGTCAATAGAATGTACAGAGATTTAATTTTTTTAAAAATGAGTAGTGTTTTAACTGTTTTTTTCACTATAAAACCATACTTTTATATAGATGACTGTAGTGAACAACAAAAGACTTCTGATCCTAACAACTCAACATCCCACTACAACTGAATGAAGCCAGTAATTGTGGGACCACTAGGAACAGGAGATTTGTCAACATAACACCATGGAAAGAAGCAAAACCTAAGTGTTTTGCAACACTATAACTTTCTTATCATTGCTGTTGAAATTTTTTTGCATAAACAAAGATTTTTTTTTTTCCTTTAATAATTAAATCTTAACTAATAATACTGATGAGCTATTAATTGTACTAACAATAAATTTTTAGGTTTATAGGAGATAGATATAAAGAAAGTGTGACCTTTTCAGGAGATTTTCTTTAGGTTAACTGAAAGCATTGCTATCAACAAAATTGTGACCTCAACCTAGCTAATCACTGAAGTATTTACCTGCAAATTCTGAGAACATCCACCAAGTAACATGCAAAAGTATTGAAAATTGACATAAGTGTTTTACAGTCTTACAGTGTTTTTAGTTCCCTTCCGCACCCCACCCCCAATATCATTTTTATTATTATATTTTATTATTATATTTCTCAGACACATTTAAAGACCCACCTATGGTCCAAGTAACATCTGAATATGAATATAAATATCTGGATTTTATCTATCAGATACCTTTATATTAATATCTTATACCCAGAAAATACCTTCAGGGAACAGACTTTGTTTAAACAGCAAACGAAGGAAAAAACAGTACATTTCTATGGAAAGTATTGTCATTTTTTGTCTGAATACTGAACTTTTAAATATTATCAGAGCAATGGTTATTGCTCTGATAAACTGTTGTATTATTTTTATTTATGCAAAGGAAGTCCTACACAATCCTCCAAATTTACCCTCACATACCATAATCTGGGCCAGGCAATGTGTTTGACACCATGCCAGGCAACATATTTTACACCACGATTAGGAGGAGAGTCAAGGCTGATTAGCACAGCATTAGCCAACATGCTTTACGTGCCAACATTTAGGTGAAAGGAACTCCAGCTGAAGACAGAGCCCTGTCCTGGATTCTCAGTTGGACTTAAGGGGCAAGGAAAACTACCTCATCCATAAGCAGGCTCAGATAATGGTCTTCAGCCCTAGACATCAGGAAGAATATTTCCACCAGAGCACAGATACTTTGTGACCTTCTGAGAGGTTTAGATTCCAGACATACTTCAGGTAAGTATTTAAACTTTGTGTGTTTATTGAAAATAAGTACATGTTTCTTCCACCACAATTGTGTTTATATTTTCTGTCTCAAAATATCCTCCTGGAATTTCTTGCTGCCAGGGAGCACAAATACAGAGCTAGAGAGATATTCTGGTAAGGCTCAGAAAGCCCACAATAAGCACACAGTCTGACCCACGTAACACAAGCCACCAAATTTCACCAAGTAATTCTTACATGAGACCTTATTCCTGGATGTGCTAGTGGCAGTCTTTTAGAAAGACATCCAGGTCACATTGTATCCAGTATTCCCTGAGGCTCTTCACCAATTTTCACATGTCTGACTCCTCAGAACATCAGCAGGGACTTTGGAAAATCATCAGAGGCTGCTTTCAAACCTAGATGCTTGCAGTATGATTATAGGTTCCAAAAACAGTGACGCACACAACCAGCAAGGGGAGTAGACCCACCCTTATTGTCTGAAAGTCTTTCAATAGAAATATTCTTACAGTCTCTTCACTGAGGAGCAAAGGATATAATTTAGCATGTTGCATTCCCAGAAAGGCAAATGACTGAAAACTAATTGTTTTTCCCATTACAGAGAACACCCATGATTGTGCCAGTGTCAATCTCTCCCAGAAAACATTCCAGACAAACATTATTTATTATGTGCAGCAATGATAATAGTAATGATATATTTTGTTTGTACAGTGACATCCATCCTGATGTCTACCAAAGTGCTTTCAAATCTTAGTGATCTGATTCTTTCAATGAGTGACCTAGACCCTGGATATTTGGGTAGCAAATTGTGGCCATGGCTAACAAAGAACTGAGAAAACCTCCCTAACACTCCCAAGTTTTACCCAAAACTTCTTGTCAAGCCTCCCTTGGTTGTCTTCTTTTGTCAAGTATTCCCCCTGGGGAACGTGAACACTCAAGAATGTTTAGCACCCAAATCATCCAGGATTGGAGAAGAGACAGTTTGTTCAGTACCACCTTGGTTCAGCTCTAAGTTTTAGTTCAGTATGATTATTTTAATTACTACTGTCAGTGGTTATTCACAGCTTTGCCACTATGATATACAATGATCATTGTTATTAATTTGGCAATGAATATTGCTTTTATTCATCTTAGTGTTTTAATTCTTGTTTCTGCAATGGAAATGTTAAAATTAAAATTTTAATAAAACTAATTGCAACATTAAATCTAATGATAATAATAATAATATTCTATGGAGAAGCATGCTTCATTAAAGAATCCTAATATAGTCTCTTTTAATAAGGGTTTCTAACAATCCAAGAGGTAGGTAAGCATGCCCTCAGCTTATGATGAAGAGATAACTGGATTTGGGCAGTAATATAATAAGTTTTCAAATGCCAGTGACAAACTCCCCTTAATTTCAACTATGTAATACTATTCTTTAATAATGCAAATTATCAATTATATTTGGAAAAGAAAATGAATAACAATTGAATTAATAAGCAAGGTGGCATATACTTTCTGTATGGTGAACAAAGCTAGTCAATTAGGTGTTTCATCTCTTCTACATAGCTTGTTTCATCTCATCTGCTTAACTCTGTAAATGCTAAATGTTGAGCCTAGGTTGCTTATATAGGCTCTCTCTGTTTGCCATGGAAAAAAATCCCCTCCTAAGAAAGCTCCCTTGCAGCTCCATCAGCTGAAGCATCTCTAAAGGCTTCTTCTTCAATTGTCATACTGCTGACAGGACCTAGGCATACACACCTCTCCTTTCTGCAGAAGAAGAGTTAGAGAAAAAACTTGAAAGTCTTGTCCTGAGTGACTGTGTGATTTCACAGGGATTTAAAAAGTGTATCAGTATAATTTTCCTTATCGTCCCATTTTCGGTCTACTATCTAGAGGCAAATTAATACAAAAAGTTATGTGTTCCTTTTGCACCTCAGAGGTCTGAAATACTTTATTTCAGGGATTGAGGTTATGGAATGAAGGGTTTCCAGCTAAAGTCAACAGAGTCATGAAGGGAGAGACCTCTAGGGGTAATTGCCATCTGAAATATCCATCTCCAACAGCACCTTGGTCCTTTATTATTCCCACCAATGTACTGCTCCAGCCCACATCTGAGAGCAGAAAGGACCAGAAAATCTAACGATGTGACCTCAGTTCAAGGAATGAGAACATTTCAGATGTTGTAACACTCGATCTTAGAGGGTCTGATCAAGTCAGAACCCCTTTGATATAAATTTTGCAGGTAATCGTTGATATACTGGTGAAACGGAGCAGACATTGTTGGGATACAACTCACTGGGTCTCTCAGGTGGCTTGACATAGGACAGAATCAGAGTTTCATCATACTGGGTCCAGATGCACCCCTGCTGTATCCATTTGATGCTGCAGTCTTCTTTTCAATTTAATTTGGTTAATAACTATACCTAATTTTGTTAAGAAACAGCTATACTCAATTTTCAGTTTTGACATACAGTGTGGGTTTGAACCTATCCTACCAGGAGTACCAAGTAGTATGAACCAACAACTACCAATCACCCTATCAACACTCCATCTCCTGTTTCCCTTGTTCCATGTGCTTAAGTTTAAAGGTTTGCAGGGTCACGATAGAAATTACTTACTCCCAGATAGTCAAGAAGCCTGTACCTGAAATGGAGGCTGAAATTTGCCCTATATGTCATTCTAGCCACATCCCTCCTACAATGCCTTAGAGTAAAATAAGCAAGAAATAAAATGCAAACTGAAAAATGGGCAAATAAGAAGAAAAAATAGTTTCTAGGTCTTAAAAATTTCAAAAATAACAGAGGTTAAGTCAAGAAATATTGTGGATTTATACCTCTACTAGATGGGTTCTAGAAACAAACAGAAAACCCCCTTTCCCCAAAAAATTACAAGAACATAAAATAATTTCATTAAGCAATCTTTGTTTTTCTTCTAACATTTCTGGATTCTAATTTTTAGCTAAATATCTTATTGTTTCAGCTCAAGTCTTGAATGTGAAATGTACAATTTAGGTTAGTTAAATGCAGTGAAGCTTCCAAAACATCCTTGCCAGAGCTTTGAATGGAATTAACAAGTGCATGTACAAATTACATCTTATTATTCAGCAGATGAATTTTTGCAAGGTTGAATTTTCAGTTATCAAGGTTATCCATCTTTCTGCCTAGACTATTTGTGAGGGAGATATAGAGCCCCTATTCTTCAGGGATTAAAACTTTTCTAATGAAAGAGACATCACCTCTAAACTCAACTAACATAAGAATGTTGTGGTCTTAGGTTATCTTGATGCACAGATGAATCTGAGATTACAAAGCAGAATATGATTAAGAAAATCTCTTTTTATGGCTGCACACAACCATGAGAAATAAACCAGTGCTGTCTGAAACTCACAACTCCATTTGGGAAGAAAATATGACTTAAAAAAAAAAAAAAAAGAAAAACTGTACATGTTGATTTGAAGGCAAAGCATTTCAGCACTTCCTGAAGAAAGGACTTTTCTACTTCAGCAATCAATACACTGCCATTTAAAAGTTTTGAGAACTCTGGGCTGATTTGGGGATCCCAGATATCGTTACCTCATGGAAAGTCTTGAAAAACTGAAAAGTTATCCTAAACTGGCAGTGGGAAACAATCGCAATATCCTGCACGTAATTTGGTTTCCTCTTATATTTATCTGTTATGAATTCTTAAGGAGAAATTGAATTGAATGGTACTACTGCAATTTTATGCAATTATCTTTAAAGTACATAATTTGTATGTGTAGACAAGCTGTGGATTGTCTTATGATGCATCAGAGAGAGGGGACAAACCAAAACTTTGGTTTAGTCTAAGAATTAAACAAAGAACCCAAGCGAAGGTATTTGCAGATCCACTGACTTCTGGGGGTGACAGGTTCTTTGGATTTCTTTGATGATTACCTTTAATTAGTTAAATTTGAAATCCAGGCCTTGTGAGCTTCACTAAAGTTATGAGCAAAATAGAAAACAGAGGGGCATTTTTTGGTTAATCAGTCCTGAAAGGAAAGAAAGTTGTACCTTAGAAAGTCCTACTTAGAGTTTTGATGAGTGAAAGCAGGGCTCTGAGGGGTGTGGTGACCAATACATGCTTTAAAAAAGCATGCTTCTGACAGGAGAGGTTGTTAGCATTGTCCTCAAAGTTAATGGATGAAATAGACTCCTAAGCCACAGGCTCAGTTTTCAGCCTCCAAACACAAGTCTGTCCTCTGCAGCATAGCAAGAGCATTTGGGAAGGCTTTGTGAATGGAGATTTTGTCCTGTGCTTGGTGTCATCCTACTGAACAAGCTGGTCTCCATGAAAAGGGTTATGTAGGAGACTGAGTCATTTTTCAGTGAGAGGGGTCTCAAAGAGATTGCTGACAACAGGCCTCACTAATGTGCAATCAGTGTGATTATCAGAGTCACTTTCGCAACCATCTCACCAAACATTAAAATCTTCCTTTGACCTTTAGGGCAGACAGAATAAAGTCAATTAATTAGCTTTTCACCATGTCCAGTGATAAGCATGAAGTCATACAAAACTGACAAGTGAGAAAATTTAAGCATTAGACAATCTGATATCCTTCCTTCATGCCCTCCACACAGCAAAGTCTACTGGGATTGGGCAGATATTTTAGATGTCATGACAATTTTGGGCATTGTTCACACAAGAATATCTGTACTGACTGGCCTTCATGATTGAATCTCTTATCACATCCTTGAGTGGACACCAAGACTATGAAATGACTTATAACTTAAAAATTATTTTTTCTTCTCATACTCTTGTTTGTTGCTCCTGGGAATCCTATTTATGATCATAGCCAACAAAAGAGATGTGCATGTAGTTAAAGTTTTCTGAAGAGAGGTGTTGTCCAGAAAAACATACTAGAATTATGTGATTGAAGAAATCTATGCCCAGCATATTGATAGAGCTAAGAGATTAGCTTTAAATATTTTCTAGAAGGTGGAGATAATCCACACCAGTTATATTCTGAATCATGTCACAAACATACAGTAAAATGAACAACTTCAAAAAATAAGGTCTTCAACAAAATCAGTTTGTTCAGAAGGATCCAGAACTGCTGACTACTAGGCTAAATAAAAAAGCAAAATTTAGTAAATACAGTGAAGACCCAGGTCTAAGGAGCTATTGGTTAGGGGAGTGTATTAAACCTTAGTGGAGGGTATGAACAGAGGAAATTCACATTTTTTGGTGTAGGAATCCTGCAATCAGAAGTTATCCTGAAGAAAATAATCTTAACCTTTCCTCTAAAAGAAGATTCAAATGCATACTCATTTTACCTAGATTCACTTTTAGACTTATAACTTACATGCTTAGCAAAATGCAATCAGCCCAGTTCCTTTAAAAAGATGTTTAAGGTGAAGTTTCTCATACAGAATTGTGTTCCAAAGTTCTTTTCCTTTCACTCTCTGTTGAAAAAGCTTAGATGACTTATTTCGATTAGACGTCACCAGATAGATCTTGTTCAGACTTGACTAAACAAAGTCATCAGTCTACAACATTAAACACAGATGGAGGGCAGAGTAACACTGTGTCTCTGTTAAACACTTAAATTCAGACTCTGAACTTTATGTTGATTGAAAAAGTCAGCTTGGGGACCAAGGTAAAAACAGATATCCCCTAACTGGTAAAACATGCCCATAAAAAATGCAATGCAGGTACAAGCATATAGGTCATTCTTGCATATTAATATGCTTATACATAAGTAGGTAGTTAGATATGAGGGTTAAGAGTACAGAATTCAATCTTACCCAGCTGCATTTATTCATCCCATGTAGTGAGCATACCTAGTGGTTAGAACTGTGCCTTTTGTTTCTCCACTAAACTCGTGAAATTGTGTCTGTGTTTAGACAACCATGTCTTTCTAGGCCCTATAGTGAGTGTAGAAAAGTGTGTGATAGGAACAAGACTTTTTAATCACCTTAAAACATTGATGCTGTAACAAACTCTCCAAAGAAGATGCTTCCAAGAGATTGAAGATAAGGCTGAGGGGAGGAGGCCATAGACCAAAATGTCTTAGATTTGTGAGACCCTGAGGGCGAAGTCTTGAGTGTGTGATGCTTCTTTATGTGATATTTGTCTAAAGGAGATGAGTGGCACTCCCTGGGTGTGTGATGTTTTTCTCTTATGAGCCAGGCTGTGTCTATAGGGGCCCTGTATTCACACATCCATCACTGCCTCAGAGAAAGCCTCTTGGAAGGCATGCCTTCAAAGCAACCCCTCCCCAAGCCTAGATGACTTTGCAAAAACCAGGACTTCCAGCCTCTGCAGGAACATCTTGACTGTGCAAAAACAGCCTCCCCCATACACACAGGAGAAGACATCAGGAGGGTTTCTCAGGATATATAAATCCATTGAACTTTATGTTTCAGGGGCTTCTCTGCCCCATCACTCCCCCATGGACCAAGACAAAAGTGACCACAACAACCAAGTTCTCTGGAGAGCTTTGAGTGATGACTACAAAACTTTTGTTCTTTTCTCTCTTCTCAGGAAGGACATTGAGGTGCTGGAGCAGGTCCAGGGAAGAGAAACAAGGCTGGTGAAGGGACTCAAGCACAAGTCCTATGAAGAGAGGCTGAGGGAGCTGGGGTTGTTCAGCCTGGAGAAGAGTAGGCTCAGGGGAGACCTCATCACTCTCTGCAACTCCCTGACAGGAGGTTGTACCAGGTGGGGGTTGGTCTCTTTTCCCAGGCAACTATCAGTAAGTCAAGAGGGCATGGTCTCAAGCTGTACCAGGGGAGGTTTAGGTTGAATATTAGGAAGAAATTTTTTGCAAAGGGAGAAATCAGACATTGGAGTGGGCTGCCCAGGGAAGGTGGTGGATTCACTATCCCTGGAGGTTTTTAAGATGAGACTGGATGTGGCATCAGTGCCATGATCTGGTAACCACAGTGGTAGTGGATCAAGGATTGGACTTGATGATCTCAGAGGTCCCTTCCAACCCAACTGATTCTATGATTCTATTCTATGATTCTTTTCCTCTTTTCCCTTAGACATTTTCTTGGGTGGCTATATTATGATCAAAATGGCTAAATACCTGTTTTCTTTTGCAATACCTTTGTGCCTTCATATTACTATGTTACTGTAGATAATAACCAAAATGGCTACATACCTGCTGTGCTTTGCAACTAAATTGTTCTAAAATAAACCATATACATGTGAATGTATAAACATACACATACACGGAAAGAGATCTAGGTATAACTGTAAACATTGATCATCTAGTATCAGTTTACTTTAATTCACTCCAAGGGATTTAATAATAAACCAAAAGTTACTCCTACCTGTCAGGGTGGGTCATAACAGTGTGTGAAAACACAAAGTAAGTATATTACATTGTGAGCCTGCTTGTGTCAATCACATCAATATTGTACAACACAGAAAGTTCCTGTATGTCAGCTGGGAGAGAGACAGATAGTTTCATACTTGCAAGGAAGTCTGTTGTGAGCTTATGCATAAAACCTGAGGGGGCAAGTTATTTGTGTATGACAGTTTGCTCATGCAAAAAAACCCACTTTTTAGGAGGTTTCTTGTTCAGGCAAAAGCAAGAGTATTTGTATTAGTCTGTGAGCACAAGAAGCCTGTGATCATACATATGTACTCTACAGAAGAAGGAAGAAACAGTACATGTGACAGAAGGAGATTCTGTGTATTTGTGTGTGTGCACAGGCACATCTTTGCCCTAGGCAAGTTCAGCTACTAGTTTGAAACTTGAGAAATTGACTTTACTGGGATTTGAAAGAGATCTCAGGTGAACTAAATTTGTCTTCTTTCTTTTCCCACTAGTGCAGCCAAAATGGATTCTAAGTCTAATAAGGTTTGACAAGACCTGGCACTGGAGGCAGGTGCCAAGGAATCCAACTAGTCGAAAGCATTAGAGACACCATGGGCACCAGAGGATAGAGGTGTTGCCATGGGAACAGAACGAAAGATGCTCCATGGTGGCTGGTTAGGAGGTTTGTTTAAGAGGGAGCCAAGCAGCTGCAGACTTGCTATCACCCTATGCTTGAACAACGGTAGGTAAATTCCTCCCTCCTCCCTGCTCTGCAAGGAAGTGAAGGATTTAATTCTGCCTCCTTACGTGAACAATGTTGAAATCACTGACATCTCTGGAGACTCCCAAATGGTATGTGCTGCAAAAGAAGTTGGCTGGTTTAGTACTCAATGCTACAAATGTCTGATCTTCAGTGGGTGCTTGAAGGCATGGAATATATTTTTTTAAAGAATTAAAGGATTTCATTTTTAGTTTACAAAGCTGTCCACCTCCCTTTCTCTGCCTTCCTCTCCCTGTCTCCCCTGCAAACTCTCCTCCTACTCCATGAAAAATGTGCAGCCCCTTCCAAGGAGCACAGCCTGAAAAAGAAAAACTTATTATGAAATCAAGTTCTGCTTCAAGGGGAATTTATGAAAGTATTGTCTCTTCCAGAAAACAAATATGAGGGCTTTTTACTGGGTTTTTTTCCTTTCTTTTTTACATCTGCAAATCTATAAAGATTGAAATAGGGTGTGAGGAAAGAAGAAGGGAACCTTTTTGGCTCCAAACTAAAACACCAGCTGAGCAGCTGCAATACTGTAATTATAATAATTTGTGTTTCAGTAATGTCTAGAATCCTTTGATAATAACACAACTCCATGGTGCTAGGTGCAGTACATAATGCAGTAGGAGACAATAGGTAGCCTGCAGAGCTTGAAAAGAAGATCAGAAAAGAAAACAGCAACATAAAGCTAAAAGCTAAATCTGAAAAAAATGCATCTTTATACCACATCAGAAAAAGGAGGAAGGGAATGAATAAGAAAGGGATTCAAATTATTTATTAAAGAGTACTTATTGTAGCAACAGTAAGCAAACAACAGGCTCTGGATACAATCTCTCATTCAAGTTGTCTTTGTTTGTCAGCAGCAAGAGTCTCAGTTTAATGATCATGATACACATACATACATATCCATACCTTTGTCCTTCTGTAAATGTATGTGTGTTTCTATCTGCCTGTTTGGTTTCTGATAAATGCTGCCTCAGAACCAACCACAGCCAGAGACAAGACAACTTCTGTCCAAACCGGTGCAAATGTTCTTAATTAAATGGTTTCAACTTCTGTTTATGCTACTGGCCTTATTTAAACATATGTTTGTAAATGGCTATAGTACCTAGAAAGTCATGGGTTCAGTAACAAGTAAGTTAAAATAAAAGCATGATGATGAACTATCCACACATTTAAACGTAAAACTAGAATTTCTCTAAAAAGGGTAGACTCATTCATAAATGAAAACATTTACCCTTTGTTACAGTTTATCTGCTTTATATTTTATAGCATATTTCAGGCGTTTTTTAACCATTTTTAGGTCCTGAAGCCTTATATGATTTCTATGTCCTGGTTCTCCTTAAGTCAGCTATTAATGGACTTTGCAAACTTAGCTCTCGCATGGGCTTCAATTGTCTGATCATTGGATTAATGTTATCTTTTGGATTAATGTTATCCTTAGGGATGACATTTACAATGGTGTCTAAGGCAGGCAAGTGTCAAGGATCTCTTAAATGTCAAAGAAAATAATTTATTTTTTTTTATAGCCTGAATGATAAACTGTAAATTAAGCTTTATTATTATAGGCAGCTGAGCTTGCATATGTTGACCAGAGCAAGTAAGTTGCTGCTGCAATGCCAGTACATACAAGACAGACTAATCATAACCATGGAAGGCATTGAGAAGGCAAAGAGAAGATAATTCCTCATAGTTTTTTCCAACTTATCACATCTTAAATTAAATTTTTAGTTCTATTTAATGTAGTACAACATCAAGGATTTTTCTTTACGTAGTATGCATGTGAGGGGTTTATGAATGTTAAATTTTACATGGTTTCAAAAGAGAAAAAAATTATTAAAGAATAATAGTTTTTCAAGGTAACAAATATGAAGATATCATCTCTCTCAGAACAAATCCTTTTATCCCAAAGTTTTGGAGGCTTGGCAGTAGACAGCAATTTCAGGATTTTCTAAAGATTGTTTTGTCCATGGGAAATGAAGACAAATTCAACCCCTTTTCTTGAAAAGATTCCAGGTCACTGTTTTTTTCTCTTGCAGACACCTAAATGTAATCCATTTATGCTGATTTAGGATTGGGTCGTTTTTGATTCTTGGTATTTTCTGCATAAACTTAAGGAGACCTCATTCCTAAAGGGGAAAATGGCTCGGAGTCCTCTGGTACATCTCAGAGTGAACTTTGATAAAATTCAATGTTGGAAAGATAAATAAAACCTTCCCAGCACCAAAACTTTTAAAATAGTTTTAAAGTAAAAGCTAACTATCTGCAAGTCATTTCCTATATGTGTTTGGGGAAAGGGGGTGGAAGGAGTGATTGGAATTAAATTTATAATAAGGCACTAGTTGCACTTTGATGGTGAAGTAGCCACTTCATCTCCATCCTAATGTGGTGACTCAATGTCTGGGTTGCACTATTTGCTGTTAAATAATGAATATGCCTGTATCTGTGATAACATGGAAAGGGTCCGGTTTCCATTTGTTTGGGATTTTTTTTCTGTTTTTGAAAGTCTGATTCATTAAAATTTCATATGCCCTTTATATAACCAGGATTCCATAAATAACAGAGAATTCAGATCTCAAAAAGAAAAACAAACAAACAAAAAAAAACCACCAAAGAAACCCAACCCAACCCAAACCAAACAAAACAGAAAAACAAACACAAAACTAAAACCAAAACAACCAAAGAAACTCCAAAACAAAAAATACTACCCACAAAAAACTCCACAAAAAAAAACAACAGAAAAAAAACACTCGATGTACTAAAACAACAACTTAAATTCACTTTTGTTCCAAAACAAATTCACGCTCTTCATACTCTACCTTCAGCCTTTTCTTAGTATTAATCACTAAGGCTCAGGGCTCCGTACATGCAAGCGCTGGAATTCAATGACAGATGCCTCTTAGTGAAATATATCTCTTAGAGAAAATGAAAGGGATGTAAACACGATTCACAGGAGTAAAACACTGGGCAACGTTGCCTAGGAGTAGTTTAAACAGAGACTCCAACTCTCAGAAACAAAGTCAAAGGAGAAATCTGGGATTTTTAAAGTTCTTGGTCAAAGAGAGAAAGAAATTGTACATTTACAGTTGTTTATCCTTTGAAAAAAGTGAAATATAAACACTGATATCAATGTATATTCTATTTATCTAGTCTACTGAGCTTAGTGAGGGTGGTGAGGCACTGGCATAGGTTTCACAGAGAAGTTTTGTATGCCCTCTTCCTGGAAGGGTTAAAGGCCGGGTTGGATGGGACTTTTAAGTGGAAGGTGTCCCTGACCATGACAGGAGGTTTGGAATGAGATGATCTTCAAGGTCCCTTCCAATCCAAATCATTCTGGGCTTTTATGATTATGTTTGTTTCATAGAAGTAAATAAAGACTTAATTTAAATTAACCCACCTTAAATATTTAAATATATTTTCAAAATCTCATTTCCAAGTTAGTTTATTTTTTCCCTTTTTAAAGGACCTATAATTTCTTATCAGTAAACCCATGTTGATAACGTCCTGTTGCACAGCTAGTTGTATTTATGAATATGTAAATACAGCTTATTTTCAGGCAGAGTAGCTAGTTATAATAATTGTCTCTATTTCATATCTCGTGGCTCTTCTTAGCTTCAGTCACCACTATACTGGACACCCTCTCAGATGCTATTTCATCAGCATCCTTTTGGCCTGAAAAGCAAGGAATTTGTGCTATTTTATGAAGCTGAGGTATGAAGAGTTGAAAGATAACTGAAGGACATACAAAATTCGGGAAAATCTGGAAATGGAATTCTGATTTTTAATGCTCACCTCTATTCCTGTGTCCCCAAACGGTTCTTCATAGGATCACAGAAGATTATGGCTCAAAGAGATCTTCGGCATTCAGACAGACTCACTCTAGGGTTCAGGCATTTGCAAAATCTGACACCATCTCCATTGTTTTAACACTTTTCTAAACTATTCAGAAAGTTTTTCAGTTGGAACCCCCACCATATTGTAATGAATTTGTATTCTGGCCCCTGACTAGCCTCACCATTGGAAAAGTTTATTATCTCGTAGCTGATATCTCCCTTGCAGCAATTTAAATGAGCAACTTCTTGTTCTGTCTGTCATAACAGGAAGAAGGGATTATTTCCAACTTTTGTAGGACTTGACAGTGTTATCGCACCCCAAAGACATATTTCTAAGCTCTCCAATAATTTCTTCTTCCAAAATCTCTACAGATGGTGGACATATTTCCTGAAGTATGTTACTGAAAACAGGGTGAAAGATTCAGCTAAACTGCAAACTTTTGCCTTACAGGGAGAAAAATCATCTACTTATCTGATGTTTCCCTGACACATTGCATTATGAACAGGTGTGGAAATCATGAGATTCATATATTCTTTTTTTCACATCATTGGCACAAACATTAATTCTAATACATTTTCTATTTTTTATAGCTTCATTTTTCATATTTCAGGCAGTTTCTTGTCAGAGTACTAACTACAGATGGGGAGTTCTTTCCTACAGGAAACTCAAAAACTATTCTGACTTTCTATTAAAATTAAAAAAAAAAAAAAAATCAGTGGGTGGAAAGGATGGTAACACCTTTAACTTTTTGTTTCATTGTGTTTTACTTTTTTTTTCCTACTAGAAAGTGCAGTTCACTGAAAATGTTATTGCAAAGCCAAAACAGAAAAGACTTACCTCATAATAGACAAAATGCTTAATAGCCTTCTTTTTTTTAATTATTAAACTATTTTGACATTCCATAAGTGTATGTTTTGGGTGAAAATTTTATCATTTTCAAAAGTGTATTTGAAAATGTGATTAAAGTATTTTGTAAGGATAGAGATTTCTGAAAACAGACCTTAAAACCAGCTTCATTTGACATTCTACTTGACCTTGCTTATTGCTGTTCTTAACGTAAAAACACCACCAAATACAAGATTTTCTGATGTTCATTTTTATGGGTTTTAACAAAACCCTGAGATCCAAGTGAGTATTCAAGAAACTTCTTGTGCAGTAGTTTTGGGTCACAGCAGGTAGATTAATTTGAAATTAAATTCCAGTCATCCATTCACAGCAACACTGTAAAGCGTACACAAGATTTTCTTAGTCTTGCCCATCAGTCAGCATTTATTGCGGAGCTGGTCTGTCGGATCCAGAAAGGGTCTTTGCAGAGCAAGCTGCATTCCAGGGACGTGCTGTAGAGGTTATTTTGGGAGCTACACTCTGAATTTTCTCCTTGTTTTCGTCATTCTCCACACAGAAGAGCTGGAGTGCTCCAGAGAAAGTGCACACTGAAGGAGGGCTCCCAGTTGTGTGGCTGTCAGAGGAGAGAGGGAGAGACTGGGCCTTTTTTCTTCCAAGAAGTCTGACATAGATAGTCCTATTGCTATTGATTTTGGCTTGGATTCATCCTAGCTAGTTATGGGAACCTAACAGATGCCAAAGTTAGAAGTCCAGCCACAGTAGGTTCCCTCCATAATCAATGAAAAGAAAAAAATGCCTCTCAAGGGTGGACTGGCTCACCCAGGAAGTGGGAAGCATTTATGTCTCTCCAGTGATAGTGGGAAGAACCAAAAATAATTGTATATATTGTAGATATTTGACGTTATGTCAGTGGAATCTGGGTCTTTATATTCAATTGCTCAGACAGCAAATTAAAAATTTATTAAGCAAGACTCAAGAAAATGTTTGAAGCGTATTTTAATACAAAACTGTAGATTTTTGAGATTCAGTTTCAATTTTATTTTTGTTTTTTTTTGTTTGCAAATTACATTTGTCTCCAAGATATGACAAATATTTTGCTGTTGTCTTACAGCTCAAATAAAAGATTGGAGAACTTGCTAAATTATGTCTGTATGTCAAATGAAATTAAAAGATATAGAATGAACATGACCATCTTCTTGAGTCTGCTGGGCTTGATTTGATTACTCTCAGCACGTTTTAGGAAACAAATAAGAGTCAAAGAAGCTCCCTACATCCACCTGCCTCATAAAACCCCGAAACAAACAAAACCATGTTGCTAATTTTCAAGATGGATTTTCAGAAATCTGAGCGATCTCCTCAGGTCTTTCCTGGGTAGGCACATGATGAAATCAGAACCCCCACCTTAATGTTTTATTATTGTAATTTTACACTCATTATCACCCAGTTCCAGTATTTTTGGGGCTTTTGGATGTTACTGGAAAACAGCAAATGACTGAAAAAAACTGTCATAACATTTAGCTTCAGGATTCCAAGGAGGAAATAGACAACCAGAAGAAAATCCGAGAGGAAACATAACATTTCCTTGTTCTTCCCAATACTTTGTACTTTTATAAAATTTAAGAATTTTCTTTCCTTTTGTTTACTAATTCCTTTCTTTTACTGAAAGGATCAACAAAGTTCATTGGAAATTGTGCTTTAAGAGATTTTTGATTTCTATATAAAAATCAATAATGAAAAAATATTTACTCATATTACACATCTGACTTTAAAGACAAATTACAGCTGAATTCTGTACCTCAAAACTTTTTCAGACTTCTCTGGATGCTTTGTTTGTCTGGGAGTTCAACAGGATTTTCTCCTTGACCCTCATGCATTAGGAAATCATTCACACTTATAATCATAACCTGAAGTCACTCCCCATCAGTAAATGCAAGAAATGAGAACCAAAAAGTTGGAAAGGCAATTTCTTTTCTCTCAAGTACCCTCACAAGAAGCAGAGTATTCCACATACTTGTTTTCTTTGTGGGGACCCATGTCTCAGTGCAAACCACACCATTCCCAGACTGTGTTCATGTATCGAAACAATATCGTAACAACAACTTAGTTCAGACCGAACAGACAAAGTGAGAGTGAGAGGAAGGGTAGAGAGAAGATCTAAAGGTGGGAGCAGGGCTTTATGATTTTTTTCACATACCCCAGGCTCAATTAACACATCTTGAGGAATCTTATGACACTACCAACAAGAATTAATGCAGAAGTTACACGTTTTACCTTTTATCTCGATTGTGTTGCACGAGTCTGGCAAAGTTGAAAAGCTGCTAATTTAGTAGTCAGCAGTGTCAAATAAAATTTCTAAACTGTATGTCTATAAAAGAACATCTTTGCAATAAGGCATAGCAAATATGCTTGCAAAACAGTTCAGTCAGCAAACCTGTTTTAGGTTTTGAAATATTTGGCAATGACATTTATTAGAACAAAACTATAATATATCAGTGATATAAAGAGCTGTCTCTTCATCACTAGCGCTTTATTATAGGCACTAATTTTGTGCAAAATCCTTTAGATTCTTTGCAAAACACCTGCTGAACTTAAAGAAATATGGTTACTGCTTGTGCTGAGACAGATGTAGCTTAATCACATAATACTGAATTTGACTTTTCAGTGCCTCACAATAAATGAACTGAGCATGCCAGTGCAGGAGATTTAAATCTTGTTCCAATTTGAATATCATGTTCGCTGACTGAAGGGCCTGAGCTACAGCCAGCTTCCCCAGGTGTCCAACATTACATGTAGCACTTCTGTTTAAGCCACAGTATCTCTAATTTAATTAAAAAAGAAAAAAAATAACACAAACAATATACTGAATGTTGAACTTCTTTGTAGATTATTTTCCTTTTTAATTTCTGTTACTTCCTTGTCTCTTTCAATCTAGGCAGGTATTGAGCTTTCCTCTAGCTGTGTTGTTTCCTTTAGGCACTCTGTCAGCATATTTTTGTTTTTCTGGGATTTTTGAAACATCCGTGTTTAAAAGGGATTTTGCTCTGCAGGCAGCTATGACAAACACCTTGAGCTGAGAATGGAATAAGACAGGCCATTTTCTTACTGTGTCATCAGCTGCACATGGTTAGTTTCATATATTGACTGATTTCTGTTGGTAGAATCAGTCAATTGCTATGAATTTCAGTCACCAGGTAGTGCCAGATTGAGATCCAAACTTGTTTAGTCTCTTTTAACTCTCTGTCATATTTATGGATAATGGAGATTCTGGGAATATGTGCACATATGCTTTTGAGTGCAACAGTTTCATGTGTTGTGACTGCATATGCTTGTAAAAGAGCATGTAATAATCCAACTATATAATCATATAATCATAGAATGGTTTGGGTTAGAAGGGGCCTTAAGGATCATCTACTTCTGACCCCCAAAGTCTGCACATAATTTAGAGAAGTACATAATACAGCATATAGCACACACATTTAAATGCACAAATATCCATAAACATATTTATAGAATATGTATGTTACATTTTACTGTGAATATATTTTTGTCTCCCTCTATTGACTCTTATTTACACTGTAATGTTAAATAATAGTACTTTAATTTTACTTCTTCAGATAAGCTGTGTGCTTCATAAAAAAGCATAAAACAATGAAAGCTCATGAATATTTATATCAATGGCTACATAGCATTATAGTCATAATCTCTGGAACTGGTTCTCACCGGTTCAGAATTAATTATCAAGTTCAGTTTTAATTGCATTCTTCTAAATTATAACGAAAGGAAAAAAAAAAAGGAAAAGCCACCCATAATGAATTAGCTCACAAGCACTCTGCTGGGCCTGGTATCCGAGACTGCTTTCTGCAAGCCCATTCTTCATCTGTAATGATGAGCTAAGGACATGTGATTCAGGGGCCCCTCTTGAAACCAACTTGCTTAAATGTTAATGCCTCTCCCACTTTAAAGATAAAATAAAAATCCTATTTCTAGTTACTGCAGAAGACATGTTGAACTGAATATTCCTTAAAATAGCCTCTTTTTTTTTCCTCTTTAGATAGTTTTGATGTATTATTGCATTCTACCTACATACTAAATATATTTCAGTAGTGTTGGCTCAAAAAATCTGGGGAAAAAGCATCTTTCTGGGCAGAATCAGCTTGAGCTCTGTCCATTACTAGCCTTCTGCATTAAACTCCAAAGGATCTATTTGATTTTCTTTAAATCTAATCCATAGGGAAACAGTGAGTAAAAATTTCTACCAAATACTTTGGTATAAATGACAAAATAGACAGACTTGAATGATTTTTAAGGGGATTTCCAGACAGAGTGGGAATCTGAAACATGGTTTCTCCCAGCTTCTGGCCACCCCTCAAGCATATAATTTTTCTCATAAACCTGGGAGCCACGTGTCCTCAGCACTCCCTTTTCTTTCCCTCTCCCCGTCCACACACAACCAAAACTGGGGTCACTGATTACCTCATCCTCAAATAAGACTACTAAGCAGCACAGAGCAATATCACACACCTAATCAGCTGAATTTCCACCCTGTACTTTATCTTTGTATCTCTCTCCTGTCCAGAGAAGGTGTACAGAGTCCTTCTTCCTTTAATTTATCAGCTCCAGTGTGCACACATGTAAAAACCACTAAAAATCAAATGCTTTTTTAGTTCTCCCTGGTTCAGTCATCCAAAGATCCTATGGCCTGTTTCCCAACTGTGTAATCACAGAAAGTTTACTACTCTCATCATTTCTTGCAGATGAAGGTCCTGACAGCACCTCAAGCTATTACCCTGTTCAGGCCGAGTGTGAAATGGAAGATTCAAGATTCATACTCCCTGTGTATAGTTGCTGATCTGTATCCAAAAGTCTTGCAAATGATCTGAGCTCAAGTCCACTTTTTAAAGAAGAAGAAAGGAGAAAAAAAAAAAAAAAAAAAAAGGAAAGGAACAAAATAGTATCAAATAAAAGCAGAGAAAATTCTGGATCTTTCCTCTCAAGTGCTTATTTACTTTCTAAAATCAAATCGTACTCAAGAGGAGTTACAGTCCCTCCTGACTGAATACAGGGAAATTATATCATTTAAGCATCAGCAACTGTTTTTTGGAGATAAATCTGGAGATTTCTTCTCAGAGTGTTCATAAGACATTTCACTCGCTCAGCTGCTCACTAAGCAGACAGTGTAACCAGGTGCCTAATTCTAAGCATATGAGCTACACACTGATTTGATCAGGACTGCTCTGGTATGTGGGATACCTGTTCAACCCCTACATGGAAAAAGGATGTAAACTGTAAACAGTCGAGAAAGCACTAGTCAGTTTTTAATTTTAAGACAATTTGAAGGAAACTGAACATGAGATTATATATTGCAATTCAGACCTGCATAGGAGTACCCGAAATAATACTACTGCTGAAAGCAGTATCACCCCAGAATTTGCTAGAGAAATGGAAGGAGAGAAGCAAATCAAAGAAATAACTGAGTTGTTGGCAAATTCCACTGATCAGAAAAAGAAACTAGAGAAAAGCCCCAAACCATCCATCTAAATGCCTCAATTAAGTGCCATGAGAGAGAGCCAAAAGACCTGTTACCCTGGAAGTAGTCTGGTAAAAGAGAGTTAGAAATAGCATCAATATCTACTTGCTACTCGAATCTAATGATCTGAAGAAAAAGGGGCTATGAGTCTTACTTACTCCCACCAAGAACCACAGCAATACTTGTTTCAAACTATCCTTTAATATATTCTCTTTTCCTCATTAGAATAATTTCTATTTTCCCCTCTAATTTTAGATTACTCAAGCTGCTTATATTTTTGGATTTACTGGCTGTTATTACAATGTAAGGTGCCCTTCAGAGAAAGATAGAGGTATTCTTTACTCTCCTGCAGAAGCACTTGTTGCTCCTGGAGTCTAATATGAACTTTTCTAACTGCTTGAAATTCCCAGGCACTGACACAGTAAAAAGAACAGTCATAAAAAATGGAAGAACGGGAAAAGAAAGTGTTCAAGAAAGAGTGAAAGAAAAGTCCAGACTAAAACTATACGTGAAGTTGGGTACAGGTAAGCTGTGTCCCAGAAAGAATCAATAAAGGCAATCATGTACAATCAACACTTATGTGGATTTAAGTCATGTGACTCTAAAGCTTAAAATAGAGATGCATTACAGCAGATGGCAGCTTGTGGAGGAAAAGCATAGGTGCAAGAAATGCTGTCCTTTGAGGACATTTCACAGAGGTGTTATTGGCAGGGAGAATAATTTTTTTTCTCTCCTGCAGAAGTAAAAGAGGCAAGTTTCTGAGAAAATCATAGTCCAAGACAGAAGTTGTAAGGGGTTGTATGAGCAAGGAATTTCAGAGATGTTTAAGTGCATTTATATGCAGTATGGTTGAATGAAGAAGGGAAAAAAAAAGGGGGTTGAAGGCCGTCTGTCAAGCAGTTCTCCTTCCTTTCTTTCTCTTTCTTCTTTTTTTCTGCCTTCCTTTCACAGTCAATTTGCTGGAAGTTGGATCTTGAAAAGAAAGCTCTGACATCTAGCAGTGTGGCTAACCTGTTAGGGAGCTTTTCAATATTTATATATTGTAACCCCTGATAAGACTGCCTTTTTCTGAATAAAGTCCTACATCTCTCCTTGGGGACCTTTTAGAACATTTTTGTAACTTAAAATCTGCATTTATCTTTACATTTTTGTTCCTATTCAGTAGTCACTTTCTCTCACTTTTTTTCTCCTTTTTTTTTTAAATCTTGATATTTTATCCCCTCTGTGGAGTTACATCTTCCCAAATAAATTTAGCCTGCTGTTCTCTTACATTTTTAATTTGAAGAAAATAACCAAATAGCTTCATTGGGGGGTGGGGAACCTCAAGGAAGTGGGTGTGACTAGCAGCCACCTCCTCTTGGAGCTAATGAGAGAACAATTAAATGTCCTTTTGCTTAGAAGCAGCTGAAACAATGGGAACCACAACACGTCACGCACAAAATAAATCAGAGGTCTGGACTATGTGGGTGGAAAAGTTCACAGTGGTCTGAATCAGAATACAGCAGTGGTGGGGAAGGAGTGAGACTGAATTTGTCTGCAGCTGTGCAGAGAAGGGGTGGGAATAAAAGGTTGAAGGGGCAGAAGCAGAAATAGCAGTAATAGAAAAGGGCCAGACAGCTAGAAAAGGCCTGGATAAATTGCTAAGGAAAAAAAAAAAAAGGACACAAAGGCAGAAGAGAGGGAGAAAGAATGCAACTATGCCCTGGTTAAAGAGAAGAACTATCAAAGGGGTTTTTTTGTGACTCAAGTCCGTGTTCAGAAGTAAAGTTTGTGCATATGTTCAAATCAATGAACAGGGAAAAATTAACATCCTATTTCCTATTCTCTTTGGAGTTAAGAAAGATCTAGACCCATTCAGTTTCTTTCCTTGTGATTTTTTTCACTGAGAGAAATTATGATCTTCATGTCTTTGTAGAGGATAGATATATGGGCTTCTGTCTATAGTGTGGTTCAGTATTTTGCAGAGAGATAGTGTGTGTGGACAGGCTGAGCTCTCATCCCTGAGACAGCTTTGAAGCAAAACCAGGCTTCAGCATTTACATGGTAAAATTCTCATCCATGGTAGGCCTTTCTGAGTTTTCCAGTTAGCAACAAACCCTGAAAGATTTAACCCAAACTGCTTTAAAAAACAGATTTTTATTTATTTGAGGCATAAACTGGAGAGGACCTTCTTGGCCACTAAGGGCCTTACTTTTCTTTGTTGTTTTCTTAATCAAATTGATAAAAATCCTCATGACCTGCTAAACATGTTTGTTTGTGTTTGTTTGCTGCACTTGTCTTATTGTGACAGAATTTCCCTGCTTTGATGGTTTGGAACTGTTCAGTCTTGGATCTTGCTAATTTTTCAAGTTTTATCAACAAAACAAATGGAAGCATTGCCTGTTTTATTCTCCTCATGGGTTTTCCAGAGATAAACAGAAACAGAAACTTTTCATTTGGAGTCTGAACGTAATTTTACCATTTTATGTATATTGCATTTCATTCTTCTGTCCTTAGATCCAATAGCTTCTTTTGCCTTCTTTGTTATGTTAAGTGAGAAATTGCTTACTTTTGTCACTGAGAAAGTAACTGCCTCTGTGTTAGTTTCTGACAACCAGCTGGTATTTAGTTTTGGCTGATGTGCAATGTATTTCTTCTACTATACTGAAATTCAAAGTATATTAGAAACTAAGAGAAAAAAAAAGGGGAAAAAAAAAAAGAGCACACACACAAAAAACTTTCCAGTAAATTATAAAAGAGAGCTCCAATATTCCATGACATCAATGACAATATCTGAAAGTTACTTGCAGTTTTCTTTTAAGCCATTTTGCTCTCAGAAACCAAAGATCAACCCAGAACATTGAGAACCAAGCAAAAGTTCCTGTTCATCCAACCTTTGACTTGAACAGTTTGAGGTTTTTTCTGTGATATTTTTAATTGAGACTTTCATTTCTCAAATACAAACAAACAAACAAAAAATTATCTGTGCTTTCATTCAGTCTGTTTTCTTTCAGGATTTTTTTGTTCCTGTTTCTCACTTCCCTCTTAACTGTATCACAATTGGGAATGGAAAGTGAGGAAGACTAAATATTAGGAAAGCACCAGTGAAAAGAAAGTGGAACATCTCTCATGTTCTCATCAATTTGTCTTTCAGCAACACCTCAGAGTTGTCACACTCTTCACATCACATAGCTCGAAACCAGAAGAAAGCCCCAAACCATTATTTTAAACATAAAAGAGACACCAAAGGTGAAGAAACAGATACAGTATTTCATTTAATCATCATTAATGTTCAAATACTGGAAAGTTGTAGGTAAAGACTGGAAGAAGAGGTACCACACACTGAGCACCAGCTCAGGACATTCTGGATGAGGTTTTCAGGGCAAAACCCTTATATGAGGGTTCTTTCTTTTACATTTAAACAGTTATTTGTTAATATAACGTGGAATCAATGCCTCCATCTCTTTTGAACTTTTGGACAAGCACTGGAGTTGCTACTTTGGACATCATGTCCCTCACAGGAGCAGGAGCAAGGTGTGCAAGGAATCTCTAGGGTTATGCTTTTGCTTCAAAGGAAACAATTTTCACATCTAGTCCTCTGCAACAAACAGGAGATATGTTCCTATTTCGCTGCTGTTTGACCAGACACTAATTCATAGAGCAATCCCCCGCCCCACTCACCCCTCTATCCAGAGCACAGTGGATTTATTGAGCCAGGCCTTCATCTGGGGTAAATTGGCATCGCTGCATTGATTCCTGTGGGCCTGCATTGATTTATGCCAGATGAGGATCTGGTCCATTTTCATGATATTTGAACATCAATCCTTGCATCCTCTTTTCCCATCTGTAGGCTTTTTCTGTCATGCTTCTGAGAAAAAAAACGCAAATGAGTTAAGGGATTGTCACCAGCGCAGGGAAGGATTTGCTTTTCCTTCTTTGTGACTAGGGTCTCTCCTGTTAATTTCCATGGCAGGTCCCTCACAAGTTTCTCCAAAACTTGTTACCATGTCCTCCTGAGGATGTCAGCTCCAGTTGCAGACTGAAACATTAACAGGGGAAGTTATTAGTTATTCTCTTTTCATACTGCCTTTCTTTATATCTGAATTATTAGAAGTATGAATGCTGGTCATCAAAAGAAATAATGAGTTTTAGAAAGTGAAAATGACACTGACAAAAACAAAAGAAATCTGATCTCAGCAGAGGGGTCCACAGAGAAGAGGAACAATGAGGTAGAAGATAAAAAAGAAAAATTGAGAACTTAAAAGGAAAAGAAAAGAAATAAAGGTAAAAAGGAAAGAAAAGAGAAGAAAAGGGATATTTAGCCTGAGAAAGAGCAAACTAGTTCTTCAGCAGAATTGAAAGCAGTCATGGTGCAGGTAGAAAACAGAGAACTTATCGTCAGATCTTGAAAGATTTGTTTTTTCCTCCCCTTTGATTGAATAATGTAAATATCTGTCATTAAATCTCTATACTTGAGGGTCTCTTTGCACATGTGTCTTTGATGGTTCCAGGCTGGACACAGGACTACATGTACAGAAGTAAAATGCCACAGAAGTACAATCCCCTATACCCACACAAAGCCTAGACAGGCCCCTTCCATTCTTCCCATCACAGCCCAAAAAACCTGCAGAGAGTAGCTGTCAAAACCAGTGCTGTACATCAAGTGTGCATTTGCTGTGGCAGAACTGCTTCTGGTTGAGGAAGGAGCACAAGTGCAAAGAGAGCAAAGGAAGAATGAAGGGAGGGAAGAGAAAAAACAGCCTACAGAAAACCAACCTGCCAAGCAATCTTCCTGCCCCTGTCTTTCTTGGTTTATAATTGATGAAGCCTTGTTACAGCTTTTCTTAGGAAAAAAGATCTTTTTGATCACTTCTAATGCAGACACATCTTTTTCTTTTTTTTTTCTCCTTCCTTTTTCCCCCATTCTGCTGATAAAATAAAAAACTGAGAAGAGTAAATAATTAATGTGACTATTTTAACTATACTTATGCATCTGCTTTCAACAGTTTGAGTAATTGATTTCCTCTGCTTGAGGCCATGCAGGCTCCTCTTAATACATTATGTGTCTAGTTTACTTGGTTGATACCTGTCTGTCTGCTTTTTTGGAAGTAGAGGTATTTAAATTAGCAGAACTGTAATCATAGAACCTTTAAGGTTGGAAAGGATCTCTATGGTCCTGAAGTCCAAACATTAATGCAACACTGCCATGTTACCACTAATCCATGTCCCCAGGTGCCACATCAACACATCTTTTAAACACTTCCAGGGATGATGATTCCACTGCTTCCCTGGGCAGGCTGTTTCTATGCTTGTCCATCCTTCCAGTAAAGAAATGTTTCCCAATATCATTCAAGTTCCTGCTTTGACACATATCTTCAGTACGGTCATAACCATGCCACTCATTCTCTCTGGCTTGAGGTTGTTTTGTTTGTTTGTTTATTTTTAACCACGAATATCATGGTACTTTGTTGCTTTCTAGGGAAGTAGTATGAAAATAGTCTAGGAGGACAAATGTACCACAGGAGCACTTAAGACTGTTTTGTAGAATCAGCAAAGACTATTGCATTTCTGAACAACAAGTGTAGTTTGATATTCCTTTGGTAAACTTTATCTTTCTCCTCCTTTTCTTCCGTATTCAGAGTGGAAATCTCTAACCCATATCATATTATATGATTTATAATGTTTGAGTCGTTTTTGTGAAGATCAAATATTGATAATGGAAGATCCTCATGAAAATAGCAATGGAAAACTGAAAAGAAACTATTATTTCTATATGACCTCAGGGTTCTACACTTCCTGTCTTAATATTTTACACCTTTCCCCACTTTAATTGGCACTAGGGACATTTCGAGCAGTGGAGCATGAAATTTCTTGTTCTTCCCTACTGTGGGATGACAGAAATTCCTCCTGGAGGGCTTTCCATGTGTGGCTATCTCTGTCTCTGTCTATGCCACCTTTGACTGCCTCTACACAGTCTTCAGCTTAAAAGGTGTCATGCTATTAAATTGTAAATCAGAGTCTATATGTTTTTAAATCTTGGGTGGATTGTTTACCTTCGAGAAATAGGAATGCACTGCACTTTATCTAAATATATGAACCTTGAACTAAGCTTATGGAAACACGGCTGAGTGGCATCAGAGACACCCAGAGACAGCAGCACTGTCTCTTCCATGATCATGGTTCTTTCATAGTCTTGCAGGGTAATTCAAAGAGGACATTAATGAATTTAAGAAGGGATTATTCTACTTTTTCTTTTTTACTCCTCTTCACAAGTTGCCAGATATTTCAGGTTTCTGAACCCACTAATGTATGTAAATTTTTGTGACATCCTCCTGGGAGTCTCTTACCGTGTCTCCTTGGTCTCCTGGGAGATAAGGATCTCAGCTGTAGTCCTGTGAAGAAAAGTTAAGTGATCCTCTACCGTAGATGAACTGTGATCAAGACACTCTATAATACAAAGAGAAAGAATCTCAGAACACCTGATACAAGCTGCATAGAATAATGAAATATGTAACTGCAAAGTAACTAATGTAAATTATAAAAAAATACACTCTTAAGACTGTTTGATACCTCCCTTTGAAGGTTTCAAATGAGTAGAGATAAAAGCTTATTGGGAAAGTCTGCATTTCAGTATGACTGATTTTGAAAAAAATATGTATTTTATTATACTTTTCATGAAAAGTCTTTTTCAGAATTTTTGTCTGCAGCATGTTTGGGGGAAAATAAAAAATCCATAAACCTGCAGTCTTTTTGAATGACCAGGAACCTACAGGTAAAATGAACTAGGGTTTTGGCAACCACAAATCACTATGTTGATTTAAAAAAACCCCAAACCTTGTTTCCTTTTCATAAGTATTGAACTTGTAAGTAACATTTTGGGAATTTTAATATTTTAGAAAAATATTTATGATAGGAATTTTTCTTCATTAAATACATCTTAATAACTCTAAAAATATCGTTAATAAAGATTAAAAAACAGTTTCTATCTCTTGTTGAGTCTATTTCAAATCATGGCAAACAAATTTGCATAATCAAAACTTAATATAGCAGCCTCTGCCCCATGATAAGGCAATGACCAGCAGGCAATGGGAATTCAAACCTTTTGATCTGTTTTGGCCTTTTTCATTCCCTAGAGAAATTATCTGTATGCAAAACCTATCACTGTGTTTCAGAGCAACATGTGCTGCACAAACAAGAATTATATTGACGGCTACAAAGTTCTTCCTTGCCTTTGATAGGGTCATTTCCATTTCTTTTTAATTACCACTGGAGAAGCCTTCCATGGGATGTCTTAGTGAGATGTTGGCTCTTACCTTGCAAATAACATATAATTTTTTTTTCACATATGGTAGGAGTTCAGATCATCAAACGAGGCCAGCACTGACTCCTGACTTACTTCCAGATATATGATAAGTTATTATGATCTGTCACTTACTTAATCATACTCAAGGGTGTTAATATTTTGTGACATGTCATGAATGAGAAGGTGCTGTAACTCAGAAGTTGCCTTCTGTCACAACTGTCAAGCAGGACATGAAATCTGGTCCCATCAGTAAAATTTACTTATCTACCTTCCTAATTTAGGACCAGGACTTTAATATGCCGTTCCTGTACTATCCCAGAGAAGCGTCGTGTTAATGAAGAGGTTAAGGAAATGTTTTTCAGTTTCTTTACACATCACTTGTTAATTTGGCCACTGAATTAGAGTGTGCTGTTGTATGCACCAAATTCTTTTCCTCTACCATTTAGAGGAAAAATTTATTTATCAGAGCAAAAAAGGTCTGCTCCCATATAACTCTTCTTGAAACCAATGAGTTACGGATTTCACTGTCACCAAGAATATCAATGTACCAGAGAAGTACAGCCAAGTGCAATAGTATTATACCTCCACAGATAATGAAGAATCAGCAGAGGTCTTTAAAATTAAACTACTACAGAGGGTTATAAAGAAAATTATTTTTCTTCCCCTCAGTACAAGAACCATGGAGAAAAGAGTGAAATTATCAGGCAACAGAGTAAATATATACTTTTTTTCCTAGTCTTGTGTAACTCTTTGCCACAGAGTGTAATAGAAACCAAAAATATATCTTAGCTACAAAATAATTATATTCACTTTCAAAAAAGATTTTTGTAATGTTAAATTGTTGATGAACATTGTTATAAGTCCTATTAACAAGACCTAATTTCTATAGCATTTCAAGGCAACTTTAGACAGTGCCAATGGCTGATCTAACCACTGGGTGCTGATCCAAACAGTGGATGCTAATCCAACAAGAGGAATACAGAAGCCCCTTTTCCTGTAAGATCATCTTATCTGATGGATGGGAGGACTAAATGCTCTTCATTAAAAGATTATCAAAGTTTCTGTGGTCTCAGAGTCATGAGTATATATTGGATGTAAGTTTCTCAGTACAGTGTACAGCACTGAAAAATAGTGTTAAGCACATACCAGTCTGTATGGAACAGAAATTATGAACTCAATGGGAAATAAACGTACTCATCTCACCAAGCTTCCAAAATCTATCCCAGTGGGAAAACATAGATAATAAAAGTGCAAAATTATCTATTGAATAATGACTCTTTCAAAAAGGAAGTCATTACTCAGATCAGTGACTGCCATAGAAAATACAAATATTTCTAATCTGAACAAATCTTAACATAAGAAATTAATGGATCAAATAAAACAACAAACACCTATAATTATGAAGAAGATCGTGACTCCTAACTCATGGTTTTAGAAGGAGGGGAAGGGTGAAACCAACACAAAAATTTGTATCTTAGTGAGTCACAGATTCAGTTTGTGTAACAAACCGGTAAACCTGTCTCATCAAATATTACAGAACATCTAACCTGATGTTCTCTGTTCTTCCCCCAAAAAGCAGAGGAGGTGAGAAATCCCAGAACTTGAATGAATCTGCTAAGATTTGGCAGCATTCGTGTACTATAGATGTGGATTCCTGACAAATTCCTCTTATGGAAAACTTTGTACTGCTCTGAGCCACTATTGTCTCCCTTTGTGGCTGAACTGGGGAGATCCGAATTGAGTGACTATGTAGTTGTGTCCAGGTAAGCTCAGCTCACTTCAGAAAACCCTTCTTGTACCCTTAATATAGAAAATTTGATAAGCTTACATTGGAACTCTAGTACAAGAGATCTTCCTGGGAGTCATAGAATAGTTTGGGTTGGAAGGGACCTTAAAGATCATTGGTTTCCAGCTCCCCTGCCATCAGCAGGGGTATATTTCACTAGACCAAGTTGCTCCTAACCCCATCCAACCTGGCCTCAAACACTTCCAGGGATGAGGTATCCACAACACCTCTGGGGAACCTGTGCCAGCTCCTCACCACCCTCACAGGGAAGAATTTGTTCTTACATGTAATCCAAATTTACCCTCTATGAGTTCAAAACCATCCACCCTTGTCCTGTCACTCCATACCCTTGTAAAAGGTCCCTCTCCATCTCTCCTGTAGCCCCTTTAGATACTGGGATGTGCTAGAAGTTCTTCCCAGAGACTTTTCTTCTAGAGGCTGAACAAACCCAATGCTCTCAGTCTGTCATCATATAAGACGTTGACCAGCCTCAGTCCTAGCTCCAGCAAGTCCACATCCTTCTTAAGCTGGAACACTTGCTAGTGAAGACTGAGGTAAAAAGGTTGTTGAGTACCTCACCCCATTCCACAGCCTACCTGGCCTCAGGTAACCAGGTCTCCCATTTTGTTCCAGAGAGATCACATATTTTCCTTAGTCTTCTTTTTTATCATCACTGTGCCTAGAGAAATTTTTCTTGTTGCCCTTGGTGTAATGCTGTTCTAACCTTTAATGTGTTTTTTAATCTTACTGGAGGTCAAACAAAAGTCCCAAAGTTGTATGTTTTCCTGAAGCTGTAAGGGCATTACAATATGGTTCCATATTTTCTGGTCCACACCCATCTTTATTCCAAATACATAAAGAATAATAGAAGGAGGTCACAGGCCAATTATTAAAATTAATCAGCAAGGTCAGAACAAGAAGTAATGGGATGAAGCTGAAACAAAGGGGAAATTTTAGTTAATGATTAAGACAAACTTTATAACTATTAGGATATCTAGAGCTATGGAACAAACTGCCAAGGGAGGTCACAGAACCACTTTCACTTAGAAGCATTCAAGGGCAGACTTATAATCAGTCTCCCAGTAATGCCTTAAGGAAAATTAATTCAGTCTTGCTGTGAAGTGCAAGCACAAGCTATGCCACTCACTAGGGTCCCTATTCCAACCCCAATGTTTCAGTGCCGAATTTATGGAAAAAAACAATAATTATCTTTTCTTGTAGAAAAGAAGTTTGAGGAGAGAAAGCTGCTGATCTATATGTTGACTAATACTTTGCTAATGTACCCAGCATGTCTAAATGGGTGCCATTATACCTAAGAGATTTTAAAGGACATTAAGTGTGATTCCACGCAATTATTATTATTTTTATCCGAGCATCTCAAACCTCATTGCAAGCTTTGTGAAGCTCGATTAACCTATCAAGCTTCACCACAGGAACATGTTGTGCCCAGGTGGTTATTGTGACAAAAGCAGCTGTGTCATGAGACTTGAGGATTTATTTCTAAATCATAATAAATAGCTTGAAGCTGTGCCAAATTCAGGATTGAGTTGAAAAGGTTGAGTGTATCAGGGAAAATAGGTGCTACTTTAAAGGCAGATAGACAATTAATAGTGCACCCTTGATCCTCTGGGCCATGTCCAGAGAGCTAACTGAATTGGGCTTGGGTGTAAAAATACATGTTGGTGAGAGCCTCACGGTCACTTTTCTAGTTGATTAAACCTTGGGCCAAACAATGCATTTCTGACAGTGTAATTTCTTTAGTCTCTGGGTAAAGGAAAACCTCTTTGCAAAAACAAAACCCTGGGAAATCCTTACATTAATTCCTACATTGAGTCCAAACTCTGTGTTTGAAGTAGGAAAAGAACAGTAAACCCATTTTAAAGAACACCCAGAGATGAAAAATCTAGCATCATCTTTGGTAAACAGTTCCCATGGTTAATAATTTTACTGTTTAAATCTGCACTTTATTTTCAGTTTGAGTTGCTGTAGCTTTGAAAACCAGACTTTGAATGTTTCTGCACCTTTGTCTACAATATTCTTTACGTGGATATTTACAGACTAATCGAATGTGTTTTACCTCTTCCAAGCCAAATCAAATGAAATACTGAATTCATGTGGGTATGAGTAAGAAAAAAAATTATGTCTGAAAACTGATGCAAAAATATTGTACAAAGTGAATACGGACAAGCAGTGGTTATAGTCATGTTTAAAAATTACTGCTTCCTTTATTATCCTTCTGTTTGTATGGTCAGCTTTAATTCTTTTTCTTCCCTGGATTTGTAATGGCACATTTGGTCCCAATTGTTTCCTTACACCTAGCTTACCAAGTAACCTAGAGAGCTCCAAGTCAGTCATCTATTCTGATCATTATTTGCTGCTACATCCAAATTTATGTCATCTGAAAATGCTCTCAGTAATGATTTTCAGTTTTTAGGGTTTTTTGCCCCAGGTCGCTGTTAAAATTATTTAATCATGATAGGTATGAACCATGACCAAACTGGAATTCCAATGAAAGGAATTTTTGAGGGCTAATTGCACATTTTATGTGATATTTTGGGATCCAATACTCAGTATTTTTTTTTCATCTGTGCAAAGTAAGCTATATTAATTGTTTAAACCTGCAGTACCAACTCCCTCTTCCACTTATTCTTAGAGAAGTCTTCAAACTTATTCTTGCAAAAATGTTCTTATAATCAGCCAACCTTTGCCTAGGACTTTGAAGCTTCTGTTTGAGTATCATCACATCAGTCTTTCCAAGTTATTATGACTAATGCATTAAAAATTAATTTAGTCTACTTCATAATGTCTGGTCATAAAAGATCAGTTATTAGTTGTTTTTTCTTTGATTTGGATTTTTTTTTTTTTTTTTTTTTGAGGGGAAAGTTATGTAGCAAATATTTTATATGCTTTTTCGGCATTCTTCAAAAGTCTTTAGTTTTCCAGAACAAGTGAAGTGCACATCAAAGTCATGAAAAGAGTCAAAGGACAGATTTATCCTGGCTATTTCATAGCAGCAATAAAAGCAAAGGAGGGAGTATCCAGAAACAACAGTTTTGCTAAGAACCAAAGGTAGTAGACCATGCAAAGATGAGGTCTGGAAAATATAGACAACTTATATAGGCCATGCTTAGATAAGAAGAGGGAGAAGTTACTTCCTTCCCTGTCGCTATCAAAATTCTTATCCCCCTTTTAGCCTGGGACAGAGAACTGTTTCTAAGTATCTGAAGGGAGTGTTTCAAGAGGCTGGAGCCAGGCTGTTCTTGGTGATACCAAACAATGGGATGAGTGGCATTAGGCAGAAACCAGCAAACGGTTTGACGTCTTGAACATGAGGAAGAATTTCTTTAATGTGCAGGTGACTGAGCACTGGAACAGATTGCCCAGAGAGGCTGTGGAGTCTCCTTCCCTGGAGATGTTCCAAAGCCATCTGGGCATGATCCTGAGCAATGTTCTGGAGCAGGGAGGCTGGAGTAGGTGAACTGCAGTGGTCCCTTCCAACCTATCTGTTCCGAGATTCTTACGGTCAGTTCAATTACACCAAAAACACGCTGCAGCTCAAGGTCAGGGAAAACAGAACAATTACGCCAAACTTGAGAGACTGGACACCAATCAGCAATGTGACAATTGAATCCATTGCTGCAGACAAAATGCTGTAGTAAACATTCGAGAGAAAGAGAAGGGAGAGGGGAGGAGGAAAAGAAAGAGGGAGATATTCATTTTTATCACATTAGGATTGATTTAAAGATTGTTTGGAAGCTACTTTCATTTTCATTTTAATATTATTAGGAGATAGCAGCATGTAACAGGCTTTGACACTGAATGCTATGCTTTGCATCAGTTGCAGAAGATGCCTGGGGAAGCAGGGGGGAGCAGGGAGGAATTGATCAGATTCTTTCTTTTTTCATATGGGAGGGAAAAAGTTGTGTGACATTTACAAAGTCATCTGTCACCTGAACAACAGGCTGGAAGACAAGTTCCTGCATTTCATGCTTTATATCTTATTTTAACCCACACACAAACATTTTTCTTGGCCTGAAGTTAAAGGGAACACTCCACTTCCAGTGATGAAAATCAGTTACTTCTACTTATCCATCTACTGTCTCTCTCACCATTCATTCATTCATTGCTCTACCATATTGCTCTCTCTGCACCTCAAATCCATTGTCAGCTGGTTTTCAGATGAAAACATGGATTTATACCTGGACTTTCACTAACCTACCAGCTCTAATAAAACATTGCCAATATTTGTTAAAGCATGTTACAAATAATTATAATAATGAAATTTGAGATTTACGACATGTCTTGTTTTGGGGTTTTGATTTTCCTTTTGACAAGAAATATGACAAAGAAAGACATGGAGTGTATTGACAGGTGTTAAATGGTGAAATAACAGTCAAACAGGAACTGCTGTATCCCAAGTCTGTGCTTTGAAATCATAGTTTATGAACATACAGTACGAGATTTATGTCAGTACTGTGGTTTGACTGCATGCTTTTAAGGACATTGCCTTTAAATTCTGGGCTTTATTTTTCCCATTCGCAAATATTTTTTTATTCAGTTCATCCCAAATCCCAGAACAGACAGTCCAGTTATTGATCACTAAAATCCGATCAGGGTTACATTGCTCAAGGAAGAAAGGAGGTGACTAAGGATCACAGGATCACAGAATCATAGGATTGTTTGTGTTGGACAAGGCCTCTAAGACCATTGATTCCAACCATTAATGAAGCACTGCCGTGTTACCACTAAACACTGTCCCTAAGTGCCACATCCACATATTTTTTGAATCTACTTCCAGGGATGGTGACTCTGCTGCTTCCTTGAGCAGCCTGTTCTGATTCCTGAGCACCCTTCAGTGAAGAAAAATTTTCAGATATCCAACCTAAAACTCCTGGCACAACTTGAGGCCATTTTCCCTCATCCTGTCACTTGTTAACTGGGAGAAGAGAGTGATCCTCACCCAGCTACCACCTCCTTTAAGGACAGATACCTGAGGGAGGAAGGTCAGAGCAGATTATTATGGAAAGCCTAAAAAACTGAAGTACCAGCCCAGATGTGAGGCATGTGTCACTGTGCAATACCTCATGTTCTCCAGTGTGTTTGGTTTGCTGCTCTTCATGTCTTTTTAACACAGAAGGTTGTCAAGCAGCCTCTGATGTTTCACCTGGACATCAGCTTAGGTTTTACTGTTTCAATTGAGGAGTGAAAATTTTAATTCTTCCTCCATTTGAGGTTACAGAGAGTAGAGAGGAGATGGAGGGGAGGATCCTGGATATTTGACTTATCTTCGTGGCCAATTAAAATCAGGAATAGGGCATAGGACCCCAAAAATATATTGGAATGAGTACAGCACAAGCAGCTGGAAGCCTCTGAAAGACATTATTCTTCTCTTCTTTCCTAAAATATGGCATCTAGGATATCAGATACACTCATGACCCCCCACCAGAGCTGGTCTGCAGTGGCATCTTACTTTAAATGCGGAACAGCTTCCTCGGTGATAACACTGTGCATGGCAAGCAGGATAAGAAATCAGTCAGTTTACGGATCGATGGTACATTTCCAGTTGCATCTCAGCCTGGGGAAACATGCATGTTTCTGCTGAAGTCAAACACCTTCCCAGAGGGAGCCTACATGTCTCATTTTCTTGTGGAAATCATAGGTCTCATCAGTGCAGTAATTCAGTGTGTCTCAAATATTTCAGATTAGGCAGGACAGCAATAATCTTTTTCTTTTTCCTTTTCCCCAGAGGAGGGAAATTGCTTTATTTGCTGAGCTGCGTCTATGTCTGTTTCTCTACAGGTACTTATGTGAAGAAATTATTGAGGTAGAGTTGAGTTTTGCATTTGGATTTGAATGTGAGTTGTCTGAAAGCACGGCCAGGCTAGAAAACAGCATAATTTGAAGAAACTCACTGCTCAGACAAGATATGAATAGAGGGAACTTTCACGTTATTATTGCAGTGATTGGTGGAGAGAAGGATAACTTCTTATCTTAATTATTTCTGCATAACCCAGATGCCTGGGAATCATGGAGACCAGAACTCAAGAGCCAATCTCTTGCTATCAGTTGCTGGCAAGACATATTTTTCCTGGTTGAATGACAGGTTGAATACTCATGTTTAGTTCTAATATTTCTCCCATTTACCTTGGCTTAGCCAAGAATAATCAACTTATAGGGTGAATCTCTTTATATAGGTAGGATTTGCTTTGTATCATCTGAAGAGGATACTGTGGTTGGAGCAATGCAGGTTTAACTCCTGCAATAGGAGGGATCACAGTCTACTCTGTTTGACTTCTGAATAAATAAGTTTTCTTTATTCTGACTTTGAAACAAAAGTGTTAGTGTCTTATCTGCCTGCATATAGCAAAGACAAAGGTATTTAATTCTTGGTTGGGTAGACCCATGTCCTTAGCAGTTTTGAGGTAGTTAATGAGTTTTATCATTCCAGGTGCTTAGTTTTCTTTTCCAAATGTAATAACTGGGATAATAAGCTTTAGGCTGTGCTTCTATTGCAAAGGGCAGGCACCTATTCCTAATTCCACTGTATCAGTCAGGATAAACCCTGTTGCCCTGATAGCTACTGCAATACTGCACTGGATGAAAGCTCTTACCTAGATACCTTGAGTAATTTGTTTTTAATTATACTATCTTTAGAACATCTCTGTGATAAGTATTAAACTGAGTGGTAAGAATCATGCCCTGGACTTGAATGAGATCCCACATCTGACAGAGCCAAAATGAGCTCTGGTTTAAGCTTCACCAATGCAGAAAGAGCTACATCAAGTTTATGCTCTTGTAACCTAAACTACAGTCTATCCATCTGACTTTATTCTTCTAAGAGTCAATCCTCTTTACGTTTACAGTTTAGATGACATCCTTCCTGTCTGATGCCTTTCATTCTGCAGTGAATTATTGCCTTTCAATGGAGCAGAATTAGCTCAGACTCTCTCCGTCAAAGTTCATTACAACTGTGTTACAAACCTTATCTGCAGACACATCTAAGTAAATGTAATCATTTGTGCTTCTAACACTTTGAATTTAAAACTACTATAAATAATAATTATTGTGCTAAGCAACTAGAGCAAAGGCTGTTCAAAATAAGTTTTTACAGCTCTTGGTCAAATCTGTTGTAGGTGTAAATTGAGGAATAGAGTAAGACTTACACTAGCTAAATAGTGTAGCAAATCTTGACAACGAGCCTGGCTCCTAAGAGCAGCCACAAAAGCCTCAAGCCAGCTGTTCTGTCTGGTTTATCATGAACCACTGCCTGTGATCAGAAAAGAGGCTCTGAGATGCTCTGAGGTTTATTAACTGCAGGTGTAACAGCCCCCTGCACTGTCTCCAGAGGAACTTCACAGTCCATGGTGACACCACTGGGATTACAGCAGCAATACGTGTGGCCCACCACCTTTCAGAACCATCATGTAAATACTCAATCTCATTTTCAGTAATGACACTGCAGGTATATTGCTAAAATGGGTTACTCACACGGGAGGACCAGGAGATGTTTATAGCTTCACATCTCTGTTTCCTGCCCGTGTTTTTCTTCCTCTTTCGTCATGACTGTGCACTTTCCATTTGCTGCTTCTCCCTGTAGTACAAATCTCTTCCCTCAATTTGCTCCCTTGAACCTCATTTTCTGCTATTTTAACTTCTACTCTTAGCACTATCTATGCTTCATCAATAAATCTCTCCTACTCATTTATCTCCCTGAGAATCTCAGTTCCTATTTCTATCACTTTTGCTCTCTACCAAGAAGTCCTTTTCTAGTGTGACATCCCAGCACACTTAATCACAACATGAAATAGGGAGATGCCTTCTATTAGTGTGGCTGGCACAGCACAGAGAAAAATTTGTTGCCAACAATGGCAATGAATAAACCTTTCCAATGATCATCATCATGATCAAGTGATATATTTAACACATCCCAGAGTCTTTAACCCATGTCAGAACATTATTAAGGAATTGGTGAAATTGGAGGAGGCACCTGGGTTGTCAGACTCAGGTTCTCTCTGCTCTAGAGGGATTTTTTTTAGAAAAGTAAACAGCTAAACCTGCAGATTTCTACAAAGTGCCAACCCTGTCTCCTTCATTTTCCAGACAACATTTCCTATTTGGACCCATAAGGGACATAAAAAGACAGCTACAGAGGGAATAGCTCTTGAATTTAACATACCATTATATTCAGTACTTTGTTTAGGTTTTCTTTTTTGTTTTAAATTACATGGCTGCATCTAGCTCAGGTCCAGAATAATTCCATTTTATACACAGTTCGAAACTCACTATACATTGTTTTGCAAGAAAAAAGGCAACAAAGAGCTGGTCCTTATATTTACAACTTACAAAACAAAATAAATATTTACAGAGCTACATGCATGTGTGTATAAGTATTTCTTCCTTATCATCGGTTCTCTGCACTGAAAAGACTTTGCTTTGGCTTTGTTTATAGCATCTTCTACTCCATCTAGAAAATTATGTCCTATACTGTCTTTTCAATCAAAATCTCCAGCTCCAGGAGATTTTAGATTGGTGACCATAGTCAACTGAATTTGGCCAACATGTCATTTGGCCAACAATGTAATGCAGGTGCATGAAAACTACTTAGACATTATCACTGAAAAGAATTTGTATTTAATAAAGACATTTTATTCATTATCTGGCATATTTGCAAATAAATAGTGTGATAGAACACAGTGCTGTGTTCTATAGAAATGAAATAATAGCTAACATGTGGACTCTTATCCATTTATTCATTTACTCTAAAAAACCCAAACAAACAACTTATTTACACAATATGGAATTCACAAGGAGGAAAAGAAACACCTGGATCTTTTTGTGAAAAAAAAGGAAGTTTGTGTGTATGAAAAATTTATATTTCTGTAATATGCAGAGTTGCTTTAAAAAGGAGGATATTTATCAAACACAATAAATATAAGTCAGGATCTACATCAAATGCCTTCCACACCTCTTTAGATCCACTTTTGTCTCCTTTGTTTACCAGAGACAGAATTATCCTGTAACCGTGTGCAATAATCAGAGACATCTAGTGGCTGACTGATAGACTGCAAATAAACATCATCACATCCTGCTCTCCGTAAACGTCCAGACACAAAAACAGCCTCAGCTGCCCTCGAGTTTTAAGGATCCCATTCTTCCGGACCTTTCAAGTGAGATATTAGGAATTCCTATAATTTCCCCACTCACAGAACTACAGGAGATGCTTCAGAGCTCCCTTCCTGTAGTTCTCTCCAGCGAGAGAGTATTTAAGGATCCTCTTTTACCTCCTTGGTCTGTGCTTTGCTTAATGTATTCCTGTCTAATCACTTACAATGCATTTCAGCAAACAAACAATTAAAATTAAAAAGGCAACACTGAAACAGGGGATGCTTATTTTGTCTGACCCTGACAAATAACAGTGTAAGTTTCTCTCTGTGTAGAAGTCGTAGGGCTAAAGTTACTTCCAGAACCAGATAAAAATATCCCTGGTTTCCTATTTTGTGTTACTTTGACACTTCCCTGACATTTACTGCTGATGAGAAGAGCAAATATAACCAGTGAGATTTTTCCTTCTTTTTCTTCTCCCTCTTTGCCAATCCACCCTCCCCAAAAAAATCAAAAAAAATAGTCAAACTTCTCTGTCCAGGTTTTGTTGAGTTCTGAGGGTTTCTTTGTTTTTGCTGCTTGTTGTTTATTCTTGTTCAAGGGATTTACAAAGGAAATTTTCTCCTTAAATCTGCAGTTTTTCCCTACCCTGACAGGTTAGTTGATGACATAAACCTTTAGACTATATATAAATAACACTAAATATTCTGCTTGTCAATTTCAATTTGTGCATTCCTCACAGAAAACAAATTTGTGGCTGTTTGTTTAGTTTTACAGGTCCTTGTATCTAAAAATAACAATTTAACTAGTTTGTTGTTTGAGAAAAAAACATGAAGGAATTTTTTAGAAATTATCTTAAAGGGAATTTTCTTCTCTCTTCCTTGAGGATTCTTTTTGCAATGGATCTGAAAGAGGGAAAGAAGCAGTGATCCCTTTCTGCATGAGATACCATTGCCTGCAAAGAAAGGAAAAAACAGACAAAACTCCAGAGAAAGTGGTGTCTGGAGAGCAGAGAAACTCCTTTTGTGAAGCAGCTGGCACAGTCACACCATAAGTTTCCATCTAGTTAAATCCCTGCTTTCCCTTAAAGCAAACAAACTCCAAAATCACTCAGAACAAACACACTCCAGTCCAAACCAAGTCAAGACAGCAAGCAAATACACTCTAGAAAACACCAGGCAATTAGACTCCTAAAGTCAGTTTAAACACAGGCACAGCAGATCAGCAAACACGTCCTTCCCCTTATGGAAAACAAACACGGGAGGCAGTGGCGCTGCTTGGGCTGGGAGCCCTGGACCCCAGTTCCCCAGAGGAAGGAGAGCCACATCTCTCCCATATTGCTGTTGCTGAGTCTGGTTTACTGACAGGGAAAGAAAATATTGATATAACTTGGCTAATTAGAATTGTCTGTAAGCTTTTCGTGTTATGATTGCTGTTCTATTGGTCGGGTGGGGATAGGAAACAGCTTTATAAGAGAAGGGTGGGTATAGTCAGCTGGTTGACTATGAGGCAACAACGAGCTCCTGCAGCAAAGAATATCGACAGGATCCTGGGCTACATTAGGCAGCACTTTGCAAGTGGGTTGAGGGATGAGATCCTTCTCTGCTCAGCACTGGTGAGGCATGTCTGAAGCGCTCTGCTCCACAGCACATGAGAGTCTAGCAAAACACCATCAAGATGGTCAAGGAACTGGAGGACAAGATGAACAGAGAGAGGCTGATGGGGATATCTGTTCACCCTGGAGAGAAGACAGCTAAGGGGTTTGGGGTTTTTTTAACGTCTTTGACTGCTTCATAGGTACTTAAAAAAATGTGAAATCACATTATTCCTGGAGAAGTCCAATGAAAAAATGAGAGATAACACACAGAAGATAAATATTGTTTTCTCAATTTCTTCATCAGGATAGAGTATTCATCTTTAATTTCAGACTTAGCTTAGGGGAGACAATATTGCTCTCTACAATTAACTAAACGAATGCTGTCGACAGGTGGGACTCAGTCACAGGTAACAAGCAGTAGGATGAGAAGAAAGGTCCTCAAGCTACACCAAGGAAGGTTTAGATTGGATATTAGGAAAAATTTCTTCACTGAAAGGGTGATCAAACACTGGAACAGGCTGCCCAGGGAAGTGGTGGAATCACCATCCCTGGAAACATTCAAAAATATGTGGATGTGGTGCTTAGGGTCACAGTTAGTGGTGGACTTGACAGTTCTGGGTTAATGACCGAATTCAATTACTTTAGAGGTCTTTTCCAGCCTTAATGATTCTATGATTCTGAAGAAAAATTTTTTGTGCACCTACATTGCTAGTAGCCTGAGAGCTTCTGTACTAAACACAAGAGACTTCACTTTCTAATAGCATGTCATTCACAACAATACCATTTATTTGCAATGGAAGATTCAGACACCTTGGTACGAGCTAACTGAAATATTCCTGCTATCCTGTAAGATGCAAAAGTGTCTTTCTCATAAGCAGGCAGTATAGATCTCCAATTTATTTAATCCATTACAGTTCCAAATTTCTACTGAGTTTGCTAAGACCCCTTTTTACAAAATATAGGGTCAGCTACTGAGGCTGAGGAATCATAGAATTGTAGGATGGTTTGGAAGGGACCTTAAAAATAATCTTTTTCCAACACCCCTGCCATGGGCCACTAGATAAGGTTGCTCCAAGTCCTTCCAGGAAACCTCGTGTCTTTATTTTTCAATTTTTTTTTCTGACCTTTTTACGTGCATCTAAAAATCTGTGCTGTGACAGAACTAAGTTAGGTGAACATTCACAGAGCTTTTATACTGGAGTTAGACCATACTTGTCTCATCTAAAGCTATTTGTAGGAATAATGTTGCTGATGTGAGTAAACATATAACAGGAGTTTGCATTTACAGGACTACCTCTTCAGATATTTCTTCATAATACTTTGGATATCATACTCAAGCCAGAGGGCACAAGTCATCTCTAAACTGGAAGAAAACAAACCACAATAGCTATTGCATTCCTATAAAGACCTTATAAACTTGAGCTCAGAAGTGTGTGTGCTTATACAGCTTGCTACCATTTGTCCTTGCTTGTCTGTAACTTCCAGCAGACAATCATGTGAATAAACCAGTGATGCATTTATGTCTCAATCCAACTGGACAAGGTGCTTCACTTTAGCATCTAGCATGGAAGCAGACTCTGCTTGTATGTTTTTTTTTCTTTCAACATTGCAAAATTCTTGTTTTCAGTGGAAGAAAATTCACATGCTAAATTTTACGTGTCAGATGAAAGATTCCTTTATGTGTCCTGGGCAGTGCGGTGGTTCTGGTGGTCACAGACAGCAAATACACAGGCTAATATTGTAATGTAGATAAAGTACAAATCAATACCAACAATGAATTTAAAGGCTACTTCTTGTTCTTCTTTTTAACAGAAAAGTTATTTTTCTCCAATAAAAATATTTGAGAAACTTTTTGAAATAGGTATTCTGGTGTGCTTTATACAAGAGTAAGCCTTACATATTTACCAGCTATGGATGGGAAAACCAGTAGAAAGTGTGAGTTTCAGTTGTGAGGCATGTTAATTCCTTAAACAAATTCAGATGAATTCTGTGTATTATTTACACTCAGGTACTTGCCCGATAACACTGTCCTTTTACCTGCCATTTGAATTACTTAATGTGGAAGGTGCTGGGAAAAAAAGAGGTAACTTAACAGTCCTTGCCTCAAAGAAAAGACTATTGGACCTCTAGGGCAGCTCAGCTGTTCTGTACGATGAAATAAAAGTATAAGGCACCTCAAAGAGTGTTTTCACAAAGAAAAGTCAAGGGATAAGAGAGGAGGAAAAAAAACCTACACTGAATACCGAGGTCTGCCAGAAAATCTTGGCCATACGTCAAACTCAGACTCCTGATCAAGACTGCAGGTAGCAGCTTCAATCAACTGGTATCTGGAAGCCAGGACCCCTCGTCAGGGGCAGTCTCATACATCTCTTCTTTGAATTAAATGCATATGGTTCACTTCTTTTAAGGGAGGCGAGAGGTGTTTTACCACACAGCTCTTTTCTGATCTCTCACTGGCTATGACATGCTCCAGGAACCTAAAATCTCCATTCCTATACCCTGACAGAGTGTTTCTCCCTGTCTCTCAGGCTGTGCGGGGTGGACTGAGAGGGTCCCCAAGCGGGAGATCCCACGCTAGCTCATGTGCTCCCAAAGTGCACATGGAGAGCACCGGGATGCTTCCCAGGGGCAGAGCTCTGGTGCCAGGGGCTGCACATGTATTTTGCAATTTGAATAAGAAACTGAGGTAGTTCTGGGTAGATACAGACAGAAACCACCACATGGATTTATGCAAGATGAGCACCCCAGGGGAGTGACAGCACTACAGCCATGTCCTTTGGAGGAGACTGGGATGTCGGAATAGTGTGTTATTTCCAACATTGCTTCAGGAGGATGAACAATCTGTTTGCTTAATGCCCTGGACATGTCTGTTGTAGCAGAGAAGAGCACAACTGTGGAGGAACCTTCTGGTCAGAGAAGAAGCTTTGAAGACTGTCTTCCACTACTGAATAACAGCACCAGGGCTTCTCCATCCCATCTGTACAAGTTGCTCTACTTTGAGGGAGCCTCTTGGCTTTAATGTATGAGTAGAAACTGTGGGTCCAAGGAGAACGTTGTAGTTTCCAACTATTTCATGGATATCAGGGGCAGAAATCAAGGTTAGATACCCTCCTCTTTACTTCAGTCTGTAGTAGGAACCAACCCAGAATGCACTAAGTCAATAACAGGGATTTCATTAATTTCAGTAGGGAGTAGTTTAAGCCCCACATGTTGCAAGAACATTACTTAGACACATCGAAACATGAAGTAAATAGGATTGGTTTAGTGTTATCATGAAAAGCTATTTGCAGCGAAAACATTAGCTTTGACTGAAAAAGTTCACTTTTAAGTAACTTTCCTGCTTTTCTTTTGGGAAAAGGAGAGACAAATAAAAATCATATTTTAAAAAAACAAGAATTTTTGAAATATGATGAAATTTAAACCCCAAAATAATACACATAAAATTAACTTACTTGTTTTCTTCTTTCAAACATTTATTTTATTGTTTTGAAAACTGTATATTATTTTTATTTCAGGTTTCTATGAAAGTAAAATGGGATTTTATTATATGAAACATTTTTACCAGAATCCACAGGCACAAAGGAAAAGGTCTTTATGTAGTTTGTTTTAGAAAAGAATGCTTATGTTAGGGATGTAGAGGAAAATTTTAAATAAAATCCTGTGATAATCACTGCTGGATTTGATTACCTTTAGCATGTGTAAGTTCATTATTCATTTATTAATTTCTTTTATGTGATTTGTTAGTGAACTGTGGTTTTGTTTTTTTTTTTTTTTGCTATATGGAGGAATTCTTGCTTAATGTTTCACTGTTTTTTTTTCTACCTGTTGTGTCTGTGGTCTGCAGTGGCAGTGACTTCCTAGGTTTGTTTGCAGTTGTTGGTGTAGATACCATCATATCTCCTAGTGACGTAGCAGAACCCTACTGGGCTACATGATGTACAACTACTGAATCAAAATACAGCCCCTGAAATATAAGGCAGGAGAATACAGAGAAGGAAACATAGAAAGAAAAGAGGGGGAAAAAAATCGGAAAACCAACAGCAACGACAACAAACAAACCAAACCCCCAAAACAAAAACCCAAAACAAAATAAACAAACAAAAAAAACCAAACAACCTCCCTCCCAACCACCAACCAAAAAAACCCCAAAACCAAAACAAAAAGGACAAGATATAACATTAATTGGTTGATATTGACTGCAACATCATTTAGCTCTCATGGCTATTCATTCCCAATATTAAAAATGTAATGTTAATGACTAAGTTCTAGGAGAAATGATGCACAGTCTGATAAAACTAAATCAAAATTCTGATTGTGATTTTTTTTTTTTTGTTATGTTTCATGGGTTACATTCCTCCAAAGAATGGAATAGTGTGGGTGGCACTAATGAGACATCACCCATTTATACCTCTGTAGTCAGATGTATTTATTAGACCACATATTAACCTTGTAGCACAGTATGTAACTCAAATTTGGTGTTTGACAATCAGAATCCTATTGCCAAAGAATCACATAGATTTTAATTTCAGTGAGTACAAACAATTCAAGCACCACTAACATAGAGAGCTCTAAGACAGTTTTAGACCAATCTACATTTAGTTCAGCTTGCCTTCCTTTGGCAGAGACTGTAGTTATGTCTCCATGCCAAATTCAGGGGTTTGTTTTTCTCCTTCTTTCTGGTTTGAATATTAAAATGGAATCAGAGAAGTTCTTCTCTAAGCTTACAAAACAGATAAACATCTTAGATTCTGTGCTGATATCTTTTATGTCTTACTGGGGGTGAGGGAAATAGAGAAAAAAATATACTTCTGTGACTCTTCTTTTTTTCCTTATTCTGCTTCCTCTCTTTTCTTTTGCTTCGAGTATCAGCCCAAACCAGTGGCAGCGCTTTGCTTCCAGGGGCCAGAAGGGTTAAATTCCTCCCATTTTGCCCGGTCTCTCTTGAAGCTGGAGTTACACTCATCAAGGATCTAGCATGGGGAGGGATGGATTTCTTAAGACAGCCTGAGGGCTCCAACAGCAGCCTTCGCTTTCAATCAATGTCGAGAGGCACGAGTGGAAATTCATTCAGTGAGCAGTCGGAGGTCTTCGCCTGTCCATGCAGCCGCCTGGCACACAATCCCAAGCACAAACCGGTGGCGTCTCAGCTGGAGACCTGACATTTTGCCGAACCACTGTTTGCTCGAGAACTGATAATTAAACACTCCTTCTCCTTTAAAAAAAAATAATAAAAAGGTAGATAAAAAAAAATTAAGTCAACTCTGTTGCTAACCTTGAAGGCTTCCTTTTGTCAAGGTCTCAATACATGCCAAAATGTATTTTGTTAAGAATCGGTCCTGGCGGTACAATTGCCTTTTCTGTTACCTGAGTGTATTATTCTGACTGTTTTCATTTGACTTGCCTCTAGGATGCTGTGCTGCTCTGGCAGAGAGATCTGTGCGCTGGCAGAGTTCATGAACTCACGCTTGCAAGCTGATCTTTGCCCTGTGTGTTTCTAAATATTTTGGTGTGTGTGCAACATGACAGAATGTGACTTTACACTAAAAAGCCAGATAGACACAAAGAGGAAGAAACATCTCACATCCCCTCCTTCCTCCACATTTCCCCCCTCCTCCAATCCTGTCAAGTTTTATTATGCTCAAAAGGCAACCAGGTGAGTCATAACATTTAACCAATATTGGGGGAAGGGAGAAATTTTAATTAATTTTATTACACATTAACAAAGTCCATCTCATGACTCAGTGGAAGTCTATACAGTCTTTTGCAGACAGATGGGAGCTTACCCTCTCTGTCCTCTGAGTTTCCTGGATGAAGTAGAGATGTATTAACACAGCTTATTAGCTGTTCCACAGTGCTACTTAAAGTCTAATGCCACTGTAAACCAACCAGGCAACCTGTAGTTTGAAGGTAGTTTTATCAACTCATACTGAAGGCACTGGTTTGGGTTTCTTTCAATTATACCCACAGGGAACTAAAAAAAAAAAAAAAAAAAAATGGAAAATTAAATTGTAAGCATATCTGGAGGTGTAGCTTAAAGCATCAGAGAAACAGCCCTGGCATCCTCTGTGACCAGATGTCACCTGGTACTACTCAATTATGGTCAGAGGTGACATGAACTCTGGTTCTGGTGCAGGAAAGTAATCAAGCCTAGGTACTAAAAGGGCAGAAGCAACTGATATGCTCCATAGTTTCACTTAAGGAAAGGAGTATGGTCAGAGCAGAGGACTGGAAAAGAGATTCTGTGCTCCAAAAACACATCTCATTTGTGCCATATTGAACATCACTACCTAAAGGTGGCCTTGTTCCACTGATTCAACCTTTGTTCTAAAACTGCTTTTTTTTTCTTTCTTTCTTTCTTTTTCTTTTTTTCTCATTTCTCTTTCTTTCTTTCTCTTTTCTTTCTTTTGCTTGCTTGCTTTCTTGCTTTTTTTTTTCTTTCATCTTTTTCTTTCTTTCTTTCTTTTTCTTTTTCTTTCTTTCTTCCTTAAACTTGGCAAAAAGAAAAGAAAAAGACCAAAAGATCTATTACCTCAAGCAAGATCACCTCATAAAGAGTAGGCCTTATACCTGTACTCCAAGTTTCTTAGAGGTCTCATAATATGAACTTTTTACACAGTGCATTTGCATCTGAGTCCCAGTTTACAAGAAAGAATTGCACTGATGTTGTACTGAAATGTAGAAGCAAGAAAAGTTCAGAATTTCCTGTGTCTGGGCAGAGCAGCTGGCCTATAAATTTTGACAGAAGAGAGTTTTAAGTTGTATACTCTGCTCCTCCCCTTTTATTTAGGAAAATAGGTAAATGAGCATTGAACTGAGATAGATGTTACTGTCCACATCTCACCTAATATTCCTCTGCATTTCCATTTCTTTTGTTGCATGAGCAAGCCCAAGGCCAGGGTACACATTTCTGGAGTTCTGCACTCAGTTAAACTCAGAGTAGAAAAAGCTCCTGGATCAAGTAATGAGGTTCAGCTTCATAGTCCAATCTAATGTGAGGAGTGATAGTAAAATAAAAAAATATTAATTAAAAAAAAATAAATTTAATATAATTCTACTTAAATATGTTTCTCTAACTGTCTTTGTTCTGGACTAGCAGAGAGAGCAGAAAGGGGTATAACTTCAGCTCTCCCAGTCTTTGACCCTAAGCTGGTTCAAAACCTCTGCTGCTCATCTCTGATTCCTTCAGAGACAGTAATCAAGCTGAGTGAGTAGAAATGAGAGTATTCTTCTGCACTTCCAGTTTGGGGCTGAAACAGCTGGTTGATGGACTTCACTTTTCCAGATAGGAGCTTTCTCCTCTTCTGTTTGCTCCTCCACTTGTCAGATCAAGCAAGAAGCATTGGAAAGACAATGCTCATGGAAGTGTATCCTAGGGTCATGCCTGCTGGGTCAGAAAAGCTTGTGCACACAGTATGTTCCAGAGCAGTGCCCTGAGATGTTATGTAGGCAGCAGACAAATCCCTGTCCCTCCAAGTCTGCAACCTAACCCATTATTTGGGAGACCTGGAGGTCTGAACAAATAAAGTCAAAGGCACATCATCAAAGAGCAAAATAATGAGTAGTGTTTATGAAGATACAGTGACCTCAGAAGTGACAATATTCTATTTATTTTTGTTTTAAATAGATATCTGTTGTGTGCCTTCAATATGTCACAGAGCACTGAGGGCAAGTGAGCCCTTTCCCACTTTACCGCCCTGCTGCAGAGATTTCTCTCTGTCCTTTGTGCATATCAACCAGTTCCTCTGCCTGGTTTTCTTACACATCACATCCCTCTGTGATGCTGCACACAGAACAAATAACAGCAGTGCACGAAGCCAAACACACCTTGTCAAGCGAGTGCCATTACAATGTAAGGATTGATTTGCTGGTGGAGGTCTTGCATATAAGCAGACATGGAATCTACAGCCAGGGTTAATAAGTTTCCACATGGAGAATTTATTGAGAGAACAAAATCTGGTTGTTGCTTCTTAGATCCCAGCCACTGCAGGTTTGGGTTGGCCTCAAAACTTCCTGGGTTGAGACAAAGAGAGGGTTATATTTACACAGTCCCTGCACCTCTTCCAGGCAAATGCTTCCAGCAGGTAGCTGTCTCTTTGGATATTAATGTTCACATACACTCATTTTTGTTGTCAGCTGCTGCCTCTAGCAACCTGCCTCTGGTGATAACCTTGTCAGTTCTCCCTGGACAAGCTGGGAAAGTTGTTTTCCGAACAAGAGCTGCAGTGGCATCCCTCAACTTCATGGGAAATGCTGCTGGTGATGCACAGGTGGCATCCACTTGTCCTCTGACAAATATGTCTGGTAACAGTGCCAAAATATTGAGCTTTGAAGAAGCACCATGTTCTAGATAAGACATTGAATATTTACTTGTTTTAGTAACAGGTCTTCTGTCTCTGGCAGAAATAGAATGGAGTTAGGTGCTCAACCAGCCTCTTGTATTTCCGTCTGGATGCAAAGTTGACTTGAGATCTTTACCACGTACTACATACCTCTCATGATGGAAATGGAGGCTTCCTTTGTTTCTCCTTTTCCAGAAGCAAATAGAAGTTCACATGAGTATTTGACCCAGTTTGCATCAGGTGATGTGAAATGAATGGGCTCATATTGGATATTGACTGTACATTTGCAGGGAAATAGATTGGATCGACATGACAGATAATTTGCAATCTTAATATCTATGATTCTGGAAGACCCCTTCTTGTTAAGTGAGGAAGCTAAACTGACTCAACAACAGGACAACCAAAAAAAAATATAGTTATGCTTTTATTATTATTGCATTTTGAAAGAAAAAATAAGATCCTGAATTATTATTTCTTCTTTTTGAAAAAGTTATATGACCTTTAATTGCCACAGGACCCCACAACCTTGGGAAATATTTCTAAATAGATAAATTCAGTTTTAAATCAAACCCACAAAATAAAAATGTTGATGGATATTGTCAAAGATGCTCCTTCTTAGAAAAATAAAGCATTAATAAACTATTTCTTTGCCATTTGGATCCTTTCAGGTAGGAAGCCTTCACGTTAATGACAATGTGGTAAAGAAAGTAGCATTTATGTGACTCTGATCTTGATGCTGTAAAAACAGCTAGGAGTAAGGTATTGTAATTGCAATTGTAAGGCTTGAAACAGGCATATTTTGCCATTGATGACAAAAAAGAAAAAACTACTTTTTAATGTAAAGTCACTGTGTTAATTTTCTCGTCATGGCTACACTAATTTCTTGGGAAATTTTGTATATATTAGATATAAATCTGTCCCATAACTTTCACCTGTCTGCATTCCCCTCCACCCACCTTTGCACAGACACACTACCCAGCCACACCCTGAGCTGTGTGGGTCAATAGTTGTCATGATCCCTCTTGGAGCAGGCTTCACATCAGAGCTGGCTCAAACAGCGCTATTTGCTGTGGTCCAGTTGTGCAAAAATACTCAAGACAGAGTAAACATCCTTCCCTATTCAACAAAGTATTTAAAGCTGGCTTATATTTTTTAAGTGCCCAAGACTCTTGAAGCTGAAGGCACACCAGCATTTTTTAGGCATAGATATAAGATTAAGCACGTCATTGACTAGGCAGTGAAGAAGAATTGCTACCACAGTGAAGGGCTTTATCCAAAAATTAAACCATTACTTTGTGAATTAAGCCATTACTTTGTGAACAAATTGTAGGTCAGTCATGGGGATTAAAGGATGTTTCAGAGATTATTATTTTTCCCTGTATTTATTTATTTTGGTCATTTTTCTGAAAGCTGAAACTAACTAGAGATCATTTAGCCTTCCAGACCTGGAGGAAAATATTCATAGGAGATCCTTTTCAAAATATTAAGAGCAAAATTGGATGAAACCATTTTAATGTAAGTGAAAAATAATCATTTTTGAGAGGAAGTAATGTTCAGTGTTGAAAATTGTAACAAAGTTCATTATTCTGTTAGGTTTCAGAATAAGTAGCTCTTTTGCACATATTTACCATTAAGAATGATATAAACATGTTGTTTGTTCCTTAGTTAGTTTTCTAAACACATAACAAACTAAACTGAATAAATCAAAATGACCTTTAAGTTCCCAGAATTACAGCCTATTTAATGGTCATAATAAGGTAATAATAACCCAAGCTAATAGTAGTTCTACTTCCTATACTCTATGTCTTGCCATGCGATATGCAACAATAATAATTTTAGTGTGATTACAAATTATTCCTGCAGTTCAGGTTTAACACAGTATTGATGTTGTTACTAATATAGATTTGTCAGTAAAGATACCAAAAAAAAAACCATTTAATGTCGACTGACAAGTCAAAACAACTAAAAAGAAAAAAAGAATACAAGGAAAAAACACCCCATCACTTTAGAGATTAATACACAGGGGGAGAAAAAAGTAGAATTAAAAAACAATAGTTCAATTTCATTAAAGGTGCTCTTAATCCGAATAAGAGAATATCAAGGGGAAGAAATGGTACACATAGCAAGTATCTGTTATTACTGCATTTCTAGATTGAAAGCAAGTATTCATTGTTCTTGCTAAGCCCTTTGGTTGACTTACACATCAACCATTTTGCTGGTGTAAATCCACTAAAATTTAGCATAATTTTCTTGATTTTATATCACCTATCCTAGAGCAGAATTTGATGCAGAAATATCTGAGATTATATGGTTACTCATTCTACTAATTATCTGGAAAATCATAGCAACTCCGCATATTTTGTGTTTGTCTTGTGCTTGCCTGGCCCTTGGTCTAACCAGTTTTGTTGTGTGCTATATCTACAGCACACACATCTCTGAGCTGAATATAGCAGGTATAGTAGGATCCTGGTTGAGTGCTGCAGCTGGATGTAAAAGCTCATCTCTCCATCCACTTTAATTTTAAGCAAACAAGTTAATGCAAAGCACAGATGGTTTACCAGTTTAGAAAAAGTAGTCATTGTACTGATTGTCAGCTCTTAGTTCCTTAATTTCTACCTATTCCATTGATATTTAACTGACCAGGGAGCAAAAGTTCCTCTGCAGAAATGAGTTTCCTGCGATTTCTTTATCCATGGAGTATTCCAGAGGCAATAACAGACATTGCCTCTGCAAGGGTGAGGGACTTGAATTATCCTCTAATGTTGAGTCCAGTACCAGTAACACTGTAAATATCCCTTACTTTAATAAGAGCATTGTAGTCAGTTGTGTAAAAGCTCAAGCATGTGAATATGAAGGAGCAACAAATGATCCTGTGTCAGCTCATCTGGGAAAAGTCACATGTATTTAGCCTGTAGCAAATGTGAGGTAATATACACTAAGCTTTTAAAAGAAAGAGAACTTACCCTACTTACCTTATATTCATCCTGGATAACAGTGTCTACATGGATTTGTTATCACAGTTTAGCTCACATTTTTACTAATTACATAAATAAATGATTTGTGCACCTGGCACACTAGTCCAGATGCTGTTCATATGCATAATAAAGAAATCCTATCTTGCCTGCAGAACTTGCTTTTTAAGCAAACAAGGCAAAGGGTTGTTGTTATTCCCTATTTTGCAACAGGGGGAACAGAGATACTATATGACTGGGAAGCTGATTTGTCCCTAGTAACACCACTAAACTGTGGGAAGACACAGGACTGAACCTATATATCAAGTGAGATAGCTGTGAAATCATTATTCTGGTCAATAGTAGGCTTTCCCACCAAAGTAAATGCCTGGATTTTTTTCTCACACATATATGAGAAAAATACCTGAGACCCAGAAAGATTTCATTCCTGATGGCTTACAAAAGTCCTCTCTCAAATGCATTGTTCAAACTTGGTATAGGGACAAGGCATTCAGTGGGGTTTATGGACCCTCTCCTGCAAATTGTGGGACTTGTGTCAAATGGGAAGGAAGTTCACTGCTAGCAGTAATCAAATACAGCCCTCCTTACACGTCTGCTTAACACCTGCTAGGAAGTGATTTAGTAACACCACTGTGAAGTTTCTTTAGTTACATTCAGGCTTCTGCTCACCCAGAATTCAGAAGAACTCAAAGAAAATGCCACAAAAGGATATTGATTTTATTGTACATATTAAAAATACCCCTGTAAACACCCTCTGCAAAAATCATCAACAAAGCCTTTTCCAGTGAGGAGAATTTTAGAAGCTTGATTTTCAGCCCTCTGAGCTTGCTACTGCACAACATCCACAGATTACAGAACAACCCGTGCTTGAATGTGTTTTTTATTTGCACTACTATAGATAACTAAATAAGCAGAAAAAGCATATGAATTATGAGAAATGCCCAGTATCCAACATGTGCTATGTAACCCAGCAATTTTACTTAATGTTGTTCAAATCTGATCATGTCCTGAAATAAATAAATAAATAAATAAATAAATAAATAAATAAATAAATAAATAAAGTCATGCTGTAGAGATTAAGAGCAATTCCAGGAGACATCTGGAGATACCATATCAATTAGGTTTGCACTTAAGAGAAATTCTTCAGATTGATGTTGGTCATGCCCTGGATTTAAAAGGAATAATGAGAAAAATTGAAAGACGTCTATTTTTTTCCTCCTTACATCAAAACACAACTCTTTTCCTTTATCCCACAGATGACAAGTTCCTAGTAAATATACATGCACACGCACCCAATACAGGTCAAGCTGTGTGTTGTCTTAAACTTACCATTCTTTTAAAGAGGATGAGCAAAAATACATTTATATTCCCTGTACAAATATGCCATAGACAGAGTCATGAATGTTGCTGCCTTTTTGAATGTTTGCTGCATTCAAAGAGCACCGTAACAAATTTTTAAAAGAGGTGTTTCTCCAGAAGGTTGATTTTGTGTTTTTTTTCCCCAGTTAACTGGATGTCTATTTGCATATGGGAACCTGTGCTGATGAATTTTATCCAGTAGAATAAAGAAAAGGAGGAGGGAATTAAATGGATGGAGACAACATGGCCTATTGAATAAAGTAACAGACTTGGGGGAATCAGGAAACCTAGATACTATTCCCAGTTCTTCCCTGCAGTGTGACTTTAGGCAAGACTCTGAGCAAGCTTTCCCTCACCACTCTGTCATCTATTTTTATTGTAAACTCTTCAGAGCAAGCACCATCCCTTGTTGCATGTTTGTATAGTCCCAAGTGCAAAGGAGCTCTGTTCACCATTGGAACATCCTACACATTGTAATTGAAACAATCTTCCACGATCCACATGTCAGAGAAAATGTTAACCTATCTTTCTGCAGCCAGTGTGGCTGCAGACAGTTCTGGGTTGTTTGCAGCATCCAGATCACAGTAATAAACAAAACTATCCCTCGGCAACACACGATTTTATTGGCATCAGCAACTCCAGTGCAATGCAGCATTGCAAGAACCTGCGTTCTGAAAAAATATCTATATAGGCTTTAATAACAGTACAAGCACATCGACTTTATCTAGAGATAAAGTACATATGAGTTCCAAGAAAAAAATTAAATGAAGCATCCTGGTGTTCAAAAAGCACAGGATGTCTGAAAGAGAGTAAAGACAAGAAAAGAGTTGGAGGGAAGAAGGGGACCAAGGTCTCTTCTGTTAACACCTATCTATGTACTGTGCATGCTTTGTCTCAGATAATGCAGCAGTGGCTGTGTTCATCCTCATACTTCATCCTTCCCTAAAGGACATTACTATAGGCAGAGAGTATGAAATTGTGCATTTTGTCCTCACAGAAAACTGTGAAAATAAAGAAAGATTGATCCTGGCAGGAGGCAGCTATCTACATAACTCTAACATCCAGCACCACAAGGACAGGAGGTTAGATTCTTCTGGCACAGCACTTTAAGTTGAAATGTGGGAGCTTTCCTGCATAGAACACCATTGTGGATATTCTCTGCTGAACTCCCAGAGAAGTGTCCAGGGCTTGAACTTCCCACTGCAGCATGGACAGAACATTAACTAATCCTGAAATACTGTCTTAAGGGTTTTTCTTTAGTGCAGTCATTTCTGACATCTACTTGTGTAGACATTCCTAGTTTTAAGGTTAAGACTCTATTGTAATTTAAGCACAGATCTGAGCATATTCTTTATTCAGAGTTCAATCAGCACTGACATAGCAATGTTTCTCACCTCAGTGAGAGTGGGGCACCTCAGTGTAAATTTTGGAACTTGGGCAGAATGAATCCTAGATTATGTCAAACCATAAAAACAGTGCCATGCACCATGAACTCCGATCAAAGCAGCCGTGCACAGAGCACAGGATGCAATAAGTTAGCCCTACACCAACCACGGTCATCTGAGGCCTTCCTAGGAGCAATGTGGATTTATCAAGTCCAGGCTGCAGATTGGTGACAGCCAGCATGTGTCAGATAACAAAAGGTCCTTGCAACTCAATATTTATAACTCAACGGTGATGCTGTAAGTAGATATAGCCCAGTGGACTGGGGTACTCACAGTACTTTTACGATTGCTTTGAGCTCAGCCCTGACTAATCATCAAGCACTGACTCCCTTCCCAGTAGGATTTTGCAGGCCTTGCTGTGACTGATGAACATCTGTGGTAGGTGGACCACAGCCAGCAACTAAGCACCTCCCCAGATTCTCACTCACACCTGTCCCCAGCAGGATGGAGGAGAAAATAGGAGTAGCAAAACCAAGAAAACTCATGGTTCAAGAAAAGGTAAGAGAGGAAAATCAAAGTGATACGAAGGCAATTGCCACCTCCCACAACCAGAATGATGCCCTGCCAGTCTCCAAGCAGCTAGCTTTGAAGGCAACACACACACACTCTGCAGATTTATTGCTGAGCATCATAAGGTAAGGAATAACCCTTTGGCCAGTTTGGATCAGCTGTTGCAGCTGTATCCCTCCCTACTTCTGGCCCATCCTCAGTCTGTTCATTCCAAGAGAGCAGAGTAAGAAACAGGAAAAACCCTGACACAGCAAACCCTGTTCAGCAAAACCTAAAACACGGGTGTGTTACCAACATTGTTTTAGTCAGAAATCCAAAACACAGCACTATACAGGGCTGGTGTGAAGAAAGTTATTTCCACCCAGTACAACAGCTGAAGTTAATTTCAGTTTGATATATTTACCCTCATCCTCCATTCTCACTCAACCTAACCCTTCAAATACCTTGTTTTTGAGAGAGGTTTAAATACAGTCTTGGGACTAACAGCGAGTTTATTATAACTGTTGAACTTCTTTGAGATGCCTTTAACAGAAATGTCATTCAGGAAAATACATAAACCAGTGACTTTCAATCTAGGATCTAAGAACGGATTTCAGAGGAGTCAACCAAGTATGAGGAAAATAGCTGTGCATAAACTATACAAAAATCTACCCAAGCATTAGAAAACTTCAGGAATCTGAAAACAAGGAGTGGGGAGGGTGAGAAAAAATGACTTATGAAATAATTCAGAATCATGTTAATACTGGAAATTATTTTGAATTAGTGAAAGACTTTCATTTTAATGTCAGAGAGAAAACAATCAAGGACATTAACCATGCAGATGCACAAAAAGTTTGTACATTCCCAATGAAGTTTCTTGTCAGCTTAATTTAAAATTATTTCTTTCCATCCTTTGACATATTTATTTGCCTTTGATTTTTTTTTAATTTACTTGTTTAAAAGTTTTCTGCCTTCAATAGCAGCTGGAATCTCAAAATGAAATTAAAACCACATAGGTGCCAATATATATATTCAATAGATATGGGATTAAATTAAACTAATTGACATTTTATTAATATTCTGCTGTTTGTTCCCGCAGAGTTAAAACCGTACTTGAGATCCCATTATATGAAAATATACTCTGGACCATCTGGTAGCCAAACATTTCTGATTATAAATAAGTCATTTTTTGTTAATTATTTATTTGGGAGCTTTTGTTTATTATATAAAAATCTGGAAAGGGAGAAGAAATAGGAAAATGTGCTGGGTTTTATATTACATCTTTTATAAATAAACCTATTTTTCTGCAGAAAAATCTGGTTGAGAGAGGAGAGGACCCTGAATATTCATTTGAATTAGAAAACAATTTCTGAAGTGAGTCTTATTTGCAGCTCTTTTGGCTTTACTTTGTGTGAACATACAGGCACTTAGTCTCAGTAGAGAAGACACTCAGAAGTAGTAAACATTTAGCTGTAATGTTAAACTCTAAAAAAGGAAGAAAATTGTTTACCAGGAAGAACATAAGGATGTAGGCACTTCATGAAAAAGAAAAGAAGGTAAATCCTTTAGATAATGATAATTATGTTCTGGGAAAACTAGTAAGGGAAAGAGCTGAAGGCTCTTCATCACTGGAGGTCTCCAAGAAATTATTAACTGTTATCAGGAATGATATAGATAAAACTCTTCTTCTCTTGAGGAAGTACACTTGAGTCCTTGACAATGGACTACTTGGTTTCTCAACATATTGTGAGACATTGAAATGATTTATGGCTTAAACATTGTTAAAATCACTGAAGCCAGCTCCCTGCCCCAATATGCCTCCTGGATTTCAGGGAATTGGACTGTGAGTTAAGCCTCCTGATGGGAACTTCAGATAAGATAAAGGTGGTTCTATTGTGTAGCCATCTCAGGTTTAAGGAGAAGTAAACAAGGCTGGGAGGAGGGTATAGCCCACAGACTCATTTGCCCACTCTCCCATGTGAGAGATTGGGTTGTTAAATGCTACTGTCTCAAACAATCAGCAGAGTGGCCCCCCACGTGTTGAGCGTGTGTATAGCTGACACTTCAGGTTACAAGATGGGTGTTAAACAAGACAAGGAAAGAGGAAAACCCTTCGAGGTCCGGTAGTGTTTCTTTGCCTTTATAAAAATGACTCAGCAGTGACAACTGCCCTCAGGGAAAGCACCGAGGCATTCAACATGACCTGAAGGTATTCATCTCTGCTGACCTGCCATGATGGACACATCTATGCTGACAATAGGCAGCTGTAACATCTTAGAGTGTGTCAAAGACTCATGACATGTCATATAATGTAGTATTACATCACCCATTGTAAAACTCACAGCCCTACGGGAGGTAGTGTGGGCATTTCTACCCAACCTAAGCCCAATAAAAGACTCAGTGGACTTCACCCAACAGACTTGGACTTGCCCTACCACAAACTTCTCACACACATGGTCTTCCCCCACCACCTTGGACTTTGCTCACCAGTGGACCATCTTCCTTCACCAGGCTTTATCCTTTACCACCCTGGGCTACCCTTGTCGGATTCAGACTGCAATCATCATTTTAATAAGACTGGGATTCTCATCGCCGAGAAGACCACAAGATGAAGATCAAAGTGACAACATCAGAATCCATGCAAATCCACACTTGACTGCAAAGGAACCAGCATGTTGCAGTTAAAAGGCTGCCCAGTCATTGAAGCCAGGCCACTGCAGACACTTTTGAAGGAAAAGCACAAGTTACAATGGTAAAACTGAAGAGGACTTTTGCAGGTAGAGGAAGAGAGCTTAGACGGAGCGCTGTAAGAGTGATAAAGTTTGAAAGACAATATTCCTCACTGAGTAGGAATGGCAAGCAAATGAAGAGAATAAAAACTTCTGTAACAAACTTCTTAATCACTCCTTGGCAAAACAGACTACTGACAATCCTTAACCACACAGATTAGAGGAAAGGAGTATCTGCTAAGTTGCTCCCAGTCCCTCATCGGGTTGGAGTTCTTCCCCTAGACCCTTCTGCTGGGCTTGCTCCATCTCAGTTTTGAAGTCCCTGGTTAGGGGCAATTTCATAGTATTGTTTGTCCAAATATTTTGAATTCTAATTGAGCTTACTATCAGGAAATTACCCTTATTACTTATTTCTTCCACTTATTTCTCACATTGTTTATAGTTATGAGTACAAGTGGCTTCTTTTGGTATAGAGAGTAGCACAAAAGAAGTACCTGGTGGACTGAACAGTGTACAGCTATTTATATGTATATACATATGATCTGGGTGTATGACTGAGATTCTCAAGAAATATTGAAATATAACTCTAACTTTAATAAAACATGAATAAATATAGAAGCAAACAGAAGCTTAGAAACAGGTTTCCCACTATATTGATTATACAGGTTGTCTTACAAAATAAGATAACATTATAAGTAAAAAAGGAAAAGAGAAAGAAATTTGTCTCACTTCAGTTTGTCGAGGGAGGGGGCTTGGTAGTTGTTTGTTTGTTTGTTTTTTTTCACTTGATTGGGCCTGTCAATGTGTTTGGGGAAAAGCACTGTTTTGGATGAGGGAGACAAAGATCTTTCACATCACTTCAGTAGCCCTCCAGACTCAAAAGTCTTTTAACAGCCAAAGAAACCACTCATGGCACCATTAAAATCAGACTGTAATAAACCTTTATGTGGTTTATAATGTAAACAGTCTTTGTAGTCATGCAGCATAATTTTCTATAGAACATACAATTAGTTTGTGAGGCTTTCAGTTAATTCTTCATGGAATTAGAATGGATATTCAACAAAAAAGAAAAAGGAGAAAGTGGATGAGGAGAAGGAGGAGGAAGAAAGAAAATGGAGAAGGAAAAAGAGTTTACCACTTCCACTATAATTTCGGTTTTTGTTTGGGGTGGGTTTTTTGTTTGTTTGGGGGATTTTGTTTTGTTTCTTGTTATTTTCTTTGTGTGTGTGTGTGTGTCTTGTTTGTTTGCTTGTTTGGCTTTTGTTTGGTTTTGTTTGCATTTTTTTTTGGGGGAAGGGTGTTGTTGGGTTTATTTATTTATTTGGTTGGTTTTTAATTTTACTGTTCAGGTGATATCCACTGGATATTGCCAGCACTGTGTTTATGGGATGGAACAACAATCTGTTTCTGGTTTTCCTGTCAACACTTAGAAACACAGTTTTAGTCTTCCTCCTAACATAGTTTAAAGTAGTTCATTGTTGCCTATGGAGTTTGAAAAATAAATAAAAATTGTGATGAGGACTGGAACAAAAATGGGACTGCAAACATGGAGCAGTTTAGGTTCAACATGGATACGTAATGTGAGGATTGGGAAACCTGACAGAAAGAAATTAAAGAAATCTGTCCTCCTCAGGAAGGTGAAAAGGAAATGACTGATATGAATATTTTCCCTGGGAAGAAGTAAAGGACAAGAGAGAAAAGCAGGAATAAGGGAACAGAGATTTTAAGCCCTCAGAGTGTCAGGCACGTAGAATCCCTGATTGAGAGGGAAAACAGAAGAGAATGAGATGTGAGAGTGCCTAATAAGGGGGACATAGAGACCCTGATGCAAGGAAGCAAGGAAAGAGTTTCATGTACTCAAAGAGGAAAGAGGATCGGATGCAGTGCAATGGACTAAGCTGGTAGGAGACATGCCAGATACCATGCTGGCTCTGATGGCAGAAGCATCCCAGTGGGCAAGAGTGAGTGCTATGAACCATAAAAAAAAAATTAACCAAAAGAAAGCCTGTGGAAATTCTCTTTGGTTTGGACCATTCAACATTACACATCCCAAAAGTATTTTGGAGTAGTCTGGCACCCCTGTTAACCCATTTCAAATTGTGTGTGTTTGTGTAAAATAAGCTACTAACTCTTCCCTACAATTCAATCCCTACTGGCATGAAAACACCAGTTTTCATAGCAAAATACACTACACATAAAACAGAGGACAGCCAATAATGCAGATCTTCCCCAGACAGCTCTGGATAAAGTGACCTCCTCTTTATCCACCAGTCTAGAAGTTTTTTTACATAACGCTTCCATCTATTTCCTCCCATATTTTTTTTCAAATTCTGAACTAGATCTACCAGTCCAGCCAGCATCACATGGAGGTATTGTTTAGGATTTAGGAGAATTATTCTTCTCCTACAGACTGTGGAGCTGGTTCCACTTCCTCCCTACAGAGCTAAGAAACTAATTTGCATGATGTTGAAAAAGAGAAACCCTTTCTGTTGGCTTTTTCCTTAAATGCTTTATGTGTAGAGCTGTGTTCATTCCCTCCATGGTGGTGATTATTTAGGAATCTGAGCGACTTACCATGCCCAAGTATTTGCATTTCAATATTTTATTAAATGATCACTTATCCACTCAGCACTACAGAAGACAGCTATGAGTCTCCCTTAAAACTAGAGCAGGCAAGTCTATAGAAGACCGTGTTTCTCTCTCCAAGACAAAGTCTAACCATTAAAGCGCATAGCCAGTCATGGACCACTTACATTATACCAGCCTTGAAATGAAAACAAAGGTAACCTTCCTGCTTTAGCACAGTGGATAACACTTCTGGCTTTTGGGCCTGGCACAATTTTGAGCTAACCCAGAGAAAGGAGAAATAACAGAGAGGAATTTGGAACCATTTTTGCTTCACTATATTAATTTTTTGCTGATCCGTTGACAATTGTGAACAGCTCGCTGCGTTGCTGTTGCATTTTGGTGAAGTCATGGCTACAGACAACCAAGAAGGACTATGTGCCTCAGTTTTCCAAACTCTTTATGAGGCCCAATACATTTCTATTGCCTGCCTTCAGACATATAAGAGTTCAGCTCATGGATTTCCAAATATTTGAGCGAAGCACAATGCCAAATATACTATGGGACTAGATTTGGCTGCAATATACATTTTGGAATCCCTAATGCTCATTTCTCCCTAATCTCATCCTGGTCAACCGGAAGAACTGTGCCTGTCCTTAGCAGAGTTGGACTGGTTTGGAGATTTATTTTATGCTTTCAAAGAGCTGTGTGCATAATGAATGCCATTACATAGACTGTATGCTTGATCATACAAAATAAGAAATAGTGACCAGAGCTAAACTGAAAAGCTGGCCCTATCACTTCAAAGGAAAGAAAAAAAAGAAAAATAAAGTTACCTTCAGAGCAGCTTTTGTACCTGCACACACTAAGGTTAATCAAATCTTATGCTTCAGAGTATATGGCTGATTAGCTTGTGTGTCTGGAAGCACTTCCCCTTATTTGCCATTCTACTCTTAGCTGCAGAAAGAACAGAGTTCATGTTAGTTCTAGGATATTTTTTGTTATTTTTTCAGTTATTCACTTGCCACAGAAACTTTGAAAACTATTGGTTGCAGTGAGAAGTGCTCTATGCAGAACAGTTCTATTCTGACAGGAAGATTGGGAAGGCTGCAAGCTTTGATATGTATTAGAAAACAAAATTATTTTGCCCTTATTACTGCAAAGTACCTACCTTCTTATGAAGCTTTATAACTGAAAATGTGTTATACTTCTATGAAGCCTTGAGGTAGAGAAGTTTTCTTCCGCATGCAAGCTATAGAATGTGAATATTAAGGTATCTTTGAATTGATATTTAAGTCATGGAGAAACTAAATGGAGGCTAGTGTTGTGTGTTTTGAATTGTTTTATGTTTTGCTTTCTAATCTTCATAGTTAAGTAAGAACAGCCAGAAAGAAGTCTCAGGACTCTTCCCTCCTTCCTTCTCTCTCTCTCTCTCTCTCTTTCTCTCTCTCTCTCTCTCTCTCATTTCCATGCGAGATCCTCTTCCTGTTAATCCTTGAAGTCCTGCGTTAACCAACCTATTAATTTTGGCATTTCTTTTTTTTTTTTTTTCAGTTATTTTGACTTGCAGATTCTGAGAGGCACTAAGTCTGTCCATTCAGTATATCTCTATCAACTTCATTAGCGTTCTGGCAATTTACTCTTGGTGAAGAGTTGGCCATGGGGCCCGTAAGAATTTATGATGTCAAGGTCATGGAATTACAGACATTTATAATTTCATGAAGAGTTTAAGGCGCAGGTAATTTGCAATGTAATTATTAGGGATTTAAGCACCTCTGTGCATGCCTGGCCTCACTGACTGTCACAGGGGTGAAGCACGTACCTGAGCTATCCCTCACATCAAATAGTACCATTGGCAAGGCACGATCTGTTGAGAGCACTTCTTTCCTCTCTCCTTCTCATACTGTGACCTGGGTCTGGCCTATCTGAAGTGATGCAGGTTCTTTTAATGGTTTTGCAAAGTGGATTTCTCACTAAAAAACAATATTGAGCAGGAGACTGGGTCATTACGTAACTTTAAAAATTAAATGGGCAAAAGTTTTGCCTTGAATTGAGGGTATGAGGAAAGTGAGGTTCATGTGTCAGAGAGAAAATTAGGCTGTATGTATTTCATAGCTGTAGGTATCAAACAGTCTTGAGCTGTGCTATGTATAGGCTAATTATTCTACTCTGATAATCTTGGGAAGGTGAATGTCTTTTGGCTTGCTGAAGACCACTGTGGGAAACAGAAGGGAAACTTTGGGGAAAACATTTTTTTCCTCACTCAGATAAACTTCCTTATTAAGCATCTTGAAGAAAGTAAGTTTACCTAATGCCTGACCCTTGTCATTTGCTTCCTATCTGCCTCATAAGAATCAACTGGCATGAGTGGGCCAGATCTGAATGGATTCACAGGGAGTTTTGGCAAGGGACTGTTGGATATATACCCTAAACTACTCATCTCAAAGCATCTAAATTACTTTCAGTCAAAAGTGACTTTGCATAAAAATTACACAGGTCTGGTACCTGCTGGATGTGTTATCCTCACACACAACAAAATATCATTCATTAGTTACATATTTCTTGGTGAAGTACCCAGTAAAAAACAACAACAAAACAAATGACAGCACTCTCACACCCCGCTTACCTCCCGCCAAAAAGAAAATCCTGAAATTGTGAAGAAAAATAAATGAAAGATACACAATGCATCTGATCTTCTTGGACTGACCCTACTGTTTTGACAAAACACATATGAGGATCATAGGGCTTTTTCTAGTCATGTATTGCTGTGATTTTATAGGTTTACTCTCATACCTTGCAGGAGAGCAAACAGCTATTTCATCTCACTTGTACAAAGCAACGCAGAGAATATTTTTAGTTCATTTTCCTTAGTAAAAATGTCAATTGTAATTCTCTCTATTATGAACTATAGGTTTATTCGGAATAAAGAATAGTCCATAATTAAATTACATTGCCAGGATTTAATATGTTTATATTTTTACTGCAGTGAACAGCAGCTCACTCTCAACTATGTGTCTGCTTGCAACACTTTCTCAGCTACCAGAAAGAAGATGAAATTTGGTGGAGCATAGGCATTTATTTTATATTAGACCGAATTTTCAGAATAGCTTTATGTATTTATTTATAATGTTTATCAGCACTCTAATGCTAATTTAATCTCTTTGAAAAAAATGTGTCATCAGGTTTGTAATGAATGATAAATTGGGAAATAGGGAATTGATAATGTTTTGCCATTTCAATATGGTCTGAAATTCTAGTTTAGATCTACACTTAGGAATTATTTATATCCTCTTATGTCATATCAATTTAAATAATATTCCACTCATTGAGGCATAAAGAATAATGTTAATATTAAAGTTTCTATTTAAAATTTGCTAATTGCACATGAAGGGGTTATATCTGCTGCATTCAGGGTTTTTAAATTTAATTTTATTGTATTAGAAAATCTATGAGGTTAAATCTGCAGAAATTATTGCTTTTAAATATTGTATAATAAGAATCTTGCTGCTGTTATGAGCACTGAAAAATGTGCCTTCATCTCAAATAAGCCTTGTTAAAGCTACAGTTCTGGAACTGCCAGGATTTAGTACTAAATTTGGGCCTGATCCAGCTCAGCTTTACTCATGTGAGTAGCTCTATCTCCTCTGAGGAAATCTGTACCTGAGAAGGAGTTCCTGCAGATCTCCTTGCAAAGTTATTGATCCAGTGAAAGGCTGGGAATAGGGAAGAAATAGGGATGAGTATTTAATCTCCATCCATTTAGACACTGGAATCCAAAAACAATATGTCTCCAAAAAGTCCATTTTACAGGCGAGGAATTGTAGAATCAACTGGGTTTGAAAAGACCTCCAAAATCATCAAGTCCAACCCTTGATCCAACGCCACCATGGTTATGAGACCACAGCACTAAGTGGCTATAACCACATCCAATCTCATCTTAAAAACCTCCAGGGACAGAGAATCCACCATTTCCCTGGGCAGCCCATTCCAGTGTCTGATTACTCTCTCTGTAAAAAATTTCTTCCTAATATCCAATCTAAATCTCCTCTGGCAGAGCTTAAGACCTTGCTCTCTCGTCCTACTGCTGGTTACCTGGGAGAAGAGCCTGACTCCCACCTGGCCACAACCTCCTGTCAGGGAGTTGTAGAGAGTGATGAGGTCTCCCTTGAGCCTCCTCTTCTCCAGGCTAAACAACTCCAGCTCCCTCAGCCTCTCCTCATAGGACTTGTGCTCCAGTCCCTTCACCAGCCTTGTTGCTCTTCCCTGGACCTGCTCCAGCACCTCAATGTCCTTCCTGAGGGGCCCAGAACTGGACACAGCACTCCAGGTGTGGCCTCACCAGCACTGAGTACAGGGGAAGAATCACTTCCCTGGACCTGCTGGTCACACTGTTCCTGATACAGGCCAGGATCCATTGGCCTTCTTGGCCACCTGGGCACACTCTGGTTCATGTTCAGCTTCCTATCAATCCAAACTCCCAGGTCCCTTTCTACCTGGTTGCTCTCCAGCCACTCTGTCCCCAGCCTGTAGTGCTGCAGGGGCTTGTTGTGGACAAAGTGCAGGACCTGGCACTTGGCCTTGTTGAACCTCATCCCGTTGGAATCAGACCATCTCTCCAGTCTGCCCAGGTCCCTCTGCAGAGCCCTCCTGCCTTCCAGCAGACCAACACTCCCCCCCAACTTGGTGTCATCTGCAAATTTGCTGATGATGGACTCAATCCCCTCATCCAGATCATCAGTAAGAATTTTAAAGAGAACTGGGCCCAACACTGTTCCTTGGGGACACCACTAGTGACTGACCACCAACTGGATGCAGTTCCATTCACCACCACTCTGGGCCCAGCCCTCCAACCAGTTCCTAACCCAACACGGAGTGTCCCTGTCCAAACTGTGGGCCGCCAGCTTCTCAGAGTCAAATAACAAACTGAAGCCTGTGACAAGATATTGAAGGACACTGAAGGCATCCCGATGCCCTACACCTGAATCAGGTGGACAGTATTGCAAGCTTGCAAGAAGGGTGAGGACTCCGCAGCTCCACACAGACAAGAGGAGATTCCTCAGTCCTCTGTCCACTTTCAGCTCCTGCTCAGTGCTGCTGAGGGCCAAAACCAGGAAAACACATTTTCAATAGCAGTTTACTTGATTAGATCCCTTAGGGGAAGTCACCAGGAGCAGTTTTATTGCCAGGGAAGGAAAAATATTAAAGCAAATATGAGCCTATTGACAACTGAAGTCATGTGGAAAACAGTCATTGACTTCAAGCTCAACAGGAAATGGCCCAATATGACTGTGAAACTTATGGACTTGAGTGACACTTTGCTTGTTGTAATGCCAAAAAACATATCAAGCTATCTTGCTTTCTGCCCTAAGCACAGCTACTGAGCCTGACTCTCTTCATGCTTTCATACAGTGACATCAGTCTGGAGTAAAGCTTTTGATAACAACAGGGTTAAATCACGAGCAAACTGGTGAGAGAGCAGAATCAATCCCATTTGTCTATGACTGACATTTTGAAACTGCTGAAGCTTTAAAGTTTCAGATTCACAGAGAATCATTCCGACAATGCATGATTATAATTTTTAGCCCTAGATGAATCTGAACAGCTTAATACTTCACTTTAATTAAGCATCAAAAAGTTAGTATTCTTATCCTAATTTGAAGCTCCTGAGTTAGAGCCATTTGGCTTGGAATCTTCCCAGGACAACCTACCACCACATTAGATCAGTTTTGTGTCCTAATTGGTACCATGAAGAAAAACAGTAATCAATTATGTTGTCAATTAACTAACAAACAATTCCTCAGTGCCTTGAGGGGTTTTCCTGCAACAAGAAGTGGGAACTTTTACATAATCTCCAAACAATATGTACATTTTTGTGTATACATAGACACACATACACGCACATACAATTTAAGGTTCTCCTTAATGTTATTGCAATTATTTCCTTCCAATCTTTAGTGCTGCTTTGGAAGGAATGCTGCTGAGCTCAAATGATGACACTGATAGCTGAGAGGCATTCGTTTTGCAGTGGCTAATTAAGCGTATGAAGGCCACGTAAAGGATTGGTTCTATCAGCACACACTCACCATCAACAGCCTGTCCCCTGCAGGGTTAAGAAGAAGACATTAAATGATCACCTGTCCCAAACACCAAATGACAGCTTCAAGGTAGTAAATGAAGCCCGGGGTTATTGAGGGATAAACTTCATTCTTAGCTTTGCAATCAAAGGAAGAAAACAGTTGAGGAAAATCACCTTCTAAAAGCTTGGAGAGCTCTAAACAGAATGTTGCATTGCCCCTTTTTATGTGTTTTCCAGAGATGCTCCTTGGGAGAAATTCTCATTTCAATGAATGTTCAGGCTATGCAAATCTTGAGCTCACAGCTGACACCCCTTGCAAGCCCCGCCTGCCCTCCTCTAGGGATGAATTACCCCTCCGGTACAAATTACACATGCACACCAGATGGGGTGAATTGAATGCTCTAACTAGAAACAGAGGGAGAATGATCTTGTGTTTAATATGAAGGTCAGGGACTCAAGAGACTTTGATTCTATTCCTGGCTCTGCCCCAGACCTTGTATAACTTTGGGTGACTTGTTTAATCGTTCTGCCTTGGTTCTTCTCATCTATAAAATGGGAATGGTAATACTGTGCTACGTTGTCAGGGTGTTACAAAACTAAATGACTGCTGGTAAGATGTACTGCAATCTATAGCTGAAAGAGAACACAGACAGGCCATTTGTTACTGCTAATAATAATTTGGGGCAGGAACTTAAACTTTCTTTATTGTTTTGTAAAAATATATGTATTCAGGCTTATGAGTTTATTTTCAGGGGTGCTTTGAGGTAGTTTCTCTCTAAGAGTCTGAAAATTACACAGAAAGCAAAGTCATGAGAATATCTATGTGTAAAAGTGCATGGGTGTGGACATAAATATATACAAAGAAATACTAGTGGTTTAGCTTTAAAATGTGGGTGGGGTAAGAGAGAGATGAGAATTGTTTAGTTGTACTCAAAGTTATATTTCCCTTTAAAAATTACCAGAAAAGAAAAATCAAAAGAAGGAAGAAAATACTTTACCTTTTGAAATATTTTGTTTGCTTTTTGCCCTTTGAAATCTGTATTATGTGTAGCTCAGTTCCAGAAAGAAATATCCTGCTCATCAAATAATGATATTCCACACACTCAGACACACACACACACTTTTTGAAGAGAATGTCTCAGCGAAGTATTTGACTGTTCCAGCATGTTTATGTCACATTTTGTTTCTAGACAGGCCCGTTCCCAGATCACTGCTTCTGTTGTTGATTAGAAAATTTAAACCCTAAAAATATCCTTTGCCCTAACATAACGAAACAAGCAGATTTACTAAACTATGATGATTGTATTCTGTTAGCGATGAATGGCAGCTCTTCAAACACCTCTCTGGATTGCAGTGCCACTCTGCCATTTTATAGGATCTCTACATGAGAGGATCTCCATATCAGAGGATCTCCAAGCATTTTCTGGAGAGTAATTAATTAATTAACCCTAACTGTCCTGTCTTGTCTCTGCTGGAGTCAAAGGAAAAATTTTTTTCACTGATTTCAATGGCAGCTGGAGGTCAGGCTTTATGATTAGTACTCTTATAATTTGTCCACTGCCAGAACAAAAAAAGAGACACAGCTCTCTCTTTCATAGACTCCACTGCCTAAAAGCCTTATCCAGGTAACTTTCTGCATACTGATCTGCTCCTGAATTCAGTAAGACACCTCAGAGGGAGGCTTAGCAGGATCTGGCTCTGCGTAATCAAATGCCCTCTCTGATTCGCTCTTGTTGGTAAAGTTTCGATTATCAAATATTCTGATACAAATTCTCGCCTGGATTGAGAAGTGATTTATTTTAATGGAATGGTATCAAGGACCCCTTTTGTTCCTCCCCCCGTACACCTAGGAAAGAAAGGACATCCTTTTTCTCCCTCAATGAGCCTGCAAATCACTATTCCCCCTGGAGTCTGAATATCTATTCAAAAAAAGTAGCTAACTCAGAATCTGTTCTCATCTTCTCGTTCCTATAATTAAAGTTTTAAATCCTCAACTGTAGAGGTCAAATAGCACATGTAGAACATTTGCACTCCAGCTTACTGACTGTCAGTACAGGGCCAAATCCTTAAGTTTTTATGCAGTCAGTGTAGCTGACAGAATTTTTCCTGGAGTTAGGGCCAGATTCAGTCTATTCCCATTTTGTGGATCAGCAAACTAAGGCACAGAATGATTAGATACCTACTCCTGTCACAAGAATGAACTATCTAGGGTGTCAGATCTTGGGTTTCAAATACTAAAACGAACATGATTTTTACCAAACTGATGTGTGCAAAAGTAAAATAAATCACTTTGTGGCAGCAAAAAAAAAAAAAAAAATTTGATTCAAGAGGTATGGGTTTACTTTGTTGATTGTGCCAAAGATTTTTGATCCTGATGTACTCGGTTGCTTGTCTGGTGCTTTAGACTCTCAGTACGCAGCAGGATAAAAAGTAGATCTCCATAAAGTAGGAAAAAAAGTGGATATCCATAACTCTTTGCTGAAGACAGGCTCTTCAAGATAAAAAATGAACATAATGCCATTTATATGCATGTGCACATACGTATATACATATATATTTGTATGGCCTCAGAGAGAACTGGAATGTATGCGAATTTACACGCTTGAGTTAGTTCAACAAATTGTGCCCCACTCATGCCTGCCCAGGTATGCAGCCTACAGATTATGAGTCTGCCATGTGACTGGGAGATGGGAGGGTTTTGTGTGTAAAACTGCTCCTACACCCACCCGTCAGCTCCAGTGTAGAGTCCTCTGCCTGTCATCTCTGTAGACGATATAATGTGAAAAAGTTTTTTATTCTGTATATTTACAACACAGCGACAGAGGTGTTTTGAACATTGGGATCTATTACACATTCCTAACTGCAGATCAAAAAAAAAATAAAAAATGAAATAGACAGAAGTTTGAACCTGAATATTAGTATAAAGGGATATATGAGAGTTTGGTTTCTGTTATTCCTGTAACTTCCCTTTTAAACACAGAAATTAAAAACTGGAGAATCATAAACAAGCCAGTTTAACACATTTAGATTAATGCCCCCACACCACCTCAACTCTCATTTCTACTGACAGTGAGCCCAACATATTTAAAAATTGTCAATGTAATCTAACTTGCCACTAAATGAAATTGACTTTGAATTGTTATGTTAGGTGATTTATTGTATTTTAGTTTTACTATGATTTACACAGGGTTTGCATGTCTAATTAAACTAAAAATCTTACTGTTCTACTTGCAGAGCCTTGTGGTGAACCAGATGTTGTACCTGTTGCACTATTATCATTAATGCTGCACCTAGAGAGAATAATCTGTTAGTTCATATTGAACCTTATATAATCTTCCCAATGTCAACTTTGCTGCTCCTCTCTCTTGACTATGGACTAGTTTTCCTGACTAACAGTGTCTCTCTGAATGCTTTCTGGGAACACTGCTCCAAAATCTTTCTACTTGTCTTCATTTGACTGCCTAAGGATCTGAGTTAGGAATGCCTGCTGTGTGGAGCTGGCTGAGAGGAAGGCAGGCAGCCTGGTTGGTGCTACAGATTTTAAGTGACCATCACTGTCCTATTACTGTTATGCCTGTAGAGAAGATCTCCTGTGAGGAGATATATATAACCTTGAGTGTGATGAAGAAAGGTGATTGCAGCAAGAGACAAAGAATACACAATATGCCATCACCTCAGCTGAGTAGTATGGGAGCAATTTAACTTTACCCACATGAGAGTGCAGGCTAATGCATTTTGGGGTTTAGTTTCTATTGCATTTCATTTTGTCTTTCTCTATCATTATTAGCAAATATCGATCAGCAGAAGACAACCATTATTTAGCAAAATTATCTGAACTAAAAAAAAAAAAGGGAAGAGAGGGGCAAAAGAAGTGGGTTTTGCTAGATTATGCATGGACAAAAACAGAAATACAGTGTCTGGAGACTTCTGAGAAACAGGAACAGGCTTCAGCAATTGTTCTACCTTTCATAGTGCAGTTTATTTGAGTGCAAAAATGCAGGCAGGATTGTAGAGACAATCTACAAAAAACAGCCCAGGATTATACTAAGTCTTACTACTAGAAAAAAAAAAAAAAGGAAATAATCCCCCTCCACCACTACCTCATTGGGAATCAGAACACAAATCTCTAAAGAATAAAATCTTTTCAGTTTTTTGTTAAGTAAAATATGCAATGCCAAAATTCATTATACACATCTTTTTGCCAAGTTATAACACTTATGTTATACAAACAAGTGAATTTGTAAGGAGGGGTTTTCAGTCAATACAATCAATATCCATAAGAAAAATTTACTTTAGTCATAAATTTTATTTGGAATTCATATGGAATAATCTATTTATTTTCACACAGATGCACAAAAAACCCATCATAAATAGGACAATCCTGTCACTTTCCTGCTTTGTAATGACCTTGGAAAGGAAAGGAAATTTTGACTCAGTGCACACCAAAAAAAGTACATCAGGCCACTTTCCATTTCTTCCTCCTTCAGAGCTCAGTTGTCGGCACTACTTACAAATGGCGAAAATAAATCTCAAAAGTTTCCCCATAAACAGAAGTCTCAGTTTCTACTACCTGCTTGAGTTCATTGATTAAGCTATTTTATAAGATAATAAAATAAAATAACCCACACACACAAATACAAAACATCACTTGCCCTGAGGCATTCCTGTGCTTCACTCTCCTTCAGAAGTCCATAAGTCATAAGTGGAGGTGCATAAAAGGTGCTGGGCTCAGGCTACACCAGGATAAGCAATGTCTGGCTGGGGTGAAAGGAGGAGGGTGTTTGCCTTTTAGGAAAAAGCATCTGCAGTGACAATTGAGTTGAATGAAATGATCAAAAGTCTCTCATCAGTCATGTCAAGAGCAAGAAGACTGGATGGACAGTGTTGAAACCATGATCCACCAAATCACTCTGCTCAAGGCTGGGTCCCAGGAGTTATCTCAGGATCAATACTAGGACTCAGCTAAGACTGCTAGCCACATTTTGGGTTAAATTTCCCTTGCTGTGGGCACGATATGGCAAATACAACACTGATCTCCAAATATGACAGAAGGTCTTCTTACATGTCAAAAAAAGAAATGTATTCCTCCTCCTCTTAAATGGTAAAGATCACATGGGCAATCCAAAACCAAATCAAAACAAATAAACAAAAAACCCCCAAACAAACACTAAAAATTCCAACAAACAAACAAACAAACAAAAACCAAAAATCCAAAACCAAAAACAAGAAGAAACAAACCAAAAAACAACTAACTAACCAACCAACCAAACAAATAAACAAAACAAACAAAACCCCACAACCCACTCCATTTCCCATATATAGACAGTAGGTCAGAACCTCTTTTCAAAAATATTTTCCCAACATCACCAAAAACCACTCAGATATTTAAATTAAACATTTGTAACATAAAAGAGTCTGATTACATTATTTTTTCATTCAAAAAAATTGTTGTACTTATATGTAACATATGTATAACTTTCATATATACCATAAAATTAAAAATAAAAAGTAAATAGTTTATTGAACTAGGCAAAATGCATTGCATCTTAAGATATATATTTTTTTTTCAGATAAACAGTAATATATCTATTTAACCACTTTGTAGTAGTTAAAACTGAAGTAAAATTAATAAAATTTTTCCTCTTTCATCTCATCAAGAATTGTATGATCTCACAATTGTTTACAACAAGAGAGTGTTTCCTACTCAGTGTTAGAACTACAATACAGAGAAATCTGGCAACTTTTCCAAGGTCATTCATGAAATGCAAACACTTTGTTTTCACATTATCTGTTATGACTTTTGAATTGCTGTGAAAGCACAAAGGAGGAGATAGCCGAAGACAAACGATTTTTCTTATTTGCAAAAGGTGTGTGCGTATGTTTGTATTTTTATTATCACATAAACCAGTGTAATCAATAAGCTTAAGCATGTATTAGAGCCTAAGACTTCTGCTTACTGAAAACTTTGCTATTCTATATTTTATTATCATAACTGATGACCTGAAATCAAAGTAGCATAGTGTTGCTATCCTAAGTCTTTGTTAGTTAAACTCCTCTACTGCAACAAGTTCCTAAAAAGGAATGCTGGGACAGGGGTTTGAGAAAAGGAAAAGGATGGGATTTTTTTTCCTTGTTTTTAAACCTCGTTGGCAAGGTTTTCACCAGTACCATGCTTTACATTTTTAATGTTGTTACACCTCCACCTGACATGAAGATCACTCTTTCTGACCAAATCTTGTTCTCTGATGCTGATCCTTTTGTGGTTGCATAGGAACCTTGCCTTGATCAAACCTTACCTACATATGCCATTCTCAGGGTGTAAACTTTAAGTCCCTGCAGCTCATCAGATAACTGAGCATCAACTGAGATTCGTTGTGTTCAATGTGCACATTATGAGTCTGTGACAGATGAATCATAATGAAAGTTATCTTAAAGCCATTTCATTATCTCACCTTCACTAAGGACTTACATAAGCAAGAGATGCAAATGTGTGTTAACTTGCTAAACTTCAGGAGCTCGATTGTTGATCTGAGCCTACCAATGTATCCATCCTGCTTACATACACCGGTGCTTGCAGGCAAAACTGCTTCAAGCATAGAAAAGCATACAAATAATTGGCTGGTATAGGCTTACAATGTCTCCGTGCATAAGATCTTACTCAGGTCATAAACAGGTTGTGGGCTTACTCTGTCTGAAATAGAGATTACCTGTAGTGGTTCACGTCTAAACAACGAACAAGGCTCAATGCCATTGTTTTTATTCCACTGCTCTAGGAAGCTTCCTGAAAGGTTGATAGCCTCTTACCTGTCCAAATCCGAAAAAATAGGGAGTCCAAGCAGAGTTCATGACATATTTTTAAGACTAATGTTACCAATTAAAGAAGCTAAGGTTGCACATCAATGTGATCGATAAACTGTCCAAGTCCCTTTTGAAAATGGCATTGAGCTCCTAAGTTTTTAGGTATTTCTTTACACATTACTTTATTCCAGGACTTTTGAAGACTTGAAATCTGCAGTGTTTCTGTTACCATTAACTGAGCAAACTAGTTTGTCTTCTCCCCAGATTCCAGGCACAGTGTTTTGGGATCTTTTTGCCCATCTTCAACAAGTTATGCCAGGACCCCTAGCACAGGCAAACAGAACAAACAGAAAGTTTTTTGCTGAACATGGAAAGATCTCATAGATGTTGTTCATACAACATCTATGAGATATGCACACAGACCTATTTTAAGAAAATAACACACAGAAGAATGGTTGATCCTTTCAACTGAGAACCTTTCCGTATTATTCAGAAGACTGCAGTGTTTATTGGTGGCACAAGGAAGGGCAGCAGGAGTGCTTTTTTTCTGGAATCTTTGTGGGTGATTCTGCAATAGAGAGCAAAGGAACAAAGAGGATATTCCAAGCATGAGAAAAGAAAACTAAGTCAATTAACAAAACAAAACTTTTTTTAGGCAATATAACAAGGAAAGGGAAGGAAAAGAGTCTTTGAGAACACTGAGAAAAAAGGGAGAAAATCTTTGGATCATTTTCTGGAAGTAGAATTTCCATTGTATTTCCATGTTAGGTCTCCCTCTTGACTTTAAAAGAAGCTGAAAGGATATGACTCAGATGTTTAACTTATAGCTGCCTTATTTCAGGCAGGTATCTTATGGACCTAGAAGAAGTAAGCTTCTATTTTACTCACAGAGATGCCCTTTTTGTGAAGCAGTAAAAAGTGTTCTTCAGGTTTGAAGTCTTGTTACTCCCTATTGCTGCTGGAACTTTCAGCTGACATCACTTGGTCTTTTCAGCCTGAGAGGGGACCTCACTGCAGTCTACAACTTCCTCATGAGGGGAAGCCACAGGGGCAGGCAACGATCTCTTCTCTCTGGTGACCAGTGACAGGAACTGAGGGAATGGTCTGAAGGTGTGTCAGTGGATATTAGGAGAAGGTTCTTCACCCAGGGGATGGTTGGGCATGGGCACAGGTTCCCCAGGGCAGTGGTCACAGCACCAAACCTGACAGAGTTTGAGAAGTGTTTGGACAGCACTTTCAGGCACATGATGGGATTATTGGCATATGCAGGGCCAGGAGTTGGACTTTGAGGATTCTAGCGGGTTCCTTCCAGCTCAGGAAATTCAACAATGCTGCGACCAGATTCTGTGATCAGAACAGTGTTCAAATGGCTATATTAGAAAAGGAATAACTAAACATGGGCTATTAAAGTTCACAGACTACTGCAGTTGCCTTGTCCACTTTGTCCTACCCAGCCACATTTTTTTCTGTCTTCTGTCATAATTTTATGCAATGACTTTCAACCCCAAAGTAAGTTTGACTTCATGTACACTCATGAATAAAATACTGGGCCAATATTATCTGCTTAACATAGTTGACATAATTGAAGCTATGTTGATTTACACCAGAAAATGGGCCATTAAACCTCTGAGAAATGTTAGGGAGGCAAAGGAACGATAAAATTGCCAAAAGAAGTTATCTGGCTCTTAGCAGTAAAAAATATCTCTCTATTATTAATCTTAAGTTATTAAATGAAAATTTATATTTCACTTAGAAAGATCTTAACACGTCAAAAAGAGCGTATATGCCTTTACCTTGACTGTGCACCAAATTTTCCTAAGGGAAACAACCTTGCTTTATGTTATGGCATTTGTTCTTCTTGAGATCTGTAAGTTACCCATCAATATTCAGTGAGGAGGAAAGATATTGCAGACCTGATGTATCAATTTAATTTTTTTTCCTTTAGTTAGTTACCTTCACCTTTTCAACAAATTAGTTCCTTGGAATTTAACCTTCCTCTCTAATCCATCTGAGGCTTCTTCTCATAACTCACTTCTGGAGGAACATTAGCGGATGCAACTTTGCTCCCAGGGAGGGATATGCCATCCTTCTATTTTAAATCAAAAACTGTTTTTGCAAATTAGCCAAAGGAAGCTGGCTTTAAGTGTCCTGCAAAAATCCTTCAGTGTAGACTCTCTCGGTCTTTTTTTTTTCTGCTTGCTTTAAATTAGGTAGAGTAGAAGTGGACTTAAAGGAAAAGGAAATAGAAAAAATAACAGAATACATATGTGTTTCAGGCTTTTCACTCACAAAAGAGGTGGACAATTGGTACAGACCATTCTTTGCTGAAATAATTATTTTGAACTTACCATGAAGTGAGCTGGATATAGATAGGAATGAGCAAATGAGCTGAACAATCTCATATCCAGAATGGTCCAACTAACTTTATGCGGTAAGGAGCATTTACTCTACACATGAAAATACATGTAGTCATCTTCCTAGAAGACCTAATTAAACTGAAAATTGTAATTTTGGACTGTACATACAAATTAGGTACACACAGACTGAGTTTATGATCTGTTTTCAGTCTCAAATTTCCTCCTGCTAAAATAAATAGTTTAAATATGTGTAGGGAGAAAATAAATATGTGTAGGGGAAGAGTTACAAGCAGAAATGACTTGCCTACAAAAAAGAAGACAGAGAGTGACTAAACTGATCAGCAGACTAGAATGTGAGTAACATGCTTGGATCATTTTCAGTATCTTGTTTACAATTCAACATTGCTAAACTAACATAGTCAAGTAAGGATATCTTTCATTGCTATAAGCAAATAACTTCGTCATGAATAAGTCAGTTGTAGAAGAACTGGAGAAGCTAAAATGGGAGATGAGGATTGTAGGACGCTTGGTAGGACTTTTCAGATGAGAAGACATGATACCGTGGGGGAATCTTCAGGCTAAAGAATGGACAGATGGAAGGGCATATGTTAGTTTTATACCATTCATCTATAATCATGAATGGTAAAGAAATTGAAATCAGGAATAACATTCCCCACACAAAAAATAATAAAAGGCACCAGTAAAATAGCCATTACAAAAACCTTTCTCATAAAAGGCATTTTGTTGGGAAACTCATTGTAAGAGTGTCATGGCACATCCAAAATTGTAAAACTATAAATCAGATACAGTTTGGACAATTTTATTGCTTGCTAGGTGCCATCACTGAATATGGATTCATATAACTTGAGGTTCATGAGGGATCTGCACATTGATAGAGGGAAGCTACAAGGCCATATCAGTCTGTATGTCTTTTCTTTTTCTATTCTTGCCTTAAGTATCTTGTTTCTGCAGGGAAAGTTGAGTCAATTGTTTGGAAGTGGCACATACAGTACAGCTGATAGTACCCTTTCTCTACTTGCAATATTAATTAAATAGAGGACTTCAGTCTGAAAGACAATCAGATAAGTCCACAGGCTGATCAATATGACACTTTAAGACAAGCCAAAAATATCTGAAAGAAAATATAATACAGATAAAAAAAAGTCCAATAAAAAGTCAAAACTACTAGGAGGTATATGAAAATGAAATGAAATTAGTTACATGAAACTTCTTTATTGTTTAGTCCTTTTGATTACAATTTAGAGGCTATCCATAATATGCTATAGTGCATTAGTGATTTCTTCCATTGCCACATGAAAATAAGAACTTTGTTACTTTCAGTAACTACATCACACACACCTAAAACAGAATAAAAAAAAAATTCTGCTTTTTTTTAATATTTAAATATCATCCTGAAAGTGAAATGAAGGCCTTTACTTGAAAGGAGGTGAATGTATCTCTTGAGGCTGAAAGCTGGCTTCTTAACTTTGACAACATCCAAACTCTTTTGTTGATGTTTTACAATGGAAATATAACTTACTCGACCAACTATTTGTATAAGTGAAAAAACCTATTTTTTTATCTGAAGTTACTGAATGGACTTTCAACTTTGACAGGATATATTCGTTCATACCATCTCGTCCATTCCACAGTGAACATTAATATAGATATAAAGGCTGATGGATCGGCAGAATACTAAAATAATGTTTTAGATAGATGAACTAAAATATCAAAAAATATTTAGTTTAGATAATTTTTTTCTTTTTTTAACCTCAGTTAAATATTTTGTTGATAATAAGTGAAGTTCTGCTAAATTCTAGGAGCAAAAATAGAGAAAAGGAGCAGGACAACTCCTTAATTATACTCCAGAACTCTACAAAATATCGTAATTGGAAAAGAAGCAATAAGCACAGTCCCAAGTGAAAGGCCCTGGATTTGATTAAATGTTTAACAAAAACCTCTCCATGAGAATCTGATGGTGGAGAAATTAGAAATCGTCTTCTGACTTTCAGCTAGTAGTAGGCAACTCTGTGAAAAGTACTTTACTAAGAACTACATGAGTTTACAAAATTCGGATTATCACGATGTTCTAAAAGAAAAATGGATCAGCTCTTTATTAGGAATAAACATGATGTGTAAAAATGCTTCTTAATGTAAAAAGAATATTTCCCTCTAGGGGATAGGAAATAGAGAATCCAGAAAAGGAAATACAGTGGAAAAACAACCATGTCTATAAGATAACGTATCACTTTCACATGAGAGATTGGTATAATCAGAGACTTTATGTCATAGCAAAAATTTGTCAGTCTCTATTTCTGTTAAATAGCTCCCATTTTTTAATTGAGATATGATCTGGATCATAGTATGAACAGGGTTTGTTTTCCCCAAAAACTAAGACTAGAGAAATTCTTTTTTTTTTTTTTCCAACCACAGTTGCATGTTGTACTATTTGAAATCCCAGTATTCCTTTCTCTTTCTAACTCACAAGAAATGAAACTTTCCTTTCTGACCTGTGGGAATTACAAAGGATCTCCCCAAGACCAGATCCAACCTCTGCAGTACAACCTGCTTCAAGGTCAGCAGTTGCCAGATCCCCGTGGAGTACAGTCACTTCTGTTTTAAAATGTATGCATATACAGATGATTGTGAAAAACTCCAATAAGTTTCTAAACACTATTCAGTTGTAACTTCTAAAAGTTACTATAGCAAGCAAGGATAGACTTCATCTAGAGTTTATTTCTGTTGACTTCAACTACCTGTACTTCAGCCTCATGTGAAACCTCAGCTTGTTTGTTTTGCCTTCATTCTAGTAGGTAGTCAACAATTTGAGGGATGAAAGAAAAGAGAGAGGGGGAAAATTATATTTAATTTCTCTAACCAACACACTCCTGCCTTGCACAAAGTGCTGGTGGTCATGGCAGGCACAATCTTGGAGTAGTTCTAAAGGACATTAGGCTGATGTTCAGAATTCTGCTCATTTATTCTGTTTTCTCTTTATCCTCTATCTAATAATAATAGATACAGAAAGAATGCTTACCATGATGACTGTGAAGGGAAAAAAAAAGGAGAGAAAATAGACACATAATTAATTTTCCTGAGTCCTGGTTCCTGGACTCAATCCTGACCAAGTCCTATTTTTATTAAAGAGTGTTATGTCTTTCCTTTTTGAAACAAAACTTGTGTGACAGTATAAGAAAAAAATTGCAGCAGTTCCTCTGGCAAGGATCTTTCACACACCAGGACTTAAGTTCACCCCAGAATCTATCTCAAAGACAGACAAAGCCAACAGTATAAGCCTATGTTGACTTAATTTTTAGGGAAGCTTAGCTTTCATATGCACTGCCCAAAACAGGATAAGACGTTGGTACATTTCATCTTTAAAATATAATTAAAGATTCATGTGGGTTACAAAACTCCAAATCCTTCCCTTACCATTACATTCTTTAGAGTGTCACTCAAACCTATCCCTGAAGTATATGTTTGTATGGTGGTTTTGTTCTGTGCAAGCATATTGTACATCAATTTTATTTCATTATCACACTACAACCTGTACTGATTGTAAACTCACAGATGCTTGTCTAATCATATCAAAACTTTTTACTGTTCAGATTATGAGCACTTTGCTAGCTTTTAAAATTTCTCCCCATTATCTAAGCCTCCTTTTTTTATGTAAACTCTGCAATTTTATTGTATATTACAGAAATCTTTCTCTAATTTGATGTCATTCATTTTATTTTTTTTTTCAGTTTAACTATTGTGGCTAATTATACAGCAGATCCAAATCTGCATGAATTTTGCAGGCTGCTGCCTGCCTCTCCAGTTCTTTAATTTTCTATTATCAGGCAAATTACTCTAGTGTTGATTGTTAGTCCCTTTTCCCCTGCCTTAGCCTCATATGCAGATTACAATCAGCCAAGGTCCATCCACTGGGTCATTCTATAAATCTTTTCTCAAAAGACATTTCTTTACGCTTGATGGCTTTCCATTTAACTCTTCCTTCAATGTCCACTGTGCCCCATGCTACATAAATCATTAAGAACAGTCCAACTTCTTGCACTAGGTATCATGCAAGTCTCTCTGTATTCTGCAGCTTTACTCAGCAGCCTAAACTGGAGAGACTGGGTCTGCTCAGTACAATTCCAACATTGCCCTGTGCCTGAATCACTCAGCATCTGAATCATAGACTTATGATCTTCTAACTTTATAGTTCTATGAAGTTGAATAGGGAGAGATAGATTTGTTTGGTGGAGTACAAATTTACTGATCCACGAGACAACAGGAAAGCATTTTATCTTTTGGAGAAATTATGCAGACTCTCTATAAACTCAGGCAGCTATTACCACAAGTTATAAGTATTTAACATTTCAAAGATTTTTGTGGGGAAAAAAAAGTCCTGACAATTCTGCAATATTAGCAAGCCTCAAAAGCCATATGATCTCTCTCCTACACTCTCTCTCTCTCATTATCACTAGGATCATAACTTAGAATTCTTGAAAGTTCTGCATCGCAGGAAAGAAGCAACAGCAATTTGAGCACTACGTCAAGCTTATCCCGGGGTCTCATCTTTTCACTGTTTCTGAGGTTTTCTGTTTAGGCATCATGGACTTGATTCTTGACAATCAAGAGTTCGGAGTGGAGATCCAGTAAAGAGCAAAGTACGTCCTATCAGTTGTTCCACTTGCTGATTTGAACACCCTGGCTTTGATGGTAGGTTTAAGTCAAAGTGGGTGTACTGTCCTACACGCTCTTGGAAACCTCTCTGCTCTAGTGATGTGCTGAGAGCTGTGTGTGTAAGCATTCTGAGTTTCCAGTCACCCTGGTTGATAAAAACAATGGCTGATCTTTGACAGATGTGCCTATCCAGCAGCACAAGGACTGAAACCTGCAAAAAAAATTTGATAAAAAAGCTGATACCCTTTCTTTTTTTCATTCCATTTCCCAGTGAGGGAAATTCTCAAATAAAGAAACTGTAGCTTCTGGATCAATATGTGGATCTATTATCCTTGAAGGCAGACTGGTTGCCTCTAGACAATAAATTTTGGATCTACTCAGAGTTCAAATTACTGTAAATTACAGGAATAAAAATATCAGCCTGGCATTTCACAGCTAATTCCAGGCTTGGCTATGTAAAGTTTACAAAGGTTGAAATAAACCCACCATACAAAGTTAAAATGAGCCATGCAGTGGTTCATTTTTCTTCAAACCCAAAATATGCTATTGTCAAGGAAACCAAATGTGTTTTGATGCACACACGTTACACAAAGCCCTACAGAATGTAACTGAATCACACTGAAAACAGTGAGAAGCATGTTATTCCTTCCATAAAGCCCTCTCTAAAAGAAAATTGTCCAAAGTGCATATAATCAATGTGAAGGCATAGTTTACATTGTCTGTTAAACATGTCAAGCTCTATTAAAACTGATGCTTGTTTCCCAAAGCTAATGGAAAGATCCACTCACAGTGCTGTTCTTGAAAGAAGGGGAAAAAAAAAAAAAAACAAACTTAGTTAGTCAGACTCTTTCTGAAAATATCTTTTCTCAGGGCAGCATCGTACTTGTGGATCCCTTCCAACTCAGGATATTCTATGATTCTGTGATTCTATGAAATGTAGAGATTCTTTTGGGCCTATGTTTAAAGTACTCCAAATTGTTCCTAAAATATTTTGAGAATTGCTTGTTTATGGCTGGAATACGAACTCCTTGTTTCTGCATTTAATGTAGAATTGTAGAATCATTAAGATTGGAAAAGACTTTTAAGATTATTGAGTTGAAATATTAACCCAACACTGCCAGGTCTACCACTAAAACATGTTCCTAAGCAACACATCTAATAATTTTTTTGTCTCTTCCAGGGATGATGATTCCACCACTTCCTTGCGCAGCCTTTTCTGATGCCTGACCACCCTTTTAGTGACTAAGCTCTTCCGAATACCCAAACTAAACCTCCCCTGGTGCAGCTTGAGGTCGTTTCCTCTCATCCTATTATTGATTGCTTAGGAGAAAAGTCCAAACCCCACCTGAATACAACTTCCTTTCTGGGAGTTGTAGAATGCTAAATACCAAGAGGGTACGCATTTCCAAGGGAGACTGAGAAAGTACATGCTAGAGAAATTCTTCTCAGAGTATACTGAGAATTCTTCTCAACTGGATACTGAGACATTGCCCCAGTTTAGGAATTTGTTGAGCCACAAGTGGTAAAGATCTCTGAATGGACTGAAAGACACTTTCCTTTATTTCCTTTACCTGTCCTGATCTTTCACCCTTCACAAGATATTTGCTTTACACCTCTGTCAGAGACAGGATACTGAGCTGGGCAGACCTCTTGTACGATTTATTTTAGCTACCCTGATGGTCATAAGCATTCAGGTCACAGATTATGTTTGTGTGTAAACACTGACAAACACGACTATTGTCTCTGAAGTCTGGAGAGAACATCTCCAGACTTTGTGATCTTCTTTATTTTTTTAAAAAGGTTATAATTCTGGGGACATACAGACTGTCCATGTCGACCTGAATTTTGACACTGCAGAAACTGCAAACAAATAATGTGGTTGCTTGTACAAGAGTCATCTGTATGCTAACAACTTCAAATCTTAATCAGGAGATTAAACTCAGCTATCCTGATGTAAAATTGGTGTAATTCCATTTCACTAGTTTCTCCTCTCAATTACACTGGTTCAAAGCTGGTGAGTTGAACTATTTTATTGCCTCAGTTTTATACTACAGAATTAAACTAACTGTGAAAAAATACAGACAATATCTACATTAATACGCAGTCAGGAAGAATGGATTTTTGATGAAATTTAAAGTATTGTTTCTACATGGCAAAAAATATGCTCAAGGGTGGCTACACACATAGGAATTCACAAACAAGGACAGAATGGAGGAAGGGAAACAAAGAGGAAAAATTCATGTTCAGGGGTTATTGCCGATTACAGGTGTTTGATGGAAAAATAATACCTGAGCACTGTCTTAGGCTGGTATTTTCATTATCAGTATCACTAATGGGTCATCAAGGTCCCTAGGTTAAGGGGTCTGAATTCGCTTTTGTACGCAGTCTGGAGAGAAAAATTATCCTCTTTGACACTGAGGGTTCAAGAGTCAGAGCTAAGGATGACATCAGTCCATGAAAATCTACTGAAATCAAAGAATAGCCTTCTCTGGCTACCACTGAGTAAGATTTCCTTCCACAGTGTTAAAAACTGGATGAATCTAGAAGCTAATTTTGAATAGGAAATTGCAAATAATTCTATGGGAAATTATTTCACCAGAATGGAATGGAATTGGACTTATGAAGGGGATTTCAGTGTGTTCAGAGTACTGGGAAACTACAACTATTAGACCCTCAGGGATCCATTCAATGTCAAGTTTCTGCAGAAATGAAACATTAAGATTGCATCTAATGCAATTCATGTAAAGTACCCATCCGTAATTCCATGACTATCCCCCTTTCTCTCTGGGAAAAAAAAACAACCAAACAAAAAATAGATAGCTGTGTTTCAGCAACAAAACAGGCTGTATGTGTATAAGAGCAATACAAAGGAAGATTTACCCCATATTCTTTCTTCCATCATTATATCCTTGTTTTTGACTCCCTCCAATTTCCAGAATCTTGTTCCATAAATCCCAACTTCTCCTTATTTCAATAAATTTGCCTTGATTTTTTTTTTACAAGGTCTTCTATACATCCTTTTTTTTTTTTAACAAAGTAGTTTTTTTGTAAATATAATACTTTTGCTGAGAAATGCTGAATATTTCCTTACTAACTCAAAGTAATTCTTTGAAGTGAAAATAATACCTTTGCACCAAAAATACTAGCATTAAAGTTTGTAGTGGAACATACCAAATTATTCAGACTGTTCCAACAGGTCCAATAAGACCCTTCTTTGAACATGTAAAATAAACCAGTATCCTGATGCCTTTATCCACATTGCCTCCTTTTCTCCTGGTATTATGTTAATTAAGATATGGATTTGCATTTGACCACAAGATTTTTTAAATAGCTTCTATCAAGGACAAGTACAATAAATACTGTTTTGTGTTAGGGTTTCCAAATGCTTCAGGTTTGTTTGTTTGTTTATTTGTTTGTTTAATGAGTGTTTGACTCAATACATACCATCTAAAGTTTGCTTTTGATTTGCTCTAGTCTTTCTGTATGTTTGAGTGCATTGGTGAGACTGGGGAGTTGTGGTGGGCATAATACTGTTAGTGGTAAATCCTAGAATAGTAGACTTCACTTACATGTAACAGGAGTGAGGTTTTTGTGGTGACTTGACTGATTCCCAGTGTTAGTTTGTTTGCTTTTTTCTTCCTCCTGAAATACTCCAGGGGAGTGTCTTTCACCACCACTGGGTAACGTGCAATTATGATGACATAATCCCTAGATGAGGAGGTGTTCCATACTGGAACTGAGACCTAAATCAGATTCTTGAATATAGTTGCTATGAAATATTACAAATATTCCCTGTTTTAGCAACACACCAGTGATAAGTAAATAACAGTAAATTACTTCACCAAACCTGAACTACCTATAGCTCTCCTTGTAACTCATAGAGCAAATAAAGATTTTTTTTAATTCAAGATTATTTTGAGCTATATAAATAGCACATTTTTGGATAACACTTTCTTTTCCTGTAAAACTGCTGAGTCTTCCTCATGAACTCAAATCAGCTTCAATCATCCAAAAAAAGACAGAAATGTGCTGCAGATCAAATGATATGTCCTTTCATTTTGACACTGAGACCATCATCTGAAGTCCTGATTCTTTGCCTCAGTGGCATGAACTACAGCTGCCCTAGTTTGTTTAGAGGATATTTCAGACTCAATGCAAGGCACCTCCCCAGATGGACCTCTCCATCTACAGTAGATGATGTCCTCTAATACCTCTTTGTCTCTAGTGTCTCCAATTAATTTTAGAAGGATGAAACGAGATTATAAAATGTTCCAATAGTTCCTTTTAGCCAGAAAGCACCTATTAGCTGATGCTTTTATAGCAGTTTTGGATAGTGTCTTTCCACCAAAACCAGTACAGTTATCTCATTGAGGATTCACTTGTGTTTTAATTAGGAGATGGTTAAATCACCTCATTCATAGCCATGCTGCTGTCTCAGGACCCAGGAGGATCTACAAAAGTATTCAACAGTGTGAAACAGGTGGTGTTTTGTTTCCTAGTGTTCTTTAGTTTCCTAGTGATTAAACAATGCAAAACAAACCTTCAAAGATATTTAAGATCTGATCATAGAAATTCATTCTACTGTCTATATTTTGTAGAAACAATTTTGTGGCCAAGACTCCACTGGTGGTAAACGGATGATGGGATATATTCACGACAGTGAAAAGCACCTATATCTAAAATATTAGGTTGTCTGACTTTCTCACCTTGAGCAGAGATTATGAAGTGCAGTCAGTGAACTTCAGATTCTGTTGACTCAGTGTGTACTAGACATCAAAATACTTTTTGAAAAAGTGGATATACATAGTAAAAAGACCCTGTATTTAATTACCTTTTTTTCCAAACAAAAGAAAATATGGCTTTTAAAAACAAAATCAAAATGAAGATGATCTCTCTGCAAAATTACTTGTGCTACTTGAGAGGCATCAATCCATATGTGATCCCTCTAATTAGATTTCATGCAACTATACAAATTTCTAAAATTCGAAATGGAAAAAAGTTTGGAATAAAAATATTTTCAAGCTTGTAAACAAATATACCCATGACCTGAAAACAAACAAATAAACAAAAGTTACATGTGATTTTGGATTTCGTCTTGATTGAGTCTATCATCGAAACCTCACTGCTTCTTCTTTCTAGTATCCCATTAAAATCTTCCCAGGCCAGTTCACATTTCTGTTGTCCACAATAAATTCTCTGTCTCCCAGTGATCTTGTTTTAGTATTTGCATGCAGCTGTTGTTCAGTCTTCATTTTACTAAGCTGATACATATTGACTTGTTATCACAGAGACAAAGCAATAAGATCTTAAGCAGAGAAAGTTCACGGACCTTTTATGATAGCAACTATTAGCAAACTGAAAGTTTTAGTCTTAAAGTAGGAAAGGGTTTTTTTTTCTCACTGGTGCTGTAAAATCCCTAGTTTGTCCTTGAGGCTTCTTCATTTCTTCTGTGGAAATCGGAAGGAAAAAAAAAATGCTACCTTTAGGTGGGGTGTACTTTTTGTTTATAAACGCAAATAATTAGATTCTGTATTATTTCCTTTGCTCTCTTTTGCCTCACCCTCCTGACTTTGATTGCTGTGACACAAGCTTCAGGAACAAGGATGTGGCTTCCATTTATCTGTAACTGTTCTTGATTTTGAACATCACGGTTTTAAAGCAGGAGGAAATTACAGTCTGTGAGGCAGTGGAAGTCTCGCCCAAGACATAGGTCTGTCCAATATATACCAACATTTTGAAAAATCAGCTTCAGCAGTCTTCCCCTCCACACCTCTTGTTTTCTTGAAGGGTGCATTTAAATTTTCAGACACAACTCGTGCTATGTCTGTCTAATTTACTTTCTTCCATACACAGACACATAGACACAAACATATCACTAGGGTGTTTTTTATGCTCAGAGAAAACAAACCAGTGTAAGCTGTAATAGAACTGCTAACGAGCTGATGTTATCTACCAAGCTATTTAAAATTCTGTTCTCTTTCTGCTTTGCATTTGGTGGGGTTGTAATTTTAATTTTCAAGTGCTGTCTTATTTCTTCACCTTCGTCTTCAGCTTTCCCATATTACTGTGCACAGTCCACGTACCCACATATGCACACAAATCACAGTGTTCTGATTGGAAAGAATCAGTTATGCTTCATGGCTCTGTCTTGAGTTGCTTCCATTTGATGATACCTGGTGTATGTTTATTTTTCAGGCGACAGAGACTACAATGCCTTCCAAAAGTCAAGAGATGGCATGGAGACATGAAAACCCAAGACATTCCCTGTGGTCTGTATAGTAAGGATGTGTTAGGTGGAGGAAGACGATGTGAAGGGGATAGGATAAATAATTTCTCTATTGCACATTGTGTATACGTAATTTTTATAAAAGTCAGTATGAAAGTGATTGACACCAGTGAACTATGTCATAACCTGGGCAGTGAATTCATCTTAGTATTGGTTTAATAATTCTTAGTTAAATATCCAAAATATAAATCTGCTGAGGGATTTTAATTAAATCCACATTCCTATTATTTATTCCATTTGATAATGTCTTAAGAACATAAAAACAAGATACTAAGAATTATAGGGTATATTAGGATCTTAGCAATGTAATATTTAATAAGGTACATAGAATCAGTTCATCTGTTCCAATGGCAATCTCATCCATTTTTTGAATTATTATTCACTGCACTTGCTTTCCTATTGCTTTCCCTAATCTAGTTTTAAATGTCTGAACAATGAAACATCTGCTGGAGAATATCCCAACATTCCCTGGGAGAATCACAGAAGCCAACCAAACATTTCCATAGTATACTTTTCAGCTGATCATTTGTTCTGTGTAAAGCTTTGTGTCTTTCATCATTGCTGTACTCCTTTATCTTCTTTATCTATTTTTTTTTTTAATTGGTATTGCCTTTACTTTGCCAAAAATTTTGTTCTTCAGTAGTAAGGTTTCTGTAAAGGTATCCTTCGGGTTTTGGATTGCATAAAACTTCTGTATTTTCTACGATTTTTAATGCTTATAGTTCTTAAAAAAATTACTCTAAATAAAACACCACTAGAAGGACTTCAGAAACCTTCCTCACACTGATGGACTATATATAAACTAGTTTTTCAGACTTTAATAAAAGAGCAAACAAGATTAATTATCCCTGAGATGGGATTTATTTATGAATAGTTTCAATACTCTAATTATAGATGTACTTTCATGAGAGGCAAACACAAATGAAGGATCATCTCTGTGCATTGTGACAAAAGTCAACAGCTGATGTCAGAATTCAGGAATCTGGTAGAAAGCTCATAACTGCTGAAGGACTTACTTTTGAGCAGTGAATTCAGCTTTATTTAAGAAATAGATTCTCTTGTGTAGGGCACCAAAAGGTAGCTATCATGCAGAGGGCATGTGTGTGTTTGTATGTGTATCATCTTCTTAAATTGTTTAGATAGGTGATTACTAGAAAGGACTATAATCTCAATTTCATGCGAACCTGTGGATGAAATAATTATAACTGTAATGCAGAGCCCAGAAGGTAAGACCAAAGAAAGAACATGTGAGTGACAGTGGTGAAACAGTCAACTAAAGACGTGAAACATATTGAAAATTAAAGAAAATGGCTTGACTAAATTTACCAAAAAGATAAATATTTAGTGCTTGGCACTCAATCTACAGTAACTTCAATGAGTCCTTTTGGAAAAGACTTGAATTTTGAAGAAGATAGATGGAGATGAAAAGAAAGTCCATCCCATGATAATGACCATAATGGTTATTCTCTTAAGCTTACAAGATATTTGCTTTAACTCTTTCTCCAAGAGTGAAGCCAGTTTGCACATAACAGCCTGCTCAAAAGCACTGCCCCTCACATGAAGATTCTTCAAAACATGCGTCTTGGGAGATTTACCAGCAAGATAGTCTAATTAGGGAACCACAGCTTTATTTCTGCCCTAAAATACAGGGTGCAGCATCAAATACCTTGATCCATGAGCAGGCCATTTACTTCCAGTTATTGGACAGGGAGGATGGGTAGAGTTCAGAAGCTGAAGGCCATATGCAGGGTCAGTACCTTAACTGCTGATTTACTGAAGGACTACTTGGTCCTGCAAAAGCTCTTAGAACAATAGGTGTAGGTGAACTTCTTTCCAACTAAACAAGTGATAAAACAGAAAAGAGAATTCTCCTGTGCATAAGGTAAAGTTTCTATTGCCCTTGCTGTTCCTATTTTAGCAGAAATGCATGTTCTTATCAGAGAGGTGTTGCTCCTGCACATTCTCATTCCATCATATCTTGAGTGAGAACTAACTCACCTCAGTGTGTTAGGATTAGTGGTGTGGGATTCCACTCACAAAATGAAAAACTAATTGTAAATATTTAGATGTAAAGGTCTACCACTTAACTAGATTTCTCAACTCCTGTTACCATCAAGAAAAATAAGAGATTTGATTGAGCTATTAAAAAGAGGTGTCTAATGCATTCAATATGCTCTAGACAATTGCTTCTGGCTTCCAAACTCCAGTCCAGAGGGGTATAGGCATTGTGTAGTTCTGTCAGACTCATGTGGATGTTTCATACTCTCATAATCTCAAATGACAGTAGATGTTTCATTTTAGACAGTTGAATCAAACTGCTTGTTTACAAACACAATAAAGCCTACAGAGCTATTCAGCTTATGATGTTTAGTTATGTATTTTAGGACCAAATACATAGTTTTCTGGACAACTTGTATTTCAATTAACATCTAGACTGTTCTGCTAAATGAATGCTTTCTATCCGGACAGGTTGACATCAATGTCTTCATCATTTCTGTGGACCACCACCGGATGTGATCCAGTGTGCCCACACCTGTCTTGTACTACAGGGCCCAGTGATGCCGTGGAATGTTGGTGCTAAGACAAAACTCTGGAACAGTTAATTAGGGGTGAGATAAGGAAAGGGTTTAATGTGCCAAGGCAATAGATGTTACACGATGTGCTCTCGCTGTGCCTGAGATGTTACATTTTATAATACCATCTATCCAATCCCAAATGTGTCCACCCTGCGGCCTTTGCTCCGATCTGCCCCCCACCCCGCCCCCTGGGAATTGGGGCTGGGGGGCTTTTTGAGACCCTCTCTTCATCAATCTTCATCTTCTTCGGGGCACAGAGTGCACACACTTACCTAATTCTTGACTCCATTTTGTTATTCAGGCCCTGATATGCTGTTCTCTAAACAGTCTAGGCCTTGCCTTGACAAAAGACTAAACATTTCTACTGGATTCGGGGGTAGGAGTGATATAGGGTACATGGAATAGGATAAGAGAGTTAAGGAATGTGTAAAATAAGGGTGCTACAGGGTAGAGGGACAGGGTTGCTGCTTTTAAAATCTACTTCTACTACTTATAAAACTTATAAGGTTTACAAAATCAGAAAAATAAAAAAACTATTAGGGGCTTAAGGCATCACCAGAAACAGTCTGTACTTGACATGTCTCACCATTGCTGAGCAGAGTGGAAGGGTCACCTCCCTCAATCTTCTGGCAATATTCTTGGTAATATAGCCCAGTATGTTGTTGACCTTCTTTGCTGCAAGGGCATATTTCTGGATCATACTCCATTTGTTGCCCACCACGACCCTCCTAGATCCTTATCTACCAATGCTGCTTTCCAAACAATTGGCCCCCAGCTTGTCTTGGTATCTGAAGTTATTTTTCCCCAAGTTTAAGACCTTACATTTTATTTTGTTGAACTACTTATGCTGTCTCTTTATACCTTCTTCATATTCTCTAAATATTTATGTCTGGACTTTAAGGTGACTATCTTCCTAACTTGAATAACTTTGTGAACAGCCTTCATCAGGCTTATTTGAGAGATCAAAGTTCCCTCACTGCATTGCCCAGAAATGTACCAGTAAAGGTAAAAGCTCTCTACCTTTTTCTACATAGAAGAAACATCCCTTCCATCCCATCCTTTTGAAGAATCAAATCTCTCAAAGCATACAGTTACAGTTAGAGAATTCCAGTATTTTAGCAGCATAACGACCCACAGGAATCATTCCAGTCATGGGAGACCTTGATAAAATTTTGTCTTCACCTAGAAGCCCCTTCTTTCCAGGAAAGTACTCCAGGTGCTCTCAGTTCAGGGCTCTTCATTCCACACGTGGCCTAATGAGGAAAAGGTTGGTGGTGTGGTAGCAAGTTACAGAGATTTTCATCCTTTTAAAGCTGTAGCCTGTTCATTCATTCAAAAATTATTGCATAATGATACATGCATTCCTGTGTTCTCAGCTATGCAACTCCTCATCAACTGTTTTCTTATGACAATCCACAGATGTACCAGGCAGCCTGTTAAAGCCTTTTCTTTTCTGCCTGTTTTGTCCCTGCATTCACACTCACCTTCTGCTGCTGCCTCTGTAACATACCTGTCTCCTCCTCCTTGTCTCCTTCCCCTTGTCTCCTCTCAAGGCATTAGAGCCAAGAAAGTCTCGGGTTTATAACAACTATGTGATACTTACTCTACCACCATGTCAATTTAATTTGAAACAATTTGACAACCCTGATACTAACGCAGGATTGGAGACCACAATGATAGTACAACATCCGTCTCTTGTTAAGCTTCCTGCACCTGCTGTTGCTTCTCTCTGTAATTGCCCTAGATCAAGAGACCGATTGTAAATGCGTTAAGTTTTGCTGACAACACAAAGCTGGGGAGACACAAGAACTCAGGCTTAAGAGGCAAGGAAAATTCAACAAGATTTGCTGGGCTCCGAGCTGTTATGCAGCAAATGAAATTCAGTATTGACAAACACACATTAATGTAATTGGCCAAGGGAAGAGTGGGACTAAAAGAGAAAAAACTGCTGACTAGGAAAAGGGACTGTTTAAAGGGACGCTGATATAATGTTCATATCAAGAGCCAACACCAAAATTTCTGTTCAAGTACAGAGAAAGTCTTTGAATGTGAAATAGCTCTTTACCTGACTGGGAGTTCTACATATTGCCTATTTCTGAAGCATTTCACAGCATTTCACTGGTGAATCTGTTGTCTAAGTGGGAAATTGAGGCACATTACCCAATCTTATAAAAACTCACAGAATGTTTGCAATAAGTATCTTTGGTCACTTGCAACCTAAGGCACCAAGGCTTTTTGTGGGATCTATGCTTATCAAATCAACATCCGTAATGGTAATTAACATTAGATACTTTGTTGAGCAACAAAACCTCCCAGTACTTTTTTGATAGAGTAAAACACACACTCCTGACTGTACTATTATCTAAATGGGTTGTGTGTCCCTTTGAGCTGGATTATTTAAGGACTAGTTTATCACAAATAAGTAAGGATGTGATTCATCTTCTCTAACTTCAGTTGTCTAAAATTTAGAGGTCTAAGTCTGATTTCATTACCTAAGAATTCCTTCATGACAGTCCAGAATAGAGAGAAACAGGCATTTCCAGAGATTGATTCGTATTAATCTAGGTTTGATATATATCTTAAAGTAAGACAATCACTCCTGGAAGCATTTATTGATCAGTTCATCTATGTTCGGACAAATTAATCCCACCTAGTAATCCAAACTGTTCCATCAGAAACATAGCTTTTTAATTGTTTCTTTTTACATCCCTTCTCTTTCTTCTTTCTCAACCTTCATTCACAGCAAATTGCCATTTTTCTTCTAACGCGTATATGTCAGGTGAATTTCAGTTCCATGAATCCCTTGGATTGAAAACATGAAGCCATGAAAATCACATAAAATGCAAGAAAAAGGACTTTTTTTTTTTTTTTTCATTTCTGGGCTGCAGTTCATCAGGATCGATGACTATCACTCTTTGTTTGAACTCTCTCACTTTTCTTACCACGCTGGAAACTTCAAATTTTTGGCAGCACTTTGCTACAGTAACACAAGCCCTGTCCTTTAGCTGTTCTTCACTTCTTTTCTAGTCCAGTGCTTATTGTATCAATCTTCTGCATGTTCAGGTGAGTGTGCTGAGTTCACTTTATGTTTTGCCGAGGGTTTGTCTGTTTACTGCAGCGTTAGATACTCGTTTGCAGTGACGGTCATGCTCTGCTTTACATGTGTGTCTGCAGCATGTGTCTTGAGATTCACATTACCTCATTTCCTTCAGACTCCTTGAGCCAGGGCACAAACTTGAAATGAAAAAGAGATGATTAATTTAGCCTGAGTGCAGCATAGGGTTATGAAAAACTGTTGAAAAGTACAAAATAAGCTGTGATCCTAGAGGCTATGAGTGAAATTTCTCCAAGCAGGGAAGGTTTTTGTTCTTTAAAATCAAATCTCAGTGACAGAATTTGGGCCATCATTAATTTATGACTGTGAAAGTCCACTACTATTGTTTAATCCTGGTTCCATACTCAGACTGTAGCTCTGCTTTTATGCTTTTTTTGGTACCCACACTCAGCCTCTAGACCATGTTTATCAGATAATCACACTGATAATGGGTTAGAGGGCTGGGCAATCACTAACCATATGAAGTTCAACAAGAAAAAGTGCCAGATTCTGCACCTGGGATGGCACAATCCTGGACGTATGGACAGACTGGGGAATGAGATGCTGGAAAGCAGTGCCAGGAAAGGGACCCGGGGGTCCTGGTTGATGGCAAGTTGTATATAAGTCAGCAGTGCCCTGGCAGCCAGAAGGCCCAACCCTGTCCTGGGGGGCATCAGGCAAAGAATCACCAGTGGTCCAGCGAGGGGATTGTCTTGTTCTGCTCTGCCCTGGGGCAGCCTCATCTGGAATATTGTGACAGTTTTGGGCACCACACTATAAGAAAGATATAAAACTGTTAGTGTTGAAAAGAGGGCCACAAAGATGAAGGGTCTGCAGGGGAAAGTCACACAAGAAGCAGCTGAGGGCACTTAGTGTGTTCAAGTGGAGAAGAGAAAACTGAGAAGACACCTCATTTCAGTTAGAACTTCCTCGTAAGGGGAAGAGGAAGGTCAGGTACTGATTTATCCTATGTGGTCACCACCAACAGGACCTGAGGGAATGGCCTGAAGACGTATCAGGGGAGGGTTGGGTGGGGTATTACAAAAAGTTTCTTCCCCTCGAGCGTGGTTGGGCACTGAACAGGCTCCCCAGGGAAGTGGTCACAACATCAAGCCTGACAGAGTTCAGAAAGTGTTTGGATGATACTCCCAGGCACAGGGTGTGACTCTTAGGGATGGCTCTGTGCCGGGCTAAGTGCTGGGTTCCAACTCAGCATATTCTGTGATTCTGTGATTCTATGACTTGATTCCCATCAAGAATGACCAAACAGGACAAACTCAGGCACAGGAATCAAACCACATGCTGAGTATTTGGATGCAAACTCTTCCTGCTATTGGAAGCATGGACTTGAATGATGAGAGTTGAGTTAGTTCACAGATCAAGCTCAAGCCTATCATTACTATTGTTACAGCAGAGTAAGACTAGTGGAGCCTGCTGATTCTCTCCACTAACATTAATATCCTGCCTTTAATCCTCTCGCACTTCAGATCTTTTCTATAAAGCATGAACAAAGTTCCATGACATGGAAGCAGGGCTTGAAGTGACCTGACAAATCTTCCATCATATGGATAAGGCAGCATATAAAGATGTTAATAAAGGATGTTAATAAAGGAAAAGTAGAGAAAAGTATTCCCTGTTCCTCAGTGCTCACTTGAAATTGCTCCATAATGGTAATGCTTGCTTCAGGCCTTGATGTATGGCCATATTTAAGGGTGTGCAAAATAAGCTTATGCCTACTTCAGGAAAAAGTTAAAAGTGGGGGGAACAAAAGTCATTTTAATAACCAGAAGCATTCATTGTTCACTAATGGTCATTTTTTACTGAAAACACTAGCAACTTATTAAAGCTGCAGATTGTCATTTTCTTGGCATTTTAGATGGGAATGAGAAGTTAATAGGGGATGTGACAAAATATGTGCCTCCAGCAATTAGATTCAAGACTTCTGGGTTGGTATAATTTGATGGTAAATTCTTATATCATAATCTATTTGAGGACTCTAATCTTAAGTCCGGTAGGTTTTGTTAACCCTATCATGATACATTAGGCAAATAACTGACATTCATACACAAAATTAAATATTACAAGGATTCTTCATTCTTGAATGATATCTTTTGTTTGATATTTTCAAATACTTTTTTTAAAAAAAATAAACCTCAAAATCTCCATTCTCTCCTAATCCTTTAATTGGTGCTTTTGCACCACTTCCAAATTTGATCAATTTTAGTGTCAGAATAGTCAGCAACAACAGGGGCAAGAGTTTAGAACAGGACGAGCACTCCTTGGAAGATGTTAGCAAGCTGTGAAAATCAACTTTTTGGCCTGGAGTAAGAGTTTACTTTCTTAATTCTCATTTTATATCACGGAGGGAGGTGAGACAGCATTTGCCCCAGAACAGAAGAAGATAATTTATCAGATGGATTCCTACTGACTCTTCAAACAGCCTATTGTGACCTTTGGTTATTAAACCTTTTGACTGTTAGTTAATTTCAGCAGTGGGGAGGCTATTAGCTGACCGGCTAGATTCCCTGCCCAGCATCTGCTAACCAATGACCTGTGATCTGGGCAATAAAACTGAAATTACATCTGGACAATAAATATATTTTGGCTTCTAACACAATGAGAGGTCCCATCTTACCTCAATTTCTTGATTTTTTAAAGGTATGCCAGAAGACGTGTTGCTATGTCCTAATGAGATAACTTGATCTTGGCCTCTATCCATCCATGAAATATCTTTTTCTATAGGCTATTGATGCCAGGAATTTGTGGCTGTCTTGGGGACAGAAAGAAAGGAAGAAATAAATAGCAGCAGCAACACATCGTACAAGTCAGAAGAATAAAAATTATGATTTCTATCTTGTTGCAAAATGGAGAAGAAAACTTCTTTTTGGAAATGGTATGTGTTCATCAACAGACATCTTAGTATTTATGACCTAAATGGACACTTGTGTGTAAGAAAGAAGGTGTAATTTTGTAATCAGGAGGGACTCAGCCATATGTTCAATACTGAAAGAATAGTCTTTTAGCAGTAGAACTAGTAATTAGTCATGCAAATTGTAAAAAACTCTTGAATTATGATATCTCTTCTAACAACACTAGTGACCATCAAAAAGGAGAATAGGGAGTGAAATATGGCCTCTTCCTAAGTTTGGTGCGGGAATAGTCTTGTAGGAAAAATACTTCGAGTGCTTATTCATCACTGTGACATGTTCCTAGATCTGTAATGAGCGCTCAGACATTTAAAGAAATCTACAGAAGTTTAGTGATCCAAATGCTTTTGTAATCCATAGAATCACAGAGTCATTTCAGTTGGAAAAGCCCTCTAAGACCAGAGAGTCCAACCATTAACCCAGCACTGCTAAGCCCACCACTAAACTACGTCCCTAAGCACCACAACTACACGTCTTTTAAATACTTCCAGGACTGGTGACTCAACCAATTCCCTGCATTGAGTCACACTGTTCCACTGCTTGACAACCCTCTCAGTAAAGAAATCCAACCTAAATCTCCTTTGGTAGAACTTGAGGCCATTCCCTCTCATCCTATAATCTGTTACTTGGGAGAAGAGACCAACATTTAGAGAGCACAGATACAGGTAGCCTTCAGCCCAACAAGTTTGTGTGTAAGCTTAGAGGTAATTTGTTTTCTTCTAATTAAAAAACCAGGATTGAAATTCAAACATTTTAACTACAATAGCGACATGTATGGAAACTTCAGTCCAAAATTTTTATATCTCTTCACTCTTAAGATTTTAAGGAGCTAGGGGAAAAAAAACAGAAGAAACCAGGCCAAAAGAAACCAAGTCAAAAGAAACCTAAGTGAAATGAACCAAACTAAAAGAAACCAAATCAAACAAAACCAAGCCAAACCAGGGCAAAAAAAAAAAAAAAAAAGAGAGAGAAGAAAGGAAAAAAAAAATTTACAATGCTTTCTCTATGATCTTTATGATTCAGACATGGCACTACAGATCTCATTTAAAAGTAGCAGGCTCTGAAGAGCACTAAGCCTTCAACATTTTGGAGAAATGCTTGAGACCTTGATATACAGTTTTTCTGTGCTAAGTGCATAGCTATACGTCTTCCACTGAGACCCTCTTGTGTTGTGTTTAAACTTTTGGTTATTCATCTGGTTTCATTAGAGTTGACACCTGTCTGTGACAGCAGAATGAAACTACAACCTAAATTCAACCCATACAAGTTTAAGCTTTTAAATTCATGGTCTGAGGCAGAAGCCCAGTGGACTAAAATTCCGTCCAGCTACAGTGATGGAAGCTTGAGAGCTCAACCAGTTCAATCAACCTAACATCTCTGTGATGAAGCAAGAGCATATATTTGTCTCTCTCTAAAGAAGGTCACCTTTGTTTAAAGAGTTTCAGGTAGATAGATGGAGTCTCAAGTTAGGGTACATGATTTGACCTCCATTATAAAAAAAGTAAAACAAAAGAAAGCCCTCAAAACTAGTTGGGGTTTGTTTGTTTGTTTGTTTTTATTTATTTTTTTAGTTTCCTGTGGATACCTTTTTCCCTCCCCATTCTTTCTCTGGTTTGTAATTTTCAGACTTTCTCCTAAGTTCAAGGATGATGATGTAACTGTGACCGAAGGAAATGCAGCATTTAGCTTCTTTTTAGAAGCTTTTTGGTAGCACACCACATTACATTTCTTGCTTGTCATTATATTCTGCCTGCTTTTTGCCATTTTTTTTTTTTGCTTCAGTTTTACTTGTATGCATTATGCATTGGCTAGAAAAAAAAAAGGGAAAAAAATGAGAGGAAAAAAAGAGAAGAATAATTTGCATTTCCTGATTGGAAGCCAGGGATTATTCATCATTGCCCTGTACATCTCTTATAAAGATGATAAATGAATGTATATTAACTGAACCCTAAAACAAAATAATGTGTTTTTCTAAAAGTTTTGCAGAGCTGCATTTCCACTGTAATTAGTTTGCTTTTTTTAATCAAGTACTGTTAAAGCACCATCAAAATGAAAGCTGAATTCTGAACTGTTTAAAGGAAGTGGAAGAAAGTAATGGACTATTCAATAGGTTTTTCCTTCCTCTTTTAGAACTACTGAAATAAATAAATTTAGGGTGTCTCTTTAAAATAATAAGAAGAAAACAAACCCAAAAAAAACCTTTACAAAAAACCAAAATCCCAAATCCAACGAAGATAAATCAAAACAAACCAAAGACAAGAACAACAATAAACCCAAAAAGCTTATTCAAAGAAATAAAGGTTTTGCTGACAAGGAATTATGATAAACATGCTTAGTCTGGGGCAATCAGATGACCACAGTGGCAAGAAAACTTGCTACACATATTTGCCTCATAGGAGACTTGATAATCATTTATACTCCTCCAAACGGAAATGAGGAAGAGATCAGTCTTTTCATCATTTTTTTGCTGCCTTGATTTATTGACCTGTTCAAGGTTTAAACAAGGCACTTGGCCTTCAGTACAGGTTTGGACCCACAGTGCTGTTGTTCCCAGCCATTCCCTCCCTGTGCCTCTCCCACCATGCTTGGAGTCATTTTGGCTCTAAGCTAAGCAGGACATTATCCCATTTGAGGTGTGATCTTTCAGGGAAGTAAAACCCCTTTGTGATGGTAAAACTATAATAAGGAGATAGCTGGACCACGTAAGACCTGGGGAACAAAGGAAAAAAAAATTAAAGAAATGTTGTGTGTAAGTGTTTTGAAGAAGTGTGGTTGGTTTATTTTTTTAGAAAAATGTGTTTCCCATAAAAATTTAATGTTCCCTAAATGTTCTCATTCTCAGCAAACCACGACTAAAAATATCAAAGAAATTAATAAAAATAGGGCTACTGAAATTACTTAAGTTTACATTTTCTGAATATACTCCATTTTACTGTCTTTGCATCCCCTTTTTCTTTCCAAATCTTCCTACTTCTTCCCTTTGTTTTTCTGTAATGTTCTTTTTTTAAAAAAGATGAAAGTAAATAATATATAGTTTTAAAATATCTTAATATATTTAATTAAAAATAATTATATTATAAAAGCCAAGAACTGAAATTTTTATTAATATTATTTATCAGTCTGAACCTAGTCTGAATTACTATTATCAGATCATGATGGAAAACTGCTGTCATTTATTTTTCTTACCATGACACAGCAATTACATCCCTGAAATTAAGAATTGCTGATAACTTTCACCATAATTGACAGAATTTTGCTGTTTTCATTGTTTTGCAAAGTAAGAAAATGGGACTCAAAGACTGGGTTCCCAGCACCCAGAGGGAAAAATCTCTTGTGCTATGAATGGTTCCCTGGAGAAACTCAGCTCAGTGCTCTCACAAAGCAGGACATTTTCAGACTATTATTTCCATTAAACACCAAATTAACTGCCTGTAAACTTGTTCAGTTATTTGTTTTTACTGGCCTGTAAAAGCATAAAATATAAATACATAAATAAATATTTATAATGCATGGATAACAGTGCTAACACATGCCATAAGCCATGCCAGGAAAAAGGAAATAAATCAAGTTTCGTGGCTGAGAGATGCCACTTGGCTTGACTTGTAATAAACAGCTTCACTTATTGTTATGCAGCTTATTCCTATATATTATTTTGTATTAGAATTTTACTCAGACCTTTTCCTTGTGCTAGCCACTCTTCAAAGGATGCTCACAGTCTTTAAGGACTAAAACCATGCCATCCAAAATTAGGCACTTAACTGAAGCACCTAAATTAGGCTTTCTCTGTGGTCACTGAAAGCCATTTAAAAAAGCTAAAGCAAAACCCAGGCTTCAACCAACTGTGACCCTCGTCAAATATGGAGTTAAAACCTTACTATTTAGACAGACAAGACAATGTAAGGCAAACGCACTTGGTCAGCATGAAGGTAAGAAAAGGACCATCCTCTTGTCATGATAATGCCAGAACTAATGACCTTTTCAATTGTTCAGAAATTCAGCTATTTTGGATAGATCATATAGAGCAGAAGACCAATGCAAACAGTTGTGTTTTCTGAGGTGGATGAGAGCTTATCCTCCTACCTTGTGTGTGACAACTAGACTACATGTTGCATGGCCAAGGTAATTTTAACCAAATGAACCTTTTCTAAGAATATAAGTGGAAATTTCTGATTACGACCTTTTAATCAAAGCGGTCTGCACCTTCCTGAAGAAAAGACTTCTAGATTGTTTGAATTTCTCATTTCTCCACCAACTCTTCTGTAGACTTCCCTTCCAACTTTGAGGTCTTCTGCATAGCAGTCACAATACTGCTACTGAAATAACTAGCCAAGAGAAAAATAGAATAACATCCTATGCTGCTCTCAGGGGCTAATGGACTCAGCTGCGATAAGTAGGGAATGTCAGCTTAAGAAATATGAGATTGAGTTTGCTATTTTGGGAGAAAAGTCTCTGGAGAACACAAGGACAGTCTGTGGACTAACATTTGCAAAGCCATGGTTCAGAGGAGTGTCAAAGGAAAGCGATTACTAAACCATTGAGCTCCAATGCTAATTCACTGTGTGACCTCCAGTAACTCCTCCTCCACTGCTGAGTTTATTTCGTATCTTCCCTCTTCCTTTCCTAATTCCCCAGAGCTCAGTTTGCAGAACACAACTTTTCTTACATCAGTAGTCAAGAAGTGGGCAAGGCATTGGAACGCATGTCTTCCTCTCAAGCTTCCAGTAAGGAAAGCCTGACTCCAGCCCTGGTTTGTGATCAGCATGGCTAACTCACACTGTATTTTAGCCTTTGCATGCAGTAATGTTTGCAAGAGGTGAATACACTATTTTCCTGCAGGGGTGTTTGCAGTGATTCATTCCTTCATATGTGTGGCACGTTAGGTAATATAGCCTGAGTACTTTTATTATTACTTCCATGGGAAAACATCAACTGATTTATCTGATTAAAATTTGAGGTGGCAGCCATAAACAAACAAAATACTCAATAAAATCTCATTAATTTGGACACTTGTTTCTTTTGTTAATTTTAAAGCATTCCTTGACATTGTGTAATGTCATTGCAAGTAACACATGAGAGCTTTGGGGTTTTTTTTATTACTGCTTAGTTTAGATATAATTTACTTTGTCCCATAGCTAGCAAGTTTCTTCCAGTATTATTCCACACAAGTTGCAGAGGTCTCCGAGCATCGTCCTTGGTCATTAGGTCATTTCTTCCACAGCTTTTCTGGTAGTTACTCCCAAACTGATAATTGCTACCAAATAGACGCACTGCAGTGAGGGGCTGTCATTTATTTGTGCTTCCCTTTGGCTTATAGCCCTGTAGTCCTCTCTCAGGCTCTGTCCACATGCCAGTGTGCTGTAATGATAAATAACATTATCGACCTATAGGTATGCATAAAACATTAGATGGATCGTATGTTTTCTGGACTGCTCAACTTTCATGAACTGCATTTCAAGTTACTCTGATCAAGTGCCTTAGTTCTGACACCGTCAGTTTGCAGTGAGTAGAGGAGTAACATGGGCAGAAATAGCTCAGTGAATCCCAGCAAAAAAAATACATATATTCTCTCTTCTCTTAATAAACTGAATAGTTATTTCAATTAATTTCCTGGGCAGCTGAATTTAAAAAATTTGTCTTTAAAAAACCAGTGCATATTGATAAGTTTAAAATGTAATTTTTTTTCCACCCTCATTTCATTAAACAGGTACAGTCAGAGCACTTAAGAGCAGTCAGAGCATTTCATTTTAAATCTTTTAAACTTCAATAAAGCTATGCACATTTTATATGTTTGAAGGGATTTGTTTTGCTTTTCAAAATTCATAAATAATATTAGGAGGCTAAATTTAATTTTCAGTGGTATCCTACAAATCAGAATTCTAAGACCCTTGTAATTCAAATAATATGAGACCTTTAAAGCATGAAAGACACAAATGAAAATTAACTTGTCCCCTAATGCCTTTAAGAATCTGACTTTTTCAACATATAACTTCTTTGCACATAAAATGTATTTGTTTTCTCCCATACCATGTGTTTGTATGTATTTTAGTGTTTGGCTATATATAAAAGACATATAATGGTAAGGGGAGAGGGCGAAATATATATTTATTACGGTGAAAAATAATTTTCATTTGTTTTTGAGAGAAACAAAATGTTAAGTTGTATTTCAATTTTGCAGAAGGTGGAAAAGGTAATACTGAAAAGATGTCCAATTTATTTTTGTCTAGTTGCCACTTAAATTAATTCCTCTCATGCACATTGCAAAAATCATTCAAAGTGTAATGATTTAGGATCAGGCCCTTATTTCTTCCCAGAATGCTACTGACACTAATGAAAGGAAAGGAAAGGAAATAATGAAAGGAAACAAAACAGTTGACAAATCTTTAGATGAAATAACTGCCAAACAAGCAGAATAATTTATGTTAGAGGAGCAGAAGGTCATCTGGACCAACCCTTCACTCACAGCAGGACCTTAACATAATATGAGTTCAATATAACATGGGGTCAGTAACATAATTTTGTATTAGTTCTTTTTGAAAAATAGATTAGATGGGTCCAGGAAAGAGATATAGGCAGGCCAAGTCTTGTGTTTACAACCACAGCAAGATAAACAGTCCCAAACTGATATACTAAACATTTAAAAATTAACCTAAAATCTTACTTGTACAGTTTTTTATCTTAAACAAATCACTAGATTAAAATCTTATAGTCAAATCCCATGGCAAAAATATCGTTAAGAGATAATTAAGGTGAAGAAGAGACACACAATTTCTTATTTAAAATTTCAACACCAACCCCAGCAGTATCTTCCTTGGGTATGAATTGGAAGAGCTTTGTTCATTACAAATTCATTAAGAAACTTGCATTCAGCTATTCATTCTTTGGAGATATATTCCCTGCCCCTCATGCAGTAAAGGAATTAAACCTTCTTAGAGTTTTACATCTCTGAAAGTATTTTGTGGGGAATTTGAGCCCTTCTTGTCCAATCAAAGGATTTTCTTTTTTTTTTTTCAGTTTTTGTTTCTCTGAAACCAGGGAAATTTTGTAACTCATGTTGAATTTGGAATTCATTCAAATACCATCTTATTTCCCTCTGTAGCTTTCTTGCTAACCAAAAAAACTGTATGACTCTTTCATCTGAAGAATCCATCAGATTAGATATATATATGCACAAGGCTAATTGAATGAAAAGAGACTTATGCCTCATATCAAAATATTAGGTAAATAGGAACAAATGTTTTTTAGACGGGTTGTTTTCCTTCCCTTCCTCTCTCTCTTTTACTGCCAAAGCTCCAGTAGAGTATGAATGCAGAATATCGGCCCATCTTCTAATATATGCAGCATAATCTTCTTAAAATGAGTTTTCACTTCAAGGAACAGAAGGGCTTAGAGATGAGCAGCATGGCTTTTTTGTATCTGGCATCTCATTATACTTAGTACCATTTTTTTCTTCTTAGAACAATTGAATATCATTAGTGAAGGAAAATTCTCCCTATATATTATTAGGGGTTTGTTTGGTTTGTTTTGGGTTTTTTTTCCCTTTTAGGGGAGGTGTGGGGAAGGAAGAGAATAAGACTTTTTATTCATTCATGGGGAAGAGGAAGATGGTTTTATATTTCATGTTTCTTCATCCCAACATAATATTTTCCCCTTACTGTACAATCCCACCTCAAATAATTCTATGTAAACATATGTCCATTGACAAATGGACATTTACATGAATTCAGGATGTGGAAACAGGGAAGTAAAAATATTGTGCATTAATTTATTTTTTTTTAAGTGAAATGACCTGAAATGCCATTTGAAAAACTGAGAAAATCTTTGGTATGTTTGAGTATAGATTTAATTTATCACGGCTTCTTGACCAAACTCAAACACGGCATCGGTTTGAAATCCAGCATCTTCCCTTGGAAAAACTCAGCCAACTTCTTTACAGATTAAAGCCAATGAAGCTGGACCAGCAGACAGTTTGACCAAATATCTATTTGCATGGATAGTTTGTACTATCCATGTGCCTAGTGGAAATTCAGTGATTTAACATGTCTCTTACATGTTTAATTATTTCTTTTAAACAGGTTGGTTGGAGAAGGTAGGAAGTATACTCATGTCCAGCATAATATTGTTAGATTGCAAACACTATAAATGCAGGGAGCTGATACTGGTGGAGCAATAATTAATTCTTTAATCCTACCCAATATAAAGTGCCATAATCCACAACATGAGTTCTGCAGACCACTGATCATCAATTAACTTGTGTTATATCCAAAAAAGATAGGAAGGATAAGAAATAGTAAATAAGAGGAGAATGTGTAGGAAAAAGGTAATTCTTAAATCCAAGGCTGTAACTTTGTGTTACAAACAATAGGAATGTCCACACAGGTTGTCTCGTTTTCTGTTTTGACTCTGATAAGGACGGAATTAAGACACAACGCTGAAAGTACCAACATCTTTTAAAAATTACACTGAAAATAATGGGACCACTGGCACACCTGTAGAGACCAGCACAGAAAGACCTCCTTGGCCACAGAAATTTAGCTGGTGGGACACTTTATTTTTGTGCTTAATCCCTTCAACCCAATGCATACCCTTCCTGTACTTTGGAGATCTGCAAGCTGTGTGAGACCTAGTGCCATAAACCACCACCAGATGCTAGGTTATGCTAGGTTCCAGTTCAGCTCAGCTTGATTCAAATGGGCAGCTAGCCAAAAATGGCCTCAGCTTCATTTCAGAGCCTTGTGCTCACTGGTCTTGGCACACTCTTTGCAATCAGCGAGCACACGTTCAGATGGCAATGGAAACCATCTCTGAACTAACCATTTTCTGCTGTTGTTTTTTCACGGCCACTACCATCTGTGCTTATCCTTCCAAAATGCAGACATCTATCAAGTTTGCTAAGCTTCCTAGAGAGGATCACCTCTAGAGAATGATTCTTTAGTCTTAGTTTTAATTCACTTGAAAGTTGTATTTCACTTGAAAGTTTAATTCAATTGAAAGTTGTATGTATTCTTCAGTGATTAGAAACATACCATGATTCTTTATAGGAGTGAGGCATAAAACAAATAAAGTCATCAAGTAATTTCCTACACGTGAACTAGAGTTTTCAGAGGAGTTCTAAATAATACATTTAGTGGAGTTTGCTTCAGCTTATAAAACACAGCACAGTGAAATTACCATGATGCCCTCTGGTCTCCAGCTAAGGGTACCTCATAGCCCCACATCGTATCTACCAGTCCCATGTGGATAACTCCTATATCCTAATGCATCTTAAATGCTACTGGATTAACTTTTGTAGTTAAATGAAATTGATGCCGGTATTGAAATTGATTCTCTGGAAATGTTCAAGGCCAGATTGGATGGTGCTCTGAGTAATCTGGTGTAGTGGAACGTGTCTTTGCCCATGGCAAGTGGGTTGGAATGAAAATATCTTTAAGGTTCCTTCCAATCCAGTCTATGGTTCTATGATGAATCAATGATTGATTAGACTATCCAGGGACTGTAAAAAAAGCTTAGACATCTACTCATTTATAGACAACTGAGTTTGAATGTCTCATTCTGGAAGCCTAGTTTTGCTCTGAAGAAGACCCAGAGTTTTTTTCCAAATAGAAGATAAATCTTACTTGGAAAGAAATTTTAATCATCTTTTTCAAGTCTTGCATTATTTACAAGGCCAGAACAACAATGCACAAGTTTCTTGTTTCTTCACCCTGTATGCTAAATACATACCGTCAGAAACAAACTGAGGTGATGCAGTGATGCAGTCAGAGATTATTGTATCTGATTTAATCCAATCCCCTCTGGGAGGCCCATCATGTGCCATTCAGTGGGGCACGTCCCGTTGTATGTTGCACAGGGCAGAAAGTTCAGCTTCTCCTTCACTGGGGAGTGGGAGAAAGCTGCAGACGTTGATTTTTGAAGTATATGGTAAAGAAGATAAAGTTTTAAAAAATATGCCTTCATCTCCAACAATTCTCTGCATGCAGCTGAAAGGAGGAAATTGTGCTCAGTAGCTGTCAGCTGGATTGCAGAAAAAACTCCAGTAATGATGCCCTGTCCATGGAGGCTTTACCAGCCTTTCCTGTAATTGAATGTTCTGACCTTCTCAAGTCCCATTTTATAAAATAAATAAAACACAAAATAAATACATAATCCTTCCATTTTGACTTTAAGAACAAACTGAAAATTATATCAGTTAAAATAAAAAAGGCTTCACTTAACAATGCAATAATTGTAGAATGTTTCTCTCTTGCCAGACAAACAAAGCTGCATGAAAATGAGCAGTGGAAAAGAATGAAAACAGCAAAAGAAAATTATATTATAAAAATATCTCTTTTAACTTATTTTTTTTAATTTCCTTTAATGAAAGTCTAAGGTAAGAAAACTGACTACCTGTATGTGATTAATTTAGGGAACTGCTTACTGAAAATTAGTGTTTGACAGGTTTTATAAGAGGCTACGAAGATAGCAAATTACACAGAGGCAGAAAGAAAACTAGAAGAAGCAGCTGAGAGCGAGGAAAACAGAAATTTGTGTATGTAGTTTGTATAAAATCTTTCTGGACTTATTTAAGTAGTTGCTCTATGCAGTAAAGAAACACAGCTTGAAAATACTGGCCTGAAATAACTGAAGTAAAATGAGAATATATTTTTCTGTTGTTGTTGTTGTTGTTGTTGTTGTGAGAAAAAACATAATTTTCACATATCTCTACTTGTTGCAGATTGGGGAAAAAATCCAAATGAACTTTCACTTATTTTTTTATCCTGAAATTGATTTTAAAAATATTTAGTCTTAAGCCAAACTGAATGTTCTGTTTTGATTAAAGCAAAGTGATTCCTTCTGTGTTTACCTTTTCTCTTTCAGTGAATAACAAAAAACTCTTAAGAAAAACCCAAATCTTCAGTATCATATTTTGAATTTCTTGAAAGATTTCAGAATCACATCCTTCTGTATGTTTTGGTATCAACAGAAATTTTGTGCAAGGAAATGGCCCAGTATTTGTTTTTAATGTATATATGCTTGGATATGAAAACATTCTCTTGTTAATGAAAGACAAATCCCAAACCTTGCTGATATCAGTGGGGATCTACCACTGCTTCAATAATATCAAGTCACTCTAGGCTACAGCAGTTCCAGCAGTTAAGAGACCTAGCTGTAGCGAGCCTGTTCTCACCTCGGTCTCTATAAATCATGTGTAGTTTTAAGAGGATAGGAATGTCAATTTATTCTAGAAAATGGACCTTCTAGATGGTTTAATTGCCAACCAGTGATACTGCTCTCTGCATTTGGTGGACAGGTAGTCTCAAACAACTGTCTTCTAGCATAGGTAGTGTGTAAAAAGGTTTGGTGGAGCAAAAGAAGGTCTCTAGGGTGAGTTTAGATGATTACCCAGGGTCCTCATCGTGTTTTTACATTGGTTGGCTCTCAAGCAGGGATCTTCAGGGAATTAGTTTCCTTTGAATGCTAAACCTGCTCATAGGACCAGCAAAAGTGAGTGGCAAAGGCAACAACAGGTTCTCAACATCCCCGTCCTCACCTGGTCTGGGAAGTCAGTCATTTTCTCTCTGCTTTAAAAACAGAGAAAATATTACTGAAGTTTCATTTCTTAATTTATCCTTAAATACTGAACTGTGGTCTTGGGCTTGGAGGCCGGACTAATGGGAAAGAAACCTCAGTTTTCTCCTTGGTGGTTCCAAAGATCTTCTATGCAGCTGTGAGAATATCAGTTAGTTTCCTGTGCATTTTTCAATTTTTTCTTTTTTTTTTTTTTTGTTTTCCTTTTTTTCCTATATAGACCATAAAGTTTTCAGTACGAGTACTGTATTTTCATGCATCCTTCTAGACATGTAACATAATGGAGCCTCTGGGGCTTAGAGCAGAATGAACAATAATTGCTTTAATTCATTGTGCAAATAGAAAAGAGCTTCTCAAAAATGGCTGTCGGAATAGGATGAAGTCTATTATGCATATTTATTTCTGCTAAGATTTGTAAATATTTTAATAGGCTTGGGTTTTATCTGGGCAAAATTTAGTTATCAATTATTATAGTTCATGAGCAAAATATCTTCCACAATATGTGTATAGGGCAGTATTAATCACTCTTATAAAGAATGTAAGCAAAGTAGTTGGAATAAAAGGTAAGCAGGAGTAAGGGTTATTTTGCTTTTATTTTTCTGTACCACATGACACAGGATTTCTCCAGATATACAACTCTCAAATAGGACTGTGATCTAAAGTTAATGCTATTTTAGAGAAACTGCTTCTGGAAGATGAACAAATTGGTTTGGCTAATAAGAAAAATAATTCCTATTGCCTCTCCTCAGACAGGTATGTTTGATAACACTGGTTTTCTTTTTTTTTTTTTCTATTTTCAAAGTCTGTTTATTTTGTTGGGGAATTCTTATATAAAATCGCTCTTAAAAAACATTAATTACAAACTTTAAAATAACAATGAAATTTTATGTTTAAAGGAAAAATATCTTTTTCATTTTTTCTAAAGAAGCCATTCCAAATTGTAACTAGAATTAGAGGGGATTTAAAAAAATATCAATTCTAATGTCATTCAGACTTCAATAGGTACATAAAAAATATTAAGACTAAAATTTAGAACCTAATTATATCCTAATTATTGCTTCTAATTATATCCTAACTATTTACTTTTTCTGGTTTAAAAGTTATGAAAATAATTCACTGAATTACAACAATTATACTTACTTTTAAATTTTCTTAGTTTACAAATAATTTAAAGGATTTTTCACAATGTTTTAAGATCATGTAGGTATCTAAGAACTACTTCATCATGACATGTACACTATGTGCATAAACCTGTCCTAGTTATTCAGTGTTCATCAAAGAGAAATTAAAGATTACTTTAGGAAACGTTGCAGTTAAGATTTTTCTTGAACATTCCAAATTTCTCCTCAAAATTTTATAACAATTTAATTTATTTAAGAATAAATTGTACTAATTAAAAAAGATTTTATGTGCATTTGCAAATTCTATCTCAGATATTTTTGATAAACAAACTAGGTTGAAATCATAAAACCTAACTTTCAGAAATGGATACAGAAGGTTGAAATATCTTTTTTTTGTTTTTTTAGTTGAAGAAAAATGTTTTGGCAGGTTAAAATGAAACATTAAGTGAAAATATTGACTTGAAATTAAAGGTTTCATTTTGAAAAGTTGATGTGAGACATAAATTGTGTATTGAAACTGTATCATAAATTGAAACACCACACAAATTCTACTTTAATTGAAATTCCAATTCAAAAGAAAAGGATTAAATCTGAACAGAGCTTTTAAAAGAAATATATTATTCTGTTCCAAACTACTGCTTTTCAAAATCAGGAAGATCATCAGAATGAACAGTCCCTACATACAAGTTTGAATATAATGAAAGATAATTTTTTAAAGGAAAAACTTACAAGCAAGCAAACATTTTTCATCAGAACATTTTATCTCTAGCCTAATTCCTTACATATCCATCCTGTGTCTGAACTAGGTTCTCTGGAGCAGAGGCACATTTTTACCATTTATTATGATAATAACACTCCAGAGAGATGTGTTTCATAAGCAGCTACTTTGTTAAGGAGATTGTTCTCAGGATGTCACAAACAAGCTCCTTAGTATCAGGAAAAGAGGAAACAAACAAGGAAAACCCAATAAGCAATAGAATAAAAATGTTAGAAATTGTTCAAGTACTCTTAAAAAAAAAAAAAAAAGACTTCATTTTAATAAAAATTTGCAAGTATGCAAAAGTATAATTACCAGGCTGATCTTAAGTTACTGTACAGCATCCTGCATGCAGAGAAAGAAATATTTGGTCTGCATTTCAGTTACCATTATTTAGGTAGAATAGTTTGGGAAATTCCAGAAACATCAGTGCCTAATAAAAAATTATTTAAAAAAACACAGATGTTATTTTTAACAGATTCTTCCTATTTTGATGAAAATCTGTCAAGAAGGAAAAGGAAGTAATACTAGATTATATCATATTTAAGAACTACTGTGTGCTGCTGTTGTAAGGTACTTTGACTTATTCTATGCTTTTGAACATGTAAGAGGTGTTTCCTGTGGAAATGTTGTCAGTCAGATGTACTGCTATCTATTTTTAAGAAGTTACACATACCATCAGAAATATTTATGCTTTCCTAAGTCTCTCTCTGATTGAATATAATTCTAAATTCCAATTATGTTGTGAATGAAGGTTAAAACAAAAAAAAAAAATAAACAAGGTAAAATAAAAATAAAATAGAATAATAAAATAAATAAAATAAAACAATAAAATAATAAAATAAAATAAATAAAATAAAATACCAGCCCTGTCTGTCCTAACACTACAGATAGCATTTAGCCAATTTTTTTTCTTTCTCTGAGTGCTCTGATGGTATGATAATTAGAAAATATAGTATAATGAAGAGGAAAATGTGATCAGCAAAAGCTGATATATTTGTCTATAGGACACATGGCCATTTTCCTAATGTGTAGTGTTCTGTTTATATATTATCCAGTTATGTCTAAGATTGTTAGGTACAAATAAAGAGAGTATTTCTTTGCCTAAGAGGAACATAGTTTCAGAGAATTCTCCCTTCACATCAACTTAAGTCTGTGCTGCTTTCAAATAAAATTATGGGGAAAATGCAGGAGAAATGACTTGCCCATCATCAGCTCTGTTACAAAATGAGTCAGGTATGTGGTGGTAGAGATAAATACCTAAATGGAGGTACAAGGCAGACAACCTCCTTCTATGATAGCTGAGCATTTAATGACTGTAATAGGTACATTTTCTCAGGCACCTAATAGAAGGAGTTTTAGAAGCAAAGGAAGATTACTTGATCTTAGAGATCCACCTGGAAATCAGCACAGAATTTGTAGTTTTTAAATTTATTTTTAAAGCTGTTTTCCCTTTGTTCTAGGGCCATTTCTGGACATGTTCATCAATGTCTAAATCAAGAATTTGGTTTTTGTTTGGTTTTTCCCTCCATTATCTTCTTTGTTTTTGCTTTTATTTTAACTTGAAGGTAAGAATTTCTTCTTTGAGCATGTCTATATAGTATCCTAAAGGGAAAACTCAGAAATGCAGATATACATGAGATAGGTTTAAACTACTTAATTCAGGCAGTAATGATAATACAGTCACAAAGCCATGGAGATGCTTGGCCTGAAAACATTTATCTTCACTTGAGTTCCTGGCTGCATTTTTACAGTCTGCACTGAAACCTTGGCTCCTGTGGGTTACTTTTTCAAAGTAATTAACTGAGAAGTACTTTGACTATGTCTGTGCAATCTTCCAGTGCAACTTAGCTGGGCTGTTGTTGAAGATGAGTGTTTTCAGTGCAGTGAATTTGGCCTCTATTTATTTGCAAGGATATTCCATTCTCAAATGTGAGAGAAGTAGAGAAGAAATACCACACCATGAGAGAGAGGAATCCATTAATCACCCTATACTGATAGTTGCCAAGAAGAAAATTCATCTAAGGCATTCTCTTATGCATACTGGAAAAGAAGAATGAGACCAAGAGAGGCAAAGAGAGAAACAGAACAACTTGGGATGTTAGCAAAAACAAAAAGACACAAGCAACTTTTAAAATATTTTTGGACAGACAAAACTTTTAAATACTAAAATATTAAAATTGATTGAGGTTGTGAAATAAGTGTATTACTTAGTCCTCTGTGCATTAAAATTAATTATTCATCTTCTTATCTAAGCAGCTTCCCTATTGGCTTTTGCTGAGCGTTCTTAATATTTTATATGCTTAAGGGAAAAAAGCTGCACTCTGACATCTCAACATTCCTGAGAATGTTTAACTTTATTTTTTTCTCCTCTCCTATGCAAAAGATTTTCAAATCACGCATGAACAAGGGGAAAAGAAAAAAACAAGCACAGTTTTGCTGCACCATTCTGGGTTTTATTTCCCATATGATTGTGTATGCAAGTGCTAAGAGCTCTATTCTTCTCTACATTATTATTTTTCTCTTTGTTTCCCACTATCTCACTCATGTGGCTTGCATCATGCAGTAGCCCCAGCAATGTTGAGAACATCAATAATTTGATTGTAACTGAAGAATAATAAACGATGAAGCAACTTCATCTGAGCTGGAAGATCTGGCCTTAACCTTTCTCTATTTACAGCTCTGGAAGGTTTGTATTCAGGAGAATTTAAATCAGCAGAGACATGCCAGTCCTCATGTACTGCAGTGCTGACATAAACATAGCTAAACTGCTGCTATTAGGAGATAAGTTCTTATTTTGTAGCCCCACAAACAAAAGGTTTTAGTATATCATCATTGGTGCTAAAAGCAGCATAGGCAAATGGCCCTGGCTAAGGCAAACAAGTGCTTAAATCACTGCAGCTTGGTCTCTGCCAGGAAATTAAATATGTAAAATCTTCAGTGTTATGGTCCTTATATTCACATGCTGAGGCTGTATCATTTGATACAGCAGGGTTTTATGTCCTAAGGGCCACTCTCGGCCCTGCGGTTCTTCCACTGGAGCCGTAATTTTGTACCTTTCAGCATAAAGTTATATAAAGATCTGTGTATTCTCCTGGAACTGTACTATTCCCAGCACCTTGATCCTTGTCTTTGGAGTGCTGTGGGTGAATCCTTACATGGATACAGGTAATTAGAGCTGGACCCAGAGACATACTTACATACTCCATTTTGCAAGTGTTAAAGGTCTTGACTTGGCTGTCATGCTACTGCTAAGGAAAAATTTTGAAATAATATTTCATATGCTCCCTTCCTGAGGGGTGGTAGGGGTAAGGAGAGAGAGAGAGAGAGAGAGAGAGAGAGAGAGAGAGGGAAATCGAATACTGAATATGCAACTTGCCCACTGGTTCTTTCACTGGCAGTAACTCCTCCATGGAAGTGCTCAGTAATGTGTGTGAAGCCCAGAGTGTCTAGGAGCAGTAGCAGGGTGAACTGAGGTTAGGAGAGATCATTTTAATTGACCAAGGTTTATGTGAATAAAAGCTTGGATTCTTCTCACCTGATTTTAAGTGCAGAATTTAGTATTTCAGGTAGTGAAATGTACATCCTAACCTCCCTCTGTAACTGATGGAGAGAGATGGGCACTTCCATGTCTTTGGAGTCGTAGGCCACTGTTTAAAGAGAGGAGAATCCAGCCTGGATATCCATTGTGTCTCCTCTTTTTTCTCCCTCTAATTTCTCCACAGCTGCTTCCTTTCCCCCTTCTCCCCATGTCAAAATTTTAATGTACCTCAAACTATTGCAAGAGCTGACCTTTTGCCACTTTTTTTCTCCTTGGCCAACAGTCAACAGTGAGGATATTTTCCTATGGGTGCTTTAGTTCACCTGGAGTAACGGGTGTCAGTAGCTGGACTCATTTATGTAACAGTTATAGGGTAGCACAATTTCTTGGAGGAATGAGGACTCTTCTGGTATATTTTTAAATATGTCCAGAAGATATCTGGACCCATCTTACTGCTGTTCTTGACAGTTCAAACTTACTTTGCTTATTGCCTTCTTTGTCTGGCAGCAGACAAAGCTGAGACATTGCTAAAAAAGGACACCATGCTAAATTCAATCCATGCTTAAGATTGAAGGCTACCTGGATTTGCTTTTGAAAACCACCACTGCAGTATACAAAAGGGCTATCATTACAACTCAGGGCTAAGCTGAGCATGTATTGTGAAATCCTCCAAAATACTGTGAAATCTATTGAATTCATATTGCACATGACATCTCTAAATCTACCCTCACAAGCTCAAACAACTCACAAAAGTCTGCTTTTTTTAGCCTAACCAGTAACAAATTCCTACTGCTCTATATGGCCTATGCACACCTGAAGAGGAAGAATGGTTTTTTTCTGAGCCTAAAATGTGTCTCTCAGATCGTGGCTCAAGAACAGTACTTCTATACAGCTAGAACCTCTTGATTTTTGCAGCTAAATTGCAAAGTTAGATTCCTTATGATCTAGTAATTATTCTAACTAATAAAAATTTGTCAATTTAAAGAGACTAGAGATCCAGAAAGGCTCTATATTAAAGTCTACCTGTCTGAACAAATAAGTTTCTCACTGATGACCACAGAATACAGTAGGGAGATCAGCCTCATTTATGGATCAAGTATAAAACTCAAAACTGGTGGAAAATTCAGATTTTTCTTTCTTATTCTAGCACTCTTAGCCCTGTGAATTCAACAGCCTACCTCACATCAGGTTCTGTTTATATTTTGTCTTCCTTTTCTTTCAGTGTTTTTTAAGTTACACATTTTAACTAACTTGATTTTTAAGAGATCTTTTAGCAGGCATCTCAATCTCCCTGTTCCCCTGGAGACCAGAAACAAATGGCACAGAATCACCATATTTTCCTTTTCCTCTGTTTTACATCTGTCCCATACCAACTTGGATCTCTCTTCTAATGTTGGAAGTACTGTTACATTGCCTAGAACTGTAGAATTGTGTGAGCTATTAAGATGGTCTCCATTTTATCCCAAATATATCCTGAAATTGCAGTATGAAATGTAGAAGGTATAGAAGCCTCAGTGAGCTCATCATCCAAAACAAACAGACCAGCCACATGCCTCCAACTATGGTGACTTGATGGGTAAAGTCATTTGTCCCCAGAGTCCTTCCGGGCTACATGGATTGTATCACTTTCAATATCTCTTCTTTGGATACAGGTGACTCCAGAGATTTCTCTCTCTACGTTACCTAGCTTTGTCAATTCCAATTTATCTAGATATTCTTTTACCTTTTTTCTCAATAGCAAAGGTTTGTGATCGATAGTAAGCCTCATACGAGAACTAGAAACCATTGCTAAACCTTCTTTCTTGTGTTGCCTATTACCCCTTTGGGTCTACAGGGGAGTGTTATCAAGCAGCTTGACTAGTTGGCAGGTACCATCTATACCCACCAATTACTTGGCATTCTCACTTCCTTCCTAGCAGTGGCTTTATTCAATGTAGGGTTCCTTTTTTATTTCTTCTCTCACCTTGTCCCCTTTATGTATTTGGGAAAATTGAAAGGTGTCTCTCAGTACCTGGGGAACAGGCCAGTGGCAATTTAACCATTGGAGATTACCTTGTTTTTCATTCCTACAGAAATTCAAATATGAACCCTGCCTGCTGCACCCACTTGGTTTCAAAAACTGGTTTCTTCTTGTTCCTTTTACTCTGTATCACTTAGAAATCCTATGAAGAATCAACAGATAAATTATCCCTTGAATTCTCTCAGAGTTTGAAATTGCTATGGCTAGCAAATCTTTTCATTAGCCACATTTATGTTCAATATACCCTAGTGCATTCAATCATTCCAAAAGTTCCGGTTTTGGATCAGATGTAATAAGAATAAGCCAGGGAAATCAAAAAGATGAACTCCCTGTGGTACACACTCACATTCATGCACACAAATTCAGTTGAGCAGCTTAAACATTGTTCTGTAAAATCCTATATATCAGAAGATATATAGGATTATAGAATCATACAATATGCTGAGTTGGAAGGGACTAATATGGATCAGAGTGTCCAACTTCTGGTCCTGTGCAGGACACCCCAACAATCTCACCGTGTGCCTGAGAGCATTGTCCAAACGCTTCCTGGACTCTGTCAGGATTGGTGCTGTGACCACTTCCCTGGGGAGCCTGTTCCAGTGCCCAGCCACCCTCTGGGTGAAACACTTTTTCCTGATATCCAACTTAAACCTCTCCCCAGCTCAGCTTCATGCTGTTTCCTTGAGTCACCACAGAGCAGAGATCAGCGCCTGCCCCTCCTCTTTCCCTCACAAGGAAGTTGTAACTGCAATGAGGTCTCCTCTTAGTGTCCTTTTCTCCAGCTGAACACAAAGTGCCCTCAGCTGCTCCTCGTGCGGCTTTCTCTCAAGGCCCTTCACTGTCTTCATTGCCCTCCTTTGGAAAGTCTCAAATAGCTTAATGTCTTTTTTATTTTACAGTGACCAGAACTGAAACATTACTCAGGGTGAGGCAGCACCAGTGTAGAGTAGAGCAGGAGAATCAAAACTTAAATTTCTTTAAAATCTGAACTTTGCTTGTTATTTTGACACTAATGAATGAGTCTCTTCAGATCAAGATGTCATAAAACCATTGAGATTTTACTAAAATTTTGTCAGTTTAACTTTTCAAAAGTGAGCTAAATCGAGAAAGAAAAGTTCTGATGTGAAGGGAAATAAAACAAGTATTACACACTCTAACTTCAGCCTTTAAAAAAAAAACACAACAAAAAAAATGCAAACAAACAAAACAATACAAAAACCCAAACCAACCAAACAAAAACCCAACACAAAACAAGTAGAAAAAAACCCAAACCAACAAAACAACAAACCAAAACAAGAAAAACCCAACCAAACAAAAAAAAGCTCACCACCAAATGTGCAATTTCTACTTCACACTTACTTCCTATACACATGCACATTATGCTCCTAATCTTGACCTCATTTCACTCAGGTAAATATTTCAGGGGGAAAAAAAAAGTATTATTATTGTTGCATAGATATAAATACGAAGCTAGGGGAGAAGTGGGAAATGAAAGGGCTTCCACCCACTGTGGTTTGGAGATCCAGTTGCTGGATTTCCTTTGGGAGATGTGTAGCACTCAACCACATATGAGGCAATAAAGGAGATGCTGGTGAGACCGAGCTGCTATCCAGCACTGGTTGTTAGATTGTTTGTCCTTCACACATTTAAAATGGAAAATGTAAACCACTTTCTTTCTGCCAGCCTTAACCACTGATCAATACCGACAGTTTCTTATAAACAATGCTGTCATGGAGGAAGTGCAATATTCCTTCTCCCAGAGCAGCTACACTTCATGAAGGAAAAAAGAAAAAAAAAATTGAAGGTATGTGTTCACGCATGAATGTGGGCAAGACACATGAAAAAAAAAAAAAGAGAAAAAAACCTCCCAAACATTAATTGTGTTCCAGTCATCAAAAGATGCAGGTTATGCTAACTTCCTACCATGTAACCAGAACTAATAAGCCTGTTTGTTTGTTCTTTCTCCAGTCACTGGAAATCAGTGCAATAATTTCTGTGAAGTCTTTTCCCACCTCTCTTCCTGTGACTGATGGGTCTGGTACTGTAAGATGCTGACTCTTCTCCGGTCACAAATGATGGTCCTTTCAATCTCCAGTGAAGTTCTTAGTACCTGGCATGCTTGACTTTTATTTACCCACTTCTGTTTTATTACCACCTCTGGGAATGGAGCCCAAAGAGTTGCAAGTGCTGACACCTTCATCAGCAGGACATAGATAGATTAAAAGCCATCAGTGACAAAATACACGTAAATCCCTGCCATGATTTCCAAATGTGTTCCAATTCCGGGCAAATTGAGACAATTTGAATTTGTCCTTTAATGAAAAATGCTTGGAAAAGGACATCTGACATGATCTGTCCAAAGGAATATACCATACATTAGAATGCTCTGTGTATGAACTGGGGTAAGTTGTCTGGGAAGGGTCAATCACTGCTTGGGTATCAGACAGTGGGTGGTGAGAAATTGTATTGGGCATCACTTGTCTTTCTTTGGGTTTATTCCTCTCTTTTTATTTTTATTACTATTATTATAGCAATTATTATTCCCATCATCATTATATTTTACTTTGTTTCATTATTAAACTGTTCTTATCTCAACCCATGAGTTTTACTCTTTTTCTGATTCTCCTTCTCACCAGGGAGCAGGGATGAGAGTGAGCAAGATACTCAGTGGTACTTGTTGGCTATCGGGTGTTAAATCAGAACACTGCCATAGAAGAAATTTAGAAGCCTGAACCCCTGTTTGTTGTATGTATTTCCTCATCACAGCGATGTCTTGGATCTGAAATTTTCTCATTTGGCTTTCCTGACTCTAGATCTGACAAACTGTTTTAGCTAAAGATTCCAAGCGAATATTCCCCGTAGTTTGTAGATAAAGCTCCCGAGGTCAGACCATGATTATCCAGAAAACAGAAGAAATTAGATACCTTCAGGAGCTCTGTAGCCATTTCAAGGATTTTTACGTGTCTGGGAATTTTGGACAAAAGGTGAAAGTAAAGTTGCTGGGCAAACATTCTTGAACAGAAGGACAGATAAAAAAAACACATCAGTCTTTGGGACAGCACTGAGTAAAACAACTGATAAATGACTTAAAGCCTTTATAGCCTTCAGAAAAGCATGTAATATGTTGAAGTTTATTGCTTAAGCCTTTCACTGAATTCATGAAGTGTTCTAGTCACCATACCACTTTTTTTGCTGCTGTTTCAGCAGGGTTAAGTCATTAGTCACTTTGCACAAATGTGATGACACATCTTACAGAACAATTAAGAATTAGGAATCCATTTTCAAGTTCTATATTGATCCTCAGTCTATTAATTATAATATTAACTAAGGTTAAAATTATAAAGCAAATGAGTATCACTTCTTGCTTTAGGACTTAGAAGTGTAGCATAGAAATCTGATATCTAGAGATTATTATTTCCTTCCACCCACTATAGCAAAAGCCAGAGGGTAAGTATGTTGATAATTTAGGTAGCTCAGCTGAGCTACCAAAAGTCATATGGAAGGACTTATTATTCATCTATGACTAGAGTGTACTGGGAAAAGAATGTTTAATATCTTACAGGATCAGTCTCATCAGTTCTGAGAAGGGGGACGAAGCCAAGGAAGTTGGATTTCTTCACTCCAAGTCACTTTTTCTGCTCCCCAGTGGGAAAAGAAAAATAGCCTTTGCATGCCACTGAAGAGCTAGAGGCTAATTTATTTTGTCTCTGCCCCCCCCCCTCCCCCCGTTAAAGTACAAATAAAATATCCAGGATAACTGATTGGGTTCTGTTATCAGTGGAAAATTTCAATAACTGGTAAGCTGTCCAGTGAAACATGAATTTGCCACAGGGAAAAACTGCCGATCAGTAACCAACTATAGTTGCCACTCAACGAAAATGTTCTGTAAAGACTCCAGTGAACTCTGAACATGGAATAACCTTATAGTTTTTATTTGATTTGGTTATTTTTCCCCCTCAAATTTCACTCAAGACTCAAAACTGAAATATATTCTTTCCCCTCAAACAAAAGAGCAGATCCATTAAGAGCACGAGGGATGGTGTGCTCAAAATATGACACTGCATCTTCACTGTCTGAACTGTGCATATGTACTGAGGCTTCTGGTAGTCTGAACGTTTGCAGTGAAATCATAGAATCATAGAATCATAAAGGTTGGAAAAGACCCCAAAGACCATCAAGTCCAACCTTTGACCAAACATCACCTTGTCAGCTAAGCCATTACACTGAGTGCCACGTCCAGTCATTTCTTGAACAATTCATTTCTTGAACAAGTGGTGATGGTGACTTCACCACTTCCCTGGGCAGTTGCTTCCAATGCCAGACCACACTTTCAGGGAAGAAATTCCTCCTCATGTCCATCCTGAACCTCCCCTGGTGCATCTTAAGACCAAGGGCTTAAGCCCTATCATAAGTTTATGTCCTCTTGTCCTGTCATTTGTTGCCTTGGAGAAAAGCCTGACCCCCACCTGGCTACAACTTCCTTTCAGGTATTTTTAGAGAGTGATAAGATTCCCTCTGAGCCTCCTTTTCTCCAGGCTGAACAACCTCAGCTCCCTCAGCCACTCTTCATAAGGTGATGATATAGGTACCAGCTTTTAGACATCACAGAAAGTGCAGTTCCAAACTGAGAGTTCTTTCCTTTCCCCCTAAAAAGCTACATTGGATCTGACCCAGACATTCCTCATTGACCTTTGAGTGACACAAGCATCAGTAACCATGCTTAGACAAACAGTTCTGGTACCAGATTCAGATTTGAAAGTACTAAGAGAAAATCCACCCTGAGGACCCTATCAGGGTTTAGGCATGTCCTAAACATCAGGAAGTATCACAAAATACATGCCCTGAGATAGTGTGGCAAACAAGACTACCTAAGTCCATGAAACTCAAACCAGAAAAGACAGATTTTGGTTTTTCAGGATCCTAATAAAAGCTAAATAACTACTGCATACCTGAGGTTCACCTGAGAGACAGCTCTTGGTGTTAGTGTACTTTATGTGTATATCTGCAAGTGCATAAAAAACAGTGATTGACAAACAGTCTGGAAGGGGAATGATAATGCAATGCAAGATTATGTTTTACAGGTAAACAATTTCTTTTTTTCTCTCTGATTGAAGGGTGTCAATTTGCCTTTTGTGGTTTGATCTTAATTTAATGTGATAGCTAGAAGTGGAGATAACAGAAAAACATTTTGGCTAGTTTGTTGACTAATGAAAAATACAACTTAGTATAAGCTTATTCACTGTAATTTTGGATAAACCTAGAGTGTGTCTGTTTCTCTTCTTTTTCCTCCCTTCCTTCCTCCCTCATTGCCTTCCTCACTCCTTTCCTCCCTTCCTTCCTTCCTTCCTTCCTTCCTTTCTTCCCTCCTTCCTTCCTTTCTTCCTTCCTTCCATAATTTAAAAAACAATTATAAGTGAGTAACTCAAATATTTTTCAAAATAGTAATGGTGATGTGAAAAAAAAACAAACAGTATGAGTCCAGGTACCCTCTGCTGTCAGGTTAGGTTCTCTGGAAAAATGAGGATTCTCGAATTCAAAACTACATTTATTCATTGAATGAAATCACTAGTACCTACTTCTTTTCTGAATGTCTTCAAATACGATTAGTGGAGCCCTCCTTTAGGTTCCTATTAGTGTTAGTCAGCAACAATTAAAGAAAACTTTAATTTCCTTCAGATTTTTGGAAGAGAAATACAGCCCACAGCTTCTATCCTTCTGCTGCATGGGCATTGGATCAAACTCACAGATAGTATGAGGAACTGGGACATGGTTGCCTTCCAGAGAGACACTGAACAGAATGAAGGTGGTGACATATCTGATATGTGACTTCAAAGCTCATCAATTTTCTGATTAAATTTCAGGAACAGGAGGAACAGGCTGGAAGGGGCTTTTAAAGCTGCTGTCAACAGGAGTAGAGAACAAGGTCTCAAGCTGTACCAGTGGAGGTTCAGGTTGGACATCAGTAAGAATTCTGCACTGAAAGGGTGGTCTGGTATTGGAAGGGGCTGCCCAGGGAGGTGGTGGAGTCACCATCCCTGGAGGTGTTCAAGAAATGACTGGATGGGCCACTCAGTGCTATGGTTTAGTTAACAAGGTGTGGTCAGTCAAAGGTTGGAGTCGATCCTGGAGGTCTTTTCCAGCCTAAATGACTCTGTGATTCTGTGCTTCTATGGCATATTGCTCTGTTACAACCAGTTGTGTAACATACGATCTGGGTGTCCAGCTGCCTTTACAAGTCAGGGTCACAACTGAGTATTGAGCACTGAAGAACTTGCGCTGCAGAGCACAGAATACTGAGTTCTGCTGCAGCTGTTTGCGTGGATTTCTATGGCAATCCCAAATTTGTTACACCATTTCTAAAATTTAAGGATCGCATCTGGAAAAGCATGCTCAAGGAACTTATCTAGGGCATCATCCTCTTAAAAGTTAACTTTACTGTGTCCAATGAATGAAATACTGAACAGCAGGTATATTATTTTTAAAAGGCACATAAAACAATAGCGAAGCACCGCCTGATTATATTACAGTATCTATCTTCTCATGTATCAGCAAAAACTAGCACTGAAGTATACCTAATTATCATATTTACAGTGGTACAGGTAGTAAAACAGTTATGTTTTGCATTGCTCAGGATGTTCAGGGCTGAAATAGATAAACTATGTGGGAGATTAGTAATAGGTAATTATTCTCTACTTACATATTCAGCTTCATATTTCTAAATTAAGGTAAGTGGAAAAAGCTTATAAAATATTCAGGGCTCTTTTATCTTTCCTCCTCCCTCTTATTAGAACCTGTGCATGAATTTGCATAGAATAAACTGAGCCCATAAATCATAGCAGAAACTGCAAGAATGCTCTTTGTAAGTTATAATTTAAGGTTAACTGTAGCACATTTTGCTTACTGTATTATTAATGACTTTAGTTCACTCATGACAAGATTACATACTAAAAATTGTTGGTAGACAAAACTCCAGTTCATAATCAATTTGCTTCCTAACGTTAGAAAGCCACTCACCGTGTTTTTATACTTCCAAAGAAGAAACCACCAGGCAGAAAGTTTATCAGGCAATGTTTTACATTGGCCCTGTTCTTCAGTAATTCTGATGCATCTGATCAGGAGGTTTAGGTCCAAAACCTCACATGGAGCTTGAACTGTGTCCCTGTGACACATGGCAGGCTCGGAAATGACTACTGACTCCTGTGGTCTAGAACTTATGGCTATGCCTACAAGGAAAATTCTATCAGAAACACCTGGACAACTTCAGAGCATGGTGTTTAGTGTGCTACTTCTGCTTCCCATCCTAATCTTCTATGCTGAACAGGCATTAACCAGATAATCTCAGAACCACATCCGTTTACCTTACACATATTCACACCCTATGTTCTGTTCTATCTGCTAAGAGAAATTCACTGGTACCTAGGTAATAATTAGTTCACTCCCATATTCACTACTATCCTATCATTAAATACCTGCTGAAATCTAGGAATTGTTGTGTTTAACACTTCTTGTGCTTGACCATTATTAATAAATGTCAGATATTTACAAGAGTTGGACCATTAGTAACACATGCATCTGTTTGAAGCCTACGTAACAGCATGACTTTCCTTTCTTCATATTGTGGAACCCTGTCAAAGAATTTCTGTAACATTAATTAGTACATCATCATAGGATCTTCTTGGCTGGTTACACTGTTTACAATTGATGATTCTAAAAATACTGCATTTGACTTTCAGAGAATCAAAGAGGTAGCTTCTAACGACTACCTCCATGGTTTTCCAAGATCCACAACGAAAGAGCAGGCTACCAGGTAGACTAAATAAAAACCTAGTGAACACAAAAAAATATATAATCCTATTATTCTTATTTAGGGTTAACTTTCAGATAGCAAGATCTTTGGCATAGCACAATTTGTCTCACTTTTTTTTGGTGGTTTATTGTTGTCGTTGTGCTGGTGGTGCTGGTGGTTGTTGTTGCCATCGTTGTTGTCTTGCATTGTCAGCAATGCAAGAATTTGTCCTTGATACCATCCAAAGGAACAGCTTCCTGACATCAATCAAAATACTGTTTTTCTCCCTTGAATTTTGCAGAAACTATCCACTTCGTTTGACAAACCTGAAAGAAAAGGATAAATGGCATTCTTCCTTTGAAGATAGTTTCAATATCAAATAAATATTAACACTTTAAGTCCTTGAACCACAAGTATTTTTCTTATCAAATTTGTTTTAAACATAATATCAGAAGATTATCTTCTTTGGAAAATGCACACTAATAATAATTAGCTTTTTATTTATTGTACAATCTTTTCCTACAATCCTAAAAAATACGAATGAGTTTTTAAACTTTCTCCCCTCCTTTTCGTTCTGATTTTTACTTTTCTTCTTAGGAACAGTAAGGATTCAGATGAAATTTCTTTGTTAAGTACATTTTTGAAAATAAATGTTTCAAATGTCACAATGTGATGTCCTCAAACTGAAAATTTCTTCCTTCTAGATAAGAAATTGCTTTTATTCAAAAATTAAGTGAAAAATTACAGAAAAGAACTGAAGGTCAAGACAAAACATTAATGTTTAAATAGTCTGACAGACACAAGACCTTTTTGCCTTCACATTTTGAATAAAGAAAAGAACTCTCAAAATGCTGACTTTTTAATAGTATTCAGAACAGGAAATATTTCAATAGTTTTCATTTTACAATTTTTTATGTAATACAAAAATTGTTGATAACCTCTTATTTACCCAGACTAATATTTTCTTCTAAAAATTGATTTGAATAATTGGATTGGTTTAGTTTCTCAATGTCTTTAATCCTATATTCCCACAAATTATCTATATCTTTCTGGTATAAGAAAAGCAAAGTAACCTAATCAAACCAGATGTCTTCAAAATTCATAATTCTTTAAAGTGAACATAGGATTTTAGGTCATACCACTGTAGTCTCAAGAAAATAAATAAATAAGTGAAAGCTTTCATCAATTACACAGAAAAACGTAATATAACCTCCCACTAAAATAAAAATCATCACTGACCTGCAGACAAGTTGTTTAATGTTTGTAACGCAGAAAACGGACATCAAAGAATCAATTACACTGCAAGTAGATTGGAAATTGTAATATCTTTAATGTCTACATTCCAGAGGGAAAAAAAATGGTCCCGTGAATAAGATAAGTGTCCTTCATACTACACAAATTGAGTTGCAAGACTTTTTTTTTTAAGTGTCCTGTTTTTCAGGGAACAGATTTATTTTACAGGCGTGTGCTTGGGTTACTTAATAAGACAATATTTTTATACAATCTTTTTTAACACAGAAAGTGTGATGAAATGGGAAATTCAAAAGCATTCTGATGGTAAATCATCATTGCTCTTGTAAGGTGACACATTGTTTTACTTATTCCTGATTAGCCCTCATTGTACCTCCCATTAATGGTAACCTCTTCTGCAATCACTGCTCTGTAAAGACAGGTAAAGAATCTTTCGCAGTACTAATTAGAGTGGGGTAGTTCTTAAAATATTCCAGCCCTGATATACAGGCAATCACTGGTGCATCTTGAACTGTGCATTAATCCCAGAATATGGTAGGTTGTTTACAGGCAGATACTGGCCTTTGAGGTAGCATTTGAACAAAATTAGCATAAAATGAGAATAAAGCAAACTGCATTCTTTCATACAAAGTGTTACCCATTTCTAAAGAGTAAAGTGAGATAGGATTGCATTTATAATGGAATGTGTGCATAAGAGTAATGTTGATCTATGTCAAATAAAAACACAGAAAATGGTAGAAATTTGGTTTCCAGACCTATTTATTAAATTGCTCCATAAACTAAACTCGCCTGCATCTGTTGCAAGATGGTAAGATTATTACAAAAAGAACTACATTGCCAGAGCTTTCTTAGTACTGTGAAGAATGAAAGATTTCCTTCTTTTTTCCCCTTTCCTGCCCTTAGAAAAAATCCCAATTTGGTCAAAAATTTCAGTATATTAATTAGAAATCTAAAAGTAATTATGTAGTGCATTTTTCTGTAATCTTGCAGTTCTTTCAAATACAAATATTTGTTGAAGGTATTTTTTTTTTGAAAAATGTTCATAAGGTAATAATAGAAATAGTTTCTAATGTACAGATAATGTTTTGAAGCAGGTCTACTCAGAACGTCTTCAACTCTCTCTCTTCCTCACTCTCATCACTATGATTAATTGTGTAATAATAATGTGTAATAATATAAGCACAAATCACACAGTGAATAATAAAGGTGCTATATTATTGAATAGTTTAGCTGAACACTTACAGTCTGGGAAGAAGGAAGAGCTGTATTTTCTTATATTTAACAAAATGTTCAGTGTTTGAGGCTCTGGGCTCAGATCTAGGTAGACAGACATGTAGAACAAGCTGGCAGAGCTTCAGCAGTCCAAAATGGCCACATTGTTTTATTCTTGCATTAATAATTGAAAGGTACAAGTGGACCTGAGAGTTAATAAGCTGAGGAAACTTTGGAACTAGGCATTACTAAATGGATTGGTTAATATAAGAAATATTTCAACCTTTCCTCCAGCACTGAATGTAACTCGCAATCAATCTTTTGATTCTGAGGTGTGTCTCACCACCATCCTCATGAATATGGGCCTCCGAGTGCTTTAGTTTATCAGGAAAAAAGCAATACCGAAATAAGGTAACAGCGTCAGTTGTCAGGAGTCTTACCCAAAAGAATGACACATTACCAATCACGCTTTGTGAAAAGTCCATGACAGGACACCAGCAGCTATGCACATATCAGCGGTTTCCCTGTATATGGGGAATATTTATTAAATCTATATTTCATGTACATACACTCGCCTCCTTGTTTGTCAAAGTGGATTTACGAGTGATGGTTTATTCAGTCCGGAGAATTTAGGTTTTGGAAAGGAAAATGAGTTGAAAAGCCTCTTTAGCATTACAGGAAAATATAAATTTAGGACACTCAGAGCTATTGCAGTGGTATATATCCTGCCTTTGGTCTTCTTTTCTCAAGTGAATTTACTGTGGCCCATTATGTGACAGTTGTAGCAACTAAATTACAGTAGCTCTCCATTAAATAACAAAGATATGATTAGTAGTGTACTTTACATTCTCAAGGCAGTTTTCTAACCCCCTAAGTGGATAATTGTCGGCTATTGCTTTCAGACAGTGAGCCTTGCATGACTTTATTAAAAGTTTCTGAGATTCAAAACATTAAGAAGGTAATAGCAATGTATAGAGGAGTGGTATATATACACCTCTGATATAAGGAGGGACAAAATTCAGAAAAAGATGGGAACATGTGTTAGGCTTCTAAGAAAGTCACATTTGTACCTTCTTTTTCAAGTACCTCGTCCTTCAGATATCTGTGGAAGGACCAAAATTTTAGCTGAAAAACCTGTTTATATTATTCCTCTCTTTTCTCACTAGAATTCTCTCAGAATCTTGCCAACCAGCAAGTAATACCATCTATTCTTAAGTAGCTGTTTTGAACACACATATAGTTTATTGGAACATAAGAGACCTGAAGACAAGAAGCAAAGATGGCAATTCATTAGATAACTTCATCCTAACATGGTAAATTATCAATGATATATCCACAAATATCATTATAAACAGAAATGGGTGTCCATATGCAGAAATACCTGATGTTGCAGACTGGCTCCTGGCCATGCACTGGCCTTGACTACACAGCCTACTTTGTGATCTCCAAATCTATAGAGTGAAAGTATTTTTCAGTAGTCATTAAGAAGTTTCTATATTTTTTCCTTTTTTTTTCTTTTAAGATAGTAACTTAAACACATTCTTTCATTTTCTCTCTCATTTCGCTTTCATTCCTCCCTATAAGTTATTGTTTCTGTGCTGGAAACAATTCTTTTTGCAATCCCTCTTTGTGCTCTCTTTCTGCCTTTTGTAATATTTTACTGGCAGATCTCTTAGACATTACTACTCTTTTTTGCACAGTAGCTTTCCAAACCATGGTCATTCATAAGAACACAGCTGACAGTATTAAAGGTATTAGGTATTCAGGGATTCAACAAAACCAGAAGGAAATAACTTGCTGTTGTAAATTTGTCTACTTAGATTAAAGGGAATTTCATGTTGACTATTCATGTCACAAGTACTCTAAGCTATCCCTCTATGTATCACAGAATCCCAGAATGGGTAAATTTTGAAGGGATAACAGTGGGTCATCTGATCCAACCTCGCTGCTCAAGCAGGGTCATCCCAGAGCACATGGCATAGGATTGTGTCCAGAGGGTCTTTGAACACCTCCAGTGAGGGAGACTCCACACCCTCTCTGGACAATCTGTTCCTGTGTGTGGTCAACTGAACAGTAAAGAAAGTGGAACCTCCTGTGCATCAGTTTCTGCCCATTGCCTCTCACCTAATTCCTCAGCACCACTGAGAAGAGCCGGGCTGCAACGACTTGGTATCTTCCCTTCAGACTTGCAGACATTAGTGAGGTCCCCTCTCAGCTGCCACTTCTCAAGACTGAACAGCCCAGACTCTTTCAGCCTTTCCTCGAAAGAGAGATGCTCCAGTCCCTTAATGCTCTTTGTTGCCCTTCACTGGATCCGCTCCAAGAGCTCCACATCTCTCTTCTCCTGAAGAACCCAGAATTGGACAAAGTATCTATGTGTCTTAACACACTTTGATTGAATAAAACAAGCTTTTCTTCACTCAATCCCTTTGTTACTTGCTGGACTTTGAAATCTGTGTTAAATTCTAATTAACTATGTTTATGCTTTTCTTCTCCCTGATGTAATGAAAAGACAGGGTGATCTTGATTCCTTTCATTTTTTTTCTTGTAAGAAAAAAGTCTGTTGTGCACTATACAAATTATTATTCCTCAACCCTAAGAAACTATCACCCCCTGCTGTTATATATGAATACGTGGAACTCATTTACAGCTCAGCCATGGTCAGAAGTTGCATCAGGGAGATATGCACAATCATAAAATTAAATAATCACAGAGGCTGGAAATTACCTGAGTAGTTCAGCTCAAAGCAAGTCCAATTAAAACAGAGTATTCCAGGAATTATTTGTCGAAGTTTTAAGTGTCTCCAAGGACGTAGCTCTGTGAACATTTCTTACTGGGAAGTGTGGAGTTGTAATTTATCCCTACATCTACTCAGAATTTCTCATGCTCCAGCTTTTGTCCATTGCCCCTCTACCTTCCACTGTGCACCTCCAAGAACAGTCTGGCTTCAATTTCCCTACAGCCTCCCACTAGGTAGTTGCAGATGACCTGATCTGCAGATCTCCCCTTAGCCTTCTCTAAAGTCTGAGTAATCACAGGTCCATAAGTTTTCCATCCTCATGAGGTTACTATTACCAGTAAAATTAGAATAAACATAATAGGAGGAAGTCAGCAAGAGAGGTAGGAGAAAGAATTTTTTTTTTTTTTTATTCCAAGTTTCTTCCATCCAAAATAGTCCTAAAAAGAGGTGATGATACATAGCATTCAGGTTGTAGAGTTTTAATCAATACTTGACTATACAAGAATGGGACAAAGGGAATTATTTTTTTAGTATCATATAACAAATTTGAACTGCATGACTACTTTCACTGCTGCAATATCCTCTGTACTAGATTTTTATTCAAGAGAATTGTTTTGGCATGGTGAGATCATAATAATTTTAGACATGGATCAAGAAACAGTGGCTTCAAAATATCCATTTATGGAAACTGTCTTTTACAGACTTGCAAAGAACATGCTCCATTTCAGAAAAACAGCAGGCCTACTGAATTGATAGAGAACTCATTTCTCTCTGAAAATTACTATGTTATCCATTAAAAGTCCAGACTTTGCCAGTGTTTCTTTGGTAAATCTGCTGGAGGGAGATATTTGTGTGTGTATGAATATAAGTATTTTAAAACTTATTTGTCTGACAGCTGAAAGACCAAAAAACAGGATGAAGAGAGGATGCAAATATTATCGTGTAGGTAACCAGTAAACAATGACTCATTATTTCATACAATGTAAAAAAGAACCAATGGAATGACTATAAAGCCAACTGAAAACAATTTTAAAAAAGTCATTAAAATTAAGAAATTCACTGCCATATTATGGTGTGGTAGCTAAAATCAAAACTGTATGGAGCAAATTTGTGAAGGATAAAGACATTACTGGCTATTGAGTTAGTCACCTTGAGAAGTTTGTCAGAAGAATGATAGAAACTGAAATGTTATTAGAGGAAAACATTAATTCTATATTTGCTCTGTCTTTTACAATCTTTCTGATTAGATTTCCTTTTTCTTTTTAATGGTGGTCATTTTCAGAAACCAGCTACTGGTCTAGAAGGGCCCTTGATTTAATGTTGAGATGATAATTAGTCCAGAGATATAACCGAAACCTCTGGACTTTGCTGGGAAAATGTATCCCTGTTTTGCAGTCTGTGATCATGAAGATCATTTGTTGTCCTGCAGACCCCTCAGGATGCTGAGGTATGGTGATGAACAGCACTGCAGGCTGGCAGGAGACACCACACAGGGGTATTCTATTGACAACCACTTACAAACTTGGACAAGCATATGCCATATTCTCTCTGAGAATTGTGGTCATGAGATTGAGGGAATTCTTGCTTATAGTGCCCTCAGATTACACTGAAACACTAAATTGTATTATATGTTGTGTGATCTGCATGTCCAGGTTAATAAAGGAAAAAAAGGAAAAAAATGAAGAGCTCACCTTGTGAAGAATGAGCACGTCGACATGAGAAACCCATGACTTCTTTTACTCACTGAACTTATACATGCAACTTATAGGCTGGTGTGTATTTTGCTCGCTCCTACTAAGCCTCATGCATGTATAAAACCCTTACACCTGGTAAGCCTAATGAAAACATGCAGAAAACTCTGAAGAGAGTCAAGTTTCTGAGACAGAGGCTCAGTTGCTTAGAGCACGGTGCCAATACATGCTCTAACCAAGGCCACAGGTTCAATCCCTGTACAGGACATTCACTTAAGAGTCGGTCCCTTCCAATTCAAAAATATTTAGTGAAATCTGTGAAATTTTGTTCCCTGTTAACCTCAACCAAATGTGGCCTCAGTTCTCTTCATAGTAGGCAGGATCAAAGTAAGTACTACTTGAATTTGAATACTTGAGGTTTCCTATCTAAAAATGTGGATTTTTAAAAAAGAAAATTAACCTTGCCGAGCATCATTACATGACAAAGTTACTAAGAAACTCTCCGGAGTCCAACATTCATGATTTATGAATCTATCTGAGTTCAGACACCTGGAAAATAAAAAGCATCATGGTTAGGTCTTGTACAGTTTGCTAGTACATTAGTTATAATATTGTTGTCATTGAGAACCACATGTGTAGTTATGCTGTGGAAATAATACTTATTTCTGCCAGTCAATTTAATTCAAATCCTATGTATCAGTAAAACCTCACATATTTTATCATATAAAAAGGTGTGACAAAATTCTGGCATAACTCTTTGGCTAAGAAAGACTACCTATACAAACATACAGGAATACAAAATTTAATTTGACAGCAAACAAAAAGTCTACCATATCCAAAATACGAATTCTTTCCTATTTTCACTGTTATTTCTCATACCATTGTTATCACAGCTGTATCTAAGAACCTTTCAGTGAAAGGTTCAGCACATTGTGTCACCTTAATTTTCTCGTTTTATATATGTGCAAAGTTTATGGTAAATTACAAGGTAGACCTTGGTCTAAGTAGTAGACAACATAAGATGAAAACATGTCAAGGAGCAGGCTCACAACCAAATAGTCGGGACAAATGTGGGATAGTGCTTCTGCCTGTATCATGACCCTGAATTTACTGAAAATTGCCCCTTGTCAATAACAGCTGAAACATTAGGTTTTGTCTGCACATTTCTTAACATACTGCAGAAAGTCAGACTGTATGGCAGGCCTTGGTCCTTGGAAAACCTGCATCAAGTACATGGGCAATATAGAGTATGTTGTCATTCCCAGGTACATAATGTCGTCATTTATAAATATTTAAGGAAAAGAAGATTTTTAACTTCTAGAAGAGGGTGGAGTATTTCAGGCAAACAAACATACTAATTAAGTTATCAATAAGTGCTGGGAATAAACCAGATTTTTGCATGTCTGAAGGATCTACCAGAAACACTGAACTACTGATTTACCTTACATGAACTGTCTGCCAAAGGGCAGACAGTTCCTGGGATACTTCTCTCTTCAAAGTATTTTCTTCTGATACCTACATGTGTTCTAACCTTCAGTCATCAAAATAGCCACATTTCAAACAGGGACCACAATGAACTGTAGTAGAGAAAAAATCCTCAAGTCAACTTTTTGCAAGTTACTTCAGTACTCTAATTTCCGTGAGACATCAAAATGGGTAATGACAACAATATGCTATGACAAAAATGTTCAGAAGTTGTTTTTTTTTTCATATAAATTAAAATAGGAATAAAAGTACTTTTAATAAGAATATGTTCAAAAGTCAGGTCTGGATATTGTTGTAACCTATTTTTTTCAAGTTTTTTGTTCACTTACATTTGGACCTAGTTCATTCTACCATCTGTTCTGTGAAAATATTTTGTAGAAAAATTATTGTGATGCAGATGAACCTCACTAAAAACCTTCATTCTGTAAAGTTTTAGTTTATATCAATTAGTTTTGTATCCATCTTCGCTTTTCTTATAGATTTTCAACCATTCTCTTTGGTGATGCTTTCAGTCTTTCCTGAGGAGTTCAAACTGGAACACTTACTGACAAAGAAATATTGCCCTTGATTTCTCTATTTGAGCAGGGTTTGTGCAAATCTAAATAAGTACCCTTTTCTGCTCCGCAGAAATTTTTGAAATTGCATAAGACGTAAATTTGGAAATGTTACTCATTTACAGAGTAGTGTTTGCTATGTTTTCAACACAAAAGTCACGAGTTCCCAGGAAACGCCACAGAATTACTGAGTACTCAAGCCTTTGAATCTCATCAAATCACACAAGCACATAAGTGATCATTCTTGCTTTTAAAAGTTGATCAAAAAACATAGCAAAGATGATAAATATGTCTGAAAAAGCAGTACTTGCATTGATTATCCATCATTTGCATCACAATCATGGGTAAATTTCACACCTCTATCCACTTTTGAATTTCAGTTAATTGGACCATCTATTTAAGTTCTGGCAATATTATCTGGGAGATGAATTTGCCCTAAAAACAACATCTGTAAAGAAAGGGAAAACAGAGTTGATGGCAACCCTCATGACTTTCTGGAACAACTTTTGTCCTCATATTTGTGTAAACCAATAGGAGATGTGAATGCCCATAGTGTATTAAACCATGTTCCAGCAAAATTTGCGTTCAAAGGACTCACAGCACTTCTGAGACTGTGTGTGCCATGGGCCTCCTTGTGTGCTCAGTGTGCAGATGCTCTGAGCTTAATTCAACCCTAACAAAAGAACCCTGGAACTTGCGCTCAAGCTACAACTGTTTACACTTTCAGCTTCACTATATCTAGTTGAAGCCTTAAATGTCAGCCAAGATGGCAGCTATTACGTAAGTGGGGATTGAAACAAAGACCTTTTAGAATCAAAAGCATAGTCTTTACAATGCTGAATAAATCAAGCTTTTTAGGAGAACCTTGAATGTACATAATTATACAGTGATCCATATAATTATTTGGCACCATGCTAGAGGGGAGAATTGCATTCCCAACTGCATGTTTGTCCCTTTATAACAAGGGGGAGATGAAACTTTACAAAAAATTCCCTACTCTTTTCTTCATTAAAGCTATAGCTTTTATGATTCACCTCAGGTAAGTGTTCCCCTTTTTTCTACAAATTATACCTAAAGAGTTCTCAATATTTTCATAAAATACTGTTCCTACTGGATATGGAAAATTTTGTTCGTCCATTTTCCATTCCAAATGTCATTGTCTAGTAATTAATGAATTTTTCCTAAGAAATACAATTTACAGTTAGAAATATAGCACTAAAATACTGAGAGCTTTCACTGTGATAAGTTTCTTGCACAAAAGAGATCAGTTCTCAATAGAACAAGACTCTGGATGAAATGATCCATTTAAGCCAAGTGTTAACAGAACAACATAAACCTATGTAGACTGATTAATTTCCAATCAAATTACAAATCTCAGTCTTGGTCTGTAACAAGGTTCAATTAATTAATTGATTTTGTGCATCTGAGCACTTCCAACCTGGATGTCCATATATTTAGGACAGGAAGTGTTGGGATGAATATGTCACTCACACTTTCCCTTAAGATGCAAAAAAAACTATTTACTTTGGTTGTTTTTTTTTTTTAATTATTTGGTTTAGTATCTACCACAGAGAGACATTTTAGGTGCTATCATAATCCATATATTGGGGCTTTTTTCCTATGCAATATTCTGTTTAGATCTAACTCTAATTTCCTTACATATGTAGACAAATCAAAAGAGATAACAAAATGATAGAATCATAGAATGATAGAATCATAGAATGGCTTGGTTTGGAAGAGACCTTAAAGATTGTTTAGTTCCAACCTGCTTTCCAGGAACAGGGGTACCTTCCACCAGACCCAGTTGCTCAAAGACCCTCCAACCTGGCCTTGAACACTTGCAGGGATGGAGCATAAACAGCTGTTCTGGGCAACCTGTGTCAGTGTCTCAACACCCTCACAGTAAATATTTTCTTCTTAATATCTAATCTAAACTTACTGTCTTTCAGTTTAAAGCCATTATTCCTTGTTCTTTGACTCCATGTCCTTGTAGAAAGTCCCTCTCCATCTGTCTTGTATGTCCCTTTAGGAAATGGAAGGTGATATAAGGTCTCCTAGAACCTTCCTCTTATCCAACCTGTACAATCCCAACTCTCTCATCCTGTCTCCATAGCAGAGGCCATCCAGCTCTCTGAGTAGCTTTGTGGGCTACTCTGAGCTCACTCTAGCAGGTTCACACCATCCTTACACTGAGGTCCCTTCTCTCTAGAGTAGCAACCAATCACACTGCTTGGTATCATTTCCAAGCTTGCTGAGAGTGCACTCAATCTCATTGTGCTAGTCCCTGACAGAGATGTAAAATAATACTGGTCCCAATATTGACCACCAAGGAATGCCCTTGAAATACTGTACTCCTCTTCATGGGAGAGAAAGTTTTGTTCAGACACTGTGAACTCCTTAAATTGAAATGTTTCACAAAAGCTCAACAAGTCATAGTTTGTTCGCTCCTGATAACAGATTTGCTGAGTTTTTAAATTCCAAAATTAGATGACCTAAACCAATAGACAAACAAATCTCCCCCCTATTCCTTTTTACAGAAGAAAAAAGACAGGTTAGCTGGATAATAGGAGGTCTGCTTTCAGCAGCTTTGCATATGTTTCAACATCATCCCCTCCCTTAAACATCCTTATAAATTCCAATAGGCCTCTCTCTCATAACCTGTCCTCATACCTCCAACACATTAAGGACTCTAGAGTAGCCACGGCAAGGTGGAAGAAGAGATTTCTCAAGAATCAGAGATATTCACACAGGTCTTCCAGCTTGATCTCAGTTCTCTGTACATACTTCTTCATTGCTAGGAAACATCATGTATTACAAATTGAGAGAAATGTTTACTCAGTCCTAATCATGAGTGTGAGTCAATGACTGAGGTCTCCAAATAAATCAATAGTGCTGGAATAGGCAAGCACCCCCTTCTGGGTAGATACTCCAGGACAGTGAAAGTAAAGATGAAGGAGCCTTTATTAGTTCCCTTTCCGGCATGAAAAATCAAATGCAATTTGTCCATATTAGTGGGCTTAGTCTCTTTCTGATTATCTGGTGCCACAAAGATGTGACCCCTGCCTATGCCTCTGATTTTTAATAAACACATTTGCTGGGTCCAATAGTTTGGCAATTTGTACAGAAAATTAAATGTAATTTGCCCTGAATGCCACTGGTTTCTCAGATAGTTCAAAACAACATCAGGCAATTCAGCAAATAACTACAACATCTCTGAAACCGAATCAGGCTGGAAAACAGATCTCCTTGCTGGAGCCCTCAGCTGCCTGCTTCAAATCGAGGTTCTCCGCTGCCTACAATTTCTATAGATGCCTACTCCTCCTCTTCAGCCTTCCTCCACATTCCTCCTCCATGTCCTATTATTCCCTTTCTCCCTTACCACTCTTCCTTAGAAATGCTCAGTGTAAAGGGTCTGATGCAATGATAAATGAGCTTGTTTTTCCCATTGAGATCAAGGATGTTGGTGCAGACTCTCCAGCAAGTGTTCCCATGAAGGTCTACATGAAGGTCTCTCAGGTCTGTGCCTACCCTTCCCTCTCCCCCTTCATTCATAGAGGTACCAACAGATCTAGGATACCTGCAACTTTTAGTGATCTGTCCTGAGAGACTAATAAAGAAATGAAAGTTGTGGTTTTGTTTTGTTTTTTTTTTTTTGCTGTTTACCATTTGCCAGTTCATTCTTCCCCCTTACGGACCAGTAAGGGACACGGATGGTTCCTAACTCTTCCAGTTAGCTTAAATAGCCAGTGGGAGCCTTTGGGGCTCTCAAAGAGGCTTCCTCTAGGTTTCTCTCAGTCCCATCCCTAAATAAAGTTAAAAAAAATTGAAATATTATATGGAAAGTTTTCTCTAAAGAATCCCAAGTTCATGTGGGACAACTGTGAACCCTGCTCTCCTATTCCTGTCTCTATTTTTTTTCTTCCCTTTTTCCTTCTTTTCCCCTCAGAACCTTCTCCCCCCCCCTTTATTTCCTTTGTTTCTCTTCTTCCTCTGCCATCTGCTCCTGTCTTACATTTTTGTTTTTACCCTTCTCTGGCAATACAGATATCACCCCAGCCACTCCAAGAGCGATTCACTATTGTGCCAAATGGGGGTTGTTTCTTTGGCCACTGTTGTAGCAACTTTCTTCTGCAATTTAAAGAGAAATTATGACAATGACATAAACATTCAAATTAAAGCTAAAAAGAGTATCTCAGAGAACAGGTATATTTTAATTTGAAGTAATAATAGAGCTAAATTCTCCTTAAATGTGGAATAGGAACCCCACAAGATTTCTGTAGAACAGAATAGATGGGGAGGAAATAAAAAAGACATCCCACCCTTTTTCTAGGTTATTTTTTTTTTCCTATAATTACCAATAACCCACTATTAGGCTTCAAGGACAAAAATAACTCTTAGGCTGTCTAGATATCAGATCAGAACTAGTCTTTTTCCCCCTGGCAGCAGTTTGGAGAGATGATTCCTCACAGCACCTGAAGTCTATAATTGTCAGATCACTCATTCCCATGGAGAAGTCCAGGCAGGTGGTATCTGCCCTGTGATTATTTCTCTTCCTTCTTTTATTTTTTTTTACCTGGTTTCTGCAACATCCCCAAGCATCAGATGTGGTACAGTGGAATATCTGTAGTTTTGGGAGGGAAAGAGAAGGGTATTGCAATGGGTTAACTCTATCTAAGCTGGTGCAAACAATGCCAACTTCAACATCTAAACTCTCATTTCCAAACGGATGCTTGTGTGGGGTTTGTGATGTGTAGAGGCCTTAGGTGGGAGATGGGTCCCCATGTGCGAGGTGCTGTACAAACACATTAAATTCCCTGACTGGAAGATCTTACAGTGTAAGTAAAGAAGACCAGGGAGAGGCTGGAGGGTAGAGGCAGAATGAGCACAATCTTTGTTTTACAGCAAACAGCTAAATTAAATGGTGTCCCCAGTGGGCTGAAAGAAATCTAAGGTAGAAATGGACATTGAACATCGATTACCTGAACCTCAGTGTTTTGCTCATAAAGCAGTTTAGTCTTCAGGCAAAATCTGGCCGCAGGTTTGATCTTTCAATAACATTCTTTACTTTCTTATCATTTTCAGAAGCAATGGGCTTTCACACTGATGCATTGTAAGGTAGACCAGGCACAAAGGAAGAGCAATTCTCTGCCCATTCATATGCAGCCATCTCTTGTGCAGAGCACAGCAGGTATATAACAGCTACCTAGCCATACTGCCGACAATAAAGAAGACAGTGTTTAGCAGATACCTGGGTAGAATGACTAGCAGGTGGGGTCTAACCTTCATTCTTGAACAGAAGTTTTATCAGATTTTTAATGATCACAGAGCAGGCAAAGGACATACACAGATTCCCTCTCTCTTTTTCTCTGTGTGCATCTGTGTGTGGGTATAAGATCATGTCTGTCTCTTGCAGTTGGGCCATGCCTAGGAGTGTAGAATAAGTTATCCACTAATAGAGAATAGTAAAAAGCTCCTTAAGATAAAAAGATAACAGTCTGTGACTTTTCTTTCTCTCTCTTTCTTTTTTTCTTTTTTTTTTGAGCAAAAGAAAAAGGGGGTTCTATTCTCAGCTTTCCTGTCGAAGATGGGTGATTTGTCTCGTAATTGTGTTCGCTGACTGCAGCAGATGGATTCATTACTAGGGATGGTCAGAAATCTTTCAACACAATATGTTTTTTGTGTGTGTGTGAAAATGATGAATCATCAAAACTGAAACTTTTCATGAAGATACAGCAGTGCCCAGGAAACTTTTCTCACAGAAGTTTTCTCAGCTCCCGACTGCGGCTTGCCATTAAAACCAAAAAAAAAAAGCAAAAGTTTCTCATCTTGGGATAGCCCAGAAGACAGGATATGTGGCCACTGAGGTTTTGAGTTTCTTTTCTCGTTATTCTGAACTGATTCCTTTCTGATCAAATCATTCAGCACATTTCTTTATATATCTGTGTATACATAAAGAAAAGTAAACAGAGTTTTAACTAGCTGAATTGAGAGATAGTGGTATGCTGAACACTATTAAGTGAATGCAGGTCATGTCCCCTGTTAGAGCCACCATATGCCTTTTTGGAGTCAGAAAAGCTTTTGCTATCTTCGGAGGGAACAGCTTGCTCATTGCGGACCCTTCCTCCTAAATTCACAGATCCTGTTTGTTTTGTTTCAACAGAAATTACCAAAATAATCTAGAGGGACTAATGCTCAAGGAAAAGTCTTGAAGGCAAAGTCACTTAGCTCATGACCGCAGCCAAAGAGTAACATTTTACAAGGAAAAGAGGTCATGAGCCTAGTTATCTGCTCGTGTTTATACCCTGTAAAGACTTTTCCCCTCTGAGTATTTGTTTAACTTGTATATAAACCATTGCTGATTGTACTGCTGCCTTTGGGATCCAATCTTATGCATGACTTACCCTGTGCATAAAGAAGTTTGTCTTGGACCTCCTTAGCAAATGTTCAGTCTAGACTCTAATCAGCACAGAGAGAGAGACACTTCCAACAGGAGCTACAGCCAGCAAGAGGCCTATTTGGAAGACAGACAGGACACCAAACGCCTCTTTTAAATAGGGCAAGGCAGCTTGCTAATGGGCAGGAATTTGGCCCTGAGGTTTCGGCGTATGACAGTCATGTAAATGACAATCCTGCTGTAGCAATGGGAAGAGAAAATCAATAACACTGTCATATCAGTGGGAACAATATTAGGGAACAAATAAAGGACAACTGTGCAGCAAAACATTAAACTGGGATTTATGTGAAGCAAAGAGGAAAGGAAGAGAAGGGAAAGATGTCGAAATTTATTTCCTAAAAGTAGCAATGGGGGTCAATAAAAAGGCATCTTTTTAATGGAATAAGAGCAAGAAGATGCCAACAAAGTTTTCATCAAAGGTGAGATAAAGCTCATCAAAGCAAAGGAATAGTCCCAAATTACTACAGAGGTCCATTCTAGCTATCCATCAGCAACCCTACCTCTTCTATTATTTCTTCCAGACCAGTCCTAGTGCAGTTGAGGATTTTCCACTGCTAGACTCTTTCACTCCTTCTGCAGTGACTTGCTTCTTACTTAGAAATATTTTCACTTTAAGGAAAAGCAACCCTTAAACTTATAGCCATGAAATCTCCTTGCAGGACATCTGACAGGTACCATTTCTTCTCCAGGCAATTCATAATGCATAAATTGTAGCATATTCATTGTCTACATTGATTAACACATTGCAGTTCACAAAGGCGCACCTGTCTGTTACCTTGTCTAAGGTGAATAAATTATATTAATATTTGTTAATTTGAATTGCAAATAAGATTTTACTCCCATCCAGTTAACTTCTGCTCCTTTCTACTGGTTTCTTGAGACATTGAATAAAGGTGTATTCAGTGCACCATGACAGTTATAGGTCCATTTGTTAGTCATTTAAACTAGCTTTTTCAACCTTCTTTTAAATTCAAAGAACATCTTAAAAATGTGTAAGACATCTTACAAAGAGTTCTTACAATAGTTTTCATCTTAAAAAGAAATAAAAAATAGGTTAAATTGTGAATGTTTGATTATTGCTCCCTTATAACTTCTTGTTTGTTTTCTTGCTTACATGTATGTGCATGTCTATATAATGCAATGGTAAAAAATGTGAGGTTTTCATAGCCCATCCTTTTGATGTTTTATGAATCAGCTCAGAAAACAGACAGAGAAACACTGACTTACTGTTTGTCTTTTACTGTAAAGTCAGCACAGGACTCATCACCCCCCCTTCACCCTAAGGTATATTTTTATAGCTATATCCAAATTTAAATGTCATGAGGTATTTGGCTTTCATCCATGTTATCTTTGTGCTATCCTCTTTATAGTTAAGGGAGCCATCTAAAACCTGATTCTCTTCCATCAATTTATGTATTTATTTTGGCGGAAACTTATTAGTATACTGTGTCAGGACAAAACTTTGCACTATTAGATCACTTCTTATTTCCATTTTTAATAGTCCCCGTTAGACAGACTCTGAACTAATTAGCCAAGCATCCTGTTTCCTATTTTCAGAAATAGCTGAATAATAGCTGAAGCCCTACTAGAACAATTAAGTAGTAAGAAAAATACTGAGTTAAAATTGGCAACAGAGTAGCTGCCATAAATCACTACAATAATGACTTGCAGCTCACAATGTTTAAGTAGATAAAAAATTAACCCATGTTATTTTGTACGGTCTTTTCGTATGGTCTACAAAAAGACATATCCCAGATTAAAAACAAAAAGAAGGAAAAAAAGTCTATGTAATGTATATGAAGCCATTCCAGTTTTGTTCACTGGGAGGAAGAGGGGGGCATTTAGTCTTCATTGTGACAAAAATCGATTTTCATTGTGTTTATATTAATTATAAATGTATGGTTTAAATATTAGTGAAAATTATTAAATGTAGGCTTCTTAGCCTAATCTTTAAAACCCTTGAAGTGTTTTGTTCCCTTTGATTTCAACACAGACACTTGGTGCCTAAGTCACTTCAAAGTCACGGATCATAGGAGCGTGATTCAGTTGCCCAAACACTGATCTCTTGCATTAGATATCCTAAATTATCCCACCTCCATTCAGAGCTGCTAGAAAATGAATTAAAGGGTGTTAGACATCCCTATTCAGGCAACTGATTTTCACTGCTAGTAATTTTCATTCCTTTTCAGAACTTAATTCAGCACTTAGTTATAACTTTTCTATCATCCAGAATGACAGAAGCTGCCAAAAGATGGTTGTGATTTTTTGTTTGTTTGTTTTCTTCAAATTTGTCTTCAACATTATTTGGCCAACACAACCTTTGCCTTTGCATTCTGAGACATTACTTTGGTAAGATAATCAACAGAATGGAGAAATTCCATATGATGGATTGAATCATTAAGGATGACAAGTAGCCAAAAGAAAATCCAAAACAATTTTTTGTGAGTTCTCAAATAACTTCCCCCAACTACTGGAATTTCATAATTCCCAAACAGTGAAAAACTAACAAAAATAAAATCAACACTTTTTATTGAATAATAAAAGATATTCTAAATTCTCCATCAGTGTGGGAAACTGTTGGTAGTTGAAATGGGTTCTTCTGGATATAAAGGTTTTCCTAGGAGGAATTTCCATAGGAGAATTAAAGTAACAAGCTGACACTGGCAAATAGGAAAAAAAATGGCCTTTTTTGAAAAATTTTGGAAAATAAAGCAGAGTCATAGAATATCTCAAATGTTAAGGGACCCATAAGGATCATCAAGTCCAACTTCCCGCTCTATATGATTCCTGAAGGGAGGCAGTGGAAGGAGAGGTGCTGATCTCCTCTCTCTCATGACCAGTGATTGGACATGGAAATGGAATGAAACTGCATCAGGGGAAGTTCAGATTGGACGTTAGAAAAAGGTTCTTCACTGAGAGGGTCGTCAGTCACTGGAACAGGTTTCCCAGGGAAGTGGTCATGTCACCAAGCCTGTCAGAGTTCAAGGAGCATCTGATTTTTCATTTTGCAATCCAGATCCCTCAAAGGGGCTTTTAATGTATTGGTATTTGAACGTATTTGCTTTTTCTTACCGTCTTTATGTCCTCCAAAATTCCTTACCACTACCTAACAAAGTCAAATACTTGATTTATAATATCAAATATATATTAAAGTTCATACTTTCTGTTTTCAGTTTCAGAAAATAAATTGAAAAAAATCTTAAATAATATGTCCTCTGCAAAAAATAAGTGGAGGAAAATAGTATTTTCAAAAAATCTATAGCAATCTTTTAGCTTTTATTTTTAACTTTTACTAACTGAATTATTGATTTACCCAAGCCATCTAAGATTAGATTTTTGTACAATGAGCAAGAGAATGGTAAAATTTGGTTCCTGAAAATACATAATATCTTGCTTTACTTACCTCCATTACTACTTTGAATTTAGTTAACATTGTAATGAAACCAGTAATATGCTTAAAGCGATGGAACTAAATAATGGTATATTTATAAAAATAATGGAACTACTTGATTACTTAACGCTAAGAACCTCTACATTTAAAAATGTGGTCATACTATCTAACTAAGCACCAGCAAGAGATATAATATCTTTAAATATCTTTTACTCTAGAAATAGTATCATCATATTAACTACATCTCTGCATTGACATGCCATTAAAAAGCACCTTAGGACTTATTTTGCACCTAGGTTTTCTTTAATTTGTTTTTCTTCCTTGGTCTCTTTGTAAATTACAAGACTCTTCAAAAGAAGCAAGCATGAAAAATCCTTTAAAGAAATTCAGGTTTCAGGGTACATGATAACATAGCTAATCCCCTGATCTTCAAAAACATTCCCTGCAGGAATTTTGAACACAGCGCTGTGCTACAGTGGAGCGGAAAAAAAAAAAAAAAAAAAAAAAAGGAGAGAGAATTCTTTTGTTTGTTTATTTGTTTGCTTGTAATTGAGAAGTGTTTATTTGTTTGTTTGTAATCAAGAAGGCCGGATGTGCCTCTATAAGCGCGGGCGCCGGGCAGGCGCGGGAGCTGCTGCTCCATCACTCCCGTCCGATCCCAATCCCAGCCGGTCGCGCCCCGTCCCGTCAGGAGCAGTTCCAGAGCCCCGCACGCCTGCCCTCTGCTCGGCGCTGCCTGCCCTCTGCTAAGCCTCCGCCGCCTCGGCCTCCCGCCTGCCACAGAGGGCAGCCCGCCCGCCCCGGGGGCACCGCCCCGCACAGGGACTCTCCTGCGCTCCATGGGTTGGGCAGTCCTACGCGCTTTGCTTCCGCGGCTCCTCAGCCGGTGCCTGCAGCCGGTGAACGATGGCTTGCAGGAGCAGGAGGGCACTCTGCGAGCCTGGGGAGCCCGGCTCTGGGCTGCCCTGCAGCAGTGGCACATCTGGGCTCCTTCTGCAGGCCTGGGGCTGCTCTTGGCCCTCTGGTTTAGCCGCAGATGAGCAGCCGCCAGGAGAGCCCTTGAAGAGGAAAGGAGGAGGAGGAGGCCGTGGAGGTGAAGGAACTGTCTACCCCGATCAAGAGCACCCTCAGGAAGATGTTCAGAGGGATGAAGAAAATCTGGGGCTACATGAAGGAAATCAAGAAGAAGGTGGCAAGGGCAGTGAAAATCCTAATCAGAATCCTAGCCCTATCCCTAACCTTAACTTTAATCCTAACCCTAGGCCTAATCCACCCCATAACCATATTCATAAGATTTGCAAGAAGAACAGAATGATGCTGAGAGGAAGGCAATTCAGACCAGAAACTGACTCAAATCTCCCCAAAAAATGTCCCTAAACTACTCTTCCTTCTCCTGTGGCTGAGGAGTCCGGCAGACAGCTTCTTTCTTTGCTGTTTTTAGGGTTCGTTGTCCTGCAGCGACCTCACAATCGAGGTAGGAGACCTGCTGCACAGCTCTTAGTACTCAACCAATCTGAGACAGTTTAGCATGTTAACAGTTCACCCAATACATATTATTTTGGATTTTCTTTCTCGTGAGAGGATTTTCTCATTCAAAAGTGAACAGTGATTAACTTTCAGGGCTCCAGGGCAGGCAGAAGAAAGCATCCTCCAGATCTAGGACAGCAAACTATTTTAGCTCTGGTGTCAATTTAGCCAGCAGTGTACATGGATCTGCCACTATGGGGTGCAAGCCCCCAGCCATCTCATTTATTGGTCTAAGATCTTGCACTATTTTATACTTCCCATCAGGTTCCTTTAGGGGTTCCCTGGTGGTCTAGTGGTTAGGATGGGGCACTCTCACCACCGCAGCCCAGGTTCAATTCCCAGTCAGGGAAGCCCTCCGGGCAGATGGAGCTCGTCAGCCCTGTAAGGCCATCCATCTAAGAGAAGGTCACTCTAAACAAACCTACGTCCTGCTCGAAGGGTAATGACCTTTCCCAAATCTTCGTTCGCGAAGACTGGCCACAACAACAACAATTAAGAAAGACTTTTGTTTCTGTCCAAGCTGTAAAGCCTTCTGCTCACTCTGAAAATCATATTAGAGAAATAATACACTTCAGTCCTGATTTATAACTCTCAGCTATGCCAGGACTCACCCTTGCATATATATTGGGTTTTATACTCAAAACTTTCCTGTTGGACTCTGTCTTAGTCTGGCTCTTGTCTCTTCTCCCACCTCTTGAAACACCTCTGCCCCAGCTTTCAGCATAAAGTTATTGTGAGACTCTTTTTGGGTACCTCAGCAGCAACCTGAAGCAAACTTCCCCTGCCTGCTCTAGTCACCATGGCATAGAAATGAGCATAAATGAGGATGTACTAAAGTCATTCTGAAGAGAGACTAGAGCCAGAATTTGAGCTTGGGTTTGGAGATGAAAGGCTGGTGAACTAACACATTGTGTTTGCCCATTACACCGCCTGCTAGGAGACAATAACTTTCCCAAAACTTGCCCGATGCAGCCAAAAAAACAATGACACAGAAGCAGACGTGTTTGTTTCTTATCAGCAGGGATCCTATTGCTGCAAGCTCCACAGTGTTTTGGACTCTAGCTCTACTCATCAAACCATTGCTCTTGCTCCACTCGCCAAGCAGCTTACAGAAGGCAATTAAGTGTTGCATAGGCATTTGACTGTAAACAATTATGGAACTCAATGTCCTGTAGCTCAGAGGGGGGAAAAAAGCCTCCTACACTGGCTGAGCTGATAATCAATGACTTTGACAGTGGAGAACTCTGGCTCTGAAAGACAAACAAAGCTGTTTGAACAATCACCCCATCACCATATTCCACCACAAACTGTCTTCAATCGGGAGATTATTTCTTTTACAGGGCCTGGCAGTGAGTGAGATCCAAAATGCCAGGAAAGAACTGGCACAGACTTTTGACTGTTCAGCTTGACCACTGCAGTCTCTGCGCATTCAAAAAGGCATGTCGTGCTGTGTGCTCTTCTGAAGCTGACGGTGAGAGCCGAGCCACGGCGGGAGGCAAGAGAATGAGAGATGCGGCATTATTTGGACAGCCCACGAGTCTGGAATGTGCTGCACAGCGCACCAAAGATGGGATCCAGGCAGTTAAGCTTTGAGCAACATGGAAGCCTCATGTCAAGGAACGGGAGCCTCAAAAAGCAGACTGGCAATCTGCGGAGTTTGGTAACGGCACAAAGTTCATGCTGAGAGCTTTGTCGGGGAAAGTGATGATGCATCATTTGACACAAGATGTTCAGTCAAAGCATAAAAAAAAATCTCTTCATTAAACATCATGATGTCTTTGGAGCTCACAGCAGAGGTCCTTTTGCTCCGACATGAAGTGATCTCCTGGGTTAGACCAAATGCATTATTTGGTCTCTTTCAAAAACCTAATATATAACATGATACAACCTAACTGTAAACATTATAGTTACCAGATATGAATTTCTGTAAGTGTTGCTTACCACATTTCAAAATGTTATTCTTATCACTTGGCCACAGACACTCATCTTTCACTTAAACTGAATGATCAAGTGTAATCTCTGGGGAGAAAAGAAAGCTCTGTCATTACCTTAGGGGTGAAAAATCCTGTGTTGCTTTTACTTAGAAATCATAAATAACACCTTAGTACTGGGCAGATGGTGTTAGTCCTTCCTTCAGATGAGAAAGGGAATCCAGTGATGGTATCTCAGACATCCATGTAGGTCCAGATTTACCTTTAACATCTAAAATTCTGTGGCCAATACAGTAACCTCACCACAGGATGATCCAATCCATCCTAAAGCAGATATGCACCTAAAATGGAATGAGTCACATTTTTGTCATTTATTCTCATAATCTATAAAAGAATAAATAAGTAAATAAATAAACAAATAAATGAAGAGACTAGGTGACTAAAGCTGAAGGAGTTGAATAGCCTCCATAGTGATTAATATAAAGTCCTGAGAAGTCATTGAACCAATAAACACTAACAGGTGGGCTCTGTGAACTGGTAGGAAGTCAAGTCAATGTCAGTGCCTGAAGAGAAGCTTGGGATGAGATATTGGCTCCTGATGAGATCTGTGCTCCCCAGAATTCACCAACACTGCCATTTACTTCAACAAGGACAACTTTTCATGGAACCTCTCATCTTGCAGACCTAACCTATTAAAAGCTAAACAGATATTCACATCAAATCACCAAAGGCAGGAAAGGTGTTCTTGGAGTCAGAATGTGGGGTCATTTGGGAGCAAGGGGCAGGAATCAGCAGGAGGAGATCAGGGTAGGAGTAGGACATGATGTGAGGCACACGGAGAAGGAGGTGACCCAAGCTGTGAGGAAACACTGACCTTCAGTATATAGTGATGGCTGTTCCCAACCTCTCTCACCTCCTGCCCCTCCCACGGATGCCAAGATCAAACACATCTGTGCCTCCTCTGAAATGTACCCCTTCAACGTCTCCTTCCTCTCCAGAGACACGAAGTGTCCTTCCCACAGCTCCAGCCCTGACTGTCATACAGCAACAGAAGGAACAAAGCAAGTTCTTATGGGGAAGCCCCTCAGGAACACTTTTCCAGGTCCCTGAAGAATTCTCAGTGTTTGTATTACTTTCTTTCCCCTTTCTAGTGTGCTTGTTGTGTCACCAGACATGACCCAAATATTTACAGCCAGGAAAGACCCAAAGACTGTCTGTACCCATAATATTTGCCTGGTGAGCTTCCCTGCCTCTATCACTATCTTCATGTTGGAGCTGAGCCCAGTCTAGCAGTGTCAGAGTACAGGGATACACTGGATCCTGTGGGAAATCACATCCCAAGAGCTCCATGGCTGTCAACTCCTTCTCCAAACAGCACTTGAAAACCCACTCCTGAGCTATGCTCTAGCTCTCTTTGTCTACCATGGCTTGGTATCTGCTCTGGTCTGAAAGCCTGGTCAGCTCTGCAGGAGCTGCACATGAAAAATCCACAAACAAACAGTATAAACTGTTCCTGCAGTTGCAGAAATGGTCTCACAGGACAGTCTTCTGTAGATAAGATAGTCAGAAGATATGTACACAGTACTAGGACTGATGCCTCTTGAATAGGCTGCAGTTGCCACACAGTGACATCGTGTGTGTCAGTCTTCTCTTCCCAAGTAACAAGTGATAGGACAAGGGGACTGGTTGAGGTTGTACCAGGAAGATATTAGATTGAATTAGGAAAGATTTCCTCACCAAAAATGTTGTCAAGCACTGGAACAGATTACCCAGAGAAGTGGTAGAGCCACCAACCCTGGTGGTATTTGAATGATGTGTAGATATGGCACTTGAGACATGGTTTAGTGGGGGACATGGCAGTGATGGGTTAATGGTTGGACTTGATGATCTTAAAGCCTCCTCCAACCTAAATGTTTCTATGATTCCATAGCAGAACACATCAGCTGTTATGGGGACATCTTAACAGTCTTAAATATTAGTAACAAATGCTAACAAACAGTGCATATTACGTTGCCTTAACAACTTATTTAAAAGATAGATTACAAAATCTTTTTTCCCCATCTATTTATACTTTCTGAAGGCATGCACTGAGTGCTAAATATTGTTTTAATAGTCCTAGCTGTTTCAGAGCCCATTTTGCCTCTTAGAGCAATGGTCTAGGTACAATTGCAAAATGTTTATTGCTTTTGGGATGAACTTAACACCATTTTATATTTGGAAAACTACTATATACCCACCACGTTTGACTACCACTGTTCATCTATCCCTGGATGAGGACTTCCTGAGCATCAGTAACAGGTTAAGGGAAAGAGTGGGATTTCTCTATGACAAGAGAAAAACTTTCACGAAGAGGTAAGGCCATATTTTCCAGGAGTTGATAGAAAAATAACATCTTGATATTCTTGGTTCTGGATGACTGTGGCTTGTTCATGGGCTGCAGAAGAAAAAAAAAAAGTAATGCACTGAAAGTCCAATGAAGCAATAATAAAAGCAGGAAGAAACATGCTGTCTTCATTATTCCTTTATTAAGATTCACCTAGTACACCTGATAACATTAAGTAGCTGCCAATAAGATGAGAATTAGCATCCACATCTCTGGAAACCTTTCCTTCAAGTGCTCTCTATTCAAAATGGAGGAAAAATCATTTTTGGAAAGCTGTAAATCTGTTAAAGCAGTTGCACAAGGAAGGCCCAGTACTGAGAGGTAATTCGTGGTTCAGATGACTATGAATTCTTAGTCACAAGCTCCTGAATGATTTATCCCTGCAATCAAGTTGTGAAATGGGAAGGTATCATCATTAAGAAATTGAAGCTTGAGAGATACCATGTAAGTCTGCATAGATATATAACATTGAATCTCTGGTTGCATCCAAAATATTGAAACCACATTAACTATTCTCCCCAGTAGAAAGGGCTTATCCTTCCCCAACCAATTTACAATCAAACCAATCTTACCCTGAGTGTGATGCTTACTTATGGAATGGAACAGTCCTGGAAATTACTCAGTAGGTCTCTCTTTATTTTTTTTAAATGATTTTTCTTAACTTTTTTTAGATAGACAAATTGGAAAAGCAAAGAAGAGGAAAGGAAATGAGAAGTAGGAAAATGTGTTACTGTTGAAGAAAGGGTCTCTGCTTTCAAAGATTTTTGTAAATATGAAGGTCACAAGCACACTTCAGACAGGAGAAAACTAAGTGAAATAAGGGAATAGGACAAGCATGGTCAGAATTGAAGCAGAGTTTTCAAGATCATCATGATGGCTCCTGATCATAAAAGATGAACATATAGTTTAGATGTTCAGGAGGAATGATTTTAGGACCACATTAAGGTTATCTTTAATTCCTGATGTAAAATTAAGCAAAGGATTTCATCAAGTTCGTATAGCAAGTTCTTGCTCAGATCCTGATCTAGCACAAAATGGCATAGAACAGTATTACAATGACCTCAGTCAGCTGCATTTCTGTCCCAAGATTAGAAAATCAAAGTTACATTTACTAGATGGAAAATTCTATTTTGAGAACTGTGATCTTGTAACATACTTGAAAGAGAAAATGAGAATCAGTCATAGCTCATCAGCAGAATATGAGATCCAATGAGATGTTATGTTGCAGAGGAACAATATGATCCTTAAACACAAAAATGAAAATGTATCAGATGGGAGAAAGGAATCGTTTTATTAGTTTGTACTTGGTATTGATATGACCATTTTGGGAAAACTGTCCAGTCTTTGTATCCACAGATGAGAAAACATATTGGAAAAGATTGGAAAGAGTTCAGAAAAGTTTCATAGGAATTATTACAGGTTTGAAAACACTGTGCAGTGAAGTACTGCATGCTCTATTTAATTTTTCGAAAGGAAGATAAAGGTGTAACTAGACATGGTCTATAAATATCCATAGAAAGAATAAAAATGTGATAATAGAAGTTTCTCTAGTCTTAGAAGGAAAACTTGAAAAGATCCAGTGGTTAGGGATTGAAACTTGGCAAACTGATTCTGCAAAGAAATATCCATTTTTAGCAAAAGTGGTAGAAAACAGTAGAATGACTGGTCAAGAACCATAGCAGGTTTTTCATCATCTGGCACTTTCAAATAAGGAAATAAAGTTTCTGTTTGCTTGTAGACTGTATCATATGATCACAGAAATAAAACTGTAATTTCTTCATGAAAGTAATGTCTTTATCTGAAGTGCAGATAAAAATTAAACTACAATTAACTTATTTTAATATCAGAAATTTTGTGTTTTATATAAGATAGCCATGTAAAAAGAGTTTTCTGCACATTCAGTGAAAAAAGACTAACGCTTTCAGGTGGCTATTCACTCCATTTTCTTCAGACAGGGATCTTTGGTCAAAAGAATCACCCTCCAAAGGTACTTAGATTGCACAAGGAGTTTGTAGGTAAGAGTTTTCTGAACAAACATAGTTATCAACAGTTAGTCTTATCCATAGTCTGTCTTCTAGTCAAAACCAGACCTGGTATTTCTAAGGCATAACTCAACTTGCCCTAAGGAGAACTTCTAAGCAGGGTCAAGGAATTTTTCCATAAAAATGCCTATTTATTGTACTGAATTGAAAGTGCTATTATTCCAGTTGCAGATCTTGTAGTCTCTTACAGTTTTAGTTGTATGAGGTGAATCCCATCCTAAATTAATACAATGATTTCTCATGGCCTTTAGGCTAACAGGAAATTCTATGAATAATTAAGCATTCAGATACAACAATGATAGTCAATTTTACAATATTCGTGAAGATTCCTAGCTGGAACGCAAAGAAAAAGTGTTGGTCTCTCTGCCTCATTTAAATTTTGCTGAGTAACTGACATTTTCCTACGGCAGTTCTATTTTGTCATTGAGGGGAACTTTATTTTAAAGAACCAGGTCATGACTTTGGGTTATATTGCTTCATAGTAGGCAATCTCAGTTCTACCCAAAATGCTTTATGTGTCTGAGGTCAGACTTGTAGACACCTCATTAGCACCTTCTTAATTTAAAGATGCCTAAACCCCATAGGTAAGATGAGACTTGGCATGGATAAAAGGAAACTTAATAAAGATTTAGCAATCATGTTATTGTCTCACACCTTTCATTCTATTACCCTAAGAACAGCCCTTGGTACCATAAATTATATACCTATTTTGACTAAAAGGCACTGCATGATGAGTTGTGAGACTTATAAAAATCTAGTCAATATTAGAGGAAGTGTCTGAATGATAGACAGAGAGACAAAGTATAATCTTCATGATTCCCTGATGAAACATACACTGAGGCTTAACCTAATCCCTGAAGGAATGACAGCAAAAATAAGGTGAAAGACCAATTAGCCTTCTCCCACACTAATCCCCGGTTAGAGCAGCTTATTCTTTTTTATACTTGTAGAGACATTCAAAGTACCATGGAAAATCAAAATTGTACTGGCCATACCTTTTCTTCAGAATAATTTTGCTACAATAGCAGATGAGTCCCTGCTACCCACAGGTTTGTCACATGCCAGAGTTAAAAGATTTCTGATCCTATTGGAAGATTTGGTAGTGATAAGTCAAGAAGATAAGCCAGGCATGAAAATTAACCCTGGATAGAATGATTTTAAGTTGATTCTATTCAAATTAAATGAAAGGATGAAAGTAGGTCTGTAACTAAGGTTTTCAGTAATAAAGGACAAAAGGAAATTAGGCAGAAAAGTCAGCTGGGTGGAACAGATCCAGAACATGAATATAAAAAAAGTCTGTATATTTTCTTTTTTCAACATAGGAAAACTACTGAGAATTTCTGCCACAAGTAAAGACTAAACTTGAATAAAATGTTGCTAGACTATACTGAATAAAAAAAATTGTAACAGAAAAATCAGTAAGGAAAGAACAACTAATAAGAAATAGAAACCAAAAACACTTATAGCAAAATTATTTTGGACATTGAAAGGCCAGTACTCTTGAAGTGGTTCAAGACTCATTAGCAAGAGGGCAATATACACAAAATGAAAGAGACAAATATTAAGGCAAAAAATTATCATCCTTCAATAATGAATATATATTTTAGTTGTCAGGGGAAATTAAAATATTCAAGCAGCACTGAAGAAGAGAACTAGAATAAATATAAACCCAAAACTGTTTAAATGTATTTCAACCATATATTTTACCAATTCAACCTAATTCTGTGGAGGGAATAATGTATTCTAATTTAAAAAATAACAAAATGGCAGAGAGAAAAATCAACCTAGCAAACACAAAAACCCCTCCCTTCTATAAATTCCAGTTCACATCAGAACAAATAACTTGAGGAAAACAAGATAATCAACTATATGTGTCTGAATCTTCAATATCTTATGATATATTTAAGTTTAATTTATGATTATCATGAAGTCTGACATAACAAATTTTAATATGAGTGGTTTGTTTATTTTTCAGTGAAAATTCATAAAAGAACTTGCAACATTTGCATCATTTTTTGAGGTATGACATCTTTTTTAAAGTTTATATTTGCCACATACCTCCTCGTAATAGAACTTTATTTAAAAAAAATCTGTTTCAAAAAGAAAAGTTCATTAACAATGGATCCTAGGTAGCTTCAACTTCTGTGCTGTATGAGGAGAAGCATAATCTACATAGAATTCTTTTTAATCTTTTTCATGTGTTGAATACTGACTAAATAATAAAGTTAAAACTGCCTCGGTCAAACAATATTTCAGTTAATAAATGCATCTAAATGAATTATGTTATTGTAATAATCTGTTATTCCTCACAGGAAAAAACAAACAAGACATACCACAGCATGTTCTTTCTTTGTGAGAAGAACCAGGACATCATGGCATTCGTGTGATTGCAAGAACATCTTCAAGCTGAGGACAGACTAGAAGAGAATGAGAGGATGTGGTACCCAAACAACAGTGCCTGTAGTAATGACAATAACTGGGCAGGCTTGGATTGTTTATGGTTTGGAGTAAAAATGCCTCAATGAACAGATGACATTTTTAACATATAATTCATTCTTCAAACTAGAAATAAATTCTGGAAGTGAGAAGGAAATAGTAATGCAGCCCAGCTAGGCAAGACGGGGAAGTCCACTCAGGGTTCAACATAGGTTGTAGGTTGTGAAGGAGTGAAAAACTTTATTAAAATGGCTCCCCCTTTTATAGGGGAGCTCGGAGGACTTTTTAGGGTATTACAAATAGGAGGAGGAGTTGGTAGAAAGAGGGGTAACCATTGGGTACAAAACACAAGAGGAGGGATTACAATAGGACATGGATGAGAGGGGAGGGGTGGAACTCTTGTAGGAACAAACCATTGTAAAAACAGAGATAAGAAGGTACCATTAAAACATTAACACTGGCATTAACTGGTCGTTTTACTCCGTTAAGTCTGTCTTAATTAAATAAGTCCATTTTTTCAAATACAATCCTCTTCTTCTGCAGCTTCCTTCAGGGCCACAGTCCATCGCTGGTAGGCTTCCTCTTCTCTTTCTTCTGTGTCCTCACCCATAAAATAGAAAACTCATCCCACCCTTAAGCAGATGCTTGAAACTGATAAAACAAGTTATCTCTCAAAAAAAAAAATGCATTTCAGTCATCAATTGAACACACAGCCTAGAGGACTGATGTGCAGATGATGTTAAACTTCCAGAATGGCAAAGAGAGTTGAGCTGAATGTCACTCCCATCTTCTGATTTTGAGCAGTAAACCTCTAAGTAAACTTTCAAAATTTAAAATTAAATAACCATGGAAACTATTAAAGACATGAGGAAACTCAACAAGCTGTCTTGAAAAGCACGTTGTTGCATATCGTTGCTGCTTGAAAGATATTAGTCTACCCTCAAAAAAGTTCTACATTTGTTTGTGATACCAAAGTAGCGTGAATAGAGTGTCTTTCTGGTGCCTTAAACTTACTAGATTTCTATTACAAAAAATCTATAAAGAAAAATTCTTCCAGATTTGCTTCTCTAGGTTTTAATGGCAATGCTTAAGCGCATACATAAATTTGAAGTACACGGAAGTTGCCCAGACTTAAGATACAGTTTACTGTTTTCCCTGACTGGTACCTTAGATGGCAGCCTCAAAAGGTAAAACTCCATGAGACAAATTTAGTAGGTGTTAAGACTCCACCTCTGAAGACAGCCTTACAGCTATTTTTCAATACAACAGCAAAAATCAGGCATCTTTAAAATTTATATCACACTTTCTCTTTGCCTCTGTTTTCCAACAGTAATTGCCTCTAGATCAGTCACAAAATTGAGATGGCAGTGAGAACATCAACACAGATAGAATGTCCATTCATTGAGTCAGGGTATTTATGGATAGCACAAAATCATGTGGATGAAACCGTGGTAGCCGTGTACAGGATTTCTGGCACTAGTAGAAGCAGACTGGTGTGGAACTGCAGAGAAGAACTGCTGGGAGGAACTCCTGGTGGCCCCTTGCTACACCTTGAAGCTCAAAGCTAAACCAACTTAGATTGAGTTTTTCAATATCTTATTGAGAATCTGTCTCAAATAACCTTATCACTCTCTACAGCTCCCAGAAGGGAGGTTGTAGCCAGGTGGGTACCTGTCCCTTCTCCCAGGCAACTGGCAATAGGACAAGGACACAGTCTCAAGCTGCAACAGGGGAGGTTCAGGTTAGACATTAGGAAGAAGTTCTTCACAGAAAGGGTGATTGGGCATTGGAATGGGCTGCCCAGGGAGGTGGAGTCACCATCCCTTGAAGCATTCAAGGAAAGAATGGATGTGGCACTTGGTGCCATGGTCTAGCTAACAAGGTGGTGTTGATTCATAGATTGGTCTTGATGATCTTAGAGGTCTTTTCCAACCTGGTTGATTCTATGATTTTATGAAATCTAGCAAAGATTTTAGTATCCACAAGTACATCAATTCCAAAAGTCTTGTTGAGTCTCCATTGAGAAATTACTAGGGAAAAAAAAAATTAGAAGAAAATTAATAGAAAAAAATGCATAGCAAAGACGAAGGCCATTAGAACTCTTACTAGCTCTACGGTGTCCAAATGGTTGCAGTAAATCTTGATCCCACTATGATCCTTGATATTTGAAATATGCAAGACTTATTTCAAACACTGATTCACCCCTAAAGTACATCTATCAGTTTTTGACTCACTGTATGTGTAGTCAAAGTGGGTCACTGTTCCAACACCAGAACTTATAATGATGTACTGAGTCTGGCAGGAATGGAACTTAATTTTCTTCATAGGAGTCCCTATGACGATGTGTTGTGAATTTTTGGCTGGAACAGTGTTGATAACCCACTAATGATTTGTGTATTGATGAACAGTGCTTGCACATCAAGGCTGTTTGCCTTCTGCCCCCCCCCGCCCCCAAGGAAGTAGTTTAGGGATGGGCAAGAACTTGGAGGGCTAAACAGACACAACAGTTGACCTGAATTGACCAAAAGTACATTCCATGCTACGTCACGCTCCACAATTCAAAGTTGAAATGTGGGAGTCAGTGTCTTCCAAGGTGACTGTTGCTCAGAGGTAGTGAGAGATGGTGATGAATTGCCTTTGCATCACTGCTGATGGGTTTTATGCCTCTCTTTTCTTCATTTGTTAAGGTATCTTTATCTGAATCAATGAGTTTTCTCACTCTTCCTTTTCCTGTTTTCTTTTCTGTCCCACCAAGGGGGTAGGACTGAGTGAGCAGCTGTGTGGATTCTTCATTTTCATCTGAGCTGAATCCTCCACAAATGACCAGAAAACAGGACAGAACAGCAGCATGGAAGAATTGCCTTTTTTTTTTTTTCTTTCACCTTCTATATAAATATTTCTCTACCATCACATCCCTACTTGTCCAGATGAGTTTTACCACTCCCTCCATATAATATGCTTTTACTTGATTCACACTCAGACACCTTAATTATGTTAAGGATCTCAAACACAGCCATACACTTTTTTATTCATATGTGTGCTATTTGAGTTTATAAATTTAATTCTTTGTGTTCAAGTTTTACACAGCAATTTCTTTAAGGAGAAAAAAGTGAAGAGCTGGTATTATATATGAAACAGACAGGTAGGGTTTCACTCAAGGGAACACCTCCTCTAACGATTATAATTTATAAAACAAAATATCCTGAGTATGACACTAGTCAATTTAGTCTGATATAAAACAGGGCCTGTGTTTTCTTTCCTTTATATTTTTATGATACGTAATGTCTTTATAATTTCCACCACTCACATCAAAGCTGCCAACTGCTGAGTGTCTAAATAAGTAGCATGCAAAGAAAATGAATGAATTGCTAAATGTCCCATTACGTCCATGGAGAATATCCTTACATTTGGAGTCAGGAATCTTAAAATTGAACGACAAATGAATGGTTTTCACTCCAATGGAGTCAGGGTTTTGTCAGTGGCAATTCTATTATGCTCTGTGTTTGAAAGGAAAGAGAAAAACAGAGACAGAGAGAGGAATGAATAAAACCAAACCCACAGAAACCTATTGCAATACCTCAACTCCAGCACTGAATGACAATTACTTCAAGAGAAAGAGAGAAAAATAAATCTGGTAGAACATGATGCATCCAGAAGTATGCTGTCTCAAAGGGTTGGGAATTTTTGGGTTATGTATACTCCACCTAGGAGATGGCATATAGGAAGATGAGAATTTTTAACATTTCTATTGTTTAATGAGGAATGTTTATCTGTTAATGCCTACACATGGCTGAATTCTTAGGCACTATAGCTATGACTGTTAGATGAAATAATGCTCAGAAAGTCTCTCACGTGTGTCTGGCCATATTAGCGAGATATTAGGACTCTCTCTGGTCCAGTTTTGGTTCATAATAGATAACACATTGCCAAAACCAGGGACCATTTTAGGAGATAAAAGTGCCCACTCCCAGTGCATTCATTACTCCAGGTGCATTCACCCTTCTTAGAAGCTTAGTGAATTCCTCAGCATAGACACAAATATATTTTGCTACTTGACCCTAATGACCAGAAATGTTCCTAGTCCCATTTAATTTCTCAGTATAGATATATTCTTAATGATTGTCATAAATTAGATGCTAAGAATAAAGTAAAATGGCCTAGACATAATTATCTACTGTCATTTGAGATGCCCTTGGGTGTCCCTTTTGGTTGCCAGTCCAAAAGAACAGAAGGATTTTGCCTACCTATAGACTGTGTCACACCTGCCAACCACACAGCATCTCAAATGACGTTACACACTTACATGTCTAGGCAACTAGATTGAGTAGTAAGGGTGAGTTTCAGCTCCAGATTCAGAAGGATACATATGGCAATGATGGTAAGTTAATTCTTGTTGCAGTCAATGGTAATTCAGTCAATGCACTGAAAAATCCTAAGGGAAAAAAAACAACAATGTGGCTGTCTACTTTAGAGAAAGGTGTACATGTTGACCATAATCCCCTTCGACTCTAATGGGATCTCAGATAGTCAGCTCACATATGACACCTACAATGGAGATACCTACCTCTAACTGATGGAATCCTACGTGGTTAACACAACATCACCAGGAATGCTGTCATTACTAATCAAGGGCCAAACAGGCAGTGGAAGAAATAGTTTTCATAGGAAGAAAACAAGACCAGATTTCCAGATCTTTTGTTCTAGTTAAAAAGACTTTCCTCTCTGTGAGACAAAGTCAGCATTAACCTGTCAAATTGTGATTGAAATTATTTAGTCCTGTCACACTCTATCACTGTTGGGATGAATGTTACCAAAAAAAGGCAAGAGGAAAGAACAGTTTTTTCTCCTTGGACATAAACGAGTATCTTACCACAATACCTGGAGAAAATCCCTCAATGTATTATGTTACAGTAAGTAACTATCCAATGGGTGAAAAAAAAATTAAGTCTTAAATTATAATTCATGAAGTAAAACCAGGATGTCATGTTGTGTTAGGATACCCTGGGATATTATGTCTTATACAGTGTATATTAACGTGAATTGACAAAAGAAAACACTCATTGATTTATGTCACTAATTTTAGGACATGATGTTTTTTGGTTTTGCTGCTGCTCTTGTTTTTACTATTATTGTTACTGTTATTGTTATATTATCCTTGATCTATTACTGCCTTTTTTCGCACCAAGATTTGACAGGTGGATAATGAATATTGTCTATTGTGCCATTACTATGATTAGGTGTGAATAGCAGTCATTCTGCTATTGACTCATTTCTGCTATTGACAAGCTAATTCTGAATTTTTTTTTAGCTTATCAAGATATATTGTCAGCTGAAGTATATGTGTCTTGTGGTTAGCAAGCTGATCTTTTACTAAAACTGTAGGATCCAGATCATTAGTTCACCAGTCAATGCATATGGCATGTTTTATTCTATGCAATTATGCACTATGTTAGCATTCTAAGTCGTCAGTTGTGATCAAGGATGAGCGAGCCCCATACAAAGCAAACACCTTGGAATAATCCTGTCATCTTCAACTAGCCAGCAGCCTGTGTAGTCAAGGTGAAGTGACAAGCCATGTGTTCATTACCTAATCCAGCCTAACCTTCTAAGTTCCCTCTATAGTGGCTCCAGAGAACATTTCTTCCCACTTGTAACAGACACTTGTCTTTTGCTGAGGTGACCTAATTCTCTGTAGCTGTCCATGTCTCTCCAGTGAATGCAGAAAGAGCCTGTTTAAATTCTTAGAGTGATTATAGGAGGTTTTGTGTTGGAACGGACCTCAAGAGGCCATTCTGTTTGAATTCTTGTTCAAAGCAGAGTCAGACAAGTTTCCTAGGGCTTCCATGAAAATCTTTGAGGATGAAGATTGCACAGCCTTTCTGCCCAACCGTCTTGTCAACCTCAAGACTGCTGCCAATATCATACAGTATGATAGATATGTAAGAGGTATCCCTTAACATTTATAACTAAATGTGTTATTGACAATTTATAAAAATAAGGCATCTTAGTGAGCCACTCAAGTTTTGCTGGTTTGGCTTTTTTTTATATTTTTAGGTATGGGGTTTTTTTTATTTTTTTTTTCTTTTTCTTCAGTATTGGCTATTTTAACATAGGATATACTACTGCTGAAGTTCCAGCTTCTATGTAAAGCACATTTAAGGCAAAAAAGTCTTATTAAAGTGTATAGTAAAATATATAGTGAACCAAGAGTTTTCAGTTTACAGGGCAAATTATTGTCCCTGTAAATGAAAAAGTAACCTCCAGTGGGCAATAATGCCTGAAGCTGAATTATATCCACTTTTTCATCCCATAAGTCAATAGCTTTCCACTATAAACATCAGCTCTAGTCAATATGATATGCTGCATACTGATATATTGACTAATGGTACTATTAAAAGCTCACAAAATGTCAGGAGCTGGGAATTTCTCATGCATATAGTTCTGCATTTCAGTAGATAAGGGTGCTCTGTGTAACTTATAAATCCATGCCCAGTTGGGAACAGTCTTTGTAATACTCCCCTTTGTGTTATCCTTAAGGATGCACAAGTTCCCCAGTGTCTCCATTCCCTCATTTTTTTTTTCCTTCTTTTTGTAAAATAGACTTTCTTATTCTGTAAAAGAAGTCATCCAGAAAATTCTGTGTTGCAAGGTAACCAAAAGAGGTAACATACAATTATTCTTTCTCTCCTTCATATAAAACATGACATAGAGTGAAGTTTTTCTTTTTGTCTCCTAGAGTGAAGACACTGAGTCATATCTCCTTTGCTGACAGAGTGTCTCTGAAGAACGAATTTAGATGGCAGGCAAATGAAAAGCAACCTCCTAAGTTTTCAAGCTGTATTTGTTTAAGAAGTAATGCTCAAGGTCAAAGGTAACTTCTGGGGTTTAGTGAAGAGCTGGGAAGACCCTTCTGGCCTGGGGAACACGTAGAGATCATTACCTCCAACCATTCATTTGTCCCAAAAAGATGCCTTATGTCAAGGTCATCTTTCTGTCTAAGGCAGAACAAAAACAAAATTTATGGTCAAGTAATTTAGATTTACTTTGATCCAAAAATTTCTAGAGAAGTAAAATATTTTCTTCATTTTTGGTGGTTTTGTTGGGTTTTTACAGCTTTCCAAAATTAACAAAAAACATGGATGCACAGAAGCCAATTGAATTGACAAGAAAATTCACATACATACATGAATCAGGTGTTTTCAGTGCTTAGTAGATTTTTTGGCATATGAGGGTCCTATTTGCACCTACAATTGTATTAACAGTGTGAGTAAATTAGGAATGAAAATGCACATGCATTTGTGAACCCGGTCGGAAGTGCCTGACAGTTTGTCAATCACTGTTCCAACATCTTGCAGTCTTGTTAGTCAGACAGATCATTTAAATTTTGTTCAGCTATACAAATGCCACTTTTCATCTCACTAGTGGCTGCTCACCATGCGTGTCATATGACATCATCAGCTGACAGTCTGAAAAGTCCTTCAGGATTAAGAACAGCAAGCAGAGGAACAGTGATGTTGGTTGTGTTATTAACCAGATGTGTTTTTCAAGAGAAATAACTAAAAGGTGTAAGCTAATAATGGCATTCTCATGAAAAAAAAAATGAGCTCATTTCTCATCTTTAGAATGTATTTCTTTTCTCCAGTTGTTTCTATTGCAGGTTGGAAAACATTTCTGTGTGTGTTTTTAGTTCTGTCACTTTTCCTGCAAGCAGGTCATTTTTCCCTTTCATGGAAAACATATTTTTTAATAGCATTTATTTATTAGAGTACAAGATTTTCATGCAAGCCAAGGACCTAAGAGCATGTACCATTTCAGAAACCTACATACACCAGGTCTATTCTGACAAACCTGTGTTAGAAGATCTTTATCCTGTGCTTCTTGTGCATTGACAAATTAACTTTAACAGACACCCAAGAGGGAATAGCAGTTCACCACAGAAGTTTTAAATTGGATGATCAGTGTCTTGGAATGTTTAACAGAAATAGCAGCAGTCAGGAGAAAAAGGTTTTATCCCTATGACACATTCAGCATTTTTGGCACCCCACTTGCTGAGCGTGGTTCAGCATGGAAATGCATGACCATGGAGGATTTTGGGAAACACCATTTACTTTCAGTACTCAGCTGACAGAGAATAATGAGAAGGTGGAGAGTAAGAACTATAAATCCTACTGCTCTGCAGACGTTTTCTAAATTCAAAGACTTTCAGGTTTAGATGAATATTTTTTAAGCACTGATTTTTGTCCCTTTTGATTTTAAAAAAACAGCTTAATTATAAATCCATTCTTCTATCAAAGAGAGATTAGATAGAAATTTTTCAATCTAACCTATAAATAACCATGATTTATACTGATGCATTTAACCTCACTTTATTAGTTTAAAAAAATAGGTATAATGATAATTATTGCTATTCTCACAGGAGCTGTGAGCATGAATGGACGTTCTTTAAGTATGCTAAGATGTGAAATGACAGATAATGGATATGTCTAAAGTATCCTTTCTTTGGGTTATACCTGCCAAAGGCAAATGCAGCAATGGGAATTACTACATACAATATCTCATTTTGGTATCAAACTTTTCTTATCAGCATGGTTTATAAAATAATTATCATAGACTTTAATTTTATTACCCAAGAAATATATTAAAAATGTAGATCTTTTATAATTTCTTCAATTAACAGTAGACACTTCTTGATTACTTTCTAATTAAATCATTTCACTCCAAGACTTGGTAATTACAACAAGAAGTTATTAAAATTAGAAAACATTTGCTAACTCAGTACTTTTGATTATTAAGCCTTTATCGCTTAATATCGCCAAACAGTCTATGAAGATCTATGAGGTTGGAAACTGAATTTAATGTATTCAGCTATGATAATTAACCACAGGTGTTCCAAACAATGCAATGCCTCTTTCCTGTCAGATAGTTTCCTATGAAATCTATTGTTTCTGTCACTGAACTGATTTTTCATCTTATTAAGGTATCTGTCTATTGACAACATATTATTGTTCCTATTACAGAGAAGAATACTCTTGATACTATTCCATTCATCTGGAAGATATAGCAATGAATAATATAATTTATATGAATAATGAACAATATAATTTATATTAATCGGTCTCTATGTAGGATAAAACACTCCATACATATTTACATACAATTTTCAAGTATAGTGTGTCTCCATGTACATGAAAAGGAGTCAACAAACAGTGTGCTTAATAACAATAAGAGAGAATTCTGTTCAAGGACAGCATAATTAAAAAAAAAAAAATTGCACTGAAGTAGAAGGAATATCTAGTATTCAATGTGCTCAGAGAAAAGAAGGATCACCAGCTTTCCAAAATCTCAAAGAAAGAAAGGGATGGAAGAAAGAGAAAGCAAAGAAAGGAGAAGGTTTGGGAAGGTTTGGGAAGGGAAGGGAAAGGAAGGGAAGGTTTGGGAAGGGAAGGTTTGGGAAGGGAAGGTTTGGGAAGGAAAGGTTTGGGACGGGAAGGGAAAGGAAGGGAAGGGAAGAAACTTATAATATAAACAGCTTATATACAACAACTTAACAATCATTTGACATGGCTGAAGAGCTGAGGTGACCCAGGACTGTCTCACATGGGAGTCTCCGCTAATAAATGGGGAGAAATCTTCACTCTACAACAAAAGATAAAATTTCCTACTGGAAATAGAGGACCAAGGAAACACCTTGGATTTTTAAGGCTACTGGCATCTTTCTAGATAAATTCTTCACAATCTAACTGAGCTTCCAAAAAGAAAACTCTTATTTCGACCATCATTGAAGTTGTTTGCAGTTAAATACTCTCAAGCTGGTAGGCTGATGGAAATGTTAAGTGAAGGACTTAGCCACACATAAAGAGTTAGACTTGGATTAATCCTGCTAATTTGTGAAGCATCTGAGGGCTTTTAAGTTGGAATATAGTTGCCTTCAGCTCCCTGTCTAGTCAATGAAGAGAGATAACTCCCTTCACTAGTTAACTGAGATCAGAGGAAGGCTGAATTAACCTCCAGAGAAATTAAGCTCCTGCTTTTAACATCACAGAGTATTTTGTATGATTATAACCAGTCAGGTGCTTAGGGAACAATGAATCTAGGCCTTTGTGAGTGTGCTCCTCAGTGTTTGGTTAGACAGCTTGGACAGGTCCTTCCTTTTTATTTTTTTTTCTTTTCTTTTTTCCTCCCTTGGACAGCAAATATTGGAATCTGCTTGTGTTCAAAATTAAGAATCTTTCAGGATTTCAGGCAGCTCCTCTTTCCTTTCTATCATCATCTGATAAAGAAAGTCGTCAAAGAAATTAAGTAATAGCAAATTTGGAAACAGCCATTAAAATAAAATAAAAAAAGGAGATTCATAAATACTTCTGTTTACCAGAATTTTGAATACAAACCTCTGAGTGAATATAATCTGAACCAATGCACTTTTTAAAAACTATTTGAAAATCCTAGTGTAATTGGTTTAACTTTCTCATATTCATAGAGCATCAGCAAGTATTATCTGCCTTTTCTTATGGACTTCAATAAAAAGTCATAAGGCTTAATTAATGTGGATCATTTTAAGAACCTTAGATTAAAAGTGATATCTAAGTGAAAAAGCACTGCCATTAATGTTTATGTTCAATGCTTTGCAAGCTTGCCAGATGGCTTTATTTATTTTTTTATTTACTTATTTTTATAGGGAATTAGTCATAACAAAGAAGGTAAATAAATGCTGGCATTATGGCTATTTCTATATGACACAGATTTTACATCATTTCACCTAATGATCAGAATTCTTAAATGACCCTGCCATTACACAACGTCCTTATGATGCCTGTTTTCCAACAATCATCTTTACAGCCTCACCTAATGCTGAATTCTTCTACCCCTGTAACAGACCTCTGCAAACATGGTTCAGTAGTTTCCATTCTTTATTGTCCAGTATTAATTCCAGATCATTTATAAGCTGTTCTGCAGCAGAGCTTTGATAACTTCAGCAGAGTCACTCTAGCTAGGAAGTAACTGGGTGTTTCTGACGGCTACCCATAAGAATCCACACAAAATCAACTCCAATTTTTTGCCTACTTGTGCATCATCAGTAGCAATCTTGCCCTAAGCAATAAAAGAATAAAAATATTTGAAAGTATGATAAATGGAGGACAAAACGTCATATGTGAACTTCCTTTAAAAGAAAATCCAGTGTTGTTTTTATTTTTTCTCTTTTTTTCTCCCCAAAACATCCAATTTGCCACACATTTTATGTCTCTTTCATTACGAAGAAAGAGCTTTCCCTGTCCACCATATTTTAGAGGTTTTCCATAACAGTAAGATATTGCCAAACAAAAATGTCAATGAATAAATCCCTTATTTGCACCTCTCTGACCACAAGGACACTGGACATTGGAGTGGGTCCAGTGGAGGCCACCAAGACGATCACAAAGATGGAGCAACTCTCCCACATGGAAAGGCTGAGAGAACTGGGTTTGTTCAATCTTGAAAAAAAAAGGCTTTGAGGTCACCTAATTGCAGCCTTCTGATTCGGAAGAGAGACTACAAGCAAGTTGGAGGACTTTTTACAAAAACATGTAGTAACAGAACAAGAGGGAACGGGTTCAAACTGAGAGTAGGGTTATATTGGATATTATGAAGAAATTCTTTACTGTGAGGGCAGTGAGGCGCTGGAACAGGTTGCCCAGAGAAGCTGTGGCTGCCCTTTTCCTGAAAGTGTTGGAGGCCAGGTTGGACAGCACTTGGACCAATGTGGTCTAGTGGAATATATCCCTGTCCATGGCAGGGGGCTTGGAAGTATGTGATCTTTAAGGTCCCTTCCAGCTCAGACCATTCTATGATATTATGATTCCATGATTCTATGAAACTAAATCCTTCCTTTTTGAACTAAAATACTGCTGAATTCACAGAATGAACCTTTCCTGTTCTGACATAATTTAGCTGATAATGTTGGTGCCCTTACTACCTGAAAATTCAAAAGACATTTGATATTTCTGAAAGAAGGTATGGGCTTGTCCTTGAAAAGGAACACTCACTTTCCTATACATAGGCATTCAAGACTTCCCCTTCCTTTCCTTTTAGCTGAAATTTCATGTGGGAGACTGAGCTGGAAAATCACACTTACTTTTAGTATGACCCAGCAATCCCATTGGCTCCCATGGGGTCAGATCTCTACAGCTACTTCAAGAGAAGGGCTTCTGGATCATTTACTAGAGCACAAATTTTGCTTCCTACTTGCCACCTCTCCACTTTGACTATCTCTCTACTAACAGGTAATCTCTTTCAGAATGGCTTGCTTGGCCTAAGATTATATTCTTATTGAGATTCACCTTTATCTTGCAGAGAGGTGACTCCTTTGATTTCAACATAATCAGACATATTGTAAGGTCTTGCTGGGCATGCATGTTCATAGCTCTTGTTTGAATTAGGGCTTTGAAGTTTCACCAGAAGATTGAGATTTGAGTCCAGGAAAAAGTAGTAGGCCTCATGAGATGGATTTTATACACCATCAAACTCATAACAACACCGAACTAAGAAATTATGGAGAAAAAGACAGTATGTAAGAGAACTGTTTGACAATTAAGACAATAATTAAGAGAAGCACTTTCTAACTTACTCTTTTGAAGGAGCAACTTGCTCAGTCCTTTGCAGACATAAGAAATGGAGTCAAAAGTTGGACTTGATGATCTTGGAGGTCTTTTCCAACCTAAGTGATTCTGTGATGCAGTGAAAAGAAAAAAAGAAAAAAAAGAAAAAAAAAAAAGAAAAAAAGAAAAAAACAAGATCTAGAACAAGGGAAAATCTGGGTTCTTATGTATGTGACATCTATTTTCCACAGCCATCCATATACACATTACACCACACAGCATTACACCACGTTACCCTTGTTTCAAAGATGCCCTTAAAAATCTGAAGTGTCTCTTGCTTAAAAATATCAAATCCCTGCTGAGATGCACTTAATGTGTTGCACCTGCCTATAAATACTCTTCCCTGCTCACCACTTTTTGCAGGCAGATGCTCCCGTGTATGATTATTGGAACTGATAGGAAATTTTTCAACATTTGTTGACATTACTGTCAGAAAAGACTGATTCATTGAAAAAAAAACTTTTCTCAGAAATTCAGCATATTTGGTGAATCCTAGCTATGTCAGGAAATAGTCACAGCTGCCCCATAAAATCCAATATTCCAATAATGATGGGAAACTCATGTTCAAATGTCTAGTCTGCTTATTTCCAAAACCAGACTGTTTCTCCCACATTAAATGAGGGCTTCACACACAGTATGCTGCAGTGTTAGGTCCTTCCAGTTGACTGTACTTGAGGAACTGAAAATATTCATCAGCTAGAATGTATGGCTGTTTGCTATCCAGTTCTTATCATGAGTGACTCTCAGGACAGAACATCTAAACCTTATATTTTGCATTCAATTGTTCTAGTATAATATGCTGAAAAAATGAACAATAAGTAAAATTATGCCCTGGGTCCTAACCTCAGGCTCTATTTTTAAGAACACCTGTAAAATCAATTTAATTTCTCCAAATTTACACAAATGTAATTGACAACAGAACTCAGCCTTTTATCTCTCCATGTATCATCGCTCTCAGTACTCCCCAAGTGCTAGTGCCACCACACTGCTACTGAGGATAGATCATCAGGGTGAAATGAACTCTTCGCGATTTATTACACGATCCTGATGAAATACAACTCTCTGGTAAAGACATGGACCTTCCTTTCAGAGCCACAGATCTCAGTTGTGCTGCTGTGGCCTCCACACATTCATCAGCCTAAATTATTTGATACAATTTAATTAGTCTAATCAAGAGGTCCAGCATTTCTTGTAACTCTGCTCAAAAAAAAGAGATGAGGAAAAAAAATCAGTGCTTTGTTTACTTACAGTGTTGCTCCCGACGCATGAAGACACACCAAAATAACTGCTGTTTATTTTACAAGATGGAAAAAATATTGAACGCCCTCTGGTCATAGAAGCCATTTTCTTTTGGGATTACAAGTGCAGAGATGAATTAGGTACACTTAGGATCAATATCTGTTTCTCTTCTCGGCTCAAGATGGGATTTGTCAAAATTCGAGAGCAGCTTCTATTGAGTGTCAGCTACAAATCCTTCCAGTACTGAGTCATATACTCATTGAAAGTTGAAATATAAATGGCAAAGGGCTTTTTCAGCTACAATGTCTGAGGTCAGAATGGTAGATCACCTTTCTTCCTTCTTTTTAATGAGCTTTGGTTTGATGAAGTGACCTTGCAGGTCTGGAATGTAAGGACGTAAAGGGTCTTTACAACCTCTGGCTATGTCAGGTTCCATGTAGCAACAGCTCCAGGAAGCAAAAGCACAACACAGTATAATGGAGCATTGATAACTGAAAGATACAGCACATACTGAGAGGATTTTAATTGAATCTTGAATGTGGTCTGAATGCAAGGGGAAGAAATAGCTATGGCTACCAAGCTTCAGCATGGTCAACAAGTGTTAACCAGCTGCATGACATACCTGGACACAGCATATGAAAAATGAGGGGGTACTGCACTGCTGAGAATGTTAATGTCTATGGGAACACCCTCCTCTTTAGATGAGATGGGGTCCTAATCCAGGAATCTTGAAAACAGATCATGCTCCAACAACTATTTGAAAACTGAAACAACCTCTGAAGACAGAACCAGGATGAAGAATCAAAAAGACTCATCCTTCCCGATCGGATTTTGCTGTGTAGTTTGGAAAAATTTATCTTTTCTAGAAGAAAAAAACGCTCCCAGATTCCACTTCACTACAGAATGTTGATTTGGCCATTGGCTTCTTGGCCAGGGTAAAAGTAGTAAGAACAAAGAAATGTAACCTAGACTCAAGTTTGATTTTTTGTTCTTTTGTTGATGTCATTGTTGGTTTTGTTTGTTTATTTGTTTAAGGGGGTTTTGTTTGGGGTTTTTTTGGTTGGTGAGGGCTTTTTGTTGTTTTGTTGTTGTTTGGTTTTGTTAGTTTGTTTTTTAAATAAAATAATGATAAAAAAGTACTCAATTCCTTAGAAGTTTGAAAAGTTTCCAATTTGTTTTGCTTTCTTTGGGATGTGTGTTCAATACTGACTTTATAAGAATTCCCTTTGATGTTAAATATCTTTGTATGAGGGTGATCAGCTGCTATAAGGAGGGCGAGTCTGTAAAATAAGAGGTCGTTACGTAGATGGATAGACACAGACAATTTTTTAAGGGCACACGTAACCATCAGGTTATGTGTCCTAATGTGCTGCAGAACACCATAAAATTCACCCAGTTCTGTCTGCAGATGAAGGGACAGAAAGATATTTCCCTGTAGTATCACTTTGCATGACTGAAGCAAATGCTGAATTACCTTTTCCACTTAGGATGATTGGATTCATACCTGGGACATCTGTGTGGCAGATGAGGCACTCTGTTTCAGAGGAGGCTGAGTTTTCAGCAAGTGTACTACATTGGTGCACCTCTAATTGTCAAAAACATTGAGTCTGTGTCTTATTTATGCATTATTACCTCAAAGAAATTAACTAGGGAATTTGGGTTGAAGGAGCTGATTCTTTTTGTTAAGTGGCAAAAATACTGTATAATTAATATTGAAGCCAATAACAAGGCAAAACTAGGCTTCTCATCCTTGAAACTTCACTGACTGGAAAAATTAGCCTTCTCTCCCTCTTGCTCGCTCTCCCTCTCTTTTCTTCTCTCCGCTTTTTTTTTTTTTTTTTAATTATAACTTGCTGAAGCACTTGATAATACCCTTTAATCTCCTTTAATAACTACCCTATCCTAGATTTTTCTAAGCATCCTTTTGCACAGCATCCACAAATCCAAGAATGAATTGCTGTTAAGATTGACTGACTGACTGATCTCTGAGCTCTGCCAATTTACTGATCCATGGCTTGTTCCTGTGGCTCCTTGTGTTCATTGTAGACTGAAGGATGGGGAGGGAATGGGGAAAGGCAGCTATTCTCTCCTGTAGAGCCGCCACCTGTACTCAGCTCATCTGACTCAGCCTTGTGAGTTGACAATAGCACTATAAGGAGCCCACTGAAGTGAAAGGCAGGTTGACCTTGCAATGTCCAGAGATAGCAGAGTCATTTTTGCATCTTCATAAAGGTATAGAGCAAGATAATGGAGGCAGAGTGATAAAATAACTGACTTTATGGCCGTGGAGTTCTCTGACTACAATTTGCCTCCCTACATATCAAGAGGTGCTTGAATTAAAAAAGAAAGAAGTGGTATTTTTACATCTTTCCTCACTTTCATTCTTTCTGATTACTCATCTTAGTTAAAGTGTCTCTGAATAAGCAATGAGTAAGATAGAGAGTACTGGTTTTAATACATTTTGATTCTACATTTTGTCGATCAAATTAGTCAATATCTATTGTTGGTCATATTTCCTTATTTCGTTATCTCTATCCCATTTATTGTATAATTTTCTTAGATGTTTTATAAGACAGACATTTCCTCTCAAGGACCTCACTAAGTTTTCTTCCATTTTTGGTTACTGTGCTTACTAGGTAGAGCCTTCTTGTGAAACCATCCAAAACAGAACCCTACCAAAAATGATCCATATACAAAATTCTGCCCATAGATGTACTACAGTTGTTAGTTGCTAGCAATCCTGCAATCTACAACATTTTTGGATCTGATTCAATTCTGAGTTCTGCCTTGAAAATGCAGCAGGAAAATGGTGACATAATGAATGCAAGTAGTTAATACCTGCCATAAAGTTTGATTTGCAAAAAATGTATGACAAGTGGCTCAAGACAGAGAAGCAGGCATGCTAGAATCAAGATACTATGATATATGCAGATGGTCCAAATAGGTGGATTTTCTTCAATTTCCTGCTTATGATCTCCAATAAAAGAACTTTGTTTAAAGTATTGAGTGAATAACAGGAGAACAGAGCATGAAGATGTAAGAGAGGTATCTGAGCTGACAAATCCTGTTCCTGAATACCAAATGCAATTACACCTTATAATACAATTATACATTTATTAGATCCCTCTTTAAAATTAGTCCATTTTCCACACTCATTTCTTCTATTATTATCATGCTATTCCAGAATATTTCTTTTCTTGTTGTTAGAGCATTTTATAACCAGATTAAAAATATGCATGGTCAGTGAATCTTTTTTTTTGACTAAGCAAAGGAAATGTGATTTTTTTTTATTTGGGAATTTCAACAGTCAGTTGACATTTACATAGATAGGTAGATAAAGACATAAGAATGTACACAGGACAGAACAAAACCAAACAACCTCCCCCTCCTCCCCAAAACTCTGCTTCTATATTGTCTGAGAAAATTACAACAGTCATGATAGAATATTTATATATCACAACTCTGGTCATGTGTCCCTTCATTCTCTGCCAGATTGCTTCTCTGGTTAAGTCAAATGATATTTGGCACTGGGATATTCAGTACTTTCAATTATATATTATGAAGTTAACTTAGTTGCCAAACAATTTTTTTTTTCTGTAGTCCTTAAAAAGTTAAAAACACGTCCAAAAATAATATCCAGATCTGTAGGTGGAAGGTGAAAAGTAAACCACATGAGAATGGGGACAGCTCTCTAGGAAACAGACAAAGTTAGCCTGCTTGGTAATCAGAAGCAAAAATGAAGAAAACAGGACTGAGTTGGTATATCCCAAGTATTTGACCAATCCCAACAGATTTGGGAATAAGTTTGTCATCGTAGTTCTGCCTTGGAACACATCTGCCTTGAGCTGTGTCCAGATTATTAAAACACTGAGTTTAAGCCAGTCACAAAACTGACAAAGAATTATGATACCTATTTAGTGATGTTTAAAAGATGTGTCAAGTTAAGAGGTTCTAAATAAGGAACTTCATCAGCTTAGATTTTTTCTGGAGTCAGTAGAAGAGGAAAAGATGCTCCATAGACTCACTGAGCACACCTGAGATTTGAGGGACCTGCAGTTTTTGGATATTTTTTTTCCACTTGACCAAAACAGGAAACAATGACAATTGTTCTGATTTGACCACCTAAAATTAAGAAACCAAAGCATATAGAGAAGTGGTTTTGTTCACTGTTGGTTTTCTTAGGAAATATTCTTTTCAAAGATGTGTGAGATATAGATATGTGCAAATGTTTAAGGGCAAAAACATCTACGGAATAGAATCTTATGAATAAGCAGGAAGATCCTTCACCTTTTCAATAACAACAGATCTCCACCAAATTCAGAAAAATAATCCATATGTAATTTAAAATTTATATTAGAAATGTACAGGGATAAGATGATTTCAATTTTTCATCAGGGAATTTTGTTTCTGATCATGGACTAAATGAAAAAGATTAAAAAACCAAAGTATTTCAAGGCCTTGAAAAAAATTCAGAAGTTTGCAAAGGATCAGATCAAAACAACAAAAATTTCCAAACATAGTCAGGAAATTCAGGGAACCAGGCAAAGAGCCATGGGATTTTAAGACAAAGAGAGAAATAAACTAAATCAAACAAACAAGTAAAAAAACCCTCTTAATACGTTAAACAAAATCCTGAGATTTCATTAAAGAACAGTGCTGTACAACTGAGAGATGTAGAATTCATATACAATTGCTTCATGACTTTTGTGAAGTGATTGATTATACGGATAACTAATGACAAAGAAAACTATTAGATTCAAAACTTAAGCTTTACCTTGAATATTACTTAGAAATGGCCAACCTATTACAGAACAAAAAAATCTTACTTCATTTATGTATACTTTATAATTACATTTCAAGGAAGTTTTTGGGGCATCTACCTATGTGAACCATAGTGTGAACAGAGGTTCAGTGCCAAAGAAACACCATTTCAAACCAGAAAACTTAAAAAATTCTTAGTATGAAGAAAAAAAATATTTTACTAATTCTCAACTATCTAATAAAAATGTCTAATGAACTATCTTAAAATATATATAACTGTTGGTAGTACAAGATTATCTTATTGAATAGAAGGCAAAGGATGATTTGTCTTTAAGCATACTTTTTGATGTCAGTCCACAAACATTTGCTAGCCCATTTCTCAATTTTGAGAAATTTCTCAGTTATGAATTTTCCCATCTTGAAAAGTAGTCACATTATTTTACATTATTATGATTAAAACCAAGCAGGCTATACAATGCCTGTAGATTTGCTCTCACTTCACTGTGCCAGCTATATTGTTGACTTTGGAATCTTTTAATATTTTCTAATATTGAATAACTGAATATTAATAACTACAGTAAATGGCATAGAACAAAACAACATATCAATAATAAAGTTGGAGATTCCTTTAAAAAGTGTTAATTCTACCATAAACAATAGCATTTGAGAAACAGGAATTGTGTGAGTCAAGAAAACTGAATTCAAATTTTTGCATAGGTGGAAGGCATGGGCTCCACTAACTTCTATCCTAGACCAAAAGAAAGGAGACAGATTTATTTCCTTACTTTTATTGTTGTGTGTTAATGGACAAGCTGCTTCACTGGCTCAGTTCTCTCTCTGGTTGATTATATTCAGACTGGCATTCTTCAAGGACATGCATCAATTCTGTATCTGCACAATGCCACCCTGAATCCAGTCATGGGCTTTTAGAAATGACTGAAATATAGATAGTAAGGAAAAAAAAGGAGACTTACATCTCAGCTGTAGTGGAGTGGGTTTAGTGTTCTACAATGCTTCACTGCCTTATTATTAATTAACAAACAGCAGCACTATGTTCCTTCTTTCTTTTCCCCTCCTTGATATGAGTTGCAGCATGAAGGCAGCTCCTATACCAAAACCACTTTTTAATTTCATGGTATAAATTGGGTTTTTTACGCTAGTTAGTAATAAATAAACAAAGACTTTCTGAATGATTGAAATGGAATTTCTGAAGGAAAAAGCAACAGATAATTAGACTTCTATATCACTAATTATTATTGGTGGCTTGAACAAAATTATATTTCTGGCCTATAGAATTTCTAATCAGTAAAGTCACAGCATCATAATATGATCTCTTCAAACAGATTTATTTTTCAGATGACTGGTTCCTAATGCCATTTGGGCATTGCACAATTCTGCAGTGGTTGGTTATATTTGTCTCCTGCCTTTAAATATATTGTTTACTATTTTTACAAATTATTATTTGTAGCATGATAATGAATAGAAACTGTCATCATATGTTAAGGGTGCAGCACACCAGGAATTATACTAAAGGAGAGTTAAATCCTGTCCCTGATGCAGAAGTTGCAATTTAAGAAAATTATATAACATTTAGATATACTACAAGCCCTCATGTCTAAGCCATACTTACCTATTACACTGATTCCATATATTTGTAAATGTCTGTGAAAAATAATCAAAGCAAGAAACTTGGGCTTGGGGGTGTTTTTGCACCCAACAACAAAGTAAAGAAATTGCACCTGGGAGGTCTCTAGTTAGTGATGCAAACATGGTTTCATCATGGTTAACACTAGACAGCCAAGGCCTTTAATTTAAAAGCCTGGTTACCACAGATGATGAATCAACCTTGAGGAGTGTCCATGAACTGCTAGGTCTTTTCTAAATGTGAGTGATTCAACATAAAAGGAGCATGTAACGTTCTCCCTTATGTCGTTCACTTAGATGTAAACATGGAAAAACATCATATCAAAATCATCCTTCATATTAAAGATTAATAGAGTTTATAAAGGTCAGTCAAAAAGCTAAATGTGGTTTGTGTCCCTTGATAATGCAGTTCAGCCCATTTTAGTTACAACTGAAAACTCAAAGTTTCCCACCTGGAAACTCAAAGTTTTCATTTGATTTTGATAAAAGAGAAAGCTGTTTAATCTTCAGTTATGAATGTGGTGATCAGTGTAACCAGAGACCACTGAGACGAATAAATAGGAAAATGGGATGGCTAGATAATAAATTTTGAGATGGTGAATAATGATAGGAAAATGGGATGACTAGCTTATAAATTTTGAGATGATGAAAGATGTTATGCCTTGGGATGACAAATATTTTGAATGTAAAGCTTGTGTACTGAAACATATATGGATATTACAAGCATCCTTTTTTTTTTTTTTTCAGCTCCATTCAGTACTGTTAAAGAAATGAAGAGCCAACACCAAATTAGGGTGAAATGGTGAGTGACAGATAGGTGGCAAGACACGGGTATGTTAGCAGGTGATTGTGTCCTTTCAATCACATCTAATGAGACTGTGGTGTTCCTTGCTAAAAAGTGGTACAAATGGAAAAAAGATAACACAAATTGAAAGACTTAGGCTAAATACGTAAAATATACACTTAGATCTTTCAGCTAAAGGTCACATCTGTGAATACGGAATTCTCTCAAAATGCTGGAGGTTAGGAGACTTTTGAGCAAGTTTTCTATGAGCTGGAAGAGTATGAGAGAGTATAAGATATAGCAGCCTGTTCCTGTGTTCTTCCCTAGGCATCTGCTTTTGGTCACTCACAGAGAAAACACACTGGCCAAGCTGAATGCTGGTTCAATCCAGTCATGTTATCTCTATGTTTCTGTGGTCTGAGGCTGCATGGGGTGAAAGAGGGGAGCAGAGCAAAGCTGAGTCCACCTGGGGCATGAACAAACCCTTTTACTAAGAGGTGCCAGTAAGAAGATGGAAATGTGCCCATGTGGGAGTGTACTGCTGTGCCCAAAGTGAAGTAGCATAGAGGGGCTTCATGTCTCAAAACCTGTGGCATGGAGGTCCCATCAGTTGGAAATGCCAGCACTTGCAGCAGTGCAACAGATGCCATAAATACACATTGCAGACTCTGAAACCTTTCTGGAGAGCTTCATCAGAACGGAAGCAAGTGCTGCCAGCCATTCCCATACAAATGACTGTACCTGGCTGGGCTACAGTATACTAAACAACTGCAGAAAGCAACAAATCACCAGTCTGTTTGTGACAGGTCATCCCAGCTAAATCAAGTTGTCATTTATTTTTGACTTGCTCTTGCCCCAGGATCAGTAGCTGTTTCTTTCAGGTTGAGAATGGAGCAATTTGAAAGTGCAAAAGCCTATTAGAAAAAATGGCATGAAGGGTTAGTTATAGCAGTGGCGGTTGCACTTTGTCATCTGTAGTTAACCCTTTTGCCCCAGGGCTTCAGAGACTTTCCGTATGGTTCACAGGTCACTCAGAAGCTTTGCTGCAAGTAAGCATTTAAAGGTGAAACCTGGGAGCAAAGCTGCCATCAAGGCACGGGGGGGAGGTGTCTGTGTGTGTGGCAGAGGGGAGTGTTAATCCAGATAATATTGTAAATGAAAAGGAGCTCCCTAGAGGGAAAAAAAATAAAATTTCTTGTTGTGTTTGGTAGCATAAAATGCCAATCAGTTAGGGGACATAGACACTTTCAAACAGTGTTTCAGTTGTTTCAGTTAGATTCCCTGCATCACTACTGCCTTTTGTAGTCTTATACAAGCCAGAAACCTCTGCTGAATCCTGAGATCAGTTGTATCAGGGGTTATGATAAAAAAAAAAAAGGCAAAAATTATTTGTATGAAGTTTTTGTCAATTCTTCAGAAACAAGAGAAGGCAAGAGGAAGTGAAATGGTTTGTTCTGTAAGGAAACCAAACAACTCTTCTGTGGAGAGGAGGTTTAGATTAAATATTAGGAAGGAATTCTTTACTGTGAAGGTGGTGAGGCACTGGAGTAGGTTGCCCTAAGAAGCTGTGGGTGCTCCACTCCTAGAAGTGTTCGAGGCCAGGCTGGATGGGGACTTGAAGCAACCCAGTCTAAAGGAAAGTGCTCTTGTCCAGAGGGGTTGGAACAAGATGATCTTTACGGTCACTTCCAACCCAAACTATTCTGGGATTCTATGATTCTATGATCCAGACTCATATCCAGAAAACCAGTGCCTGACATCTATGTATAGAGCCAAATGTTTAATGGAATGGTTACTGAAACTGTGGCTTCAGTTTTGATTTAAGCTAGTCTTTCTGCAGAACATACTGTTTATCTGCTGTGCTTCTTGTTCTGATTGCTTTTCTGAATACTTTAAAGATTGGCTTATATTTGGCATATACCAATGGTAAGAATAGGTGAACGATTTCCAACATTTTCTCATTACTGAACTAAAGATACCCAGTAAGACCTTGTCCATTTGGATCAATGTGGTTGAAATAGCAGGACTGAGGAAGGAATTAAGTGTTTTCCTCATATGATCTGCTAGGCACTGAGCTGGCATAGATACATAGATCTGTAATGCCAGCCTCAAGAAAAAAAAAAAGATTTTTGTGCATTTGCCTGTCAAGATGGCATGTGTATTTCAGATACATAGTAAGACTGAATAAAACAGTTCCTACTACTATACTATTTGGTTATCCAAACATTTCTGCAAAAGCACATGTCAGAAGGGCTTACCTTAACAGTGTTAGAATCACAGAATCATAGAATCAACTGGGTTGAAAAAGACCTCCGAGATCATCAAGTCCAACCCTTGCTCCAACCCTGCCGCGGTTACCAGACTATGGCACTGATGCCACATCCAGTCTCATTTCAAAAACTTCCAGAGATGATGAATCCATCACCTCCCTGGGCCGTCCATTCCAATGTCTGATTACTCTCTCTGTAAAAAATTTCTTCCTAATATTCAACCTAAACCTCCCCTGGCACAGCTTAAGACTGAACTCTCTTGTCCTACTGCTCATTGCCTGGGAAAAGAGACCAACTCCCACCTGGCTACAACCTCCTGTCAGGGAGTTGCAGAGACTGATGAGGTCTCCCCTGAGCCTCCTCTTCTCCAGACTGAACAACCCCAGCTCCCTCAGCCTCTCCTCATAGGACTTGTGCTCCAGTCCCTTCCTCAGCCTTGTTGCTCTTCCCTGGACCTGCTCCAGCCCCTCAATGTCCTTCCTGAACTGAGGGGCCCAGAACTGGACACAGCACTGCAGGGGTGGCCTCAGCAGTGCTGAGTACAGGGGAAGAATCACTTCCCTGGACCTGTTGGCCACACTGTTCCTGATCCAGGCCAGATGCCATTGGCCCTTCTTGGCCACCTGGGCACACTGCTGGCTCATGTTCAGCTTCCTGTCAATCCAAACTCCCAGGTCCCTTTCTGCCTGGCTGCTCTCCAGCCACTCTGTCCCCAGCCTGTAGTGCTGCAGACGTTTGTTGTGGCCAAAGTGCAGGACACGGCACTTGGTCTTATTGAACCTCATCCCATAGAAATCAACCCAACTCTCCAGTCTGTCCAAGTCCTTCTGAGGAGCTCTTCTGCCTTTCAGCAGATCAACACTTCCCCCCTACTTGGTGGTCATCTGCAGATGTTAATATGTTATTCTCTGTTACAGGATGCAGCCATTCCAAAAACAGCGTCAGAATAATTACAAATTTGCCCATGGTCGGTGTTGTGGGCTTTTTTGCCTTTCTTTTTTCTTTTTATTCAGGCTTCTTTGTGACACATAAACATGTAGAGTTCTGCCTCTTACTCTGTTAGCCTGAGATATTGGTAATATCTTGGATATCCTAATCTGAAGAACTAAAAGATTTCCTTCTCTATCTCCTACTGTTCCCCTGAGATCATGAATGCCTATACTGTGACAGTGCAAGTGTCTATATTGTTCCCCTTGTGGCCTCAGTAAAACTTTGCTATAGCCTTTTTCTTACCTTTTCACTTGGCTTTTCTAAATTTCCTTAGGTATCTTAAGTTTACTTTCAAAATAAAACAAGGCTGACAGATTTGGACTCATCTCTGATATCATGAGGAAGCAATAGGAGATAGAAAAGAACCTCTGACAATTCAGAACAAAGATATTTTTTTGTTGCAAGCTTGATAATGGTGTGAGCTCAACCTTGGTCTCTGCTGAATTGTTAAAATGTGAAAAGCAACTTAGCTAAATGGGCAGTGAATGAGGGCAGCTGGATGCACAGTGCAAGCAAAGTGAAAACTATCAATCACCATCTATTACTCCACTCCTGGTATTTGAGCAGTGTTTCAGATGTTCTGGAGAGATTAGCTCAGAATAAGTAAATGCCAAAATGGAAACTGTCTACACATATCCATCCAGTGTGTCAGCCAAGCTAATCACACTGTGCTTTATAGACTGACCACTTCGGTCCCAGCTCTATCAGGGATCTCTCAGACATAAATTTAGCAAGGTAGATGAAACTGGCTTGTCTTAGTTGAAAGTTCCATATCCTTCAAGCAAGTTGTCATGCAGATACAGAATGAAGATATCTGACTTGGAGATTTGACCTTCTAAACAGGCAAAGTAAATGAGAAGCTATGAAGATTTCCTGCAATCATTCCATGGATTATGTCTTGATTTCTAATACTTCATGGATCACAGGTTGAGAAGGACTGAGCTGGCTTAACATGAAAGCTGTCATCTAAAGCAAAACATGAGCCATGAGCCCACTCTCTGGATTTCACACTTGATTAGAGGCGATATCCTCAGGCCGTAAAGTCAATTCCCGGTCATTTTACAGAACATTTTCAGTAAACAGTTCCTGATTCCTTATATTCTGTAGCTTTGAAGAATATTTTACTGGAGTAAATGGGACCTTCTCTCTGAAAAATCACTGCAATATTCCAGCTCAGCATAACAGGTTTTCACTCCATCCTGTTCAAAAGAACTAAAATGATACCTGGTTGCTCTGACCTCTTCTAGAGCAGAGGTCCTTTGGATCTCTCATTCAGTGAGGAATGGTCAGCCACTGTAATCATGTAAACATAAAACAGAGGCAGCATGGAAACTATGAGTTCTCCTCATCCTGAGTATCATGCAATTGACACACAGTAGGCAGAGGAGTCACAAAAGGTCAAAGGCAAATGTCACTTGCTAGGGCATGTTTTCTCCCGCTGAAGAGACACCACGTACAAGCAATGACAGTGACAACTCTTAGCAGGGAAAATGTCAACGACTAAACGGTATCCCCAGGAGTGCAGGAGAGCCCCCCTGTGCTCAGGTGAGATTCACTTCTCATTCTCAAATAGAAAACAGTAGCAGTAGAAGAGAGACCATCAGTTGAAGCAGATGCTGCAAAAATAGTCTTGGAGGCAGAGAGCAAGAGAGATGGTGGTGTAAGGTAAGACCTGAGAGGGTGCCAGGGGTAGAAGAGTCGTAACATTACAGCAGAAATGGTAAAGAAAAGGAAGCAACTATATACTAGCAGAAGAATGACACAGGTGTAAGAGAAGCTGCAGTGAGACAGATTTAGTTGCAAGTATTCAAAAGACAGAAAAAAAAATAATCATTGAAAGCTGAAAGCTACAGCCATGAAAAAGGGGGAGATTTTCCTCCTCATAAAGAAGAGAAGGCATTATGTGGTGTAGAAGATGGAGGAACTGAACCAGAAGAAGAGAAGAAAAAAGCAGGCAGTGAAAAAGCAGGACCACACCTGCACAGGTGGCCACTTCAGGGAATTGTTCATGTTCTTCTTTTTCTCTAAATAATCATAACAATCACACTCATGATGTGAAGCATGAGTTCATAATTACTATCCAACAACACCTGTAAAGGAATAAGTGACAGCAAGGAGAACCCTCAAGCTGTATTTTAGCAGCACATGTGCTTAAGTCTTCCAGCCTTTATCAAACTTCCTTTGCAAATGACTCTGATGTTCAATCCTTTAAAAGATGGGGAAAATGAAGCATGAGAAGCAGGAATGCAACTGGTTCAAAGTCAGAAGTTTTTGAGCAAAGACAAGTAAAAAAAATATATTATCTAAGTCCAAAGTCTACAGAAAACCTATATGCATCTCATAAGAGAATCAACAAAGAACAGAATACACAGAGGAAAAACTATGGTCTTTAAAATATTGCTCAGAGCCCATCCTTTGTTAAGGGTTAATAGGCTGTCAGTATTTCCTCACAGTTGTTTTGTTGTCTAAACCTTTAAACTACAGAGCTTTGAAAAGCTGAGGGCAAGCACAGCTGTGAAATGTAACTGGACTTCTGAGGCCCTGATGAGGCCAGTCTCTGGATATTCAGTGCAACACAAAAACAAAAAAAGAAATTAGTGAGTTTGTCTTCCATTTCAGGTTGGTCTTATTTGCTGAATGTTGATGCTTGACAATCACTCTGGATGATTTCTGCACTGCACTGCTATGCGAGATATCACATTTCATTACTTTCCTCCCAGCCAGTCACTCTCCATAAGTGTAAGCATTTTTACCAGGTGAACACCATTCTAGAGCAGTGTCCTTACCTGTGCAGGAGGGCTATGGAGATGCAGGACAAGGGAAGGAGGTTCAAGGTCGGGTGACTCAGTGCTGACACATGCCAAAGCCAGAGCTTTCCTCTGTGCCAAAGCAATACCTGCTGATTCTATTCCATGCCACTCGGATTCCGAAGACTCCAAACTGGTAGTCAAACCACATCACATACGTAGATAACACGTGCATGCATTCTGCTTGTGCCCAGACACACACACCCCTTCACAAACACGCAGGGTTAAAAACCACATGAATCAGCAAGGGGATGAACTGAATGCATGACACAAGGCACCAAGAAATGAGGGGCTGTGCTTACATTAGCTTCGAGCTACTGAGCCAGATGCCTTTTGTATCACACTGGTTTAACATTGCTAAATGCTATTGCTCACAATGTAGTCATGTTTATTACAGCTGACTAGTCAAAATTAGTAGGGAAGTAGGCACATCAGCAGTAGAGCTGTTTAAAAAATACAAGGCAATAATATTTGAAGGAAAAGTTGAAGTTTTAATAATCTAGAGATTTATACACATTTGTTCTCTATTGATTTTTAATTTCTTTTCCCATTCAGTTTTTTAATATATTTTTCCTTAGTGTTGTTTACACTTCCTGAAAATTCTTTTTCTCACTGGTGTTATTTGGTTTTGGCTATTGGCTTCTGAGTGAGAAGCCTAAAACCTTTTGAGGGGCAAGAACAACCCGGTATTGCCATCTTGCAGTATATTGTGGCTCTCATTCTTTTAGAAGAGGACCACACAATAGGGACCAAAGATCCCATATGCTTACTTTCAGGTGTTATGGCGGTATATATAGGGGAAATAAGTTCTTCCTGAAATCTGATTATCATACTGGTCTTGAGAAACTTCCAGAGGACAGTTTAGCCTTGGCAAAAAATCATCTAGAGGAAGCCTCAAGACAGGTAGGCCCTGGAAATGAACAGTGCATATAGACAAAGGAAGGTCTAAGAAGAAACAGGAAAATAATTTCTTGAGGATCCTGATAAAACTATGTAGAGTTTGTTGAAACCCAAGAAACCACAGACAATTGAAGAACTGAAAACAAGTCTTCTGTCCCCCTCGACAGAAAGCACTTATCCTACAAAGAAACAGTTTTGCTGACACAAACCAGATAAAACTCTAAATCAGAACTGAGAAGTTGTTGTGTGTTTCTCTGCTCACTTTAAGAACTCCCAGTTTAAACGAGGGACACGAGAAGACCAGAACTTCTCACTCAAGTTTGTGCTTCTCTTTTTTCATGTTTAGATATTTCTTTTTTCTTTTTTTTGCCTATTATTTGGACAAACTGTATTATTTCTCCGCCTCTGATTTGTGTGAAGCAGATCTGGGAAGAGATAGAAACACTCCACACTTCTCAAGATATTCTGGGCACTTGAAATCTCTTGGTCAGTTTTAGAGAGCAGTGATGTTTGAAAGAGAGATGCCACTCATGCATTCAAATCCTCACAGATTTCAGTGAATTAAAAAAAACTAGGTTGTGTCTGGAGTCCCTAAACACATATGAATCCCTTCATAGTCTCTTTCATTCTCCTAAACACTTGATTGCACCCAAGCTACACATTTACACACCTAATTATGTGCACAAACAGGTACAGACTCATAAGTGCTTTCTTTGGCAAACACATAGACAATATACAAAAATGCTGTAGTATACAGCACATGACAATGGTTCTAGGTGAAACCAAGTCAGAATTTAATTATTTATTTAATAATCAGTGAGAACCGTGAATACACGGAAAGGCAATCTTACCCCAGGTAAGAAAAATGACGTTTTCAAAATGCTCCAAAAATTGATTGAATCTAAGTTCAATTATTTTTTAACATACATTCTAGTGCATTAACTTACATCTCAAAAGGCAAACTGCTTAAACCAGCTCCCCCAACTTAGGATTTTTGTTTTGTTTTGGCTTTCGTTTGTTTGTTTGCATTTTTTTGTTTAAGAAACAGCATATAATGTTTTAGCTGTTAAGCATTTTTCCCAATTTTGGCTTTCAAACTGAGAGACTTCTAAGTCTTCAATGCATTCCTTTTTATAGATTACTCTATTTATGACAAACTGATATTTTCAGAAAACAATTTTTTAAAACTGACAATTCTCTGAGCCTTTCCTTTAACTGACAACTTTCAGGACTCTATGAATAAAGTTAAATAACTTTTATTATTTTTATTTATAGCTAAGAATATCAGAATATTTGTTTTCTAATATGCAGCTACTCTGGGAAAACAAATATTTTGTGACAACATTTCCAAATTTAAGCAATGTAAATGGTTAAACAAGATTATTGCCAAAGTGATAGAAAGTAAGCAAAGATCTTCAGGGCAAAATTAGCCAGTTGGGACAGCTGGAATTTCTTTCAGCATATTTTTCTGAAACAGAAAACACCGATTTCTCCAAATCACAACTTACTATGAAAACATATCACTTCAGCAGAACTTCAGGCTGGTCCAGGATGGGATCTGCAATAATGAGTGACAGCTCCTTGCATTGATGATTCAGTGCATCAGCTTTCTGGAGCTGATAAAATCCATCTCAAGCCCTGCTCTGTCATATGCCAACACAAACTAGAATGAGGCTCCCTTTCTTCTTGGGCAGACACAATACCAGGCATAGAGTTCCTTGCCACAATAACTTAAAATATATTCAGAAGACTCAGAAGATCAGAGGTAGAGCTAGAATTTGAGTATCTTTCTTTCAGCCAGAGAGCTGGATACCCACTATCAAACTATGGCTTGCAAGAGAGAGGCATCCAGTCTGTGGCAGTCCCCTTGGCTCCCTCTGGCATCAAGGGGAAGACTGCCTGTAGCACAGGCAAGCATCTCTGATGGTTCAACAATGCCACCTAATAAAGTAGACAGAAAGTGCTAGACTACTTGAGAAGAGATGCCTCATTTAGCTGATGATAGCTGAGGTTAATTTTATCCTTGGTTTTCACTATTCTGAAGAAAATGACACCAAATCCTCGCTGGAGGTTCAGAAGGCTGTGGGTTTTTCTTCTTCATCTTCTTATTGTGTATCATCTCATTTTCCAGCAGCAGTGAATGCACAGAAAGGCTTAGCACACCAGAAAGTGCAACTCAGTGCCTCTTGCTCTTCAGCACCCATCATGTTGCCCTATGAGATATAAATATGTGACCTTATTTTGAAAGGAAAATCCTTCCTAGCTGCTTTTCAGCTCCATCACTTATGCATTATAGACTTTCTACTCAATTGCAGCATAATCTCATAGGAATTTATTATGCATCCTGTATATAAAACAGTATGTACCCTCTACAGAGAACATCAAAAAGTAGTTAATAGAGATGTTAAATTATTATTGGTTGAAAGGAGCTGATGCCCTAGAGTAATCAGATTCTCTCTTTCTCTCTCTCGCTTCATATACTATATATAATATATACAATTAATAGTGCACATATATCAGTCTCCAAATAGATCTCTATAAAGTGTGCTTGAATGTTGGAGGAACTGACGTATTAAACGTGTGGAACCAAGCAAAGATGTCACAATAAGGCACATTACAAATACTAGCAAATGTATTGATGGATAAGGCAAAGGAGACACTGTGAGTCCCAAGGATAAAAAAAAAAATAAAAAAAGCTTTATGTTTTTTCCTACTCTCACCATTTATTTGTGGGGGAAGACAGTAAAGGTGCTACTGACTGGAATGAATAGCTGCGCTGGTATTTATTAATGGTCAGGAGAAAATGTCAAATGCTTATACTGAACTAATTACTTATTGCCAAAGATCAGGAGAAGGTGCAATATGGAACTTACTACACAATGATTAGATTAATTGAGATGAGATTTAATTAGAATTGTGGTCTCTCAGATAAGGCTCTGAAACAGGAACCAGGAAACTTGTTCCATGCTGTGGATATATTATGAACCATTGCCTAAATTCATTCATCCCGATTTCTGATGTCCTCCTCAGAGTCTGATCTCTGAGATTTGACTCTTTCCATGTCAGCAACATCTCAAACAAGTCTAATACTTTAAAATAATGCTCGCTTTCATAGTAAGTGATTCATAAGTATCACCAGTAACAATTAAAGCAACTGGTGAAATCTAAATACTAAATACAGATTTATAAGTGTTTCATTAAGAGGCAATTTAAAATTTGAGAACGAAATTAGATTAATCCAAAGTGTAAGATGTAGGACAGTGGAAAATGGAAGATAGTGATTAGACTACATGATCTTAGAGATCTCTTTCAACCTTAATAACTCTGTGATTCAACAATAACACATTAAATACCTATATATCTATATATGCTTAATGAGGAGAAAATAACGTAATCCAGTCAAACTTGGGTATCTGGATCCCTGATCATGCATTGGTCTATAGCAAGATGTACATTTGCTTGGGGTGTTTCACGGCTTCCTTCTAAATTATCTGGGTCTATCTCATCCCCATGTAAATCATGTTGTTGTCATGAAGAAACATCCTGACAAGAAGAAAAATTATCTCACAGAAGATTTCCTACCTGCGTCATTCAGGAGTTACAAAAGGAAACTCAAATAGCAAGCTTGGACTCAAGTGACATGTTTGTGCTAACCAAGTCTGCCAAGGATATCCTGGTGAATGACCAAGCACTGTGTTCTATATCGAATCTTGAAGTGGAAAAGTGTGCTTCAAGGCTCCCATCTTAGCTGACATAGTTAGTAACTTTCAGTGAGCAGATCTCTGAAAGACCTCCCAAAAATCCCTCTTGTAACTTTAAGCATGGTGTGGACTGCACTGAGGAGACCTGGCAGATGTCCAACAAGAACATGGTTTCTTAACATCTGGGAGAAATTAAAAATCTTCAAAAGTTGTTGTAACAGGCCTGAAGGAGAAAAAGGGGTGACAAGCTGGGGAAAATCATCCTCTCGTGTTCTTCCCATAGACTGGATATGATTACTACTGGGCTCCCAGGGGTAATGCCCAAGGTATGGATAGCAGAGCAACACTGAATACACATCCCAAATGACCCTCATTGTCCTCTGTTATCATGTCATAAGCTGGTATCACACAGTACAGCAACAAAGCAATCCTGATCCCTCTCCCTGCTCTGAGAAAGACCATCACAAGCAGTGCATGTTGCATACGCAGGAATATACACAAGGTCAGGTACCACAACCACATGAACAGACAAAGTGATATTGTGACTGGTGGCTCCTCACCTAATACAGCAAATCCTTAGATCAGATCTGCCTCCAACCCTCCCTGGGCCCATCTGTCATTATCTCAACCCTTCATGAGCAGCACTGGGTGCCAATGGATGCTGTTGTAATTTAGGAATGGTGTTCTTCAATTTAGTGCTGTCATTAAAACCACACTGCCTCTCACTCCCCCATCCCCCACCAATTGGAAGCACAAAAGGCAAAGATCACAGGTTGAGATAAGAACAACAATATTAATAATAGAAGTATAAGACAAAGGCACAATTTACACAGAAAGCCCTACGCAATAAACAAATACCTCTTCCCTGCCAAGTTTTCTCCCGACCAAAAGGAATGTCTCTCTTCTGGGAGCCAAGAGAGAGTCTCATTCCCCTGACCCTAGTAATTATGTGAGGATCCTAATTACATTAGGATCCAGGCCATGCCTCAACCTAGCTAGCGCAAAAAAATAACCCTATCCTGGCCAAGACCAGGACATCTCCAAAGCACAAATTTAATATTAGAAGATGAGCAGACAATGACTCACAATACACCCAATGCCTCTTCCTTCTAAAAAAAAAAATCCAAATTTCACCTTTAATTTGGACTGAACATCCCAGTTCAAACCATATTAATAATTCATGTTGAAGACTGATAAAAGGTGGATTGATCTCATCTATCTTGAGACTTATACAATGCAGATATCCACGTTTGACCGCATAGAAAGCAGTAGGCATGAAATGAAACACATTTAGTAAAAGTTTGTCTGCATGTACTAAGATGGGCAATAAGGTTAAACAATAAACTCAGCTGCAGATGTCTACCTTGCAAACTTAACGCATCCTGTGTTCTGTATCAAATGAGACTTTGTTCAAATGGCTTTCTCCAAAACAACTGAAGTCTGTTTAATTGGTGACAGTTCCACCTACCGTCATTTTGCAAGATATTAATTTAAAAAGCAAAACAAAAACAACTCTTGAAGATTTGAGCATTGCTAAAAATTCTGAATCATATTAGACTTCTGTTTTGTTGTGTTTTTTTCTTTTGTATATGTAACATATGTTTGGTGTCTTTAAACACAATTACTTTTGTATAATAAAAGTGTTGATTTGATGATGCAACGTTTTCTGCAAGTGTGTTTAAGACAGTTTATGTTTTCATAAGTTGCAATGAAACTCAATTATGTATGTGTAATAAGGCTCTTGATTGTTACACTTCTACTTTTCTGTATAATGAAGCCAGCAATTAGAATTTGGTTGCTCTATGCCATAGGAAAACACACTTGTTTTGTAGACAAAAGATCTTAATGAGCATCTTTAAAAAAAAAAAAAGTTCCAAAAAAAGGTCAATAACTCAAACATGTAATCAGATTTCCTAACAAAAAGGATTTGTTCCTTGACAATAAAAAAAGATAACTCTAAGGGGCTAACGGTTGAGATTACATAAATGAACTTTTTTCCTATGGAAAGAGAAATTAATGAGAAAATATTTCACCGTTAAAGTTATTGCCTTTACATTGTTAACTTACATCTGTAAAATGTGTTATCTTGACTGCAGGTAAATGCACACAGCTTGGATGGTAATAAGCCCTAATCACACTTATTAGCGGATGCACCTACATTAGTGTTTTACTTCAGACCAGAAGTGTGCTTCTGAAGCAAATTTCCCAATTGTCTTCATTTACCATGCCTTGGTCTGCATTACATGGCAGTCTTTGAGCCTACACATTGTATTCCTCCTAGATTAAATTAGACCAGAAGATATATTCCAGGAGACTTTCAGATGCATTTTATTGGCAGCCTGTGTGTTCAGGCTATGGCTGACCCTAAGCAAACACTCTTGAAGTGTCTACAGTGCGGCAGTCAGGTGCTAAACACCATCTCTGTTCCTTACACATTAAATTTCTTTCATACACCCTACTAGACGTAACGGATAAAGACAATATCAAGGAGCTGATTTACAATTCTCCAGTTACTCCCCCCACTAGATGTTTATTTTTAATTCTTAGCCTTTTAGTGTAGGACTACGGAGTCAAACTGAGTCCAAATCAACCTGTTGCAACCAATGGCTTTCTTGTACCATTAACGCTACCTGTGCCATTTATTGATGCTGTGATAGCAACGAACAACGGAAGCTGAGCAATGACTGGCACAGAGGAAGCAGGGCTGGGAAAAGAGACTAGTCATCTTGGAGTGCAGTGTGTAAGACAATAGAAGAGATAGATCTCACTGAGTGTAATTATAGTTATCTGAATCTGATAAACACTAATCCAATTCTCTTAGGGTTTTTTACAGCCAAGTAGAGAAATATTTTAGTGTATGAGATGGACTGTGACAAAAGAGTTTCTCTTTCTTTCCATTGACTACAAGGGAGCATAGATGACCAGAACAGATGGAAATGCTTATGCTTAGACACATGAATGTTGTGTCTGGCCATTACCAAAGCAGAAAAAAGCCACGAGGATTTTCAATTTCCGGTGAAAGAAAGGGAACTCTAAACTGAGAAGTCTGACATGTAAGTGCCCACTGGAAAGACAGAAGGCAGAAACAGTCAATGGTAAATCTTCATTTGACTGTTGTCAAACGAACTCATGTTTTACTATTCAACTTAACACAAAGAGTACAACTAAAATGTTGTCAATGCACTTCATCATGGTATCACAGTCACACGCAGTCAATGTGACTTCAGAAGTACATACAACAACAGGGGCTTGAGGGACACACATGGTCATTTGGATCTACTTAATAGAAGCTAGAAATGACCAAGTATTTTACAGGTGGAATACCTGTCAAAAATCTGCTTTAAAATGTTTTTGTTCCTTTGAATAATAATAAACAACATTTTTAAAAAAATTTTTTTTAAAAAATCAGTGTTGCTGATATCACAAGGGTTTTTGCCTGATTGATCTCATATCCATACTTTACAGGCAAAAAAAATGAAATCACGGTATTGTAAATGTATTTCACTACAGCTTAATTTGTCTTTGAAAAACAATTTTTTTTAGAGCTTAATAAAAATATCAATAAAAATATATCCTAGCTGAAGGTTGTCTTTGGGGCTTTTTTCAGTCTGTGAAATGCAAATTACTTCAAAATCCTGAATTAACTGATTTTAAATAATTTCCCCTATTTTTAAGTAGTTTTATGATTGTGCTTGCATTTAATTATGGTCCAAGAGGAGCAAGCATTCTAATTATACTATTTTCCTTAGAAACATTGCTGAACCCACTCTTTTTCTATAAAGGCCAAGTGCTTTGATCTTCTTTATTTTATTTTTTTTTCATATCACACTACAGTGCCTGACATAGCCATCCAGGGTGGGCGTGTGACATCACACTCTGTCTCCTTTGTGCTTGATAGAAGACCAAAAATAGCACAAAGGAAACCCCAAATGCTTGGAAACTGTGGTGTATTTTTTCTTCCTTTTCAGGTTTTATGAACATGCATGTGAGATTACACCGACTACCACACTGAGAGTGTTGGTAAAGTGGTACCTTGCAACAGAGGTAGAGGTGAGGCTGGAGGAGCGGAGGGTCAGGTTTTTTTCACCCTGTGTTGCCAAAATTTTTGGCAACATAAGGCAGACCTCAGGTGATTCCACAAAACAAGATGTTAGTCTATCACAGGCAGGTAGCCCAAGATAGCTGTAGCTACCTCAGGGAAGCATAGCTGTGAATCTTATGGATCTCATGTACCAAAACCATGCTCTGGGGCCAGGGTAGGTGCCTGCGTTATTATTATTTGAACTGACTAAATAAACCTGATCATGTCTGCATGTGTGCAGCAACTGACCCACCATATGGCAGTGTCATCACAACCTTAAACAGGTGTCTGGGCTTGAGTAAATCTAATTTGGGTCCAATCCAAAAGATATTTTGGAAGCATACGCATGTGTTAAACTGCTTAATCCCTTCACACACATCCACACACATGAAGAACACAGATTTCTTTGCCATAGCTTTTACATGATGAGCACAGAACATTATGCACTGGTTTTAAATACAGTGCCTGCCTGCTCTTTCTCAAATAAATGCAAGAAACATATTTTAGTTGTTGTTTTCTTTCTCTTGCTTCATCGTCTTCTTCATTTTTTTTTCCTTCCCTGCCATCTGGGTTTCCACAATTAGAGATAGGATTCATCTCAACTAACCTTCGCTGTCTGAAAGGTGAATGGCCTAAAATAATCACCTAGGGTCTCTCTGCAGTGAGCAGAGAAAAACAGACAGCTCCAAGTAGTGATTTGTCCCAACTTAAGCCAGATGTCTGACACAGGCAGGACAAATCAGTCTCTGAGGTGCCCATTTCTCTCCTCTGAATATAAACAGGGTTTGGTTATCTGCTTTGGACCAAGTATGTAATTTTTAGGCAACTTAAAGTAGGTGAAATAAATCCCGTCCTTAGCATCTTATGATGCTGTTGCATATTATTCTTAACACACCAGAGTAAAGTACTTATGTGAAATGGACTTCTTGTATAGGAATTCTTCTAAAAAGGAAAGTTAACATTTAGTAATAAAGAAAACTGAACAGTGAATGCAGAGATTTAAAATTAAATTGCAAGATTAATTGTCAGTGACTGTAAGACTTCCTGTTTGACTCAGCAATACAATTGCATAGCTGCAGCTAAACACTTTACATCTGGAAACATACATGCTTTTTTATCGTCAAAAAAATTCCATTTTCCATTTCTGTGCACTTGGCCAACTAGATATATAATGATAGTAACATACAATGTAAATTTTACAAGCAGATTCTCATTAAAGAAATATCATGACAATATATTTTTTAAAAATTGTATGCATATTTTGTAAAAGTAATATTTTTAAAAGACAGTTTGAAGTTAGGTCACATGAAAAAATAGTGTAATTATAGTCTTTCATAGTGGAAGGGACATGGTCAAATAAGAATTAATATGAAAAATTATTCCTTTTAAAAATTACTCCGTAATTCTGAGAAACAGCTCCTGAAGTACTGTAATAATAAATTGCTGTTCAGAGCAGTATCTGTTTTAAAAAAGGTCTTCTAAATGTGCAATACTTGAATGCAGAAGACATCATTAAAATTTCACATGTATTATGCTAAGAGAATACTACTGAGCTGCAAACTTAAGTACTCAAAAATCAGTATTCTTTGTTTCGTAAAAAAGAAAAAAAAGCTTAAATAGACTAAACCATTTTGTAATAATAAATGTTCAGTCCTGAATCAATGGCAGAGCTTCTGCCTGTTATATCAGTGCATAAACTGATCAATCAGGTAATAAACCCCACAGCTAAACAACAGTCAAAATGTTCACCACATCTTCCTCTAATACATGAAATTTTTGCTTATAGTAAGAAGGATTTAGGGGGGAAGGATTATAGGGGAAGAGTAGGAGGAAGAGGAGGCTGAAGGGAAAGATAATGAGTTTATATTCCTCTCAAAGAGTTTTCATTGAAACATTACCTCTGAACCTTTCCTTTCAAAGTGTCTGTCATGTTTTTGTTTTTTTTTAATTGGTTTAAAAAAAACAAAAGCACAAGTGTACTACACCACTTTACCCATATAAATGACCTAAATGTATTTCTACCCATTGACTGTAGGGAAGTCCTGAACCAGCCACCTCATATATAAACATCTGTATTTTGTGAGATGAATTGCACTCTCTCTCCTGGCACTAATGATATTCTGACGGTTCATTAATGGTAGCAAAGGACTAAGTCACTGTAGTGAACTGAGGGTTATAAAGGTCTGCAGATGCTTCCAGTGCTGAGAGCCAATCAGAGGAGGATTTAGAAACTCTCCCCAATACACGGACATCTATGCTCGTCCATTCGCAACTAACAACCTCAAATAAGACACCAGATGCCTTGAACAGCCATGAGCAGCAGCTTCCTTTCTGTGAGGTATAAAAATGAAATGAACAGCTGGGGTAAGTTTCTGTTTAATGAAACATTTTACATTTTTTAAGTATCCTTACCCAATTCTACGTATAAATTTCCCTCCTATCTCATCCAGAAAAAGGGAAAATGCTTCCCAATCCTATACACCCCTGGTGCAACACTTCAGAAATTAAATAATGATACCCTCCAATAAGTAAGTGAATGGATAAACAAACTTCCAAGTCTTATTATAACAAGTGGTTGCACCATTAAGTAAAGACCAAATGCTCCTTAAGGAATAATTTCAGGTAAAACTGTATCATATCATACATATTTTACCTTTTCATCCACTATTCAATATTATAGAGAAGCTCCTCTGTTTCCTGATGCCTTGATTTTCGGGGCATGATGAAGTGGTGAAATGCGTGTATCTATGTTTTGCGGGGGGTTTAAAGTCAATTTAAGAGGTCTGAGTGCTTGTGTCCGAATCAGTCCAAGGTTTGTCTCTGCAGAGCACACAGGCATGTGCTTCAGAGCTGCCGACTTCAATAAGAACTGCCCACTTGTTCTCGGCTCTTATTGAAGCCACTGGCTCTGAAGCACACACCTGTGTGTTTGGTAAATCAATGACTTGTGGGCACCCAGCCCTTCCCCAGAGGCGCTAGGTATTTCACCTCCTGTAGACTCTAGTGGGAGCAGGATGGTAATTTACCACAGGAAACATGAAGAAGGTGAAAGTATGTTTTACCTCTCAGAGTCCTGTTAAACTACTGTGAATTTTATCTCCTTCAGCTCCTGAAACTGTGGTTGCTTCAGACATCTGCCAGTTTGTGGCAACTGCATTTGGACCGTGCATGCAGTTCCCTTATGGCCCCCTGACCTGTAAAATATGACATGTGATAGAACCATCAAGAATGCAAAGCCTCAGGAGAGATTCTGCATGCTCGTGTGTGTGTCTGGGCATTTATTGCCAGTGTACGTGTGTGAGCTCATTTTTATGCATGTCTATGTCTGAGTGTTCTCTAGCACCTTCCTTCTTGGGCTGTTTAAATTAGTATCTGATTTTCAAGAGCACTGAATTTATTGGAAAGAATTGCTAAAGAAGAAAGCTGGAAAAATAATGCTCAGAACACTAACAGCAGAAATTACCTCGTCTCACTTAAGGATATAATGGCCGCAGGGAGAATTATTTTATAATTATTTCAGACTAATGTTAATGTTTAAAAGTTAGTATTTTAATGGAAATGTTTGATCCTGATGAAGCACAGAAATTGGCTCTGTCTTTTAAGTTGCCTTGCTCACACACCTCACATACAGACAGTAGACAGGCAACATAATCCTCTCTGGGCCTTCAGGTACAAAACAAATCATTATAGTTTTCCCATGTATGCCAAGGTTAAATAAACACCTGTAATGCTCGGTAGCTTCAGCTTCTCCGTACACTGTATTAGTGGCAGCTTTCCTTAAGGATTTCACTAAGCATATGTCTACCCAGCAAAATGGAGACAAGATTTCAGAACAGATTGCCTTTGGCCTACTTGATATAGGTAAAGATAATAGCAGTGGCATGTTGACACAGGCTAGGAAAACTCATAAGCACCCACCAAAGGCCCTGGGTAAATATTCAGGCTCCCAGTCCTCACAAGCAGACAGGATGCCGATCAGCGAGGACTGACAGGTCACAACTGACACAGGTTAGGGAAAGGCCGTCTAGGAAGTGCTACAGAACTCCGAAAGTTTTTGACCAAGAAAGGACAGTGAGGTTCAGCAGCTTTGACACTGGCTTTCCTTTGTTCCTCAGTTTAGCCGTGTAATCGCTTTTTATCTTTTCTTACTTTCACCTGGTCTGTCTGGTGGACTGCAGACTCTCCAAAGCAGTGGCTGCTGCTTTTGGTTGCAGTTGTATTGCTTTTGCAGTCATCATTGAAAGGTCAGATCTAACTTGGAAATTAATGGTAAAGGTTGATACATTTATTGACAGTACAGTCTGGAAGCCTTTTTTTTTTCTATTTGAGGCCCGATACCATCTTATCTATTTGTATGATTTTCTCTTCTTTGCAATATCCAAGGACTCTCTAATCATGCAGATACACCATCCTACAACAGGTTGTTTAGTTAGAGAGGCCAAAATATTATCACCAAGGCCTGCCTGAAATGTTTCTTCTCCCATGCATTTCAATAGAAAACATTCTGTTCATTTCCAGGAATCACCGCTTCGGAGTCACTGCCTTCGTATTCAAATCTTTTCCATTTATACCTTTTACCCTCTTATAGCCATTTTTAACACCTACCCCAAACTGCCCTGCAGGCTTACCTGTTTCAAAACTGTCAGAAGACATTTGAGCATGAAGGCTGATTTTTTTTTTCCTTGTCACTGGCAGAAGATTTTTTTTTTTTTAAGAGAAGATTATTTGGGGAAAGGTACAAAAGAAGATAGATACTACACAAATTAAAACTAAACTGCAATTGCTTGCTTTCCTAGTGGAGTAGTGTCCCAATGGGGGTACGTAGCAGTAGTAGTGTTCATCAGAGTACAAAGGAACAAAGATCCCATAGAGTCACAACACAATTGTCGTACCAGGTATTTAAAAGCACTGATACAGCTCCAGTGACTTCATTAAAGCAATAATCACTTACATCACCTAAAGGTCTGGTCCCCGGGGGAAACTGTCCTATTTATTATCCAATGGTGTTTTTCAGTCTCCTTCTCAATGTGCTGGCCAGCAAAGATCAGCCTGCATAGTTTATCTCCTTTTTATTTACCTTGGTTCTGGTAGTATTGCCTAATTTAATGATTGAGTTGTTAAATTTTCCTGATTGGGCTGTATCTTCCCCTGATTTAGTGACGCCCTTCTTGAGTGCAGTTGTTGCACACTTTGCTGATTGAGATGCATAATTTAATTTAATAAATGGAGAGAGTTTACTATCATTTTTGCATATTTTATTATTAGGGAAGATTCATAGTTTTGAGCACTGGTTTATTCATTCCCCTTATTTATTTATTTTTGGCAAAACCAGCTGCACAGACAACGCTTGTTCAGCTGCAAAACTCCGCTGACCAAGCTCTACAATTCAGGAATTGAACTTTTGAATCTATTCCTTATTAAGGTGCATATTCTAGCAGTAGAAATTCCAGATGCTTTTTGCTTCAGCAGCCAGGGCTTATGTGTTAAGCTGTTGACAAATCTGTTGGGGATATCATTTGTTTTAAGACCACTAAAGTGCATTTTCTATAGTTTCAGCTACGGTTTTAGATTCTTTGATAAAGCAAATAAAGATGCAATCAGTTGCTTTGTAAATCTTCCTATTTTGCATATAGTAAGTGGCACAAGCTTTCCATAACCAGCAGCTTCAATCTTTGAAGAATCATTTATCCTACTATTTGAAAGAAAACCTAAGCATTTTGCTATCTTAGATTCTGAAGACACAGCAGGTTGGAAATACTGTAATTCCTGTTCAGTTTATTTTGCATAATATATTGGGGGAAAAACAAGCTTGAAACTGGACTGGCAAATGCAGAATGTAATAGCTATATAAACAGTGATAATAGGCGGCTCAATCAGCAAAGAATGCAGCGTGATTATGTATAAAATTTCATCCACTAAAGTTCACAGCGTGATCAGGAAAGGAGGCAGCCAATCAACAGAGCATAGAGCTCTACTGGGAATGAATATGTTTTGAAAACTCAGCTACCCAGAATATTCAATGGGATCAGCAAAGTTCTAAAAGGGGGCATTTGAAGATAATAATGGATATGGCATTATTAGTGAGTAGAATGACAACCCCTTAGCATGTCTGTTTCCAGTAGTGTGTTCAAAAGAATTTAAGTATTAGATTCCTGGGAATACAAGTTAATATTGTGCATGTCACTAATGGTGAGAGCCCTTGGCAGGACTGGTATAAAAATCTGCTACTGTTACATGCTGAAGAATTCACTTCATTACATCCCTACTGTGTTTTAACTCTGTTCATGTTTGCAAAGGCTGCCATCTTGACCAGTACCCTGAGAACTGAGTGAAGAACTAAAAAAAGGCGTGTATGAGACTTATTTTTTTCTCTGTGAAGCAATAACAAGTTTATCGTCCTTGAGGAAAGGGCACTCAGAAAAATTACTAACAGTTATCTGTATGTTACACAAGGTGCATCAGTCCCATTGAATGCTCAAAGCCTTGTCTGGCTCACAAAGCACATTTCTCACAGCATCAAAATTTCCATCTAGCTTCTAGTGTACGTAATTTGTTGAGAATATATGCCCAGATGATCTGGAGATGAACTGCGGGGACTACCAACATGGATGTCAGCTTGCATGCATACCCCAACACCCTAAGAAGCAGAAAGTCTAGAAATTTATTCCATATGGGCCACTCACTGACCACTGCAATCGTGGCTTTGACACACCATGAGATTGAAAATATCATTCTTTTCTGAGTTTCCTTTCATCTCCCTCTTTTTAATGTGAAAAGGAGGTATCATAAACAACTTTCTGAGTACCCCAGGACACTGCTAGTCAGTGCCATCAGGTCTGCATCTGGAAGAACAGCTTCACACACTCTAAATGTGTGACTTCATGCGTGATATGTGGCAATACCCAGCTTCTTGTCTGCAACACAGCAGAGGAGAAGAAATTGAAGAGCTGAGGGTAGAAAGGTACCACAGCAAAAAATTCAGCTTTCATTTATTGATAATTATTCAGACTGTAGATAAACCATGCCCTGTGGCTGACTTCAAAGCAGATTCCTTCCGGTGCAGGCTGAGACCAACAAAGCCTATTTGCTTAGAGATAAAGCTAAAGCAGTGCTTCTGAATTGAGGATGACTCTCCCTGTTTGCAGAACAGAGGTGCTTAGTCTCAGAGACATTTCACAGGCTGGGATGATGTGGAAATATTGAGGATGCATTTACATTAGCAAACAGAGTGATGTGACTTCAGTAGATATGCAGAATCAACTGCTGCTGAGGGCCCAATATCTACACTATGTATCTTTCCAGAATTTTTTAATTCATACTAACCCCAGGGTGCTCCCATAAGCACAAGGACAGAAGCATATTAGCTATTTTATTAAAGTCAGATCACTGAGATCAGTTTTGTCAATAGAAGATCCCATTCAAACATTTCAAATTCACTTTGTCCAATTAATAATTGAGAAAGATCAGAAGGTCCCTTCAGAAATACACTCCTGCTCCAAGCTGAATTGTCAAGGTAGACATGCCCTGAGCCATGTCAGGTTCTTGGGTTTTTCGGTCAGCTAGAGCATGGAGCTCAGTTTCTCTCCTTAACACAGCAAGATTTCGAAAATACAAATGCTCTGGGCTGACATAACAAAGGGCTCAGTACAAGCTAAGCTCTGTGTGGTTGGGGAGCAACTTCATTGAAAGTGATCTGGGAACAACAAGCAAAATATGCTTCAAAAGTGTGCTGCTGCAGCAACAAAGGCAAATCAAATCCTGGGCTGCATCTACAGGTAAAAAAAAAAGATATACGGATGTATCAAATCATTCCACTTAGCCCACTTATGGCTGCCTCTGATCCAGCTTTGATCCTTACAGTTAGAAAAAGTTGTGTACAGACTGGTGAGGTTCCACTGAAGACCCACAAAGATGATCTAAAGGACTGGAGAAGCTGTCCCATGAGAAGAGTGAAAAATGTAGGTCTTTTCACACTAGAGAAGAGAAGGCTCAGGAGCAACCTCATCACTGTGTGCCTGACCATAAGGAATAGCTAGAAAGAGGACGGAGACTTCCTGTTCCCAAAGAGTCATATGGAGAAGACAAGGGGCAATGGGAACAAGTTGACCAGAAGTAGTTTCATCTTGATGTAATGAATGATGCAAGAAATTTTTTTATAGTGAGGGCAACCATTCAGAACAACCTCCACGCTGACATAGTAAAGTCCACATCAATGAAGGTTTTCAAGATGCAATTGGACAGGGTGCTAGATAATCTTATCTAGGCTCCCTTTCCCACAGAAGGTAGAATCAGATCATCTTTGGAGATTCCTTCCAACCTGGGTTGTTGTAGGATTCTATAATTCTATGATGTTTTGTGTGTTCATGTGTATATATATATATATATATATATATATATATGTGAATATGAGTATGAAATATTTACCTTCCCTTAAAAAAATAAATACTTACATACATGTTATTTCCCAGCCCTTTCCATATCCACCCCCACATTACCAGCAAACTGATTCTTAAAAGAGTTGACTCACATGTAGGCAGCACCAAAGAAGCCCAACACTTACTGTAGTAATAGACTGTTATGTATCACAAGATATTGAGCCTGAGGTGAGAATTACTGGCTAAAATTCCGTGACAGGCACTAGGCAAGAGGTCAGAGCACATAATCATAATGTTCCCTTCCGGCCTTAAAATCTATTAATCTAAGAATTTCATTCTACTGGGTATTGAGCACAATTTGCTACAACAAATACTGAATTCAATTCACCCAGGTCACACAGGAAAACAGTTGTTTTTAAGATTATACTTAGAAAAATTTTGCGCATAGTATCAGTTGAGTTCATGTACTAAAGAAAGGACCACAGCAATCTTTTCTCACCTTTTGCTTGGATCAGCATACTTTTTAAATCACTGAGAAATTTCACTGACTTCAAAGGCTTGATGTTTTAAAAAGAAGAATCACTTGTTAAGCAAATAAATGTAGACTGAACCTCTCAGGTTGATTTTTTTTGTTGTTCTTTTTGTTTGTTTTTTGTTGTTTTGTTTTTTATTTCTGTGTTACTGAAAGATCTGATAAAAGATAAGACTCTTTTCATCCCATTGTTTTTAACAATATGTTTGATTATATCTGACTGTACTGAAAAACAGTTTAATCTTAAAATTATCACCATACAATATGAATAAAAGATATGCTAAATGGATTAAGACCTGGCTAACTGTCAGGTCTCAAAATGCAGTACTTAATGTTATATGATCCCAGGATTTAGGAGGGAGCTATTTCTAATGTGGCTTAGTAACTGGTGTAGCATTATTCAATGTTTTCATCAATAAGTAAATAAGAAATCACTACAGCTAAAATCTGCAGATGGCACAGAGATTGACAGGATGACAACTAAGGGTAGGGACAGGAAAATCACCTGGCTATCTCATAAAATGGTAGTCATATAAAAATAAGTATCACTGTAACATGACTATACCTTGAAAAGGAAGGTCTAAAATGTCTTTGCTTTCTTTAGAAAGAAAATCCTACACTTTGAAAAATTGAAACTCACTGTTAAGGAAACCAGAATCGTTGCACACTCAACCAAGGAGTCACATTCATCCCACCCAAGCCTTTAACCTCTAGGACTTTGCAGGATAAGTACTAATCAATTTATTTCCTTTATATCTTTACACTTATCATGAATTCCCATGTTGATTTAAAAAAAAAAAAAGAATGCAATATGCCTACATAAACTTTCATTCTGTGTCCAAATTGAGAAATAAAGAGTAGAGACTGGAAAATGATGATGTTTTCTGTAAATGTTACTGGTGAGACTAGAGACATCACAGTCCTGAAAAATGTTTGGCTTAACCCCATCTGGCAACCAAGCCCCCCACAGCCATTTCCTCACTCCCCCACCAGCAGCATGGGGGAGAGAATCAGAAAAGTGAAAGTGAGAAAACTCAGGGATTGAGATAAAGACAGTCTAATAGGCTAAGAAAAAGCCACATGTGCAAGCAAAGTGAAACAAGGAACTCATCTACCACTTCCCAAGGGCAGGCAGGTGTTCAGTCATACCCAGGAGAACAGGGTTCCATCATGCATAACAGTGGCTTGGGAAGACAAACACCATCACTCTGAATGTCCCCCATTCCTTCTTCCCTCAGCTTTGTAAGCTGAGGATGACATCTCATGGGCTAAAACATCCCTGTGGTCAGTGGGAGTCACCTGTCCCAGCTGTGTCCCTTCCAAAAGCCTTGAGAACTCCCAGCCCCCTCACTGGCAGGGCCCTGGGGCTGTGTAAGTGCTGCTCAGCAATAACAGTAACATCTCTCTGTTATCAACACTCTTTCCTGCTCAATCCAAAACACAGCCCCATACCAGCTACTATAAAGAAAATTAATTCTACCCCAGCAAAACCAGCACAGAAATAAAGTTGCTGACATAAAGCAATTTATAAAGAAGTCTTAAAAATTATCATAAGGTTTCCAATACGTTCTTAATGAAGGATTAAAATAAATCAATCCACTTAATTTTCTGAAATGAAAGCCAGAAGGTGACTAGATTACAACATAGGTAGGACAAGGTAGGATATGTAGTTTCATCTAATGCAATATGACAGAACAAGCAGAAATGATTGGACACATTCAAACTGGCAGACAATCAAATTTGGAGGAAGGCACAACTTTTTAATAGCTGGGGTCACAAACTATTAGAACAAATTACCCAAGTAAGTAATAGATTCCCCGTGTTTTGATGTCTTCAGAAGTAGTATGGATGCCTTTTGGGAAAGAATGTAATCAAATACATTGAATCCAATGCTGAGTAACTCTGTGACACTTAATAAATTGTGATGTGGAACTATCCACAGTAAGAGTGAATGTGAGTGTCCCTTCTGGCTTTATCATCTTTGCATGCACTATTTTGTATTATAATGGATGTCCCATAGGATTGTTGGCTGGAATTCTACTCTCCTTTTTGTGATAGAAGGACATGCTGCAGACTAACTTAAAAAATAATAATAACAATAAAAGGAATTTAAGTTCTAATATTCCTTTTATTTCCACTTTCTCCATCCGTATCCTTCACAGCCATAATGGGACACATCTAGGTGTGTGTTACCACAAGATAACTCTCATCTTGGGTCATTGAAGGCACTCCTCTTTGCCTTGTGTTTCACACTTCCCCAAAGGTATGCGTTATCTCAGTATAACACATGCCTTGTCGTGTCTTATTTCTCAGCTCCAGAAGAGACCTTGAAATTAAATAAATAAGTCACCAAACAGTATAAATAAGTCACCAAACAGGGAGGAATTGAAAGGGTATTTTCCCCCCAGTGTTTCTTTCTGTTTGAGTGGGGGTGTGGGGGTGTGTGTGGGCGTTATGTGTTCACATGTGTGTGTGATGTATGACTTTTGGACTTCTTCAGGGGAGAGGAAGGGAGAAAACTCTGGAAGAAAGAGAGAATTAAGAATCGAAAGCACAGAGATAAAAAAATAAATGTTGGAACAGCAGCACAACTTAGCTATGTTGTTACATAGCAACAACATAGGTTTGTGATAATAGGTTCTGATGAAAGAGTCCCAAAATTATTATTAACACATTTGCACAGGCACACAAACTAACAAAAACATACATAAAGGAGGAGGGGTGGGGGAAGAACAAGTAAATGAAGTGAGAACAACCAACACTTGCCTAGAAAAGCAGTGCATCAAAACCTGGAAGCAGAAGAAAATAGAGATTTCAGAAATAGCCTGATTAGGAAATGCAAGCAGAAAACACTAGTACCACATATTTACAGGATGTCACCTTCTCCCCTCTTTTCATGTGCTGTGTTCCAATTGTGACAATAAGACAGACTGGATCATACACGTGAGTGAGGGGCAGCAGGGAGGTATTGCAGTGACAGCTGAAACCTTTTTACATGGGTAAAAAAATGAAGGCCAGAAACATACCTGCAGCTCATTTCTTCACAGTCTTTACTTTAACTGGTTAGGGATGCCTCCTGTGGTCCTATCAAAGGACAGTTGGCAGAAATGATTGCTATCTAGGAAGAAAATGTCTATCCAAATAATTAATTGAAAATACCAGAATTGTTTTCATGGTAGGTTTTTGTGGGGTTTTTCATCCATGACTCAGCCACTAACAGACTCAGGTCAGTAAATCAAGCTCTCCATATCACAAGGCTCATCAGCACTCACCAATAGGGTGTGATGAGGACAGCCTTGGGCTACTGTTGCCCATGACAGCTTCAGAGTTGGGACTAATCTTGCTGTATGAACAGAAGTCTGCATTCCAACTGCAAAACTGAGCACCAGGACACATGGATTGGGGTGCAAAGCCACACTGATACAGATAACCTGTTTCTGGATCCAGCTGTGCATCTTCACAAATTCCTAGGATGCACAACCTGAAGGAATCAATTTGGGGAGCATGTTGGCATTGTTTTGAATGGACAGTTGTACCAACTGTTAAACTCTTGGGAACTACAAAAGACAAAGTTTTTATGGAGGAGTGGAAGCTGCCATTTGTTCCCTATCAAGAAGTGTAATCGAGTTGGAAAGACCACTGTAGTTAAAGTTGGACCTTTAACTACACAGCATCATTCTGCTCTTTAGACTGACAAACACAAAAACCAGTCCCATGTTTATGAAGCATCTTGGCTTAGGTTGGGAGGGACCTTAAAGTTCATCTAGTATCTCAGCTTGCCCTGGAGTACCATTTTGGAGCAAAGTCCATTGTTTTTTTTAATGTTAGTGAAATGCTTAGAGCAAGGCAATCTCTGCCCACAAGTATTATTCCTTGAGTATTGGTGACAACTTGCATCTCTTTAAAACTAGTCTACTGAGAAGCTACATTTTCTTTTGCAAGCATGAACAGGGGACCATGATGAAAAAAGAAGGGCTAGTCTTTTGCTTCTAAGACCAGTCCCCATCTCAGACTCATGGCAGTGAAGAAACTCTTTCTCCCCTGCTTCATCTGAGATCAAATGACACATAGGTAGGTGTCAGGGTCCTGAGCCATCCAAAGGTCTTGCTGTCCCTGACCAGCCCCGCTGGGTGTCCTAGAGGGAGTGATCTAGGACACTTCTAAAAGGTCAATTTATGACAAAAGCTATGAGCAACCATTTGCCTCATGAACTTCCAACCCTATTGCTGACATCACTCAGTGTGACTTGATACAGCATTGATTTCATGCATGATTTATGTCAGCATAAGCCACTGTTTTCACTGAGAACACTCACCATGTCCTCATCCACCCCCTCCTACAACCTAATGCAAACCTTTGTGTCACCACACTAGAAATCAAGTCAAGGTAATTTTTTGGTTTAAGGTAAGCAAACAAAATACATCTATTAGATCTATCTCTCCATGGCACTGTAGGAGTTTTTTCTTCAGAGCTAAAGAGGGGGAGACAAAGGAGCAGGAAAGAAAGGCTTTGAAGAGTGTGTCTGCTTTTTTCTCCACATCAATATTGTCCTGACAGAATGATAAATTATACACAAATCTGCAGTTTAAGTCAGCCCTGGTGTCCACATACAGCTAACAGCAGCTTCACGTGTGACCAAACACACAACCATGTTCCTACAGACCAGCTGTATGTCTGTCAAAGCTGTGGTCAACAAGAATTTGCTGTTGCCACAGGGGAAAAGATAATAATATTTGTCAGCTAGATCCACCAGAAAAACAGGACAGCAAATGGCTGCACTGAACACAATATTTGGACATAGAAAGCTATAATGGATAATGAGATCTAATGCAAAGCTTACTAGAGGTAATAAGGTGCCTTTTCACAGGTCTCTGTTGGCTTTTGATTGTGAACAAGCATATCCCCTGCGTATTAACTGCTCTTTTCTAACTAGCACATAGCTGCACAGATCAGCTCACAGATGAGTTCATTTTCTGGATCTTGGCTGCAGGTATAGCACTTCTGGGTACAAATCACCTGGTTCCTGCAGATGAAGAGTTCTGATGTCGGGGCTGTAGAGGAAAATGCCATCCATTTCAGGCTCCTCACGAGTTGCCATAAGCGCAAGAACTAGAGGTACAGAATAAAAAAAAAAAAAAAAAAGACTTGTAGTCTGTGAGGTTTCCTAGCATTGGTGGAAAAGCGCTTGCTTCGGGCCATTGTAGACCAATAAACAGTTCATTTTTTCATTGTTCTAATTAATTTAATTAAGTTAACTTCCAAGGTGTGTTAAGAAGCAATGCCTTGGGTGATTAACTGTTCCCATATCAAGGTGTTTTCACAAACACATTTACCTTGATTAGTGTACACATTATTATGTAATTAAATACCTCACACAGAGGAATTTATTAGTGCCTCCTTGTCTCCTAACAAATAAAGCAGCCCTTGAAATTCTCTCTGAAAAGAGCTCTCCTAAGCTAGGTGAGAAGGACAAGCAGAAATGTGTGGAGAGAAAGATAATCATGGATTCATCATGCAAGTAGGTCCCTCATTGTCTCAGCAAGGCTCTGCATCTCTGTTTTTGCAAGGACTGTGAATGTCTGCCTGGGTCTCCTGAAACTTTCTGGATAATTAACCCACTTTTTATAGATCTAGTGGGCGGTTTTTTGGCCAGCAGAATCATCACTGTCCCAGTTCAGTGGGACAAATTTTCTATGCAAAGCTTAATTCAGCTAAATAGAAAACCTCAACTTAAATTATTTACTTAAGAACATTCCAAATCTGAAAAAAAATTACAAAGGAAACTTAAACAGTGTTTAAGAGCTCTTCCTGTGTAACTTAGCGAGAGGAGTGAGGTGGCCTACCTTGGCCAGTTTCACTGAGAGTTTGCTCCTACTTTCTTTCATTTGTAGCCTACAATCATTCTAACTACAGTTCTAGACTTAAACGTGTGCTTAAATGTTTTGTTGAACTGAGGCCAAGGTTACTCCCATTGGCTTCAGCAAAGATTAGTGAATGAAGCTGAGATTAGTCTTTGCCCTATCTGCAGGCTGTACCTGCTATTTTATTAGGCGTGACCACAATATTTCAGCATTCTCTGCTGGGTTTGTCAGTAGATCATGAATTGCACTCACCATCTGATGAAGCAATAAGATTTGCTTTATGCCTCATTGGTCACTTTCCCGAGCATTAAAGCTTAGAATGAACAAAACTTGGATGGTTTGAAGGTTCAGTTTAGAGATTCGTCCAAACTTTATAAAAATGTATTTTGCAACTCTTGTGACTGTAAAATAAACGAGAAATTTTCATTAAATTCTGGTATTACTAATTATTTATTCCAGATCAGCAAAGCAGTTGGAACAAAAATTCTTCTAGGCAAGTAAAATATGATTATCAGGTTCCCTGTAGACCAGGAATTTAGTGCTGGAGTAGCAAGGTAGAAATTCACTATCATTACCCCGGTTTATCTGTGAGAAGGGAATTTCAGACCTATATGAATAGTTCATATAATTTTCCTATACTATGAAAGTCCCTCTTGAGCTAAATTTTGAAGTCTAAGTTCCTGCCATTATACTCTTTATATGAATCTTATCTAGAATGAATACAATCTCTTTAGTTTTCTTCCCTCCTCCCCCCTATAAATAAAAGTGATTCTAGTTCCACATCAGTGTATCTTACTCTGACAAAAGACAGCAACAGAATATGTGTTCTTTCCAGTGTTTAAATGCTCAAATTTATTATTATTGTTTTTAGTCATTATCCATAATTCCTTTAAATACTAAAATATAAAAAAAAAAAAATTCCACAAAGTGGAAAATAGAAGAAATGTAGGAAATGAAGAGCAGGGTTAGACATCTGGCCAACTCCCTAGTAAGTAGAAGAAAGAACAGTTTGGATGACAGTCTAAAAAATGTTTACATTGCTTAGTGTTTGCAGTAGTGTTTGAAATTTCAAGACCTCTGATCCCTCCAACATTCTCTTACACAACCTGCTTCTAAAGCCAGGAATTTGCCAGTCTTGACTACACAATACCTGAAATGTGGGCACTGCCCTTTCATGACCTAATGTTGGCTGTACCTGAGAGAAGTCAGCCATCCATCCCCTCCATCCCCTTCCTGACCTCATGTCAGATTCAGCACATTGGTGACCACAAAGTGAATCTCATCAGTTTGCTTCTCTGATCAAAAATCAAACATTTAGGGTTTTTCTTTTTTCCTGAAATTATTTTCAGCCAGAGCACTGAACTGCATCATCTCACTCCATGGTTGCATGATTTCTGGAACTCATGTAAGGTAATAGCAGGAGATCACAGTCAGGAGCAGGGGATGGTTGAGATCACTCTTAGCCTGTAGCACAGTGTTAGATCAGTTCAGGCCAAGTGGAAAGAGGAATGTAACGTCCTGAAGCACTGTGTGCACCGGTAATCAAGACTGGTTTTTGAGGTGCAGGAGATGTGAGTCCCTACTCCCCACAGCACAGAAGGAACACTGAAAAAATCTTGCATTTTCTGGAAAAGTGCTCTCCCTAGCAGGTTTTGAGTACCAGCTCTGCCTCTAATGAGAAAAATGTGATGCAGATTCCTAATTATTGGAGCATTTCTAAGCTCCAAATACCAGCTTTCAAGATTTCAAGTCCCAAATTACAATAAGAACCTATGCAGAAGAGAGCACTGTAAATGCACTCCACTCTTTCACATATAATTAGCTAGTTACATATTCTGATGCTTAGGACTTGGCTATTTTGACTCCCTGTCTAGGACTAAGAATAATTTAAGGAGAAAAAAAAAAGGAAGAAACAAACCCCATTTTTTTTCTCCTATGCAGTGAGTATAGCAACTATGCTTCTGAGCCAGCACTCCAATTCTTGGAATTCAGTGGGCTTACATACCTTAATATTTTTCAGGACATTTTGTCCCAGGGGAAAAAAAAAGAAATCAATTCTCCAGTGTATAAGCTTTAAACAGGTAAGGCCCAGCTTTCATTCCGTGGTAAGTATAGGTCCTGGCTCACAATGGTGATGTAGTCCAGAACGATCCCTTTGAATTGCCATTGGAATACAAATAATAAGGCTTACTGATTAACCTACTTGCTGACAGACACAAAAAGCCTGACTGAGTTAAAAGCACTCAAAAGCTTTTAACAGCCCTCCTTGTGTGCCTACCATTCCCCTTCCTCAAATCACATGCATGAAAGGCAATACAGGAACCAACAGGATCTTGTTTTCCATTCAGCTCTTAGAGTGTAATGTACTACTTGGAAAAAAACAAGTATTAGGGTACTCTAATATACAAGCATCACCACCCCTTTTAGAGAGGATGAATTAGGTGACATTTTCTGGGAATCTGGAAAATACTCCTGAATGCCAAGTGAATCAATGTTGAAATAAGAACAAATACAATCCCTACAAATGGGACAAGAGCTATCAGGTCTGTGGCAGTGAGAGAGAATTATGTTTGCCTGGGGCCAGCTCCTCAGGGAGTGAAGATTGATTCTTTATGATTGATGACTCGGCACTTGAATGCCAAGTCATCAATTCCCTGTGTTCATGGCATTGACTGCATCAAGATAACTTTTCCCTCGTGCCTAAGCATGGATATGGACCTCGCCTGGAGCGCAGCCTCAGAGGGCTCAGGTACAGAACCTGAGTTTGTTGCTTTAAATTAGAGACAGACAAAAAACTCCAAGTGCCTGGCTGCAAGAAACAGACAGCACTGAAAAATTAAGTGGGAATGGCGCAGGGAAAGCTTGGCTACCCCTTCACTCTATCACATTCAGATTATATATCCTAAAATGAATAGGCTTACATTATGCAGTTATTTGCTCTGAAATGCAAAATATTTATTTTTTGGTTTGTCAGCTGTACTTCCAGCCTTTCTCTAGGAGAGCTGGATGCTCATGCCACTGCAACATTGTAATCTCTGCAGCTCACGGCGAGGAAAGTGGTAACCAGAAATACGTACTTTTATCTGTAGGTCGATGGGGTGTTGTAAAATGCGCATGTCCTATGGATCTTGACAGGTATTGACAAGTTTTGAAAAACATGCACGAAATAACCTATCCACTGATAAAGGAGGGACTCTGATTTCATTGTCAAAGAGCCTCTAAAAAAGAAGCACAATAAAACCCACACTTTATGTTTGGAAGAAAGTCCATTCCTTGTCTCATTTGCTCTGTCCCTAAAGTCCAAGCAAAGAAGTTAAGTGTCTAAGAAAAACTTAGGATAGCCTTGATTAACCCTCCCCCGACTGCTGTAGTGTTTTAAAGGATATCTCCAGCTGCTTTAAAATAGCCACTAAAATTTCCCCATCAGGGAAGGATCCACAGCTGACATAAAGGCCCCCCAGGCTGGGGGTCATGTCAGTGATGTAGAAAGGAGAGGAAGTAGAGCAGGACTGTGATGCCTCTCAGCTGAATTCAGGATGACAAAAATATTCAATCAGGGTATGTTAGATGAACTGTCTGGATGTTCCTTCGCAGACTTCAGAATGTTTAAGCTTGGACAAGCCACCACTAGAGAAGGGAAAGAACTCCTCTGATGTAAAGTCACCCTTCAGTGTCACTTTCACGGGAAACCATCCCAGGTTTTTTTTTTTTTTTTTTTTTTTTTTTTTTTTAATTTGGCTGTCTTTAATCCTGAAGAAACACAATGCTGTTTTCACTAGGTGTGTGGAAAAGTTTTGGTTCCTTTTAATTTGTTTGTTTGTTTGGTCTGTTTTTGTTGGTTTGTTTGGTTTTTTAATAACACAGCTTTAAGAACTCAAACTTTGAAAACATTCCTTCCAAATTCAGATTGAGTTTTACAAATGATTGCGTGAAAAAATAAGAAAACATCCTTATTTGGAACTTTCCCCCATCCTTTTCATTCTTTATTTGTAGCAGGACTAATGTATGATGCCTTTGAAGTGTTAAAAATTCCTCAAAAAGTAATTAGAAACTTCAAACCCTCAAAATCTTACTAGTACTGCTTTTATTTTGGTCTAAAACAAAGCAAAGTTTAAGCAGAAAAGCAAATACTCTCTTCCACTTCCCCCAGCCAAAATACCTGGTGACTCAGACTGGTCAGAAAGGCAGAGGAGTGGCAACAATAATAAAAAAATTATGGTGCAGATGCCAACTGTAGCCACGTGTAAAAACATATTGTTCCTTCACATGTTTACTAACAATCCATGATCACTATTGCTTAATGTTTGTCTAGTGATTCCTCTTCCTTGATTAACAGTTAATAATGCTGATGTCAAAACCAGTTACAAGGGAGCATTTGTAATGCCAGCTTATTAATGTTTCGGGACATACAATATTACAATCATCCTTTTAATCACATCACACTGCATTTGTCCTATTCAAAAGCAAGGAGTTGTTTCACACCTCCTGCTAGAATCTTTTTGGCTCAGAGGTGATGTGCCATATGCAAAAGGGTCTATGTATAGAAATAGATGTGGGCTATTTCCAGCCTTCCCTCAAGCCTAGGCTGTTTGATTTCTACTCCTGGCTTATAAATATATGATGTGTTGTATGTTTAAGCTGCTTTCAAACTTGTTTTTAAGTGGAAAATACTTGAGGATGAAAAGCTGAGAGTTACATGGTGTGTTTTCCTCTACAAAGGAATAAAAGTGGTGATACCTTTTGAAGGTTGTGAAACCACTGTTAATGATTTCCCATGAACTTTTGATGTAATGATAGAAGGAAAAAATACAGCATTATACTAAAAAGAGATGGCCTGGTTCAGAAAAAATGTGGCCAGACAACCAAATCTATAGTCATCCATAGCCTGGTCACTCATACTAAACAAACCCAGCCCAGTTCCTTGTGAAATGTACAAACTTCATTTTTCCCTGGATTGGACCCTCGCTGCCAATAAATCACCATAGATTTTTTAAATTTAATTATGCTATTTTTTGGAAACTCTAAAAGACTGCGAGGTCCCTTCTGCTACCATTGCAAGGACATGATTTTTATTTTATATGTACATAACATTTATGTTACACATCAGGTCTTGTGTTTGTTAAAGCAAGCTGTGTACATAACGAGCTTTGCACGGGTAGACTGAGACATGGAGGTGCTTAGATATGTATACAAACATGCACACAGGTATTTCAGCCCGCAGAAAGTTCAGTTTCTTTGTTGGTTTGTAAGCATCCAGAAGTTTCAGAAGCTTGGACACATGCACAAAGTCTTGATCATCAAGTCCTAAAACTTCATTGCCAGGAGAGGCAAAGAGTCAAAGCTTCACTCTGTACTTGTCTGATTTTTTACACACTTTCACAAAACAGATGTGGTTGGCCTGGGGTAGGCTTGATGCTTTAGGCTAACAGGACTTTCTGTTTGACTCTGTATAAGGAAAATTTCCTAAGGAAAAGGTCATCCTGAAAAAAGCAATGGCCTTAGTGTATGCACAGATGCTCCCAGCTCCACTTTCCTAGTGGTTTTAGTACAAGTCACTAAGAGTCTTTGTCAATTTGTTGACAATTTTAATTACAACAAGACTTGATTATAACTACTTTGCAGAGTCTGTTCAGCGCTTCTCTTCATTAACATCTTATCAGCAGCATAATTGCAGGCTGGAGTGAACTCACAATGCTTTTTACCTTCTTCAAAGTTTCATTCAAAATATGAACACAACATCCAATTTAGCCCTCTGAAGCTCAAGGAGACAACGTTCCTTCAAGCATTTTGTCAATCTGCTGTTAAAACAATAAACCTGAGCATGCACCTTTTGAACTGTCAAGATCATATAAGAATCATATTGGTAAAGGCATTTCACTGATTTAAATAATGGGATTCTTTTCCAGCACTTTAGCAACTGTATTTGCAATGGGAAAAGGGACTGAGTTATCTATTTCCTGGAAGATGACACAATTCAAAATTTTCCTGTTTCAAAAAATTTTTGGCCTCGAACTGTGTCAGGGGAGGCTCAGACTGGACATAAGGAAGAATTTCTTCACTGAAAGTGTGGTCAGGCTTTGGAATTGGCTGCCCAGGGAGGTGGTGGAATCACCATCCAAAAAAGTGTTCAAGAAATGACTGGATGTGGCACTTTGTGCCATGGTCTAGTTAACAAGGTGGTGATCTGTCAAAGGTGGAACTAGATGATCTTGGAGGTCTTTACCAATGTTAATGATTCTGTGATTCTATTCTATGATTTCAATTGGAGTGGAGATCAAACACAGCAAAAGTTTAGAAATCAAAAAAGTACATTTTCTTTTCTGATAATCTACAATAATAATACTAATTAAAAAAATTCTGTGGACCAGTCAGGTCCTTTTTTCCCCCTCTATTTAAAGTAAATTGTTTCACTTGTCTTAATGACAATATGTATTACCATTGTGTCCTTGCAGCACACACATCTTGTTCTTCAAGACTACATTGGAGGATACCAGGCCTGGCTTGTTCTGAATAAAGAGGACAGGACTGAATCTCACAAGCACAGTTCTTCTCTGAATGCCATGATGGCAAGTGACAGCATAATCTGTAGCTCTAATGTGCAACCATCATGAAGGAAACACCTTCACTCCCAGTGTCTGGAGGCGTGTGTCATCCTGAAGGATGTGTCAGGTTTTTTAATTTCTATCAGCAGCACAGAAAGGAGAGAAGAAAAACTGTGGATCTTCCCTGTCACAGCCTCCCCAAGAAGAGGTACTGACCCACCCTGACTTGTACCCAGATGCCGTGTCAAAGAGTTCACCCTGCTTGACAAGCAGGGAGATGTTGTGATGACAACAATTTAACAACAAATAGTGAAGTTATGACCTATGATTTTTCTATTCAAATGCAAAGAGTTCTAGCTACAGAAGAAAGAGTCAAGCAACACTCTCCCCTTTCCTTCATTGTTACAACCACTTTGTCTACCCAGGTCTGGTATTCCTCTATCAAAAAGTCAGGTTCTGCTTCAGGATGTTTATTTATCATGTAGTAATTAAGTATATGTCTACCTAACTGCACTTAAGGTCACTTCTTACCAATTTAATTACAAAAGAAAGTTAATCACATTTAGGCTCTCCCAGGTTTGTTTTTTTTTAGGTTTTTGGGGTTTTTTTTACTTCAATCATTTTTCCTCTGTGTTCAAAATTAATTAGTGCTAGCTAAAGAAAAAAAATACCAAATTAGATTGACACCACACAGTCTGTTATTCCTCTATTCACTGAACAGGCACAGTGTGAACAAGATAAATTTTTTCACCCAGGTGTCCTTTGTTGGAACTTTGTTTATAAAGATAAATTTCATGTGTACATATTTTGAGGTCATTAGATATTGTAGTGCTTACCCACACTGCTCCCAGACTCAGGAGTGTGAATACCAAAATTCAGCCCTTCCTCCTAAAAAATCATTAAACAAGCTGAAAATTGTGAGAGTGTACTGACACTTTACTGCTTCTCTCTGGTGGATTTGGTTTTGGTTGTTTGGTTTTTTTCAGGATTCTTTTTTTGCCATGTCCATAAACTTAATTTTGCAGCCACAGGAACTACAAATTACTTAAGAAAAGACAGACATATAACCAGACATTATCCAAAACACGTATCCTCAAGAAAGCAGACATTTAAAGAGAAAAAATTATGAAAAAGGAACTGAAATCATGAGAGTTCACAATCAACTTACAGAGTACAATCAGGGAACTTCACACAGTAATTCATGTGCGGTACCTAATAAACATGTCGTCTGAGACAAATGTCTTATCCATGTCTTCTAAGACAAATGCCTTATCCTGACTGAACAGTGGGTTTGCCCACAGATAAATCCATTGGAACCCATAGCCCTGAGTCACATCCACGTGGCCTGGGGGTATCAGACCTTCCAGATCACTGCCATTTTTCACAGCATCTGGGATTGTTACTGAGGATGCCAGTCCAGAAAGGTTTCGTTTCTTGTTTCTGCTTGGGATGCTTTCCCTTCTAGAAGGACAGGCACACACAATCTCTTTTCATCTAGATGAGCCTTTTAAAGAGGAAATTTCCCAGCAAGGTAGCCCTGGTTTTTTGTATCTTGCATGTTAATGCACAGATGTTTGAACCAGACCTTTTTTTTTTCCTCTGGATAAGAAGGACGTAAAATATTAGTGAAAATCCATTTATAAACTCTTCCTTCCCACCTCCTTGGAGAGCTGCTCTAAGTCTTTTCTTCCACTACAGAGCATTGTGTGTGAAGGTGACAAAATACCACTTTTAAATCTGCCCTCCAGGGTCCTTTTGTCCTCCATGTTCAAACAATAAAAATATAGAAGGAGAAAAAGAAAGGAGGAAAAGCAAAGATGAATAAGACAAAAAAAAAAAAAGAAAAAAAAAAAACAACTAAGCAAAATAATGTGCTTAGAAAACACCCTCTAAAAAGCCTTTATATTGTATAAGGAGCTTCTGTTTCGGATAAGCTGTTTTGACACAAATGCACTGCAAAGTCACCTATACCTTTTAAGTAGAAAACATCCTGCCTTTCTTAAGTAGCTAATTTGTTCTGGCCAGTATTGTCACACCTAACAATCATTTCAATAACAAAATAACTGACCAACATCCAGATTTTTCATTACTACAGTTACTTGGCCAGTTGTTAGTACCCTATTAGTCAGATAATAACAATACTGTGAATAACCTTAATAAATATTCTACACAATTATGGCAGTTCTGAATAAAATAGCAAAGGAAAAAAATTCAATGAAAAGAAGGACAAAATACCCCAGTTGCTGAATCCTGAGCTATGACTGTGTGCTCTGCATTTGAAACTTCATCAAAAAGCAACAGGCATGGATCCAGGGGGGGAAAAAAGATATATAAGCTATAAGAAATATCAAAGGACACCTTTGTTGGTGGAAGATTTTTCATTATATCTTGACATTACAGAAGGCAGGATGGTGATCAGTAAAAATGAGTACAAGTATGAAACAAATAGAAAAGTCAATGAACACATAGAATGCATCAGGTATATTCGATAGATCATCAGCAAAGGAAATCAAAATGCAGCCCAGAGTATTTTCAACTCTCTGTCAGTCCATTTATGTATATATCTTTTTATCCAAACATTATTCAACCAGAACAGGAAGGTCAAGAAGCCCAACAGATTTAAAAGGGAATCTGTTGAATATACAGGGGTGTATTAGTCACATGTGTAGTCACCAGTAGTGGACAGATGGACCCAGTGAACTTGTTGGTCACTTTATCTCCTTTTGTCTCTGTTTCCTATGGTACATGTAAGTTCCTGAGAAACGCCTGGTAGCAGTAAACTCATTTTACTCAGTATATCCAAATGCCTATGTCCATATCAGGATGTAGCATCCAATCACTGCTTGAGATAATGAGTTTCTTAGACTGTAGGCTCTTGAATGATCAAACACACAACTAATTATAGAATTAACCACTGGGATAAAAACCCAATGATTTTCCAAATGTCTCAAAAAATTGTTTTAAAGGAGAAGGAAAAAGTCTGCAACTTGTGGGAAAGCAGATGGGAAAACAGGTCTATGTGCTAAATAAAGGTCCTCAGATCTCCATAATGTATGTTGATTTTTTTTTTGTATTAACTATTTCAAATTGGGAAATATTTCATTAGAAATCTTCCCATTTACTCTGCTTTTATATTTGTGCCACAGAGAGCATTAAAAAGTGGAGTAAAGTCTTAACCAGCAAAAAATAGGTAAATAAAGTCTCCTGAGATGACCATCCATTTCTGAAAACCCTTCATAATGGTGAATGCCTGTGAAATGCACTGTAAGAGGAAAATTGCTCATTTAATCTCCACCTCTGCTTCAGACAACATTCTTGTTGATGATGACAATGAAGAGTTAGTAGAGAAAATTGGAATTCATGGAGAACTTGAAAATCTTTTCCAAGATTCCTCAAATGTTTGCTACATTGCTTTGAGTTGGTCTTTGCCTATTGCTATACAACTGGTAGAAAGAGAAATGTGATTACCCTCTTGTTTCCTAAAGAGCAAGAAAATGTCCTGTCCTTATGGATGAAGAGAGTCTATATAAGTATAATCTGCAGTCGCAGCTATATAAATTTAGGTCAGTGATTAGGTTGAGCCTGTCACTCACTGCAGAAGTATTTTCTCCTGTTTCTCTCTTGCCCTTTTTTAACCACCCCTTAGTGTGGGCTTGAATTTCCTGTTACAAGTTTCCTGGATCAGTTAAATCCATGTTGCCTGCACAGGAATTAAGAGTTCAAACCATTCTCCATGTCCCCTTCTTCCCCCACACTTGACAACTCTTGTCTGGAAAGCCTTCGTTTCCTTGATTCCCAGTTGGTATCAGAGATGGAGCAGAACAACATGATCTCAGGGACCATCAGTCAGCCCTGGTTAAAGCTGCAGCCCTGACATGACAGGCCTGGAGGTTTTTTCTTTTTTTCCTGTTAGTTTACCACGCTGAGTATGACTCAGTATTTTCTGCTGATGGTTCATCCTTGTCCTCCTGCCACACCAGGGAGCTTTTACCATCCATCTATCTCTAAAAAATACTTGCAAACAGAAAAGCATCAGGATGCACATGACCCAAAGTATGCCAAATTGTGGTGTGACTATACTCTTCAAGTCACTCAGCACTCCAGCCAGAGACATTTGTGAGGAGGTGTGTGTGATAATTATTATGGATTCCAACAGCAAGGATTGAAGCAGGTGCCACCCAGCCTGAGATGGAGGTGTCTTCACAGCTGGAGCAAAAGAAGTAGTCACTTGACACGAGGAGGGCTACAAAATACCTGCTGCACAATGGAACATCCTAGTGCAGTGTTAGTGCATAAGATAAAAACAACAGGCTAAAGAAACCAATTTGTCTCTTTTGATAAATAATGAAAAATTGTTTTCTTTCCAAAGCTTTCCAATTATATTTAGCTAAGGTATTATTAATAATTTAATGAACTCTCCCCTATCCCTCCAGTCTCAGATGAATTTGGAGAGTCTGACATCTCCAGACAAAAAACAGCATCACTTTATCTTTAAAGAAACAACCCACATAACATACACAACAATCTTTCCTCTTTCGCTTTCCTGTGAACAAGTAGTGATAAATTCATAATATTTTTTTTTAATTTCTAGATTACTCCAGCTTCAGTCTAGTGGTTTGTACAATTTTGTCCCAATATACCAAGACCTCCTTAGGAGACTCAGTAATGATGTCTGTAAAAAAGAAGCTTCATTGATCATATCTGGACTGTGAGAATGAAACATAAAACGAACTACTCTATGCCTTTGCCAACACACACCAGTCAATGAAAAGTCTTCACTAGCTCATGAAAAGCAGTCTTCTGGGAGGTTATTTCCGTCTCATTTTTGGCCAGAGGTTTAGAAGAGTTATTTTTGTGCTATTGTTTTGAGAGTATTTGGTACCAATACATAAAATTACTACTCTCCTATATGTTTTATTAGTAGTTATTGTATTCAGACAGTTATAAGCACTAAAGAAAAATATATCATGCTGGATCCAGCTCAATAGAGGTGAGGCTGTTACAGTCCAGCCAGTAGCAAGGATGAGGATGTATTCCCAGTGGATAGACACATGCAGAGCACACACATACACCACATATATGTACCTATATGCATATATCTGGCCACATGGATCACAGACACTCAAAGCACTCACTCAAACACAGACAGCACCAACAGCTTCATCCTGCTTCCCTCACTTACTGAGGAGTACCAAGGTCCACTAGTGAGAACATGTGGATATGTACATATGAACAGGGTGACTCTTGGCAGTCCTTCTGCCCAGTAGCTGTCCCTGGCTCCCAGTTCCCCAACTACTGGCACCTGGACATATAAACCAGTCAGGTCACAGCCCTACACCAGTTGCTGCTACAGGCTATCACCACACACAGCTGGCTGGGATTCCTTCTCCTGGTCCGACAGCTGATGCCCCTGTGCAACTTCATCTACTCACTCTCCCAACTGCTTGATGCTCTCTGGCACTCTCAACCTCACCCATGCACCCACACCTGCTCCAGCTGCTGCCCATTGGACAGACTGGTCCACCCATGGTCTGACTCCAGCTTCTGGGCTCAAATCCCCTGCACACAGGCACACAGCATGGGCAACTCTCCTTCAGGAGAGAGAAAAGAACTTAACAAGAATAAATAAATTGTTTGGTCCTTTTCAGAGATAAGGGGCTACACTGCATATGCAAAGACCTTGAAGAGGCGGTCTGTGTGTTCCCAGAGGTTATCAGAGTGCCCTTCTGGCTATCACACAAAGTCGTAACTTGGCTGAGGCTCATACAAGGCTGTGTACGAAATACGAATTATTGATCCTTGGATTTCTAGATGCAGTTTGATGCCCTGGTAATGCTGAGGAATTGGTGTAGATCATCTGCTTGTGTTTGTATGGTTGTTTTACAGCCCCTTTTTAATTTATGTTGGAGTCTCATTCTGCCTTCAGACAAGTATCTCTCTAGGGGTGCATTCTGTCCTAAGTTACTCCACTAATGAGTTTTGTGGACTTGACAGTGCTAGGTTAAAGGTTTCATGTTAATGATGATCTTAATGGTCTTTTCCAACCAAAATTATTCTATGATTCTATGATTCTAAGAAAACAGGACAGATTGTGCTTCAGGCACAAGGCACAGTCAGACAAGTGCGTTGATCAGTAAATTATTTACATGCGACCAACCATTTTTTAGACTCTAATTCCTCCTTTTTCCTGAACTTTTTTCCTTCCTAAATCACCTAATCTCTAGATATCTCATAACAAGTCCAGTGTAATCCCAAAGTGCTTTTCCTCTACATTCTATATCATGTCCTACACATTTGGGCAGAAACTCTCTCTTTGTCTGGAAGTTGATGCCAAGACCTGCTCCTGATGGCTTGTGGTGATGGGTGTCACACCAGTACAGTGGAGCAAAGGCTTTATTTGGACAGCTGGGTGTCAAAGGGGCAGATAGAATGTTGGAAATCCTTGATCTGGGTCCCTGTCTGGCAGTGTACCCCTGTGCTCCTCTGGGCCTGTGGAAATGGATGTTTAATGGGTTGATGGACCCTGTGATGGGCATGGAAGTAACCTGGAAGTGTATCATTTTGGTTCCCCCACCTGCTATTCTCTCTCTGTGCTACTATGTGGGGGCCTGCAAAAGATCTTTTGTCATATAACCTAAAAATAAGTGCTAAACCTAAGCCTCTGTAACTGAAATTGTCCCAGCATTTTGTTTACCTCCAGTTGTGGGTGAGATCTGGGTTTTTTCCTTCTAATTTTTGAACTCGTGCAACAGTGTTCATTATGACAACAGGAAACAAAAATACTACGATTTTTTTCCCCCTCTGAATTACAAGTTGGTCTGGTTTGGAAAAGATTAAATGCATCCATGATTTTGTCAAACTATGGATAAAATCTGGTGATCACAGAACGTTCCCTTAACAGTAATGTGTCTTTTTCTGGACAGCAAAGATTTCCCCAATATGGCAAATTCACATACATTTAAAAATGTCAGTCTTTACAGGTTGCATGGAAATAGATTATTGCTGTCAAATACCTTAATCATTTTCTTTTTCTGTTGGGCAGGGTCTAGTCTGAACCTGAAATGCATTCTATTTTTTGTTACCTGGACTACAGTGAAGTTAGTTTTGGATATGTTATCCAAACAGGGAAATGGTCTGGCCTCACTGTTTAGTAACTTTCTTTTTATTTTAAAACACTGTGGAGAAATAAAAAGTCTCTGGTTGAACTCAGGGTGAGCTAGACCCAGAACTGGGTGATACACTTTGTCAAACAGAATGGATGGAATAAACCTGAGCCAGCTTTTGAATACCAAGTGGATAGAGAGTTGAAGCTGATAAGGCACGGTGCCCCTTAGAGTGGATTGGGACCAGGAATGAGGTAGATGAAGATCACTAAAGTTTCAGCATGACTGAAGAAAACAGACGATAGGGGATGTGAGCTGTAAAAAGTTACAACAAGGATGCAGAAGAAACAGAAGACAGGGCCTCTCCAAGAAAAAAAAAACAAACAAACCAGAGCTGCAGGGACATGGAGCATACAAATATACTGTCATTTCTACTTTTGTCTGAATTTCTACTGGATTCACTGTGAGTCCATTCTTCATATATGTTTTCTTGCCCTCAGCTGTAAACTTCAAGATGAGACAGTCTGAGACTGTAGGCAAAAGAGAAAACCAACAGGTCGACAGGGGCCAGAGATATGCTTATACCATACCTGACAAAGAAGGAAGTTGGCATTATTTTTATCAGGGTTTTGGGGGTTTTTTTTCAGCTTAAAAAGTCTGCCTGGGTGTCATGAGAATGCCAAGGGTGAGAATTTCTCTTTAGTTTAAGGCCTTAAGAATCTCTGGTTCATTTTGTTCAAAATGCTGGATATATCCTGGTGGTTAGACAAGATTGTGAAGCTAAAAAAAAAAAAAAATCCTATCCTTATCTTTTGTAAAAGGACATAGGGAGTTAAGGCAAGATGCTGACCTGTTTCTGAGATCAGGATTATACCTTGTGTGTGCTGCAACTGAAGATTTGAACTTCTCAGGTGTGGTCACTAATGGTTTCTATCTTGTTTTCTGGTGCCTGAATTCAGGCCCTGGTGTCTGATATGTAAAGGTGTGTGTTGAGTCAGAACAGTAATAAAGGAGAGGGGAATTGTGCACTCAGCATGTAAAGTATTGCATGAAGAAAAAGTCCTGGTTGAGGGAGTAATTCAGTTCACTCAACTTAATGCACAGAACAACATCCCTGTACCCTGTCTCATGAACTGTTGAAGAATCTTTTTCTGGAGAGGACTCTCTCCTTCCAGTAGTTATTGATGGCAAGAGGTGAGATGGGCTTGATAGCTCTGTGAGAAAACACTAGTGCTGGAAGCTGGGTGACTGGAGCCCTCTTGCCTATAGTGTGGATGTGTTACAGGAATAATTCAGGTCATGTTACAAGGACCACCAGACTACCCCATAGGGCTGATAAAACCTCTCTGCTTGGAAGAGGGTTTAAAGACTATGTGCTAGATAACAGCTGGGGTCACAGGCATTGGGATGCATCCACAGTGTGGAGGGCTCTACCTGAGCTCGTCAAAGTCTCTTTATAGTCAAGGGAGAGAAGTACTTCTCCTTAGGGGGCAATTCATTTCACTCTAAAACACAGATTTAAAATGGGTCACCTCTTAAAACGCCTCTTTCTTTTCCCTCTTTAGAGGGGAAGCCTGGAGCAGCTAGCTCAGATGTAAACATATACGTGTGGGATCCCTGCAAGGATGTGAGGTGAATCCTATGGTTGGTAATCAACAGTGGGAAAGCACATACAGGATCATTATGTACAAAATGAGACCTATTCAACCTGAGTGTTGAATGAGGCAGGACACCCATGGAGTGAACAACATGTCTTCATGTAATTAAAAGTGGTTTCATAATCAACAGCCACAATGAGAGAAAAGGCAAATAGCACTGGCAACCTTATTTCTGATATTTACTGATGCCTGAGTGCTTGACTTTATCAATTCCATAAGAAGTCTCTATGTATACATGTATATGTATTTAATAACGCAAATACTTAAAATTTTTGTTCAAATTTATCTCTGCATTTGTCATAAGTGAGATCCTTCCATGTAAAGAAGACTAATTCTATTTTCATCCATACATTTATGACAGTTTCCCCTAGCTGAAGAACTGATCTAGTTTCTGCTTTTTTTAAGTAACAGCGACATATAAAGTGAATCAATATTCCCGCAGTTATGCTGATGCACCTCCACTTATAATTGCTGACAAGATCCAAAACTAAGTGACAGTCTCATGGTGAATGAGATATTTTTTCTCTTCTGTTTTCCCGAGCTTCTTCTTGCCTATTTGACTTAAAAATAAGTCCGTACTGAGTATAGTAAAACCAACTTTCACTTGTATTGGAAAGCTGACTGACTATAAGCAGTGCAACTTCTGAATGGGAGATATTGTAGTTAATACTAGCTTGAGATGAAGGAAAGAAGAAATTTTCTTGCCAAAGGACTAAGAGAGTTGGATACAGTTATGAAACAACTGTTTGGTACATCTGCCTTGATGAGTTTTAGAAATAAAAAACCTGGAAGTTCTTCAAAGCCCCCAAAACTGAAGGAATGTTATTTAATGCTTCCAAGCAGCCCTAGGTAGAAAGAGATTGGCACTTAAATGTCTCCCTGCAGGACACTATGCAATGTATTTTACATGTTGATTCTCAAAGTCATGAATCTCATGGACCTAGGGACACACTATTTGGTCCCTGGCTGTCACTTGACTTCTACACACATGGTACCAATTTACACTACGTGCTGGTGGCTTCATTTAATATAGAGTTGTACTCTGGAATGTGACAGGGAAGAGGCCTTAGTCTAAAAGAGGGGCACTAACCTGCCCTATAGCTACACACTGTGTTTTTACAGTCCAGATCTTAATCTTGTCTCTAGTATTTTTATAAAAAGAAAGTTACTAATTTCAGCCCAAAGTCCAAAGATTATCATTGCTCAAAGGTGTTCCACAAACAAATTAATGTTAGGTATTTCTTTGAAAGCTTCTGGCTGCAGGAAAATAAAAACACTAGCAGAATTGGGTCATGCCACTGGTAAGAGACATCCTGACTTTGTATAGTTGAATATCTGACAGTGGGTGAGAGATACAGGGAGGACTGTCTCTCATGTCTGAGAGGTTGTTCCCATCAAAGGGATAATGATGGGTAGTACTGCTATCAACTCGATTAAAATTCTAAATTAAAGAGTAACTCCCATTGAAGCTCCAGTCTTCCATTTCTAGCCACAAGGCAGTACTAATCATAGAGGACATGGCTGGAGGAATACTTACTCGACTTGGAGGAAGAGGGAATAGTAGCAGTAATGGTGGCCAGAGTAGTGCTTTGCTTTTCCCGATTTGCACAGAGAAGAGAAAGTCAAATCTTTAAAAATACTTCAAATACATTGTCATCCTTCATGAGCAATGCTCGTAGAAAACTGCAGCAAGATCCTGCTGAAAATGACATATAACATCACCCTGCATTTTCCTACATGTGAGACAGATCTCTTATAACCTTGCCTGTCTATGTTGGTTTAATCACTGAAGTATTCCAATGAGTTCAGTCTAGAGAGCTTCCCCATTGAAGAATCTTATGGTTTTGTCTACTGGCATCACATCTGCTGCAACATGAAATTGCACTCGTCTAAGTATGGCTTTTAAAGGCAATTCACAGTACTGCTCCTGCTCAGAGTCTTGTGCTAGTGCTATGTAAGACAAAAACTCTCCTAGATCCTTGGTCTAATGCCAATTTACTTCAAACTGCCAGTTTATTTCTCACAATTAAACTGTCCATTCAGCAGGTCTTTGCATTGTGCTCTGAATAATTTCTCCAAATCCTCTATTATGATTCATTTACTCTTAAAAAAATAAAACACAGAAATAAGGGGGAGGAAAAAAAAAGGAAAATACAAAAAACCCCAAACCAAACAAAACAAAAAAGTCGACCTGTTTTCTTTCCCATAGGCTCCATTCGAAAGTACTTCAATGTACTTTTTTTCACATTTCCCCTCACACCCAACAAAAACAGGTAACAGGTTTTATTGACTTCGATATGAAGCTTTAGCACTCTTTAGATTCTCCTGAAAAACTTTCTGCTGTGCTGAAAAAGTGCTGAAAATTAATGAGGAATTCTAAGTTCAGTTTTGTTAAACATGGTCACACCTAGGTCTGTCTTATTCTGTGAAAGAAAGAATTGGAAAACAGGAAGTGTAGAAGCTTTTGTAAAAGATGCCCTAATAGATCTGTGTTTTGTCATCTGGACTCTTCCTTCTCTGATGAATAGTAGATTATTTAGAGAAAGTAGCAAGAAAAGCTACACTAGTAAGGCAGGGAAAGAAAAGTTCCCTAACAGCCTTCAGAGTTTAAGTTTAAAAAGGATAGTCTGACCATTTGCTCTCCTTTCCACTTTCATTCTTGCCAGAGTTGCTGCCGGTGTATATCTATGGTACCTCATTAATGGAAATGAAAAATGACAAGTTTTGATCCCAGTAAGGTCCAGGGGAAAACCATTCATCTAGTTCAATTAACTCAGGAATTCAAGTTACACCTTTTGAGTATGAAATCCAAAACTATCCTTTGCTCCGAATATAGCATTCTCAACAAAGCACAGTCTGGATGAGTGAGGACAGGAGAAAATAAGCTTCATGCTGTCTGTTTTGAATGTGATAGGTTAAATTCTCAGAGATGCTGCACATCTACAGCTCCCTTTGAGGTCTCCGTAGCAAAAAGTTATCCTACTAAATGTCCAGCTTCTTCTAGTTTCCAGGATTTGGATCTTTCATTCTATTTTAGAGAATCTGTGTTGGTAATGGCAGCTTGTATTCTGCTGAAATGGAGAAAAGTAGTGTTTAAGCCTAGAAGCCTCAATGAAAGATTTTTTTTTTGACTTGGTGTATGCAAAGTAAGATGTGAGATATGAGTATGGGTGCACAGATGTACAAATATTATGAAAATGGGATCAGTATACTCTCAGATCCCTTTCATTTTGTCTAATTTTTTGTAGGTTTTTAGCTACATCCACAATAAACAATTATCTTTTTTTTTAAATTCACGCCCCCCTTTCTCCCACTGGGACATTTACTGTCAACTGCTGTGTTGGATGCATCTTGGTGTTACGTATTTCATTGAAATTCTCTTAGTGTGAATTCTTATTCCCTTATCTAGGATAGAATTTTCCAAGAAGGACTTCTCTGAAGTACTTTTCAGTGATTCACTCTCGCATTCTCTATCAGCAGTTTATCCAGTTTCCAGAAATGTTGGGCAGAGAAGTGGAACCACAAAAATTCACTCGTGGACAATTTGTTGCTGTTGCTGTTGCTGTTGTTATTTTTGCCTAAGATTCTATTAGAGTTAAATTTGCTATGACAGCTGGAGGTCTAATCTTTTGGATATAAACTGCCAGATTTGAATATAACTACTGTAAAGAAGGAGGCAAAAATACAAATCTGAGGGTTAAATCTCTGATGGTGTATCTTATCTCAGTGGCTGAATGCATCTACAGCAGCTCTGTGAAAATTGTTTCATTTTCCTTGTTAATCAAAAAACAAACAGACAAAAAACTGTGATGATGGGGAATTGAATGCTGAAATGATTGCCTTATAAAAATAATAATAAAAAAGTAAGGGGAAGAGCTCCCGTGTTCCTATTAAAATCACAGGTTTAAAACATTGCCAGGATTTTTTCAGGGCAACCACATTTGCAATTCCAGATTTTGCTTGGTATGATGATGTGAGAAGCTCACTATTAAATGAAGCTCCCTATTCTTACATTCTGCATGCTTGACTAGAAAGGTCTATCATGGTACCTAAAGCCTCTTCGTAAATATATAAAGTATTTTCGCTGATGAAAGTTCAGTAATTATTCAGTTCTTTCCAAGGAAAACTTAAGGCAGAAAGTATAGTGTCAGCATCTCACACTTTTCAAAGATTTTGCATGTTCTTTTATTTTTTTTAAATAGCCACCCCAGCTCAGCACTGTCATTAAGTGAGATTAGAGGGGAAAAAAAGCAAAATGTTTTTTCTCTCTGTCCTTTTACTTAACGGTTTGGATAGATCACAGGAGTGACTTACCCCCTCTATTTCTTTATGACAGGACAATGATGGAGGGCTCTTTAAATCCCCCTGCTTCTGGAAGAAAACAAGATAGTGAAACTATAAGGTAAATAGAAATTACCTAAGCCAAAATATCAGAAGAGTGAAAAGATATTCGTTTTTATATTACACTTACCAAAGATCAGGGTAACTGATGGATTGAAATTACTGGTATATCTTACCATGATACATCAAAGTATTTAGGATGTGTGAGATCATTAAATGTAACTAGTTTTAGTGAAGTCAGTGGAACTATTAAGACAGTACTGCTAGTTCAGACGGTTGAAAATATGTCCCTCAGTAGTTTGCTAGACTGAGTAATGTATGTTATGATAAATGAAAGAAAATGTCTAGGGAGAGGAAGATAGATAAGGCATAAATAGCAGATGTAAGAAAAATATAAAATATATACATATCTGAAATTTTTCTGAGCCTGACTCTTCCTCTGTTTTAGGTAGTCATTTCATTTACCCTGCCTCTCATGTGAAAACAAGGATAATAATTTTCCCATAATTTTACAATTAGGACTTTGTCAGGATAAAATCTCTTAAAGTCCAGGTACCATATTTATAAGATACCACATTTCTGTTTTATTTGTGATTTTCTTTTTACCTGACAATATTCTCTTTCACTTTGTTGTTCTATTTAAAATGACAGATTCCCAAAATGATCATTATTGTCTTATATATGTTTCTTTTTGATATTTCTTAAGTGTTGCACATTATTTTCATTGTAAAATCCTTGAAATTGCATCATGTTCCAAATATAATGAATGGCACATTCTGAGTTTCAAAAGTTCTGTTCTTAAATGTAGTACTTTAAGTAAGTAATCAGTCTATTTTGAATATGCCGTGTCTACAGTACATATGAATATACTAATCAGCTAAACGTAATAGTTCTCATTTGTATTAATGCAAATTAGGTGGCTGTACTTTCCACCAAATATTTTCCTCAGTATTTATTAGAGAAATCAAAATCTCTTTCCACCCATAATAAGTTCTAATATTTCATCTTAACACTTTAAAGGGCGTGTTTTATTTTAGCTTAATCTAATTTCATTGAACAAAATTGCATCTAAAGGCAATATAAAGTTACAATTTGTTCCATGTCAAATAATAAAAATGGCCTTTAAATTTTACATGAATTTGACCTTTTGGTTTGTGCATTTCAATTAAACCTCTCTCATAATCCAAATGGTATAACACACTTTGTGTTCATTTGGTCTTGTATAGAGGTATCCAGCTGTATTCCTGCTGCCTCCTTCCCTGTAGCTATTGGCCTTTCTTAACCCCCAGACTCAACTTACTCCCATGAAGGAAGGTTGGAAGTTTTTCTGCTTATTCAAACAAGCCTTGCATGCATCTTACTCTAACTGGAGTCAGAACTGAAGACGTGGAATAGGATGTGTTCAGCTTTCCAAAAGGATTAGGGAATGGTGAACACTCACAAAAATCTGATCTTGTTATTTACAAGGTGACCTGTGGACCCCGAATCAGGAGCTGTTGGTTAACAACTTCAAGTTACCTTATTGAACCCCAGGAGAGTCCTAGAGTTGAGATGAAGCCCAAAGAGACAATTTGTAAGAACTATGTAGAGCAACCACCTGTGTCATTCTAAGCACAGCAGCATGCCAGACCATGCCAAGGTCTCTTATGATCTTTGCCCATATAAATTTTGTTATTAATGGTAAAAATATTTTTGGTGTTAGTAACTTTCCTTTTTTTTCATGAGAGAATTATAGGAAGGTGCCTTTTTATATCACCCTTCAGAATTATATTAATTTTATGTCAGGATCACACCGGCCATTCACTTCTGAAGTAGAAAAATAAAAGTAACTTCACCATCAGTATTCAGAATGCTTTCAGAGTGCTAATGCCCTGCATGATGAAGGGCAAGACCTGAGTTGAAGGTAGCTCTCACCATCCTCAACACACATGAAACACAACTTTGATGGGGGGACCATGACTGCTATATCTAACTGCACTTTCCAGTCTCTCCCCATCCTCATGTGTGACTTGTGTGATAAGGCCAAGACCAGCTATTATCCAGTGTTTATTCAGTGCCTAATTGCACAGTGCAGCCCCACACCTGATTGGCCCATAGGCACTGTTGTAATTAACATGATTAATAATATACGTTCTGCAGAGAAATAGCTGAGAGTGGTTTCCAAAGCTGGAAGCCTTGAACTTCTTTTGCAGCTTTAAATGTACTTTTAGACTCAATGGCTTGAAAACGACTCATTCAGTGTTCAGCAGAACTAACGAAACCTGGTTTTCACTGGCTTTGTGTCTCGTGGTTAGACTGTGCCATGTGTCAGGGAAGGTGCAAACCCTGATCCTGTGGCTGAGATGTTCAAAAATGCATTTTTCTATGTGGTCTCTTTCTAGTCTAATGAGAGTGGGCTCACACTGCAGCCTGTCTTTAGCGGCCATGCTCACAGAGTGTTTCTCTGCTACTCAGATGCCTCTTTTCTGAAGATCGTAGTAATTTAATATCCTTGACACCTCCAACCCTCAGCTAAATTTGATTGAAATGAGCTAATCAGTCTGTAAAGTGAGACAGACAGACAAATAGGCAGAGACGTGTGTGCTCTTTGACCATGATAAGCCTCATTTCCTTCAGAAACCAGGGTGAAAAGAATAAAATCCATGATGCTTTCGGTTTAATTTTGCCTTTTTTTTTTTTTTTTCTTTCCCAGGGCAAACTAAGCCAAGCATTAAAAGCAGAGCAACTCCGACGTCAGATTTCAAGGAAAAAGAATGGGGCAAGCTATTCTGGGGAGGGGGAGAAAGAAAAGGAGATTTTGTTCCAGGGGGTTTTTTTGAGGTTTTTTTCTTTTTTTTTTTTTTATAACTGCAGTAGAAATCAAACTCCAGAGCTTTAATGGAAAAAAATCTCGCATTTTTTTTCTAGGAAGAAGGAGAAGATGGGAGAGAGGAGGGGAAAAAAAAAAAAGCTAAGCGACTGTCAGATCAGCTCAGGATCTCCATTAGAATGCAGAGTGCTCCAGAGTAATTACAAAACAGCTGTAATGGAAAATTGGTAGTCAAACCCATTTTCCACCAACTAGAACGGTGAATGGGCTCCATTATGTTCCTAATTCTCATTAACTTAATTTGCATAGGAAACAATGAAGGAATACCTAATGAGTTAGACTCAGCTAGCAGCAGATCGATACCCCTGTGAACAGGGGTTCGACCCATAATTACAGGACATGTGGCAAAGCCAGAATGTTTCTTCTCTTACATAGGGGAGATGGAAAGGTTGGCCTCGCTGTTGTTATTTATTTAAAGCCTGGAAATGTGGTGCCTGCAGGGGTGGGAATTTGTTGCTGTTTGGAGGTGGTGGGGAGGGAGGGAGGGTTAGTATTTTTTTTTCTCACTTTGTTCTGAGGCTTTTAGGAAGAAATGTATTATTCCACTTCCTCTGATACTTTAAAGAGGCAAATTCTTAAAACCCGTTCTTGTGTCCAAAGTTTAATAGCTGGGATGCACTGATGCTGTACACTGAAGATTGCAGCCAGCACACTCACTGCATGTGATCCAGGCCAACTAAAACCTGGATAAATACACATCATGTGTCATCATGCCCCAGACTTTTGAGCCCAGCCAAAAGGCAGAGCCTGTTCACCTGGGCTCAGCTCTGTGCAAACACAATCACGCAGTATTAGAGGACCAACAGATGTAAATACCGCTGGCTCAGGGTGCGTGTGTGTCTCTTTGCAGTGTAATCCGGGGAAGGTCTGTGTTCAATTCCCGTTCTTGGCAGCGTGACTGTATTTGCAGTCTTGGACATGAGCGTTCAGCTCTCTGGCCTTTAACTCCTGCATGTGGAACAAGGATAGCAAATCCCTGCTCTGATTTAGACCCTAAGCTGTCCAGGGAAGGGTCTGGATAATACAAAAATTAAGGTAATCGGAATGAGGAATATTTTCTCTGACAAGTAAAGACTGTGAGCAAGCTGGGATGCTGCTGCTTCTGTAAGTTAGGACAATTTTTCTGTTTTTCCTGATTTGCCAATCCTGTACCACAATAGCTAGATTATGCATATAGATATCAATACAGCTACTTGAAATGGTTGAGTCTCTCCCAATGGTCTCACAGTTTAATTTAGTTAGTCTCTATTGTTCTTTCTGAGTGAAATTTCCCTTGTGAAGAAGACTTCTGGAAAAAAAAAAAAAAAAAAGAGAAATTCCAAAACCAGCATTATGTGAGTCCTCAAAAGAGTTTTAAATTAATGTTACCATATTTTTGTATGTACTGCAGCTGTGCAGTCCTCACAATGCCAGAGGGAACACGCCATGGCAGATTCTGTAAGAAATGCACAAAAAGAAAAAGTGCCTGCTTAATGAGCTCACAATCCACCCAGATCAGGAAAACAGAGGAAATAGACTTATTCCCCTTTTAAAAGATAGAGACCTGAGTCACTAGATGATTCATTTACAAGTCCAATGTCAGACTCAATCCCAGGTTGATGATTTATTACTGTAACATCTTTCACATATTATATTAGTAAAATTTAAAGGATGCATGGATTTTTGGTGTCCCATTGTGCTAAACTTTTTCCTTATGATATAAGAGGAAGAGGTGGCACTATGAAGGCACTATACTGTGAAGATATGCTCTAGCTGCAGGAAGCCCTAGCAGATACTGTGTTCATAGGAGCTAAAGAAATCTTCAGGCTCATGTCAAGACTGTAAGTAAAGTTTGGATGTTGCAATAAGCTTTTAGGTTAAAAATGATTGCTTCGTAGGGTGGGTGCATGATTGTACAGTTGTGAGGTCTTCAGAGAAGGCAATAAATGGGAATAACTGGGAAAGTAGCTTCCTTAGATAATGTGTTACATGATGGGAAAGGGTAACAGGTTTGCTCTCCATGGGGTAGGGAGCATCTGCAGACTCAAAGGAGCAGGAGGTGACCAGTGGCTTCTGCTCTGTTTTCCCATGGCAGGGGTCAGCAGGTGGCACTCACACACAGCCTCAGGAGGTGCCAATGCCACTGGAGTAGTGGTAAGTTTCTCTTTTTAGAAATGCTGCATCATTCTTAGATCTTTGCTGCAGTTCCTTTGTGGGAAGCTGTGGCAAACAGCTCAGGAAGGAGTTTTTTTTCTGTCATAGCATTTCTGACTTAACACAGAATTGCACTTGGGGAAGTGGTTTGAAGTTCCCGAAAGCCGGATGGTCCAAACTCTGATTTGATCATTTCTGTTATACAAGTAACATATGTAATATCAATACATTATAAAGCTGAACCCTTCCATGGAGTCATGGATTTCTCCTTCAGCAGAAGACTAGCTGCAAGACCGAGATATCTGCCAGCAGTGAGAAGTAACACTGTTCAAGTTTAATCAATCACTTAAAAAAACTCTTATTTTTTTTCTTTACAAATTAATATTATTGTCCAATTTCCCATCTGTTTTAAAATAGAGAATCTTCTTGGAAGTCACCAGTATTTTTTTCCCAATTTACGAGCTGGTCATATGTCGTGATTGTAAGTTTTTAGCTGGGTCAAGAGAATACAACACTGCTCTGGGCCTGTAGAGAGTTGAGGTTCATCTCCTATGTAATTGACTTACTGAGGCTCTTTGGCTAACTTATTTTGTCATTCTTTGCTCCCCTTCTCCTTTCCAATTTCTTTCATCTTTTCTGTTCAGATATCTCTGCTTCGTGTTTTCATTCATCCTTACTTTATCTTATTTCACCACAGCAAATAGAAAAATAATCATGATAATTTAAAATACATTATTCTAGGTTTTGAGTCAGGACAAAAGCCTTTTATGCAGCTTTAGACAGTTAGCTTTGATTTGAAGGAACTCTAAGCAATCACTACAGTTAAAAAGTTTATGAAAACCACAACACGAATCTTTTGTAAGACAAAGCCCTGAATTCACCCTTCACTGGTTAAACTAAATACAGGATCAATCGCTAGTACTTGCAAATTTCATCCTGAAATATCCTTGCTTTGTATGACTAGTCGCATTTGTTTAATTAAAGTAACATATCTGTACAGTAAATAGCCTGTGATCAGGCAGTAACATAATACTGTACAAGCACAGTAGTAATTGGATAATGTAATGGAATGCATGGTGGTTTTTTTTAAAGAAAATATAATGAGATTTCATTATTTTATACACACAGGTAATTAGTTCTTAGAAATACTGGGAGAGCATATTATCTGCAGGTTTGAACTATCAGCAACTATTTTATACAGCCCAGCTGAAAAGGTAAAAATGTTCTGGTTTAAATCTCTTGAAATTTAAACTAAAATGAGGCCAATATGAAATTAAGGCACTAGTAAAAGCTAAAATGATTCAGTTCAGCTCAGGCCATCTGCCATGATGACTGCCAAGGTTGTGAGTGAATTTGTGTGGGTGACAGCATGTTTCCCACTGCCTGAGTAGCACTGCACACAACCGAAAGCCATCACCCATCCAGATCACTGTGCATGAGCTTCCTCTGCTTTGGACTTTCCAGATTAACTTCTTTTTAAGCCCATTCACCAAATGTGCCACAATTTTGTAGACACCTCCCATAAGCAGATGTTTTAAAACCAGGTCTTTGTGGTAATATGAATATGGTAGAAGAGTACAACTACCTGAAGTGCTTGTATCACTGATCAAAGGTTTGTCAATGGGTTATCCAGCACATGACAACCAAGCTGTGTAATTAGCATAGTTAAATGGGGGACCTGCTTGTCACAGGATGTCATGGAAGTCAGAAGCTCCCATGCATTCAAGGAAAAACAAATAATGGAAAACAGTTCAAGTAAGAGTGACTGAAGATATAGAAAACACTTTGTATTCAGGATGCCATTCAGGAGGCTAGGAGACCATACAGGAGAAACATAGATAGATAGATAGATACCTTATTCTTTTCTTTTCTTACACTTATCCTTAGACTCCCACTATTGGCAGCACTCAAAATTTGGGGCTGACAGGTCTTAACTCTGGTCTAGTACTTTATTATTTTTAAGACTAGTTGGATAAAATCTTACTTGAAAAAAATCTTGGTAAAAAAATCTTGGGTAAAATCAGACTGGTTAGCGTTTGTTTCCTGGATTTGGCTCAGCTTCCCTTTGCCACACAGCAAAGGCAGCATCCTCAGCCACTGTCAGGTTGTTTAATTTGCACTAAGACCTATTTTGAGTGTCTCTCTTCTACTCTGAGCAAAACACCTGATGGCTCAGACAGAGACTCTGTGAAAGAAAAGCGTCAGCTTCTGGTCTGGAGTTGTAGTCAATTCAAGCCTGCTTCTGGACTAATATTGAATCTCTGTTCCTCACTTTTGGGAAATGAATGCTGTTCCCTTTCTGTTACAATCACGTCCTGATAGGGTAGAACGCAGGGTAGAACGCGGAGGGAGATAAAACACTTTAACACAGGTTAACATCCACAGGGTTAAGCAGCCAGGATCAGAAGTCAGGGGATGCAACTGCCTGCATTGTGTCCTGAAAACAATCCATCTCCCTGCTCAGACACTCCTGATGTTTAATTGATACATTTCCACCTTCCCCTTCCTTGTTAATATTTAAGCAGGTGAGCACAGCGGGCAATGGGCTGCTTGCAGTAGCCAGGTGGCCCTGTCAGCAGCCTGCTGCAGTGATCACCTCGCCTGAAATTTGCATTGCTTTTGTTCTTCTCCTCTGAATATGCACCAACAGCCCCAATTTGAAAATACAAACAAACAAACATATATGAAAACTTTCTCTGAAGGAAGTGTAACCCCCTTGAAGAAAGTTCCGCAGGGCCATCACTAGATTCTTTTATTCTTCTCTCTCTATTTTTTTTCCCCTCTGCCTTTTTGTTTGGCTTTCACTCTTATTCTCAGTATTGCTTTCTTTCCTTTGTACTTTGATGTTTCTTTGGGGACGTGAGGAAGAAAAGCAACAACAAAACAAAACAAAACAAAAAGACTCTAAGGCATTTACAGTTTGTTTTCACATTTACTGCACCTGCCAAAAAACATGGGGGAGCGTGGAAAATGAGGGGAAGAAATGTAACTGAGGAATCCAGAGGTGGGAAGATTGGGAGTACAGGGAACGATTATCCTTCTCTAGGGCCTCTGCCCTGGGAGCACAGACTTCCAATCATCCAGGGAGAAAGATACCCTCCCTGACTTACTGGCCGGATCATTTGCTCCTCCCCCATCCCACTGGCTCTCTTCCAGAGCAGCAACCAGGTTGCAGGTAACTGATATATTTGCTCTTGTCTAAAGGACAGCTGGTTCAGGCTAAGAGCCCCCAGTGCTCAATGGTCAGCTGCTTGGTGCAGAGTTAGATTAATGAAAGTAGCCTCTGGTTAGTCTTTGCCCAGTTATCTCTAAAGTACCTGGGTCCAAATTCTCCATCATACAATACTTAGGCCTATAAGAATCTGTCCTAAGCCTATCTGCTAGTACTATACCTCAACAGCATGGCTTTGGACATTCTGAACAGGCTTGAGCTCAAGTCCTCTGCTAGAAACAGTGTCATTTTTTACAGATTTTTTTAAATATTGAAGGGGTTAAGAATGTACCCAAAAACGTATTTTATCCAGGCAGTTTTGCTAGGATCTCTTCTTTGGCAGTCTAGGTAAAATGGAAAGCTTGGCCTGAAGCTTTCTCAAATCGTTGGACTTTCTCAGTTCATTCACGAACGCCTCTGAGAAATTCTGGGCAAAAATGTAACATTTCCATGCATGAAACAATGTATTGTCTTGAAGCTAGTACAGTCATCCACAACTGAGGAGGTCTGAATTTAAATCACTATAAACACACAGGGAACTGTGATCCAGCTACTGTGGTTACAGCAAACTTACAGTTACCAGACTTATAAGAGCATTGTAGGGAAGAAGGTGGCAATCATTCCAACAATCCAGAATTCAGCACCTGTTTTCCTGAGAAAGGTAGCTTTAAATAGACTGATTAGTTTACAAGCAACCTGCTCTGGGAACATGTACTCAAATATTCATCTTTCTTTACATATTCATTTAAACTTATTAAACTCTGTACCCTCAATGCATGCTGCAGTTTGATGTAAAACTGGTCCTGCTGTGTTCATCCTTCCAGAGATTGTATCCTTTGAAGTTCTAGAGCCCTGCAGGGAGTTAGAATTATTTTCAAAGACTCCCAGAGCCTGAGATCTCCTGGTATCAAGGGCAAGTACTGTCCCAAGACCTGAGCATACTCTGGGTTATAGGCAGCTAGTTCTATTTCTTTTTCTGCTGTGATTTACCAAGTATCCTGGTGAGTCCTTGCCCTGACTGATCTAATGATGTGAAAGTAATTGTCTTTATGAATTTACTCGTTAGTTTCGGGTTGGTTTGGGGGTTTTGTGATTACATATAGCTTACTATTTAGCAAAAGGTGTTCCTAATATTCCTTTCCTTGTTTGGCATAAGACACAGATTAAAAACTATTGTCCTACCCAATTCTGGAGATCTACAAGGAGATAAAGACAGTTAGAGTCACCCATCTCTTCTTGTGGAATGCCAGATCATGACAAAGATGTTCCTATGGGTGTGTGAAAGTATATAAACCTAGATTAACCAAAATGGGAGAGGTTTTGGATTGAAAAAATGTCATTTGTAAAAATCCCAAGTTTTAATTTTCTACCGTATTTCTTCACTTTGTGACACAGAGCTTATACTGTTAAGGAATTGGACAGAATTAGCAGAGGTGTTCTGACCTCTGTGGTTCCCTTGGTGGTAGTTGAGAAGTAGATGGAAAGGGGCAGGAATTAGCAACCTGTTAGAGGGAGAGAGGACTGGAGTGGGATAAAGGAATGTCACAGAAATTTCACAGAATATTCTGGAAGGCACCCTTCATCGAGTCCAACTCTTAAGTGAACAACCCATGCAGGAATGTCCTCTGGTAATGCTGAACTTGAGGAAACTGCTTTCAGAAAAGATGTTTGATCAGTCCTCACACACTCTCCTATACTTCTGAATCTTCCTAAGAAATTTTTTTTCACAAGAAAGTAGAAAAATTTCTATGAGAAACAGACATCATCTAACTAAGAATATCAACTGAACCGAACATTCCCAGCTTTCTTATTAGTCAGGGATGACAACAGTGTATCAAGCCCTTCAGTACAAAAATCATTGTGATTTTATGTGTTTACTGTGCTCATACCAGAGACCTCCACACCTGAACTGTAAAACATCACTTTCACTACAGATCTATTTTATAAATCAGGCACTGGACAATAAAAGGTTCTTTTGTATTCCTTTTATTGCATCTTTCTGCATTCTCTAGTTCTTTGTATGAAGGCAATTTTGCCTGCACTATGTGCTTTGTCTACAATGAAGCGTCTTCCTCCATTCTTACACTGGGCTGCAGAAGGCATTTAAATAGCCCCATTTCTTTGACAAACAAAGAAAAGAAATAATAAACAGCAAGTGATTTATTTATATGGACAAAATGATTTGATGTTGTTCCTTGTTGACAGACTGATCTGGCCAGAATTACATTCTATTGATAAAACTGTGAAGGAATGCCATTCATCGACCACATGAAGTTAAGGGGTTGGGGAAAATGAATTTGTCCATAGAATTTTCTTTCCCAAGCTGTCAGATGTTTCTGGAGACTTGAACAGCCTTGTGCTCACAGTTGCGTTCACATCTATTTTATCTTTATTTGTTTAACCATTTTGTTCTTACCGTCAGACATTTCGGTAAATGTAACAAAATTTGAACATTCTGTTTTAGCAGTTAGCTACCAAGATCTAATATTTGAGACTTTTGTTTTGATGGATCTCCAGAATATTTTGCACTTTCCTAATAAGTAAATAAGTAAATCCCTAGAGAACACAGTAGTGATTGTTTGAAACAATGAAACATTTCCTTTTTCATACACCAGAATACACAGTTTAAAGACTTGTGACCAGTTGCTTCTACAATAGGTTCTCTCCATGCATACTACAATTATCCATGTCCTGTGTGATTCTTATAGTTACTTTGCTGTCCTGAAAACAAACTGAAAGCCAAAAGACCTCCTCGTGCAGAACAAGAGACACAAATGCATTTCAAGAGGGTGGGAAACTCAAACAAGACTTAGTATCTGAAATCATTCATTATATTTATTTGTTCCTTTTCTCTACTTCTCTCCTGGGCTCTGTTCATGATTCTTCAGTAAAACATTTAGTCTCACAAACACACACACTCAGGGACCTGTCATTTTTAAATAAGGGGCCTACAGGGAAAGGAAAGTAGTTTTAATTTAGATCTGTCTTAACCAGAATTAAACCAAGCTTTAGATCCCATGTGGTGGTATAAGTTTGACATTTGCTTCTTGCTTTTTTCCAAGCTAGCGAGCACAAATGTGCTTCCTCTATAAAGTAACAGAAAAGCTAAGATTGAATGTAATTAAAATAAAATACAACAATATTAAAATAATATTAAAGGAAGGAAATGTAGTGCATAAACTAGTCATTAACCCCAGCATCCTCAATAGATTTAAATTTGAGTAACTGCTGGTTGATTTACCTACTTATAATTCCCACTCTAGTTTTAGCTGGATATTATATTCTTTTTCATTCATTAAAGCTTTGCAGCTGCTTCCCACTCCAGTGAGGGGTGCACTGTCGTGCCGAAGGGAATGGTTCCTAGACAGAAAGAAGTTTTCAGTCCTTTGGGAGTTTCTACAATGATTCCAAAGGGGCCTAGGATTTTTACCCATAGGCTCATATCTATGCTATAGATTAACCTGGCATATTGCATCTAAATTCTCCTGAATCCTAATGAAGTCAGTTAAGTGAACTGTTAGTGTAAATAACTGCACAGACTATCAGAATATCCTGAAGCTGGATCTTTTACAACTATGACCCAAATTTGGATCCTGACACTGCATTACTGGCCTTTCCTCTCCCTCTTCACTGTGTGTGTATATACATAGATGTATATACGTGTATGTACATATAGCCTAGTAAGACATAATAAAATGTTTTAGGATGAAAGGTTCTGGATAACATGTAGTCATAAGATATTATTTATGCAGTTTCCTTGGAGGAAGATTAATTGGGCTGAGGTATGTACACTAATGCATGAGTCAGCTGTGGTATCATCACTGCAGATACATGGCTGATTCAGATGATTTAAAACACACAGCCATACTACAAAGCAGCTCAGGACAGGAAGTTAAGAATGATTTCAAAGCCAGCAGATACTGCAGAAGAAATCTGAGCTGGTAGAATATAATTACACCAGTCAGCATGTTGTCCAGGCAAGTGAATGAATATTCTCCTTTCTGTGTGAGAGCCAGAGGCTTCTTTCAAATATCCATAACTCCAAGTTTAGACATGATTATGAGGATACTTTGGATTTAATATTGATTTAGAGAGCACAAGATATTGGATGGAGTCCTGCAAAGTAAATCTTAGGACCTGACAATCCCAGTAAAGGCTCTAGTCACCTGAATGAGTTCTGAAACCTAGTCCTGCAGCTGCCTTCCTGCTCTGCAAACTGTGCATCACCAGTTATGGCACTTGACACAGTTACAGCACTTCCAGAAATGTATCAGTAGCCCACCAACCTCCAGAAGTTCAAGGACAGGGACCCATGAGTTCTGTATGAAGTGCCTCAATCACTTATCATAAAAACTGTACAATTTAATGGACAAGGCAGAAAAAGAAATTTTAGCCCCACCTTGGAGCAGGGACCATGCAGAACTGTCAGGAGTCTATAAATGTGCTTCTGGATTCACCAGCCATTGGTAGAGCAGAGACAAAACCTGTGGCTCCAGAGTTCCCGGTGGTTTAGTCATAAAAGCATCCTTCCCTGACTTAATCAAGCATCACATTTAACGAATTTAGCTGAAAAACCTCTCATGAGTCTGCAGTTTGAATAGTCAGGAGAATCCACCACGGGAGAGGGTGGGGATGGAGTTACAGGGAGGGGTGCAAAATGCATAATGTAGGTCAAAGTCCAGCCCAAGGACCAGCCCTCACAGCTACTTGTCTATAAAGTTGTTGCATCCCTTTTATTTATTCCTTGAGTTAACCAGAAGGCACTGGTACTCTTTTCTCCTCCCATCACACACCTTGCCGCCAGCCCCTTCTTGCTCCATTTCATACCCAATCAATATTATTTGACAACATACAGGTCAGTAATGATGGCAGTTATATCAACAGCATGGAAATTACAAAAGAAACTATTGTTTGTCTTGAAATTAGGGGCTACTGAGATCAATAGTACATTTGAAAATTGATATCGATCACTCTGTGTGTGTGTGTCTTTGTATGTGTGTGCGTGTATTTGCATGTTTATGTATAGGAAGAATTTTGGGGGTTAACTCCTCTTTCGGCTACATAATTTCTGTTTCTTTTTGATAAAGCCAATGAAATCAACCTAAAAATTATACATACACGAACCTTTTTGAAGCAATTGAAAGGAGAACAATATTGACATCTCATAATTGGATTTCCCCACTTATAATGGTAACAGCCACTGGTTTTATGATTGTTTTCCAGGGCTTGGTTGTTAGTTTATTGTTTTCGAGGTTTGCTCTGGGTTTTGTTTTATTTATTTAAAGGTTTCTATTCAAGTCATATCAAGGAGAGGGGAGGAATAATGTCTGCAAATGCCATTTGGATCAAACAAGCCAAGAATAGTAATAGTTATTGTTTGGCATGTTTGAGAGCTATTGTGTGACAAATAGATTTGGAGTCATCATTTGTTTAAAAAGGCAGTAAATGAAACTTTATGAGATAGGGACAGAGTAACGACACAAAATTACCCATCCAGAACTCCTGATGGTGATCAGTAAAATGAAATAGATTAACTGTTTGTTTTTTCCCCCTCCAAGACACCAAGAAAATAAGATGCAATCAAAAATATTTGTTATCCTTGACCCACAGTGAACCAAAAAATTGCACAGTAGTGGCTCATGACAGCAGAGTTTGATGGCTAATGACTGGATAACCAGAAGCAGATGAGAACATAACAAAAGGCCAACCAAGTATTGTCACAGTAACAACAAGGGTTTTTTGATGAGAAAAATTATATGGGTGTGAAGTATGACTGTTGTCTCCTGTTATATGCTAATCCTATGCTTCATGATTTCTTCTAACTACCTGAAAGGACAAGGTAAATGTTTTCTCTTCATCTTTTTCTCCACCTTTGTCTAATGAATAATTTGGTTTGTTCACCTTCTCTGAACTTCAGCTACAAATTATAAGCGAGAGCATTTCTATGAAACCTGTGAATGGTGCTGAAGTACCTCTTGGTTGTTTTACTTTTATGAGATGGATGTAAAACTCAGGGCTGGGTCTGGGGACATGAACCTTTCCCCAGGAAAGTTACCAGGCACAAAAGAATCCTATTTGTTTTTTTGTTTTCTCTAATGCTTCTTGTCTTCACTGGGTTTTTTGGGTGATCAGAGAAAGGAAACTGAACAAAGGATTAGTTTTAGAAGTCCTTGAAGAGGACTTGTTCTGTCTCAATTTCTTCCATCACTGAAAATTGAAAGATAACATAGAACATGAGGCTCATACAATATCTTGTGCATCAGATTATTTGAAATTATAAAGTTTTCCACAGACTGTGGGCAGAACCTCTGCACTTTCACTGGCAGGTCAAATATTACACTGTTGTGCAAATGATATGGAGACAGACTCTTTACAGGGGAGATTACGGCAAATCAAGGTGATTGTCTTCATCTTTCCTTAGTTTGTCTTTTTGCTTAATTTCTCTGCTTTTCTTCTATCAATTGTCACTGCATGGAACTTCAAGAACTCAGTTATTTTTCCTGAAAATTCCACAAATGTTATTTTCTAGCCGTTATTTAAATCTACCTCTCAAATCCACACAAAAATAAATAAACAAATAAATAAACAAGAAAATAAATAAATAAAAGCTAAACCAACAAAACAAAAATCTACATTCCATCATTATTACTCATACAATTGATCTGTTAGATAGATTTTGAGAGAAATGTGTCTACTTACATTTTAATTATCAAGAAAATTCTTCACAGAGATGATGTAAATATTGTTATTTATTGATTACATGGCACGTGTCACCAACCTAGAAGCACTTTCCCCTGAATTATAAAGTACTTGGCCAAATTTTGATCCCTCTTACACCACCTTGACGTTACAGATCCCCAGACGGAAGACACTATAAAAAGAGTTCTAAGTTTGAAGAATATTCATTTGAACATTGACAGACAGCAAGAAGGCTCTTTTCCAGGCCGTGGGCCAAACTGTGCTATGAAACTCACTGTTCCAAGCCTAGTGTAACTCCCCTGAGTCATCACCACTCTCAAGATTTCGAGTCCCAAGCTTTTCCCTGTAGGTCTATCTGCTCCTTAGCCTAATGAATCCTCTTCTAGCTTTTCTTTGCCTTCCTCGATAATCTCAAATCCTCACCCTTTCCCCTCAGTTCAAAATAAAACCGTGAGAAGTATTCCTTAATTTGAACAAATGTCCATTTCCTTCAAAATTAGATCCCCATTTAATTATATAAATGCAATAATTTCAGTTCACCAAAATTGTTGCAAATATTTTTGCTGATAAGAAATCTGACCCACAGATAAATTTAATAATGTTGAAAACATATTTTACTGAAAAACCAAGGAAATGTTTTTTTGGCAATCTACTTCAAATGTGTTGTATTTACCTGCTTCATTCAGCAATTCACAGTTTGCATCTTTTTCTATCCCTTTATGGTTTTTCTACAAAACAGCTTCGTTCATCTTGAAGCTCCATGTTTATTCTAAAATTTCTCCTGAAAGATAAGTGGACATTCCTAGAGTCTGCTTTCTAGTTAAATTCTAATTGAAATGTGAAGACACATCAGTCTTGGAAACTTGGAAGATGAAGTAGAAGGAGATAAATTCTAACAAAATCTTACATGGCTGCATGAGTGTAAAAATTTATTTATTTATTTATTTATTTATTTATTTATTTATTTAGGAAATCAAGAAAACTTAACCTTCAAGCTTTTTCCTTTCAAACTTCTGATCTTGCAGATTTAGGAACTCCTGATGTAATTAGCAACAGGTTGGTGTACTCTAGCACTTACAGACTAAAATGTCAACCTCTACCCTGAAACGGTTCTCCAAGTCCTCCTGGTTGTCAAAGAGCTTATTGAGAAACAATAAGCTCTTCTTTTTTGGTGTCCTCCCTTTGGAGCACACAGTGGTGGCAGGGATCTTCCTAGATGGGAGATCAGCTGAGAGTTGATATCTACATTATCACTTAGCTGGGCCAGAGCTGTTAAATAAATCCCACATCTAGGACTTTCTGTGACATACAGCAAGGGAATTCTGTCTTTTGGATTTGCAATTGTAACTTATGACAGAGACATTTTCCTGCCATATCCTGAAGAAATATACTTGCTCTAATAGGAGATATAACCTACTTACATAAATTTCATATATATTGCTTATGGATTTTAATGTCAGTAAAAATTAGTGTTACATTACTGTTCATTATGACACATTTCATTTAATATTGTACCCCAAACAGTGAACTGGGGAAGTCTAATCACCATAAAAAGTATACCTAAATGAAATCTGGAAAAATAAAAAAGGAAGATTGAGCCAGGTAATGGAGGCAGTCTAGGAGTTTTTGGTAGATTGATATTTTTTATTACGATGATTTTACTTTATTTTAGCTTGAAGAATTCAAGCTATAGAAAAATAATGGAGCATAATCCAACTTCCAAATAATAACAATAATGATAAAAATAAAAACTATGTGGGAGAAGTGGAGAACAAAACTGTTCAGCAGAAATGAGCGAGCAGCAGATTGGAAGTATGAACAAACCTGTCCAATGTCATAGCATGCCAATTTCTTGAAGATGACAGATGGTAGAATTTTCTTTTACTGCATTCTACAGAAATACACAATAAAGCAAAATGCACCTCCTTCCTCTCCATCCTCTAGCAGGTCGTTACTAGATTTCTTGAGACAGTACACCGATCCTCCCTTGGTTTTCCTTGACTTATTTTATTTTACATCATTTATCTTATTTTCCATATATTTTTTTCTCCTCCGTCTTTTAGTGCCAGAATGTTCATGTTTTAATTCTGTTCCCTGATATTAGAGCTTTATATATATATATATATATATATATATATATTTAAAAAAAGATTTGCTTTTTAATGAAAATTTTCATCAAAATGGTGAACATCAACATCTGTGGAAAGTGTTTTAATTTTTAATGTGGTCCACTCTTATATTTTCTTATTCCAGAGGCTATAGATTCTCTTTGGCAATAACTAACTTAGTGACATACCCACATTATCAATCTTTTATTATTTTTCTTCTCAGATGGCTTTACACATATGCATTTAATAAAACTCACCTGTATGGTGATACTCTGTCACCAACCATCACAGAGGTCCCCTGAGGGGACAGAGAGGGAATGGCCACATTAATGAGAAACACTGTCTGGGAACATGTACAGACACTAGAAGATGATTACTGATACTACTAAATAGAACAGTTCCAGATATGGTTTAGGATTTTGACAATGATCAGCCTCCAAAGCTATTCCTTGGCATGATTTCGGCAACCAGTATGGGTCTAGGACTGTTCTTAGTAGGCACTTAAAATCCTGTTTTAAAAGCAAAGAAATTGCTATATTATGGATGAGAACCATTCCGTGACTTTCATTCATTAAGGAATGGACCAATAAGTGTTTAATTTACCTCTAATGACATTTTCTAAAGAGAGTTGTGAAGCATCTTCACACAGAAAACTGTGGGATATACCCACAAATGCCCTGAGGTGAGAACGGAGAATGAGGGAACAATTGCATGTATGTTTAGAACCAGTTCATATCCTCAAATGAGTGATTCTGTGTTTCCACTTGTGTTGAGTGGAAAACACACTTTCATTTTGTTCTTCATGCTCTTTCTCAATTTTGTCTATTTTCTGCCTTCAAAAAGTAAGATTTTCAGGTCAGGGACTATTTTTCACTGTGTTTATGACTAACTATTAGCACAAAACACCATATCTCTATAGTAGCTAAAGGAGTTATGACAATTCTCATTAACCTACAGACTTTCAACTTGACGTCTCATTTCCAAAACCATGGAATTATTAATACAACTAAAATGATCTTTCTGAAGATATTTATGGAAAGGCCTACATTAACGCTCAGCTTCTCATTCTTTGTCTTGTTTAGTAAGAAAACACCATCCTTCTCAAAAATATTTGCTAGACTTTACTCCATGGCTAATTTGAAGAGCTTTATAACTCCTTCTAATAACAAAATAGCTCTTCAAGATGGATTGCCAGCTCCTTCTTTCTGTCAAATAGTAAGAACCTAACAAAAATGCAGAGAAAAAGGGGACAGATAACACTTTTGCTGAAGGATTTCCAAGAAAATAATGCCGGTAAACTAGTTTTGGGAGAATGAATGAAGCATAGTGGTACAACAAACACATTAAAAAGTTGCCACACAGAGATATATTTTATTTGTTTGTTTCTCTCCTTCTGGTGTCATCCGTGGCCTGTCCGTAGGCAAAGAGACTGACACTTGTAATATCCTCCCTCTCAAGCCGTCTGTCGGCTGGGAAATAATGAAGAGAATTGAGCTTGTTTCAGCAGAGATCAAGATTTCTAATGGGAAACTGGTGATGGAGATTGTCTGAGTGCTTGTGCCCTGAGCATGGATGAGTTAGTCAATGTCAAAACATAAACCATCACTCAGGGAATGAGGCATAAGCATGTTTGGCTCCACAGCTGCATGCTGTGTTGGGAAAACTCCATCATGGGCTATGCTTTTGTAATTATTATTTACTTTTAAAGGCAGCATTTTCTTTTGTAAATGTTCAATGACACAAGACATCATGCTAGGTATAGAAGTCTTGCTCACCATTTTGACATGTGAGGGCTATACAGGAGCCCCATAGGGCCTTTTTCTCTTTTCTGCATGTTATGTGTGCAATATGTGGTGGTGTTTTTTAACACAAGTTGTGGTCAGCTGGAGATTTGTTATTAGCCTTAAAAAAAAAAAAAAAAAAAGAAAATAGATTAAGCTACTGCTAAAAAGGTTGAAATTCCATAAGCATAAAATAAACATCATGACACATTATTTCTCTTTCCCTGGGCTGCTTTTTCTGCAGAAACTGAAAGTTGTTTGGAACCGGAATCACTTCTTCTTATGAGTTTGCACAGTGTCAGCAAGTGAGACTTTAATCTGACCTGTAGTCTCCAAATTCTGGTGTATTATATGTAAGTACATGGTTTGTAATATATCACTGGTCATTACTGAGAAAAAGATAGACAATCTTCTCTTGCAAATGGCTTAAGTAGTTGATCCTGCCTTGGGGAAAGAACTACATGGATTATACACCCTCTTAAGATCCTTTTTAATGCTGTTTTTCTGTGATTGCATCTAATACATACTCTGTGGCCATTAAGACATTTAGAATCTAAAGTGGGACTTCTCCTTTAGAATAAAAGGAAGAGGGGATAAGTCCACGTGAAAAAAACAAAACAAAACAAAAAACCAACCAAACAAAAAAAACAAACTAAAACAAACCAAATCTTTATTTCTGAATTGGTTTAATTTAAAAAAAAAAATCTTCCTGAGTCAGATGTTGTTCAGAAGCAGCCTTTTGGATTGCTGGATCGGATCTGTTTCCAATTGTACATCTGTTGTTCTTTATTCCATTGAATATGTTTCAGATATAAAATTCACTTGCTGTGTACTTGGGTGGGGAGGCATGTGTCAGAAAGGGGAAGCATGCTCATTTTTTGAAGGGAGTAGTAATATCTAAAAGCTTCTATAAGTCACTAATGCCACTACCATAATTACAGAGATGATTCTGTCTATGTTCTTTCACTAGTTTCCTCATGTGCTTTGCTTAGGTGTACTGCAGGTTTTCCATAGTTTCCAGGTGGCATTTCTCCTGTTTTACACCAAGCTGAAGACATAACGTTTGATCTGCAGCAACCATCTATTGCTTTCCAGTTTTGTGTGAAGACCAATACATTTTCTTTTAAATTATCTAGTCAGAATTACGCAGTGATGAACTGACTTCTGCTTAACCAGTAGAAAGGAGAATTAGAAGAATAAATATAAAAACTTAAAAGCTTGTCTAGATCTGCTTAAGCTCTTGCTTCACCACTTAGATGAGTTAGAGGCCTCTATTTCTAAGTTACAGGAGAAAAAGAGTTGTTCTCTATTCTACAAGAAAATAGAGGAGACATGGTGGGTCAACCACACAGAGAGCATGTTCTCTCTTAAATATGAAACTCCCTGAGAATAATTTTTCTCAAAGAGTCATCCTCCATGTCTGAGCTTTCACTACCCCAAAATCACAGAATGGGTCAGATTGGAAGGAACCACAGTGGGTTCATGTGATGCAACCTCCCTGCTCAAGCAGGGCCATCCTAGAGTACATGGCACAGGATTGTGTCCGGAGTTCTTGATTATCACCAATGAGGGAGTCTCTGGGGAATCTGTTCCTGTGCTTGGAAGAGATTTCCTTGCACACACAAAAGAAGTTTTTCCTCATGTTCAGATGGAACTGCCTGTGCATCAGTTTCTGCCTGCTGCCTCTTGTCCCATTGTTAAGTAAAGCCTGGTCCATCGTCTTGACGCTCTCCCTTCAGATATGGATAGACCCTTCTTGAGACTGAACCTGCCCAGCTCCCTCAGCCTTTCCTCATAAGAGAAATGCTCCAGTCCCCTAACCACCTTTGTAGCTCTTCACTGGATCAGCCCCAGGAGCTTCATGTCTCCCTTGTACTGAGGAGTCCAGAACTGGACACATCACTCTAGACAGGGCCTCACTCTGCGCTCCATAATAACAAAATTCTTGGTTGCAAGTCCAAGACGTGAAATCTTCTTTTTTACTAGGATGGTCTGTTGTGTTGGTCAGACCATCAGATGACCTTGCACTGTCTTGGGTCACTACTCTGTGCTGTTTGGTATCTGAACTCAGCTTCTCCTACTGGCTTTTGAGCTCTGATTCTGCATCTGCAGATAAAGCATCTCTCTTAGCTTTAGCTCAGAAAACTTGCATAACAGTGCACACTGTGAGCCATGGTTATACAGTCAGAACACTCTCCTCCTTGTGATCAGGCACTTCTCTGTCCTCCAGAAGAGATAAAGGACATCTCCTACAGAAATTTAAAATATACCTCATGAAATTATCATATGTTAATTGACCTCTTCAGATACTGATCTGCACTCTGGATTATTACAAAAACTACGACACTTTTTTTATCAACACCCTCCAGTGTAACCTTTTGACTATGAAGTCCAGAAATGTGTGAGGTCTTTATTATTTGTCTGTGTCCATTTAGCAGATGTTCTTCTTAAGTACAATTCCTCACTTTCAGGGACTTCTTACTGCACAGGGTCTGAAAGCTCAACCACAACTCCTGTAGAAAAAGACTTATATTCTCTTCTGTCCTTTTTGAATTGCTGGAAACTCTCTCACTCTTCGCTTAATAATAAATAATTGCAATAATTAGTATTATTAATAATGCAGGATCTCAGAGGGCATAAGCACTGGTAAAACAGAGCATCCAAAAGATTTCTGTGAGCATAGAAATGCCCCCCCAAGGAAATAAAGTAATCAAAGGGAAATATCTTGAAGCCAATGTAACTTTGGGAGAAATGTGGTGTTTCTAATATGCTTTTGGTGCTCTATGGAGCAACAAAAAATATTCCCATTAATTATTATAACTGTTGAATATTTGTTAGGCACTAAAACTACAGTCAGACTAATGAATGATTTTTAATTTTCAAAGCTTTAGGATGCTTAAGTGAAAAGAATTTGCTGGATTTCAGTCAGTCTCAGACTGAAGAGGTTACAGAGCACAAACACAGCATAGTGAACACTTCTTTCCACAGTGCTATCTATAAACTGTGGACCAAATAAGACTGAGCAATTAATTTTCTCTTTTTTGTTACCTGCCAGGAATACTTCAGCGTGGAACTCATTCTGTCCAGAATATCAGTGTCCAGACTATTTTGAGCATCTGAGTATAATTGGTAAGCTTTGGGCATCTATTCAATGAATAGATGAATTTCATCCAATAGAAGCAGGTATGAAATTCTACTTTCAAGGTCAAATCAAGAATTTTTGGAAAACATCCCAGAAGAAAACTACCCTGCTAGTCCAGAGATTACCCAGAATTTCATGTTCATTTGGCCTCCCAGGTCTTTCCAGTGGTTACAGGCCTTCACTACTGTTTGTAAGACAGAATAAAATGTACCCCAGAGGGGAACACATATTTCAGACCTAAGTAGATTTAACAGAGAGACTACAGGCTGCCAAGGGATTATCACAGATTACCTCCAGTTTCATGAAGGCATGGAAAGACAGAGAAAAACCCTGAGTACATCTTGGAGCATAAAATAACACTGACAGAAAGGACAAGGGAGGGAGCAACCTTCTGGATTGTGGTGAGGAACACAAGTGTGTTGCTCTTCCTGCTGAACTAGTCACCAACATGGATCACAAATCAAGGCTGGAGTTTGGAAAACTCCGCAGCAAATGAATCTCCTATCTGTTCAGGTAAATAATCCAATTTCATTATGCACTTCTTGAATTGCCTCCCAAACTCTTCAACAAGACAAAGAGAGTGTTTTCATAAGCAAATGTGACTTTTCTGTTCATTGATGAACAGCACCTTTTAGTACCCCAACCCCTTCATTCTTTGATCTCGTACTGCATCCATGAATCTTAACCCCATTCTACTTTTCCCCTCCTCTGACCTCCTAGGAAGAGGTTTTTTTTAAAGTAAAAACTCCTGTTTCAGCTGGCAAAGTGGCCTGATTGTCAGCCTTTCTGGGCTGGTGAGGTTTTTATGAAATTAGACATATTTGTCTTGATGTTTAGTAGAGAGCATGAAATTCAAATCTGGGTGTTTGGCATTCCACAGGCCAGCGCTTTAATATTCAATGACATAACTTCATTGCGGTTTTGACAACACTATATAGGAGTTGTGCTTACCATTGAAAATTAAAGCCACTGAAAGAGTTGACAACAGCAGAATTGTGAATGCTTCCAGGCTCCTGAAGTGATTGTTATTCCAGTTTGTCTAGAAGTGCTTATTGTGTTTGTAATACCGTCAGTTCCACTTAAGGGCTACTTGAAGTCAATGCAATACGGGTAAGTATTACAGAAATCTTTCTTTCTTCCTGAACATTTATAACTCTGTGGCTCATTTGCATTTTCATTTGCCCATATGTTTATTGATTAGATTTTTTTTTTCTTGAAATCTTACCCAGGATTAGTGTTTATATCTGTCTGTCCTATCTACCGAGATTCTTATCTGGTCCTTGTCTCCATCATATTTTAGCACCTCAGAATCACTCACAGGTTTTTATCTTCAGCTCTGAGGGAGGGAAGTGCTGTCTGTGTTCCAGAAATTGGAGATTTGTATGCAAGCCCACGAATTATGAAAACTCTCTATTCTAATTTCCTGTACATGATAGTTACACAGACTGCTCTTGCTATGGTTTCTGCAGTGAAAAGAGATTGTGTACTGAGCATCCAACCTCTGTTCAAAAACCAATAGCAGTTGAAAACATTATAAAAATCAACCTCCAAATCATAATAATTTCGAAGTAATACAACTATAGAGCTACAAAATTGATATGCATAAAAGTCAGGGAATTAAGAATTTTGCTTTTCTCAGTGACTTTAACATGCACATCACAAAGCAAAATTGTTCAGATTTACTCTGCTGATCTCATTTCGTCATATTGTATCTTGTAAGATCTCTTTGTTGATACGCAGAGCCAAGCTTATATTTATTTTTAACCAACTTGAGGCATGTGAAACATCTCACCTTATCTCCATGTTCAGTGCAGAGCTTTGCTGACAGAACTTATTTCTCAAGAATGGCAATAAGACTCAACCCATGATCCTTTTAGTCTTACAAGCCTGAATCTTTCTTAGAAATTAATCTGAAACGCAATTTTCTTATTTTCATTAACTCTTCCCCCTGCAGGCCTGAAGACCCTTGAGGGTAGTGGTCAAATATGTCAGTTAACCAGATTCTTCTATTAGGCAAGGTGGAGTTTTCAATTGGCTTGCACATATTCTGGCTTCTGATTTTGAATGTTAAAGTTTTCACTAACTTAATTTAAACTGTTTAAAAATTCAGTGAAAATTTTTACTTCACTTAATGTAGTATGACACTCTGTCTGACTTTGTTGCAATAATATAAACATTTAAACAGTGAAATAAAAGAAATAAGCAATGAATATTCACACTAATGAGGAAGAATTATTAATACTCATAAAATTTGTGAAATACATTGAAATAAATTTATATGAACCAAATTCTGGTTACACAGTCAGTACCACAGGAACATAGAGAGTTTCTGTTCACAAAATGCAGGTATTAAATCAGAAATTTGCTTTAATTATATATTGAATTAAAATGGAATTAGGTTTTCTTTTCCTGATCCTCATATTAGGCTTGAAGATTCATATTCTGCACATCAACTAAAATTAGCTTTTTTTAAGCTAGGAATGTTCTTTCCCTTTCCATCACACATTTATTCACTGTCAATTTACCCCCAGATATTCTTGTGTCCACAATATCTTTTAAGCTAATAATTTCTTCTTCCTCCCTGATGTTTATTTCCCTTTCCCCACACTCCCAGGCATTCCAGAAAGCATCTAGATTTCTTCTCATCCTTCAAGTCATTCTTGAAGTCTTTCATGGTTACGAGCTTATGCAAGTTTTGGGGAAGATTTCATATCTCTAGTGATTTACTCAGTGCAAGTCACTTACACAGTGATGATATCAATGGAAGAAACATCAAGTGCAATAATGGATTCAACCCAGGTTGGCAGCACTGTCCAAGATAAAACCTATAGATCACTGCACACATCCCTCTACTGAGTCTTGGCAGAACCTAGGTGAGCCATCTTAGATATATCATTTAAATGTAAAAAGCCTAGGTGAAATTCTGCCCTGTTCTCCCTGAAGACCACAGATGACTGTACATCCTTTTCCATTAATTGACTATATTTGGATGTTCCATATGAACAAAAGTAGATCATGCATAACAGAGGAACACAGGGCCCATTCATCTGGCTCAGAACAAGAGTTAATGGTACAGTGCTCTGTCTCCCATAACAAGAAGCTTGACTGCCTCAAAAAAAACATCATAGGCATCAACACGGACAGAAAATAATAATAAATAAAAAAGAAAAGCAAACAAATAAAGCTGCAAACCCAAATAATAATAAAAAAAGGCTGTTACAGTTTACTGAATAACCTGCCCCCAGGACTATTTTTTTTTAAAGCCTTAAATATGGTCATTGGTAAATACTTACTATAATTCTTTGTATTCATCTTATCTGAGTATCTTTCTCATATTTTGAGTAATGACATCCTCTAGGAGAAACAGGCTATCCAGCCTTGTGGCCTTAATATTTCCATTTTTCTCTATTTCTAGTCCTCTTATTCCTTTGCTTAAGAAGCTACTATCTTGTTACTTGCTGCAGATGATCTCCATGCCAAGATTTTTTTTTTCCCAAACATTGAATTGTTTGTGCACAAGCAAAGCATCTGAAATGGTCTTCGGGCATGAAAAGCACTCACAATTCCCCAGCCACAGATAACTCAAACCATGAGATTTTAAACCATTTTGTCAAGAAAAAATAAACCGAAAACTGTTCAGCTCAGAAAGTGAGGTGCATTTCAGCCTAGAGAAATCTTCCCCATGCCTAAAAGTTTTCAAACTGCTAGAGATACTAAGGCCACCCTGTAAGGGTCTTATTTGGAGTTTAACCAGACAGTACTCTCGTGAGGGGCGCTGGAACTCTCTGCAGCAAATGATCAAGTTCAGAGCAGCTGGACATTTCTAGGCTCGTGAATATCCCTCTGCAGACTTCAAAAGCCTGGAAGCCTCAGAAACCTTGTGTTTTCAATCAATTTCTTTCCAAAAACATTTTAACAGAAAGTGGACACTAATTTCTCTTGTTGATGTAAGAGATGGCTTTCACTTTCTTTTTCTCTGTCAATCTCTTCCCAGTGGTTCTACTGAATTATTTTAAATTCTTCTGATAAAAGCCTATGAAAACTCATTCCACAGGTTGAGGGTTTTTTTTCCTGTTCAGAGACATAAAATGGTTGTAGTGTAGAAAAAGGATTCAGGCTTACATCTGGAGAGCTGGGTCTGATTCTGGGCTCCCCAGTTCAGAGGCACCGGCATATTGAAGCAAGTCTAGCAAAGGTTCACAATGATGATGAGGGATCTGGAGCACATTGCATATGAAGAGAAGCTGAGAGAGCTGGAACTGTTCATCCAGGAGGGGGAAAGGCTCGCAGAGATTTTATATCAATGTGCATAAATACTTCAGAAGAGACAGGAAAGAAGTCCCAGTAAACAGCACAAGAGGCAATGGTCATAAATCAGAGCACAGGAGATTCTGTTCAATTCAAACAAACACAAAAAACTTTTTAACTGTGAGAGTAGTCAAACACTGCAACAAGTTACCCAGAGAGGTTAGAGAATCTCCATTCTTGAAGATGCTGGACTTACAAATGGATATGGTCCTGAGCAGCTTGCTTAAGGTGATCCTGCTGAGACGTGGGAAGGACTAGAGGAACGCCAGAGGTGCCTCCCAATCTCACCTGTTTTGTAACTTTATGATTGTTTCCTGCTTTGAATACCTAACATGTGCAGAGAGGAAATAGGTTTCAGTCTGCTTTTCTTTCCTGGGATAATGCTGTTATTCCTCCTGAATGGTTGATTCTGTCTTTGGACATTCATCTCTGTTCAGAAATATGGTGGCCCCAAGCTGGCAAATCCCAGTTAGTTAACTTTTTCCTATGTGACTTTGCTGACAGTTTTTCTTCCTCAAAATCATATTGTCAACATATCTTTCCTTATTTTTTTTAGTTCTTCTTTAAATCAGCTTTAGATTCCTATGCTAATCAGCATTTTAGACTTAGTTCTTGTGTAGGACTTGATACTATCTGCTGCTTTTAAGTCTGAGTCATGTCAGTATTAATGACTCCTTCTCATTAGTCCACATAAGGTATGCAAGATTTGGCTCAACTTAAAAATCTGAAATAAATCCTAAATGGTTCAGAAAAGTCTTATGAATTAGCAGAATGTATTTCATGAGTAAAGGCTGAGTAAATGTTTAGCGAATATGAGAAGTCATCCAGGAGCATCTGAGCAGTCTTACAGTTTCAGACTGTTCTCACAGGAGCTACTTGTCATGAATTCTAGTCAGCAAGATTGCATTTGTATTTCATGTTGGTACATGCATGGTGCTTATCGAAGAAAAAGATCGCTCTTCTGACACCAATCTCCAAGGCTTTGGTTTCCTGTCCAAACACTGACATGTTGACAGATATAAAGCTCCCCATTTCTCAGGCAATATTGTTCTGATCATGATGGTTTTGACGAAATTCCATCTTTATCCCCAATCCATTTTATTTTTTATCATGGCGATCGCTTCCTAGTTTCCCTCAGATTACTTAGTAGCTCAACATCAATAGACAGTGGTACTAAAGGGAATACACTTTAGTGCTTGTACAAAGACCATCCATCATGGAGAGATGGATTTGGGTATTTTTATAGGATTCTCCTCCATGGTTGGCTGAGTGCTGTTCTGCTGCTGTCTAACATGGAGGGATTATAGGTGTCTCTCTGTTGTACCTGCTGCTTTCATATTGCAAAGCAGGGGGGTTATTAATAGCGATTGTTTTCAGCTGGAGCTTTTAAAGCTTGTAATACCAAGACATAGGATTGAAAGTTATTAAATGAACTGCCAGTGCTGAAGCAGAGATGATAGTGTCTAGCTCTGGGCACTTTATTCCTCAGTTTCTTCTCTTTTTCCTGGGTAAGCAGACTTTATGTTGAATGCTTTTTCACCACAGTGCTCTCCTTTAGCAGATTGCTTTCTATATGTATGTTTCCAAACAATGCTAATCTTCCCTTAATTCGTTTTTTAACCTTTCACCATCTTTAATTCTCTGACAAATTATACACCTTGCATCAGGCTCTTCGTCATCGTCCAGTTCACTCAGCCTGTCTTGTACATGACAGCTTTCTAAGAGGGTTGTCACCCTGAACTTCTTGCCTAGGGTTATTATCTGGAAATATTACTGTATCCTAGAACTTCTTGTCCCTTGCTTTCCTTTTTCCTCACATAAAGACCTCAGAATCAAGTTTTACTGATGAACACAGAAAGAGAAATCTTCACTTTATTTATGCCATGATGGGCTCAGAACGAATTAGAAATGAGGTCTTGGGATGATAAAAGATAGTGCTAAGAAAGTATCATCTTACCTATCGTTAAATTTAGGAATGCAAGAGAGAGAAAAGCACTGCAAGTCTGCAGCGCCCCTAGACACAATGCTGTGTGCAGTTCTACTTTTCCTCATTTCTTAGAGCAAATAAGAGAACTGGAGAGGATATAGGAAAAAAAAAGGCAACAAGAAAGATCACAGGTATAAACCAGTATCCATGCATAAAACTCTGCAGCCTAAATAAAGACATGACTGAAAGACCATATGATAAGTGTCTATGAAAACAATGTTTAATGTATCTTTCAAAACAAACTAAGGCATGAAATGAAACTAGTAGGTGGGAATTTAGAAAAATTTTAAACAAAATGAACAAAAGGAAGTACTTGGAGTTTCTTGCCATAGGATGTTGGGTATGCTAAAATTCCTATGGGTTTAAAAAAGAGAGAGAATAAGCTGAAAATCTGTTGGGAGTTATTACGCCCAAAGGTACTGGCCTTGGACCAGGAAAAGCCTGAAACAAGAAGTCCTCAGGGAATATTTAGGAAAAATAACATTAGATGCTTGTGCTCTTCTCATGTAACATTTTTCTCCCTGAAGCTCTTCAGTGGAACTGGTCAGAAAAAGATGTTTAAAACTGAATTCCATTAGAAATCTTTTTTCAATAGAAATACTCTTTGTATGTGCATATGCACGTACATCTGTATGAAATACTGCTGAAAATTTTTACTTAAAGTACCTTAGGAGAAATTTTGAGTAGTACATTTTCTGTTTGAACGTCATAATAGAATATTTAAATTTAATATCCCAAAATGCAGTTGAACAAAAAATTATTTCATATGGAATACACAAATGCACAGATAATCAGAATTAAATTTTTTAAAAAAATTTTGACAGATTTGAAGCAGGTATGTTTACATGTCTTTCTAGGGGGGCATTCTTGAAAGTTTTTTTCAGGTCTTGTATTGATATCATATGGCATTGTTTCTCCTCAATAGTATTTTGTATACTGAAGACTTTGCACTTGTTTCTGCATCAAAAAAATATTATTACCATATAATCTAGCAGACAGAGATCATAAGGACCTCACATTATTAAAATATTTCATTTCTCTCCCAGGGTAGGATTATTATCTGCAGTTACACTGTCTAGTGACTTTCTTCCATCTCTAGGTTTAAAAATCCGAGCAAATGAGTTTACTGAAAAAAAATGAAATAAAATAAAATAAGGCATAACACTGCTAAAACTATTTTTATATAACTTTTTTTCCTGCCTGAAAATGCCATTTAAGCAAAACCAAAATGTTTCTGGAATGTGCTAATTTCAATAGAATTCTCCATGGAAATTTTTCTAAACAGTTCCAGGTGGTAGGGATAGCTGTGTTTACTGTGCTTCTGACATTTTCTTCTGTAAATATTCTCTTTCACATGAAATTCTGGTCTACATTTTGTTCTAAAATAAAACAAAACAAAACAAACAAAAAAAAAACAAACAAAAAATCCCCAACCAACCAACCATCCAACCAAAACACATCCAAAAAAAAAAAAGGATAGTGTTTAAGACTCGGAATCTTTCTGAAAATTCAATTTTCTGGTGAGTTCTATATATTACTTAAAGAATAAAGTATATTTATTAATGCTTTCCTTTTGCTTGATTATAAAGCATGATGAGATGAACTGCTTAACTGGTACAAATATGGGTGGCACATCCACCCATGAAAATTCCTTTCCAAAGGGTCTCATTCTCCCTATCATTGCCAGCTCTGTACAGAAAACAAAGTCTTTCTTATTTGTATTTATTATTTTTGAGCTTATTCTTTCTAAATGAATTCATTTCACCTTTGCCTCTCCTACAGTTTGCCATGCTGTGAACCAGGTTTGCTGGAACTTCTGATGAACCAGACCAGAGTCTCAGGTTAGACAACGTTGCTTGAAGAGATTCCCAGACAACACTCAAGCATCTCTTTGACCTCTGAGCTTTGAATGTTTTCCTGTGCTCAAGAAAGTCTATGAAAAAAAAACAAACAAAACAAAACAAAACCCAAGGTATCAGAGATTACATGGGTACAGACTGTAGATTATGTTAGGAGAGAGGATACAATTATTGACTGAGACCCCAGAGAGTCTGGCTTAACACGGAGAGAGATACCTCCACATGAACAGAGACTAAGCAAGCCTCCATTACAAGCTGACTCTTTCTCTGATCCTCTGCAAAGCTTCATGGAAATTAAATCTCTCCCCTTTCAAAAAAAAAAAAAAATGGGTGCTGAGAGGAGAAGACAAACTTTAAACAACAATGTATCTGCAGTTGTGGAATCATAGGACACAGGCCTAGCTGCACTCTAGGGAGGATGAGCAGTGAAGTCTGACACTGACACTGTCTAATCTCTTCTAAAAAGATCCCGAGCAACAAAGTTTCACAACATTGAGTGTCCATCACAAGAAGTAATGACCTGACATTCACTGAATGATTGTATCCCCATTTCCTTTCCTTTCCGATCCTTCATGTGAGATGGGGAAGTGCTGTTAGCCTTGCTTTAGAGGAGACAGTGAAAAAAATAAATGTTTTGGCCAACATCACACAGGAAGGAAGAGCAGAAAGTTGAAACCATTTTACCTAAATGCCACTCTCTGATCCTCCTTTCACAGCTCTCTTTGCTTCTGAAACCTGACTATTATTATTACATTTCCTTCTTCCCTGCTGCTTTCAGTCCCTGTCATGGATAGAAGCATTTCACGTTTTTCCATTTGGCCATCCTCCCCAGGTTCCTGTGCGGGTACCCAGTGCCACAGCCCAGAGGGATCAGCAGAGCCGGAGCTCAGCCCTGTGATGAGCTGGAATACACCAAGCCACACAAACCACCCTAAGAATCAACTCTGATTTCTCTCCAACCTTCAGCTGAGGAATTCAGAGAAAGATGAAGTATCAGGATGGGGGCGGGGGGGAAAGGTGAGGCATTTTGTCATTAACAATACAGCCTCACTTATCACTTACAACTGGAAGAGCAGATAGCAGTTATTAAAAGATGTACCATTAGTACAAAAGCTCATTACCGCGCTGTAATCCTTGTAAGCATTTGTGACTGATACCAATGAAGTTGGCAGTGTGTAGAGGGTATTTTTTTCTTTTTTTTCCCCTCCTTGTTTTTTTTTCCTCCTTTCTATTTTTTGTTAAATATAGCTGGGATTGAGAAAGGAATCAGAGACTCATGGATTGAAATACACTTAGAGAAAATCCTGGTTTCAGCTTCATTAAAGAGAATGTTTATGGATCTATAAAAGGGCTGAGGAGTCATGTGTGAATATTTTCCATCCTCCATTAAAAGGGACTAAATTTCCCTTTCTTATATGAGGCAACATCATCTAGAATAGTCCTTCTCACATTTTATTTTTTAAATATCTGTCTTAACTTCTCCAACCTCATTTGTCTCTTAGGTCCCAACTCTTTTCACTTCCTATCTGTTATTATGATGCTTTTCCTTCACCCATTTCCCCGTATTCTTTCTTCTCATTTGAAACAGAGTTTTCCATCTTAAAAAACAATTCTCAATACAAACCAGGGCACATTTCCAGGCATCTGACAAATTTACCTTGGAAACTGCTATTCTACTCTGTTGACCATTGAACCTCCTCTGACCTATGGTTTATTTCCAGCCACACCACTAACCTCCATTTTAACTGTTGGCAAATTATTTCATTTTTCTCTGTATTTCAGCACCTCAGGAAAGCCAGGATAAGAGTATTTCCTTGTTTTATGAAGTTCTCTAAGAAATAGACAAGAAAAAGCTATAAAAAGCTAAGTAGTACTACTGGTAGTAATAATAACAATCATAATGCAGCTAAAATGAGCCTGTGTTCCAAACTTTGATGCTTTTTTTTTCCTTGAAAATATCATTACAGAAATGGAAGGAGAAATATTGATAGAAAGGAAGATATATTTCATTTTACTAACCCAGAAAAATAGATCTCCATGATATTGGCTACCCAAAGCAATATTTTGTTCAGTCCAAGAGAGTATAGGTGGCAGTTAGCATTCAGACACCTGGATTTAGGTGTTACAAAAATGAACAGAAACATCATATATGCAAGTTTTATCTGCACATAAGTCACCTGGAATATAGAGATCTCTTGGTTTCAAGCATTCCTCTGCACTGTAATTTAAGATCAATGGGTCAATTAAGTAAAATCATCTTGATTCAGGATGAAAAATAAAAATGCTGAGTTTTTTCCATTCTGAAGACACATTCAGGACTGAGAAGGGAGAGACTCTATGACTTATACCCAACTACTTGCAGCTTGTTTCTCCTGTCTTCAGGAAAAAAAAAATGCATTTTCGTGGTTATGCACAAGTAAACTCCAAGGGAATATTTAATTCATGTCACCTTAATGGGTAGAAACACTCTTTGTGAGCTTGAATTTCAAACAAATAGTTGGGACCACAAGGCTGCCAACACCTGACTGAAGGCTGAAAGGTTGGATGCAGATATAAATCTCATTAAATGTATTGATGTATTAAAGCTAATTTTTTGGCCAAAAAATATCCTTGAGTCTCAGCAAAAACAGAAAACGAACTGTTCTTTGTAGTATAACAGCTGGATTGTGTCAAAGGCCTGAAACTAGAGTACTTGACAGGTTGGGTGATATGTAAAATGGAGGCTTGCCTGTACGTAAAAACAGTACCAAAAGCTACCAAACTCTATAGTGCTCTTAAAACAGAAAGAAATAACCAAGAGGCTGTGACAGTGAGCTCAGAAAAAGGCAGAAAGGGTCAGTGCTTCTTGCACAGAGAATGTCCCAGTGTGATGGACATACAGTTTGACAAATGCAACTGACTTTTATTTCTGATCCAATATTGCTTTAGGCATTGTATGCAAAAAGTCTTCTCCAAGACTTTACCTGGCTGTGATCCCTGAGGTCTCAGCTCAGTCACAGATAGCACTGTCAGTCCCCAAAGGCTGCCTAGCCCTGTAGGCAGGGTGTGAGAGGTGAGATGTGTGCTCAACTCCGATTTGTCCCCACCTGGCAGTACTGACAGATTCACCTCGGAGAAGATCCCACTGTGGGGAAATTCTCCAGTGCTCCAACAACACCAGCACTGGTCACTGCTGAAGGAAAATAAATGGCTTCAAAAGAGACATCATTGGGCAGGAATTCAGATACCCCTTGACAGAGAGAAAAGCTTGGGGGCAAGCCACTGTGCTGTCCTTGTTTCCCAGCCTGGTAGGTGTGCTCACAGAACCCCGAGAGCTGTCACATGTCATCCTACCTTCCCTACACAGATGGCTCAGTATCCCTTTCTGCCTTATCATCAGATCCTACAGCTCATACTTATAATTTCTACAAGAGCCCTTCTCCTTCCTTCCCCTCAGTCTTTCCCTTCCTCCCCTCATTCCTCTGAATGATTCATGTTGAAGTTAGAAGGATTAAACAATATGTTATCTCAAATGCTGGTAATAGCTTCAGGTTAAAACCATGCAGTCTGCAAGAGGCACCTTGTTGCTTAAGTTATGCAGAGACCAGAGGCTCTGGAGCAATAGAATCTTTTTGCAGACTTTTATCATGCCCACTCCTATAATGTATTATAAATCATTGCCTTCCCACTCAGCATCCTGGAGTCACCAATATTCAACAGCATGCTTTTCTTTTCCTAGAAATAAATTAATATATATTTTTTAAAAAATGCTGACTGGATTTACTGTTTGGAAAAGTGAGCATTTGAGAAATGGTGTGAATAGATGTTGTGTGAATTCATACACAGCTCTGCAGTCCCTTCACCACCCTGTTGTCTGCTACAGTCCAGCTTCCTTCCCAATTCTTGCTTTTGGAGGCTATGTCATTCACCCCAGTACTGCTTTATTCTTTATTATTCTCCTCTTTTTCATCATTTCCCTTCAGCCCTGTCAAACCATTTGAAGTCAAAGCCTAATTAGAAGTCTAGTGAAGCCTACTGAGGCTAATAGCAGTTTTTCATTTGATTTAAGTGGACTTTTGATATGGTCTTCAGTGCTGATTCAGAGGGACCTGGACAAGCTTGAGAAGTGGACCCATGGAAATTTCATGAGTTTTAACAGGACCAAGTACAAGGTGCTACACTTGGGTCAGGGCAACCCCCGGTTTCAACACAGGCTGGGGGATGAACAGATCAAGAGCAGCCCTGCTGGGAAGGACTTGGGGTGCTGGTGGGTGAGAGGCTGGACATGACCCAGCCATGTGCACTCACAGCCCAGAGACCAATCCTGTCCTGGACTGCATCCAAAGCAGGATGGGCAGCAGGTGAGGGAGGGGATTCTGCCCCTCTACTCTGCTCTGGTGAGGCCCCACCTGGAGCACTACATCCAGCTCTGGGGTCCCCAGGACAGGAAGGACATCAACCTGTTGGAACGAGTCCAGAGGAGGGCACAAAGATAATTAGAGGGCTGAGAGTATTGGATTTACCCATTCTGGAGGGGACCAGGCTTCAGGGAAACCTAACTGCAACCATCCAGTACCTGAAGGGAACCCACAAGAAAGATGGAGAGGGGCTATTTACAAGAGCATGGAGTGACAGGACAAGAGGAAATGGCAGGTTTAGACTAGGTTTTGGGAAGAAATTCTTTCTGTGAGGGTGGAGAGGCCCTGGCACACATTGCCAGGGAAGTTGCAGATGCCCATCCCTGAGAGTGTCCAAGGCCAGGCTGGATGGAACTCTGAGTAACCTGGTCTAGTGGAAGGTGTCCCTGTCCACAGAAGGGGAGTTGGAACTAGTTAATCTTTAAGGTTTATTCCAACTGAGGCCATTCTTTGATTCTGTGATACCCTTAACTATTTTTCCAGCACCCTCTATAACTTTTTTGCTTATACTTAGAGCTCTTTAACTCCTATGAGCTTTTTTAGTGGTCATGAAGCTTGTTCCTCATTGCTGAACCTCATTTTTAGTTCTTGATGAATCTACAACTCATGGAATCTGGGCAAAATCTATCGACATTTTCATTATTAACTTGTGCAAAACAGGTAAAAGATTTATAGATTTCTCTTTTTTAAACACTCCAAAAAAAGTGTACTGTTTTTAGTTCAACCCCATAATAATTTGAAGATTACTGCCTAGCAATGTTTATTTGTGTTTTTTTTTTTTTTCTTATTAATCCAATTAGTTTTGGGATTTTTGGTAGTTTAAACATGTTAGGTCAAATTTTCATCTTTTTTTTTCCCCCTGCAAACTTCTTCTGAAAAGATAAATGATGGTAGTACACAGAGGAAATAATTCTTAGAGTTTATATTCTGAGATAAATTTCAAAACTCCTGGAAATCTCATGAGATAGTGCTGACATTAAACTGTCAATATTCAGTCCATGTAAAGACAGTTGAGCAAGTTTGAATATAGACTGCTTAAGAAAACCAGGTTGTGAGTCATTTTAAGCACACACACAGAAATATCTTCCATATTTTGAAATAGTGACTAGCACTTGGCAGTACATAGTCTTAGTCCATGGCCAGTTTTCCTTCCTTCTGTGGTCAGAGATGTCTACATTAATAGTGCAGACACTGAAAGTGCTGTGCTAAATACTGTTGAAAGAGCAAGGAATTGGAGACTTTCAGTCTCAGACAGGTTCACTGTTGTGCCAGGTTAGAAGACCTTTCTGAGTTGGACCTGTTTATTTCACAAATTCAGCATACAAGGAGTGTTTATCAAGCCTCACATAGTAGAAGGAGCAATATTTGTTAACCATTCCTTGGTGAAAATCAGTTGTTTCCAATGTCTGGGACAGATCTCTGAAGAGGTATACACATAGTGCTGTCTGAAACTGCTTCAGGATTTCTTTGCATGGTAAAACTGCCCAGTCACCTTGTTCTGTACCAAGATCCAGTTCCATTACTGGGTTCTATTATTTCTCTGTTACAAGGTAAAGGACAAGAAAGACAGGAGGAGGCAATGGCTGAAACCAAAAAAATTAATTACCATTTACCAGCCTGGTAAACTGTGGCATTAATTTGAGGGTTATCATAGTTTTTAACTTTGGGTAATGCCCTTGGGTCTACCTATTCCTGTTTAATTTTTTTTATATTTATCTTCTTTAGATGATTAACTACCCTATATCCCCCCAAATCTAAGAGAGAGACAGAGAGAAATCTCTGGAAAATGATCTGGATCTGGACTGGATTCTCAAGTCCTGGCATTGTCTCTGAGGAAAACCTGGGAAAATCCCACTCCTCACATGGACACTTCCTCAAAGTGGATGGATCCCCTGTGCTGCTTCACAGTGCCTCCATTTGCCTCTCTGAAATAGACTGCCCAGCTCCGGCCGTGCTGATTAGTGCTCGGGGACCCTGACAGCACCGGGGGTGGGATGATTTGGTGTTTCTGCAACACCACTCTGCGGTTCCCCTGCTGTTCTACCTTCCCCCAGTGTTTTCTACAGTGTTTTGTTGGAGTTTGTTTTGAAAGTGTTATTGCATGCAATGCTGAGAATGGATTATCCCTTGTTATGAATTTATACAGCACCCTAAGGGTCCCTTGATTTGTACTGTAGAGTTTCTCATGAATAGATCTCAGCTGGGACCTGAGAGCTATGAAGTGAGGCCGAGCAGTTCGCTCTCTTCTAGATGAACTGTGAGCAGGGGACTCAGTGATATACAGAGAGAAAGGCTCACTGCTGAGGGGAAGACTTGCAGGAGTCTCTTCTTAAGATACCAGCCAAGAAAGTGCTCAAAATGTAATGTGTATTCCTAGCCTTTTCCTTTGAGCAAATAACCACCCCCCTAGAAAAACCCACAAAAGAAACAACAACAACAACAACAAAAACAAAACAAACCAAAACAAACAGAAAACACCAAAAAACCAAAACAACCCCTCCCCAAAAAACTCAAAAAAAAAAAACAAAACCACAAACCAAAACAAAAAACCCAACCAACCAAACAAAAAAACCCTAAACAACCAACAACAACAACAACAACAACAACAAAAACTAAAACCAAACCAAAAACAAACAAAAAAAGGAACAAAAAAAAACCCAAACCCAATCAACAAAAAAACAAAACAAAACAAAACAAAACCCCCAAAAAACCAAAACAAAACAAAAAACCAAAACAACAAACAAACAAACAAACAAACCAAAACAAAAAAAAAAAAAACACCACCATCATAACTCTGCAAACTAGCCTGCAAAGTTAAGGGATTAGAAACCTCCTGTAGCAAGCTCAAATAGCAGCCAGCCCCTCCCATTCCATATATACATGCTCACCAACATATAACCAAGGAGTATGGCTCGGTGACCTCGGAGATCAGAGGGAGCCTGTGGCTGGGAAGATGATACAATAGGTCATGGCAGAGGCTTGGACCTGCTTCCTCCCTATGTGACGACCCAAAAAGGACTAAACCCATTCTACTGAGCCACAGCCTAACTCTGACTGCAAGCTAGAAAGCCCTGAAAAGTAAAGGTCGTCTGTTTGGACTCTTCCACACAAAGTTTAAGTCACACGTTTCCTGAATACAAACTACTGAAAGTTTATTCTCCAAAGACATGCCCTAAGTGCTATATATGAAACCAGTGTTGCACTGGGAGTCAGGGAAGTGAGTTCTTCTCCCTGAGACTACTCTGTGCGTAACACTATGTCCTTATTTACTCTCTGACTCCACTGTCTAACAGGTCTCTAAACTCTTGAGGACATGGGCTGTCTCTGCCTCACAGCTGAGCTCAGTTGTCTTCTTCGGATATTGATTTTTCTGTAGGCATTACTTGCTATCATCTCACAGAGAAATGGAGATGCAGAAGGCTAAAACTGGTATATAATTCCCTGAAAAATGACTACTTGGTGAGACTAAAGTCATGATTTCTTCAGCAGCTGCTAAGTAGCATAGGAAAGGCAGCGGCACCTCTCAGCAAAGTCTTCCTAGTGATAGATTTTGATACTTTAGAAATCTGAGACTAAGAGTGTCATACTGTAATAGCCAGCCCTGAGTGCAAAAAACTTTGCTAATAAAAGGACCAGGTTAAAAATACAAAGAAAAACTGAGAGTGGAATTTAGGTTTGGGGAGTTTTTTGGGTTTTTTTGGAGATTTTTTGTTTGTTTGGCTGTTTGTTTACGTCATTTCTAATTATGTAGAGATTTCTGCCAGCACTTGAAGGGAGATCATATTTCATCATACTGGTAGTCAGCATAGCTGGCAAAGACCAAGTTCCCTCCTTCTCCGGGAAGAAAGGAATTCACAAAACAATTTGGAGAAAGAGTAAGAAACTGAGTTCAAATCTCTGATAATTGAGACGTTACCAGACATGCATATAGCAATCCAACTACATGGATTCTGTCAGTTCTCTGTCAATTTGGTCATCCTGCTCTCGAAAAAATGACAGAAGTGTTTGTTTCTGAAATGACTTTTGATGAATGCTGGGGAGCTTAATAAAGAAAAAAACAAATCTTGGTGATGCATTAGAATGAGAGTGTCAGGCCCATGTGTCGAATATATTCTGGCGCAAATATTATCCTCACTAATGATGCTTCCATGAAAACATAAAGATCAAGGAAAGGAAAAGGAATAACAACATCTTTCATTGTGTTTCTGTGTGTCTGATAAAGTCATTAGGGAAAACATGAAAATGGCTTTTTGATGCTGATGCTGCATAAACATGTTTTCTGAAGGAAAATGTTTTCACATTATCCTAAGAGGTGAAAAAGAGGAGAGATTAAACTCCCAGGCTTCCTACACTGAGGGGTGATTTCCCCTTAGCCCCACTGACAGAGGGGAGAATGGCTCAGATAAATGACAATAAGGGTGGATAAAGGGGTGCAATCATACTCTCTGTCTGGAGGAAATACAGAGAAGGAGAGGAATAGGGTACAAAGGCCAGGGGAAAGCAGAGCTCGTGAAAAAAGCTACAGGGAAGCTAGACAGCTGGGCATTTTACTTTGGGAGATTACCTGAACAGTAAAGGTTGAACAAGAATATCCTCATGAGGCTGGTACATCAGAGAACTTGCTTCAGTTCCTAGAACTTACACAAAGATACCTACAAAGATACCTTTCCTCTGCTGGGAAAGGCTGGGTTCTAACCCACACCTTCCATTTTACATATGGAATCCATGCAGGCATGTACTGGGGTCAAGGTCTGAAGTTTCCCTGTAAGGGAACTTCCAAGAATGTTTTGTTCTCTCAGACCAAGCTCTCATAAGGTGTGCTGGCCAAACAGAAAATATGCAGTAGGGACTAAATGCCCTGTAACCCATCCTTTCTGAGCATGTCCTGAGCTCAGACCTTTTCAGTCAGTTTATGTGCTTCGAGTTCAAGATATAGAGATGAACTGGTAGTGGGAAGACCAACTGCCTGACACTACTGAGATAGCAGTTCTACGTGAGACCAGTACTTAAGGTTATATGGACTTCCTCTTGCTTTATATATCTGATCTTTTGTTATTCTGTGACACGAACTGATACCGTGGCTTCTGGAATATGGAATAAATTTGCAGGATAGTTATTACTTTGTGCAGTTTTTCTGTGCTGAGAATATTTTGTTTTGTGCTGCAACTTTCTGATTCATTCTAATTACAGATTACAGAATATTCTGAGTTGGAAGGGAACCATGAGGGTTTTCAAGTCCAGCTCTTAAGTCAATGCCCCATACAGGGATTGAACCCCCAACCTTGGCATTATTAGCACCAGGCTTTAACCAGCTGAACTAATGCATGTACAACGAATAAGGCATTTTGACACAACTCTATGGAATGGATTAATCCCCTCGTTTTTACTCTATAGCTTGCATGTTTATTTATTGCATTGTGGATACAATAGCTGAGTCCTATAATACTGTATCTCTTATTGTCATAAATTAGACTATACCACACCATGAAACATATGTACTATTTCTTATTTTACATCTACTGTGCTTAGACATCGTTTGGAGAATCTTTGGACCTCACTAGAAATGCTGAAATTATGAGACTTCACAGTGAAAAGGCTAACAGATTTAAAAGGTTTGCTATTTATGGAAATTTACTACCAAACCTGGATACACACACCCTTTCCAAAACAAAATACAAAAATGGGTGAAAATTGATCTTCATATTTCAGTTAGCTGGTCTAATTCTATAAGAGTGAGTAACCCCAGGGACAAGCAAAAAACCCTGGCTATCAAAGCATTGGTTGGCCAATTAAACTCAACCAGATACTTTTTGTTTGCCTGCAAGAATGAGATGTGGGTGAGGTGAGCTTGAAGGAACTCTTTTAGGGGATCCTAAAAGAGTTGATCTCATTAACTTTTCCATGGGGGACAGAAGTTTTCTGTGTTATGTTATCTGATGCCCACAGTCCATGCCAGAAGTAACCTCTGTGCCACCTGCAGCTAGCAGGCTCTTTAGATCTTTAAAAGCACAAATTAGCTCTGTCACATTATAGGGGGCTCTAGGAACAACTTTTCTTTAAAGGTATTTTACTCTTCACCGTTTTTTTCTTTTTTTTTTTTCTTTCCTCCAAATCAAGCCTCAGCTTCCTCTCTTTTCTTCCTTTTTTTTTTTCCTCATCTTTAACCTCTTTCCTTTGCCTCTTTTTTTTTTTTTTTCTTCAACCTCATTTCGAAGGTCTGACAGCTTAGATCTGTAATGGGTTTTCCTGCTGGACAGCTTTATAATTGGGACTGCAGAGTTCTGAAAGCATGCCAGATGTGTCGTCATCAAACAGCAAAGTCCTCATTAGAGCCCAAGTTGTAAGTGCATGTGTATGTTTTCAGAGGAACTTTCCCATTAATGGCTAGTAGGTGTCCAGGAGCAAAGATCATTGTCTCTTTTGTAGATGGCCTTTATATAAAGGATTTTACCTCATGAAGTGAAATATTTTCCTTTGTCCCACTGTGTTTTCCCTTGTAATGGGGACTTGTCTATATCATTTGGCTGCTGAAGTGGTGCTTGATATGACAAGAAACCACTCTCCAAATGCTAATTGCCCTTGGGTTGCATTATTTATGCAGGAGAAGCAAAAGTGGGATGTTCCACTATTTTTTTTCCTCGTAAGTGTTTCTTCAATTCTTCAACATGATAGCTTTCCCTTTACATTGCACATGGCTGAGTTCTAACATCTATCCAAAAAAAAAAAGATTAATTTTCTTTTATTTTTAAAGACAGAAGCAGGGGTGCATAATGGTGACTAATTTGACAATACCTAAATCTATAGTCTTCATCAAACTCAAGTTTCATTTTTGTAAATTATTTAAAATCTCCATATCTTAATATTTTAGTGAGAAGATAAGCACAACTATATTAGTCTGCCCTTTGGAGCTGTTTTGAGAATAAGATATTATATATAAGGTAAAGTTTCTTCAATGGCAAAATATTTTTAGGTACCAGTAATTAAGTATTTCTGTGGAAGAACTATAGCAGGTGTCTAGAGAGAAGTCAGGGGAAGTGATTAGCTATTTTTTGGTGGGGTTCCTTTTTTTCTTTTAATATAATGCAGAGATTTTTAAAGAAAACTAGCAGAATGTCCTCTACCAACCTTTCTTTCTTTCTTGAAGAAAATGCTTGTCAAAACTGCATGCTTGTGTGAAAATCTATCAATTCTAATAAAATTTCATTATGAAGAAATCCGAGAAGATTGTTCTGATGAGCTTGTAATGGAACAGAATGTTCAGATGTTTCCATTTCAGTACAGCCTTTTCTGTATCATTTTAAAGCTGCTCATAGTGTATAAAATCAAACACGAGCATTACAATGAATCATTTCACTTTCTTTGAAAAAGAAAGTTTCAAATAAAAATCATTATTATTTTATTTCAGACTCGCATTCCCAAGTAAATTTCACATTTCTCCTATTATTATTATCCAGCTAAAAAGAGTGAAAATTATGGGAATAATGTAATTTTCTGTGAAACAGAAAATACATTTGCAGCCAGGTTCTACTTTTAAAAGTAAATTGGTCAAACCATGAGTGAGCAATTTTGTAGACACATGAAGTGAGGTTTATGTCATCTACTGTTAGACATGAACAGTTCTAAGAAAGTATCTAGACTATGTGATTCATGGAAAAAAACAGGTGTCACCAGAGGATTTATCTTATCTTAGCGTGGGATGAAGTTATCATGACAGAAAGCTCACCATTCTCCTATAGTTATATATTCTGGCTTTTTTCAGAAAAAAAATGTCAAGAAAGGATTATAGTGAGAAATATTTAGTTTTAATAACGATACAGGACAGGAAGGGTTCTGGGTGTTTTATTTTGGTCCTTTTCTTGTTCTAATTCTTCTCAAAACTTGAGATGGTTTATGTTACTTTTATTCCTTAGTACCCAGTTCTGCTGTTCTGGACCAGACCCCAAACTCTGCCTGATGTAACATAAGAGAAGTCTGACTGCTGTTATCCTATCACTACAAGTTTCAGAAATCTCAACTAGATTTAGTTTCATCATTTAGTACATGTTAAACAGAAATGAAAATGCCCATACTGTCCTCAGCCAAAAGAGCAGAGGGAACAGGACGATTTTTCAATGTACAACAGGACGTGTCATTCACTCCTCCCACATGATTATGATTCTGATCTCGACTGTAATAAGACAGAACTTCTCTGTAATGATTTTGGATTCACACAATAGCAAATAGGACCTATCAAATAGAAACTATCTATGCTTATTAATAAAAGCATATGTTTGATTCACAAAAGTGAAAGATATGGCCCATTGCTCTTTTTGTCTTTGTCCTTACTCTCTTTTCTTCTCTACTCTGTCCTTTCTGTCTCCCTTTTCCTCAATCCAGTTGTGATTTACTTCATTATAATTATATGTTGTCCTCTGACTACTAATAATTCCAACATCCTGTCCAGCCATGCAACAGTAATTATTAGCTATAAAGTGTTGCTCAAAACAAGGACAAACAGACTGTCTTTCCTTTTTTTTTAAAGCTGTTTTTGAAGGCATTCTTGGTAATGATGCCTTTGCCTCATCCCCCAAGGAAACTAACAAAAAAAGAAAAGAATAAAACAAATGCCTACACAAAGAAAGAATGAGAATACAAAGAGGAAATTCAATACTGTGTATTAACTCACAAAGAGAAACAGTGAGTAAAGTGCTGGGCTTATCATTGACTGGAATGAAAAAAGATTACCCAACAAATCTATCCCTTCTGTTGATGCAGAGCTTTTCGTAGACTTGCACCAGAAATTAATCTGGACCTAAAAGTTTACTTGTATAAGAGAAGCACTAAAATAAAAACCAACAAACCACTTCAGAGTGGGATTATTTCTTGATTTTATGCATACATAAATGCAAAGATCAAAAAACTCGCATTATATTTACTCTTACAAATTTACATTTGTTGTAAGGAGTTTCACTTTTTTTCTTCCCATTAGGCTTAGAAGTTCAGATCTTAGTGATAGGGCAAGTGTCCAAAAAGCTTTACAGATTTAATTCTTTTAGAAAAACAGGTCCTTTTAATAATTCTAAAAGACTTTTCAAATTTGTCCCCCAGTGCCAAAATGGACTGATCCACAGGTCTGTGGTTAAAAATATCAAAACATGAGAGATTTCCTAAAATGAATTATTGAGAGTTTAATCTCAACTCCATTGAAAACAATGGCAAATCTCCCAGTCACTTCAAATGTTTTTCCCCAAGCACCTTAGAAGCTGTGACCGAACTCTGTGTGATGGTATTTTGGAATACTTGAATCCATCAGACTATGGATCATCTCTGTAATACTGACAATTAGTGGATGCCCAGGTAAGATAAACATATAGTGGCATTTAGTCAGAATACTCTTTCAGTTTCCAATGCAAACTGCAATTTGCAGTACAGAGATTTCTAAGATAAGGGATGGCCTTTTTATGTTAGACTTGATGGCTTTTTCTTTCATGAAGGGCTTTTTATGAACCCATATAGATATTTAATCTTCAAATGTTCCTGCAGCAGGGAGTTCAACAACTCATCAGGCTTTTAGTCTTTACAATCAGAATACCCTTGATTTGTTAGATTTGTGTTTGCTTTTTAATGATTGAATTTGATGTCCTCTATTTTCCGTGTTGAAAAAAAGGTCATCAAATGTAATCTGTAGAGCATAAAGTCTGAAAATCTTCTTGACCTCCACGTCCTTTGGATCGGGCTGGTAATAATTTCTGCTAGAGTATCTCAGAAGAGGTCCAGCATTATTATACAGCAGAAAGCTCAATACTTGCCATTTGTTGTTTCTAAGACCAACTCTTCAATTAGAGAGAAGCAGACACCAGTTGATGAACAGTACAATGCTTAGACAAGAGAAGGTTCAGGACAGATTGGCTACAGCGGCTCTGAGATGGTGGAGTCAGGACCACGAGAGGATGTAAAAAGAAAACAGCAGGATCACAAGCTTGGGCATTAGGTCAGCAGATTTTGACCTGTTCAGGGACCTGCTTGAAAAGATGCCAAGGGACACAGCTGTGGAGTCAAAATGTGTCCAGGAAAGCTGGCTTCAAAGACCACCTCCTCCAAGCACTGAAATAGCTCATTTCAACAAGCAAGAAGCCAAGAAAAGGCATCAGGAGGCCTGAATGGGTGCAAAATATCCTGGCAAAAATTAAGATACAAAAAGCAAATGTACAAGAAGTAGATGCAGGTTTATGTGACGTGGGAGGACTGTAGAAACTGAGTTCATATCAATGGTGTTAGGAAAGGCCACTCAGTGGCATTGGCTCCTGCAGGAGACATGAAGGACAAAAAGAAGGCATTTTTCATCAATGAAAACAGGATTTATAGAACATTTAAGCCTGCTTCTGGATGGCATAGGAGATTTGCAATGTGGTGAAAGCTGAGGTACTCAACATTTTATTTCCCTTGGTCTTTACCAGTGAGATTTAACACTAGGACTTCCCAGGCTCATGAGGTAACCTCAGCAGCAGTGGAAAAGTCTGAGCAAGGAAGACTTACTCTTGGTGGAGGAGGATCAGCTTAAGGCATATTTTAATAGGTCGGGCATACACAAGAATATGTGACCTGATGGGATGCACCCACAAATGTTGAGGATCCTTAAAGCGTGAGACTACTTTAAAATAATCTTTGAATTGTCATGACAATTGGGGGAGGTTCCTGAGGAAGCAAACGTTACCCTTATCATCAAGAAAGACAGTCAGGAGGATTTGAGGAACTGAAGGCTGCTCATGTTATATCTATCCTTGGGGAGATGATGGGGGAAATAATCAGGGAGCCAAATATACCAAGGATAAGGAGGTGATTGGAAGTAGTCAGTATGGACTTACAAAGGGGCAATCATGCCTGACAAACCTGATAATCATCTAGACGAAAAGAATAGTTATGTGGACAAGGAAAGAGCTGAGAAACTTGCTTCTTCTTGACTGTGTCAAGGCTCATGACACAGTCTCCCATCGACAAACTGATGAAATATGGGACGATTAATTAGACATTGGGGTGGGCTGAAAACTGCTTAACTTCCGTTCTCAAGGAATTTGTGATCAGCAAAATCCACAGAGGCCACTTACTAGTGGTATATCCCAAAGGTCTATAATGAGGGCCAATACTACTTAAAATCTATATTAATGAATTGACTGATGGGAAAATGTACCCTCAGCAAGTTTACATAATAGGCAATGGGCGCAAGTGGATATACAGGAAATTCCATTTAAGCATAAAGAAAACTTTTAATATGAGTGTGATCAAACATGACAATAAAATGCTTAGAGAAGTTGTATAGTCTCTATCTATGGACATACTCAAAATCTCTCTGGACCTGATCTGACCTTGATTTGATCAGAGAGCTGGACTGGGCAATCTCTAGAGATTCCTGCCAATCTCAGCTGTTTTGTGATTGAGTTAAGTTTCCAAATGAGTATGGGTTTGTGTTACCTTTTTTTTTCTACCCATCTCAGACATAGGTTAAGGGGCTGGGCAGGGGATAAACAGCCCACATGATATGCTCTGGAGTGTTATTAATCCCCAGTTCATAAATGTTAATGACTTTCCTGCTCATGGCTAATCCAGACAGAGAAAAGTGGTTCTGAGATTAGAAGATAAATCCTTGCCTTCATGGCAAGCCCAAAGGATTCTGAAGCATTTGGGAAAATGACATGTTAACATCAACACCAATTCTGCATCAGGATGCACCAGCACAGATTTATGTTCCTGAGAGGCATCCCATTTATCACATGTGTGCTGCAAAATCCCTCTTTGCATAGGTTTTTCCACGAAAGTTCAAGCTGTGTTAGGGTTGAGAATATAAAGAGGAAAAATATCAAGAGAGATTCTGTAAGGTGAAATGACAGATTCCTCCTGTACCTGTTCTCTCACCACTTGTTTCATATCCTTTCACTTGTTACTTTGTCAGTGTGGGCTGTGTTCTTTCAGCCCCTCTGACAGCCCTTCACATGGACAGCTTTGGAAGGCACAGGCTTCTCTGAGCAACCTGAGAAGCATAACTTCAGGAAAACAAGTGTGGTTCTGCTTACATCCGAATAGACATTTAAGTAAATAGACCTAAATAGAGGTAGCTTTAACTGAGGAAAGTTAAAATTTCCAAATAGTTCATGCAGAAAGAGGGGAAGAAGAGGAGAGGTATCAGAACGTACATCAGAATGGTGCACATTTAATCTAAAATAACATATATGCATGTACATATTTTTGTATGTATATCTAGAATACATGCAAATACATATAAATATGCACATGTGCGTATATAGAGAAAGAAGAGACATGCCATGTAAACATTTCCAAGTGTTACAATTAATGCCTATTCAGGCTACTACTATGCGGGTTTGTATATTTTTGAGGATTAGAGATCAAGTTTTTCAATGCTTTCAAATTTTACCTTCTCTCGTTTCTGTCAAAGGGTTGAAAGTTATGCTGGGAAAAAGGAAAAAATGTAATAAAATCATCACAGCAAAATAAAGCTATCCTAAACATCTGAAGGTCCAAGAACTGGTATGATAGGACAGGCTTTGGTTTGCCACACTGCAATTTAAGGAAAAGATTTTGTCATAATAATAAGAGGGGTCAAATTCTTGTGCCAATGGCTGTGTCTTCAAAATGTTTATCAATACATCCCTCAGCAAATGTTTAGGGTTGTTTCTGCTTTTGAGCTGCCAGCTAATGCCAACATTTCCTTTTTTAAATATTTATACATGAGCTTCAAGGGAACCAGGGTTGATGATGAGTAAGGATCATGCAGGAATCATGGAATCATAGAAATTTTTGAGTTGGAAGGGACCTTAGAGATCATATAGCTCCAAATCCTCTGCCATGGGCAAAGGCAGCTTCCAGGCTGCTCAGAACCACATACAATCTGTACTTGAACACTTCCAGTGATGGGGCATCCACAACTTCTCTGGGACCTGGAAATGTTTCATGTTTAACAAAACTAGAACAGAAACCGAGGCTGCTTTCTGCAGAATGCAATGAGTAGATCAGTTTTAGCTTTCCAGATAGCCTTACAAATGAGTGTTTCCAATAACCAAAGCTCACTACACCCCATCTTTTCTCTTTGTAGTTCTACGTAGGAAAAAATTGTTGGATATAACATGAAAGGTTGGTAAAAAATATAAATCAAAAAAAAGGATTCCTAATCATAAATATCCATATACTTTTTAAATTTTAGAACATATTTTGTGCTATAGAAGCATCACAGTCAGAGCCACTACTCTTTTGCATGTTACAATATTCAATTAGCAATTGAAATGCTTAAAAAACAAATATCTGGAACGACGCAAACCTGGAGGCATTCCCAGTCCTTGCAGCAAACTGAGGAACCTGGTACAGCCAACACTAACAGTATGTTAAGAGAATATCCCAAACGTGTATATTCTAGTCTGTCTGGAGCAGAAGCTAAAATGTAAAGAAAATTCATAAAGGTCTCATGGAAAAATCATGTTTCTTGCAGGGCTCAGAACATGCAAGCAAAATCGAACAAGCAAGCAAAGCAAACAAGCAAACAGATAATTTTTCAAGTATAGTAGGAGTAGAAGAGATCTGAAGAGTGGGATATTTCCATTACTAAAGAGTGATTAAAAAAAAATGACAATAAGGATGCAAAAAAAGGTACATTTTCTATGAAAAGTTACCTTTCACATTTGAAAGTGGCAATGTGAACTACTTGTAGCAGATGAGGTCAATAAAGCACTTTTCAGTCTCATGACCAGGCTTCGAGAGCGAAGATTTGGGTACTTTTCAGTCTAGTAGTAACCAATAAAGATGAAGAAATATTATTTCTAGGCATAGACATTTACAAATCGAGAGGCTGAAATTCTCATTTCAGGAACTTGAGTACAGGCTTTAAGTGCCTATCTTCCTGTTAATGTGAATTTGTAATAGTTTTTTCTAAAAAAAAAAAAAGGCAAAACAAAAACAACATAGTGTTCCAGAAAAATAACAATTTTGTTCCATTACATTAAAAAAACAGTTTGATGTCAATTCTGGGTGAGAAAATGGAAAATTTTACAAGGCACTCAGCAAATAGAAAACTCAAGTGGTAGAATATAATCAAAACCAATAATAATAATAAAGGGGTTTTATTGAAAATAGGTTCCATAAAGCAAACCTGGTTGCATGTTTGGAGGTGCTTAAAGGTTGCTTGATAAAAATAATTCTGCTACTGTGCTATACATTACAGTATTTCAGCATACCATTTTGATTAAAAATATGTGCTTCTGAGTATCAGCAAAGCACACACAGTTCTCTTGACTAACCTACCAGCTGTGAAAAAAATTGTTATCAATAAAGAATCACCAGTGAATACTAGTAGTTTAGAAAAAAAGGTTTTATACTCATCAACATTTTAAACAGGGAACTGGAAGGAAATATAAAGTTATTACTGATGAAATATGCAGATGACAGAAAATATTTGTCCTTCCCTTAGTTGGTTGAGGGATAAATATTAGCAATATCCAAGCAGCCATGCAAAGGAATCTTAGCAATATCCAAGCAGCCATGCAAAGGAATCTGTGTTTTTCAGTAAACTGGTCTCTGCCACACATGATAATTAATTTTGCTGTGTTTGGTACTCTAAATGAAATAATATGTCTGGGAACAATCAATGCACCCCAGACACAGAATGTTGGAAACAGAAGACTTTGGTTAAGTGTTAACGTTGTAGGTGTAATGATGATTTTAAGAGAGGACCTGATAGAAGATTGTGTGTTCCTGGGGCTGCATAAAAAGGGAAGAATCAGGAAGGAGTGAAGAAAATTTTTCATTTCAGCATTCAGCGTTCAGAGGACTGAGAGTGGAATACAATTTTGGCATCTGCATGAATAAAAATAAAGAGTTTATTTAAAAAAATGAGCTGGGTGCAGAAAAGAGCCATGGAAGTGATTTCAGGTCCAGACAAAATGCTTCACAGAGAGAGACTTAAAGAGCTCAATCTGTTTAGCCTATTAAAATGAAGACTGAGAGGTGACTGCAGTACAGCGTATCAGTACCTTCACAGGGGAAGAACGCTGGGTATTAATGGGCTCTTTAATCTAGTGGGGAAAGGCACATCAAGAACTAATGGCTGGGAGCTGAAGCCAGACAAATTCAAATTAGAAATTAGGCACAACGGAGGAGATGATTAACCAGCATCACAAACTACTGAGGGAAACAGTGTTTTCTCCATTGCTCGATATCTTCAAAATCAGAAAAGAGTTTTCTTTTTCAGATCTGTTTTGGCTGAAGTTTTATTTCTTAAGGAAAGGCATAGTTCAGCCCAGCTTTGTGCATGTTTGCGGTGGTACAGGTGGGTGGGAGAGCTCTCTTGAGATGCACTGAGATGACAAAAAGCTGAGTGAATGTAGTTAGCACAGTGATGGCTATGAGCTAATGAATCTGGCCCCTTTATTAAAACTTCAGTCTCGAGAGTCTTTTTTGCTTTCCAGTTGGCACAAGAAAGCACAGCTTGTTCTTTTCTTATGTGAAGCACCCAACAAAAATATCCTTTCTTGTAAATAAGGATGTTTCATAACCCTAAAGAGATACAATATTAACATAACTTTGTCCTGGTGCAGAATCGAAAATTTAGTTTTGGGATTTGGAGTTCATAGAGATCAGCCTTCCAATTTTAAGGATCAATGTTTTACCTTAAATATATATTTATATATATAAGTAACTGAGTTCTAGATCGCCTTTCTGAGTTTTGTTTGTTTGTTTTCTTTGACGTTTTCTGTTTTGTTCGGTTTTAATGAAATTCAGGTAAAAAAGTGGAACACAAAGCACATAGGAACTGGAAAATGAAATTTGAACAAACAAATAAAATGTGACCTGTGCTACTTTTGAATAAAAGGACTATGGCCATTTTCTCAACCAGTTATTCTAAGAATCTTAGGTACCATGCACAAGTGTGGTATGAGTATTAATATGCTACTGGACACTTGCTACTTTTCTCCTTACAAGCAGACACTTCACAGAAGTTAAGAAATGTACTCGGTGTACCAGCCTGGAAGACACCAGGAATGATGATTATACAGATTATGTCTCCTTCTTTATTTCCAAATGTCTCTGTTTGTTCTTTGTTCTTTTTTTTTTGTCCTTAGAAACATGATGGTGAGGAAGATAGTTACCATGTCAAATAAGAACTATAGTTCACGTATATCAACACTGCACCTCTGTCTTTCGGAAAGATTTCTTTATTCTGGTGATCCTGCACTGTGAGTGTTTCCTTTTTTTTTTTTTTTTTTGCAGATACCCCAGAGTTCTGTGTAGCCCTTCAGAAAGACCTCAATAAGACGTATAGATGGGAAAACAAGAACCATCTGAAGTCCAAAGGCAAATTCATGGTCCTGCATCTGGAGAAGAACCCTGTTCACCCCGTGCACCAACATAGGCTGAGGACCAACCTGCTGAGAAGAAAAGAAGAAAAGCTGCTAAGAAACACGTGGTGTCTTGGTGGACAACAGGCTGTCATGATCCAGCAGTGTGCCCTTGTGGCCGGTCATATCCTGGGGTGCGTTAGGAAGAGCATTGCCAGTAGGCTCAGGGAGGTGATCCTGCCCCTCTGCTCATCCCTGGTGAGGCCTCACCTGGAGCATTGTGTCCAGATCTGGGTGCCTTGGCAGAAGTGAAACACAGAGCTCCTGGAGTGACTCCAGTGGATGGATACAAGGATGATGAGGGGACTGGAGCACCTCTGTTGTGAGGAAAGGCTGGGCATGTTCAGCCTCAAGAAGAGATGACTGACAAGGAACCCTGTCAAAGTCTGGCAGTGTATGAGAGGGATTAGAGGCTGGACTAGGCTCTGCTCAGGGGTGCTCAGCAACAGGACAAGAGGCAGCAGGCAGGAACTGATACCCAGGAAGTTCTACCTGGATATGAGGAAGAACTTCTTTCCTGTGCGGTGACCGCACACTGGAACAGATTGCCCAGAGAGAATGTGGAGTCCCCCTCAATGGAGATATTCCAGAACCATCTGGACACAATCCTGTAATGTGCTCTGGGGTAACCCACTGTGGTCCCTTCCAACCTTACCCATTTTATGATGCTGCAAGAAAGCACAAGCCCGTTCTTAGTATCTAGATTTGGTATTTTCAGTGTGCTCACTATACAGCATCTTCCAGCAGATCTGGTTTGGGGGTTTTGTTTGGTTGGTTGGTTTGTTTGTTTATTTGTTTTTTTTTAAGGGCAATATAAAGAAGTAGAAATAAATTAATACGTGCTTCAGTTTTACATTTATTTCTTTGTGTGTATTTAAAGAAGAAATGCATTCCTGTTCAAAAGTTGCTTAAAAATTCATTCAGCGTAGTTGTGATTTAGTCCAGCTGCTTAATTATTTTTTTAGAAGTGCTCACTGTTTATGGTTGCCATTTCAATGAAAGGTAGCATTTATTACATTTCAGATATGTGGACAAGCAAAGTGTTAATGAGTCTGAGCTTTTTTTTTTTCCCCTTCTCGCTGCATTAGAAAGGATTCTGATTGCAGAATGGCCTTTTAAGATAAATAACGCATTTTCCCTATTTTTTTTACCAGAATTCATGGTAAGTCATTTGAAACAATTGATGTCAAGGTTATAAAGAAATGGTAAACAACAGATCATGATAGGAATATGATTATGGTTGGAGTCCCCAGTTTGGTCTCACTCTCCTCTGAGCTATACCCAGACCAAACACTCACAATGCAATGGTGACACGAAAGACTTTACAGATGAAGTAGAATTTCTTATTGCTAGACCTTATCAAAAGGCCAATTTTTACATGAACAAATCTTTGATTAAAAAGGTTTTGGATCAGGATTTCAATAAGAATTTACAATTAGCAACTTACTTTTGTGAAAAGCCTTTTGTCATGTCATTATTATTTACCTTGCCTGAACGTCAGGTATTCACCAGGCCTGCACCCAATCTCCCTCTGGAGGGAAAGGGGAGGAGGAAAGGGGGAGAAGAAGGGAAAAAATAAGAAAACAGAAACTGCCAAGAAAAGCGGGTTTATATGTACACAGAGAGGAAAAAAAATTATAAAACTATACACATAGAGAAGAACTAACAACAAAAGCTACTTCCCCGCAACAAACACTCTTTTCCCCCAAAGAAGTGGCCCATCCACCACCGTGCAGCTGCCTGGAAGAGAAGAAGGACCTTAAATCCTTCACATCTTTTATATCTGAGTTGCTGTAACATAGTATGGAATATCTTATTGGTAAAATATACATCCTAGTTCTGCTTCCCTCTCAGAGAGGGTAAAAAACCCATTACACATGTGGAGAATATATTTTCAAAAGACTAAAGTTTAGACTAAAGGGGTAAAAAAAAATGTAAAGGGTGATAGATGCTATCAACATTTTGCTAAGTTTTATTCAAATGTCTCATGATTTCCAGTAACACTGGAAAATACCTGAATAAGTTTCTCCTTGTTTCTAGCCTGTTTCACTTTATAAGTCCTCAGGGATGGTTTTCCAAGCAGTAAGGCAAACTCAATGTGTTCCACAAAAATGAACTCGTTTAAGCCTGAGAACTTCTACCTGAGATTATTTGTCCTGCACCAACCTGATGTAAAACTCTTTGAATTGATCCAAAAAGAACATGATGAAAAATTTATGCTGTTCAGTAAAACTTTGTCTAGAATTTACTATTTTACACCTCTTCCAATTAAATAAGAGAAAGTTTTATGATAGCATTAGTATTTTATTTTCTAAGTTGTTTTTTTTTTTCATTTTGGCACATCATTCACAGTGCAGAGCACAAGAGCATCAAAGAACAATCTATGTAAGTGAATGTGGAATTACATCTATTCAACTTAAATTTTATCTAGAAAATATCAGAAAATATTTTTAAAAATAAATTAATTACAATAATTTGATAATATTTCTTTTACAAAGATTGAACTTTATTGGCAGTAGCAGTTATTATAAGAGAACCCCTGGAAGGGGCAGACTGGACAGTGGAAAAATGTCTGCTGTTAGGGATTGTGCAACCCTGGATCTTATCATACAGGAAATTGGAGGAGTCTCTATCCCTGGATGCTTTCAAGATCAGGTAGGTGAAGACAAGCCTGGCCTATTACAATTTTACTTCAAATAGGCAGCTGGACTAGAGACTTCAAAAGATGTCTTCCAACCAATATGTTCTATAAGTAGCTAAATAATTGCAGCATGCAACGGATCACTTCTTTTTTTTCAAACTAAATCTGTTGATCAAGGCCTACTAAGTGATCTGAAATGTGTCATAAGAACACTATAATTTGTGCATTAAAGACTCTAAGCTCTTTTAATTCAGTACTTCATCCCTTATGTTGCTTTATAGAAAGCATAAATATTTTTTATGAACAATTATTAATAATCTGGAATTAGAAGGAATTTCTGAGCCCAATAAAAAAACTTTTTATAGAATCATCGAGTTTGTCATTGTGTCCAACTGTAAGCCCAGCATTTCAAGCCCACCACTATGTTATGTACCTAAGTCCCACATCTGTATGATGACACTTCCTGGGCAGACTGTTCCAACACTTGACAACCCTTTTGATGAACAACTGTTTCCCTGACATCCAGTCTAAACCTTTCCTGACTCAACTTGAGGCTATTTCCTCTCATCCTATTACTTGTTACTTTTACGTGTGTTTGTTTTATTTTATTTTGGTATTGTGAAAAAAAAAATTGTCATCTGAATAAAAATAAAGTTTTAGTGCTGATTTTATTATGATACCATATTTTGACGTATTTTAGAACAAAACATTATGGCTTTCCATTTCCAAAATATCATTTCTGTAATTCCTTTGAAAGATTAATCCTCTCCTTCCTGCTGCGTCTTCAAATGAAAGAAAAAATTTAACTTTTTTATTTGAATATTTTCTTCAGTTTTCCATTTGTGGTTCTTTTCATTTTGTGTATACACATTTGAATGAAAATAAATTAAAATAATGAAAACAGTTTCATATTGATATGTTTTCTTCCTTTCTAACTCTGTAGTTTTCTATTTCAACCTTCAAGTAAAAAGAAAAAAAAAAGGGTACACTTTTACTAATCAGTTACTTATTGCAAAATCCAAAATACTACTTATTGACCTAAATCTTTTGAAAACTAATTTCTTTACTAGACTGACATGGAATGTGTCCTTAAAGCTTCTGCATCCACCTTCTAGAAAAAAAAGAAAGATGGTACTTTTCTGGCACAGTCTTTCGAAATTTATACATTTAGAATGCTTAATACTATATAGAGTTATTTCTAATTTACAGCATTATGACTCTCCTAAATACAGTGCTTTTGTTGTGATTTACATCACTGTTGCTGAGCTCTGAATCACAACCATGTCTATATTTATGGTTTACACAATCCCTTTGGTTGTATGTAATTTTTACAGTTGAATAAAAATAGCAAATCCCTACTTAAAGGACCTTATCATCATAGATCCTTAATTACAGCTATGTTAAAGTAACCTCTATGGTGGCCCACGAGCCAAAGCAACAATAAATAAAAAGGACTGTAAAGTGAGTAGCTCCTTCCAAAGGGAAATGTCAGCCTGCACATGGAAATGTCACCAGTGCAATAACATCTCCCGCTGCAGCACAGGGCACTGAGTGGGAACGGAGCAGAAAGAGGAGCTGGTGCCTTGGTAAAGGGTGTGCATGGTGAGAGGCTGTGGACGGACAGACAGAGCTGTCTGTCCACTGGGCAAAGGAGGAGAATCTACCAGGTGGATGATTAGAGCTTCCCATGGAGGAAGTGGACTGTCAGACTGAGCCAAACTGTTGATTTTGGGCTTGACCCCTGGCTACTGCATCAGTTTGACACTGATGCCCTGTTTAAAGAATTATTTATTTTAAATTGAACACTACACAGCCTTAGCTGGAAGCAGAAGAGCTTTTCTATCACCGGATGTGTTCCTGTTTTAGCAGCAGCTGGCATGATGCTGTCAATCGAAAGGGAAGGGACATACCAGAACTTTACAAGCCTCTGTCTTCTGGTTTAGGTGATCACATATGATTTTGTCTGGTAGGATGAGAACGCAGTGGCAGACAGCAGCTGTCCTACAGAAAGCATTGTATACCAAAAAAAAAATAAAAATGGAGGAAGTTACCTCATTTTTCTCCAATCTATCTGCAGTATTTTGTTTCTTTCTAAAACCCTTCTTCCATCCCCTGTAAACCTTAAAATGGATTATGTTTTGCTCTGGATATCATTTAATTTTGCCCAGCCACGCGGGATGTGCACACAACCCTTTAGTCCTGGGTTTGAAGAACTACACCCTGGGCCAGACAGGTTCCCACTTTTGCTTCTCGTGCATCTGCCTCTTGGGATGCTGGATCTCTAATTCCTTGTTATTTTTGTTGCAGAAAGAGGTCTTCTTGCTTCATTTGTTGAGTCTGAAAGACCATGCCTAACACAGTGTCTGGCTTTAATGAACTCAGTGATTATCTCTGTTCTGAGAGCAGCTGTAAGAGCTCTTGGTGCAGTAATACCAGTGCACAGGCCACTCAGACCTGAAAGAAAAAGGGAATCTGCTGATTCTAAGCGTTCATTAAGTTTTGTACCTGTAAAAAGCAGTAATAAGGCAGGTGAAATTTAGGGAACCATCTATGACATGAACTGAAATGTGCTCAGCCACAACCCTAGGAAAGACTGTTAGTTTAGCTAGTACAGGGCTGATTTCCAGGCTGAAGATATGATTTTGCATAGTGAAACATAAACTGTATTGCATTATACACTACATATAAATGAGAATAACACCCCCAACCTCCACTCAACTTCATGAGACATATGATTCCCTCTGCATATGGCTTTAGCAGTGAGTGTGAAAAGGTTTGCTGGGATTTTCTTTCCTTTCCTTCCACCAGCTGAACCCATTCAAAAGTAAAATGAGAATCAGACTCTGTGCTTAAGGGGAAATCAAATGGGAAATCAAACCCAGCAAATGCCTCTGGTCCTACCCCTACCCCTACCACATCATATGACTAAAAGATCCAACCTTCTATCTCAGAAGAACTTATCTTCTGATGTTTCTCATAGATGATATCTGCTGCCAATGGCCTTTACCAGTTTTAACTGTCAGACTTCTAACCTGGAAAAAAGGGCTTCATTTTCCCAGCAGAGGTGAAACTTTTTCTTTTCTTCCTCCTCCTCCTTTCATCCCTAGCTCCTTTGCATCTTTTCAATTTACAGAATGCTTTGGGATCATTCTTGGAGAAAAACTCCATGCAGTATAACCATATTAGCTTGTAAAGCAAACAGAAAAAAATGACCTCTTGGTCATAAACAAGCTGTCTGCAAATTTGTCATATGCTATCTATGCACTGGATCTTATTCAGGACTGCAAGATGTGGTGGTTTGTTTTATACTGATGGGCACTGTTGCCAGGGATTCCATCCCAATATGGATGTTTGTAATACACATCGTGTGTCAGTCTCTTCAGTCAGTTGTTGGTAATAGGGTTTGAAAGGCATATAGTGACAGTATAAATGCATGTTATATCTAAGTATTTTGTTAGAAGGATGATGGGTCCTGGCTGCTTAGGATGCTACATGGACTCCCATGCAACTTGCATTTTTACCAACTCTGTCTCCCAAACTGGAAACTCGAACAAGCCATACTGGGCTCCCTTTATTGCCAGCTGAGTGAAATCTGGAAGGCAATTCATCTGATCTGGCTTTTAACTTTACCTTAGAATGGGATGGACTTGTCTATGTATTTTTTTCCACTGACTATGAGAGCAAGCCTCAGGTGATAAGCCTGACAATTGGAACTCAATGCAATTGCTTAAACTTAGGCTCTGCGCTATTCTGGCCAACCTCTGGTTTCTGGGGAGCAGCATTCCCTTGATACTATGTGGTATCTGCCAGCCCTTTTAGCTGTCTCAGTCTAGAGCGTTTCAAGTGTTACTACTTCTGCATGAGCAGCTGGAAGTCCTAGGACAAGCTCAGTGCTAGGGGACTTTTTTAGCAGACAACAAACAGGCAACCTGTGTGACTTGAATTGTGGTAGGGCGTGACATCTGACCTCCAGTGGCTGATGGCTTTAGACATCTCTCTAACATCCTGTACCACACACGCCAGCTCTGTGTGGGCATCTCCAAAGTGCAAGGACACTTCAAATGTTTTCAGATTTCTATTTTCAGGCAACTGACTCAAGCCACTATATGTCTAAATTTAGGTATTTACATATGAGCTAGGTGTCTAAGCTTAAAGATCTATTGGTTGACCAGATATAGACATTTGCTTCGTCTCTTTCTAAACCACTAATTGTATTGACTAGACCTCTACTCTCTTTAATGGGTACTTGGGCATTTATCTCGCATGCGGACATCTAAAATTAGATGTCTTAATCCCTGAGCCTAATCACACCACTAACTTTTAGATTCCTAATTAAGATAAATTAATTGAAAACTACAGGACCTTTGCACCATTTTTGAGCCTTCTTATGCTTTCATTTGCCCTTACTTGGAAAGTATAGCTGACCATACTGCTTTCTTCTTTGATGAAGAAATTCCTGCTCTATTCCTGCTTTAATGAATTGTAGGAATTAATATATATATATATATGTGTATATATATGTATTAAAATGATCAGAAAATGTTCCTGGATTTCCTTGAAAAAAATATGTACAGGGAGATTTGCTTTGTCATTCTGAATGGTTATGAAATATCAACCAAAACTTCAAAATGTGGATTGCTCTGTTTTTTCATCAACGGTGACTAAGTGTGTCAGGGGAGGTTTAAGTCAGATATTAGGAGAAGGTTCTTCACCCAAAGGGTGATTGGGCTCTTCAACAGTCTCCCCAGCAAAGAGTTCAGGGTGCTGAGCTTGTCAGAGTTCAGAAAGCATTTGGACAATGCTCTCAGAGACATAGTGTGATTCTTGGGATTATCCTGCACAGGGCCAGGAGTTGGACTCAATGATCCTTGTGGGTCCCTTCCAACTCAGGATATTCCATGATTCTATGATTCTATTTAGAGACAGTTACTGGAGTGCCTCATTTTCTCCACCCAGTTAATGGTACTGGCCAGATCTGACCAAGGATTTGAGCAACCTTACTACCAGATGTGCATGCCAACACTTAGAAATCTTGTTAAGCTTGAGCAATAGCATCTGAATCAGACCTGCTTTGGCTAATCTGTCATGAGGGGTGAATAAAGCAGTGTTCAGCTTTTTGCAGTTGCCAATGTAGATTTTATCTTGTTGAAAGTGTTTGCTCACGCTTTGGGTTTTTTTTAAGTTTTGGTTTTGATGTGTTTTTTTAACTTAATTATTGCTGTGTTATTGGGGACTTTGTTTTTGTTTATTGTTGGATTTTTTTGGGTTTTGGTTGTTTTTTTAAGAAATACCCAGAGATCATTTGTTTTCTTGTTAAATAAAGGATATACAAAAGTTTGATTACCAGCTAGAGATAAGTTTGGTGAAGTTGAAAGACTGTAACTACCACACGAATACTAAAATTTACAGGAAACAGAACATGTACAGGAGAAGATAGGACGGAACTCTCAAAAAGTATTTGAAAGATTGCATGAGAACTGAAAGTGCTCATTCTTTCCTAATTAAAGGTAATATGTAATTTCCCTGCAGAAAATGTTCTCTGAATATTGGTGGTGTCAAAACCAAACAATGTTTATCTACATAAGTTGCTGTTTTTTTCAGAAATATGTGATTTGATTTCTTCAAAATGTAACATATTTTCCATTTCAACAGCTGTGGAGGCTACTGAGCACATTTGTTTCAATTTTACATGAAAGAAACTGAGACAGGGAGAGACAAACCAAAAAGGTATTTAACCTTCTGCTTTCTTCTGAAATCATCATATACAAATATCTTCAGAGACGTAGCTATAAGGTTTAAAAGCAATATTCAGAGTACTCACTTTCACATTGTAATGGCCAAAAATCAATTTCATTGATTCTAGGCTGGCTGTTGAGCAGGGAGAGCTCCCGGTTCTCGTGTCAGAAGCTCTGTGGGAACTGGTCAAGAGTCACCTATCACCTGTAGACATTTTTAAGGATGCATCTTCATTATAAAAATGGTTCACTCCTTGCCTTGGGACCTAACCCCCCCTGGTTAATAGAGTCATAGGAATGGTTTGGGTTGGAAAGATCATCACATTCCAAACCCCTGCCAAGGGAAAGGACACCTTCCACTAGACCAGGTTGCTCCAAACACATCCAATGTGGCCTTGAACACTTAGAGGGATGGGTCATCCACAGCTTTTCTGGGCAACCTGTGCCAGGGCCTCACCAACCTCACAGGGAAGAATTTCTTCCTAATGTGTAATTTAACCAGCCCTCATCACACTGAGTATACAATAGTTTGGTAGTACATGGAGGGATATGAAAAGTGTCTTTCCAAGATATTCAAAAATGTTATTGAGAGGATGCCAAACAGCAGAGGACTAAAACTGATGCACATAAAGTTCAGCTGCCCTCTACTTGCCACAGTCCCAGTTCTCAAATGCAAAATGGTGCTGTACCCTTCTAGGTTTCATTGCAAGTGATACACTTAATGGTCACAGACATACCTCTACAGAAAATACAGGCATAAATGAGTCTGTACCAATTAGTTGAGGGCCTGGATTTGTTGGAGAGTTTTGTTTTTGTTTATCCTTGTTATGGACCATAATTTCTCTTGAAGTTTTGCCTTGGTTTACAGAGAAGTGAGAGGCATTTCATGTGTAGAAATTGTTTCAAGAAGTTCATGTATGTGATGCACCTGATTGCACTCTAGTCCCTCAGGCCAAGCAACTCATGGTTTTCCTGTACTTTCTGAGGTCAGGCATCATGGAAATCTGCAGTGAGATTTGTGAGGCTCTAAGCTTAGACAATCCCTTGAAAACAGCTTCCTGGCATTTAAGGTTTTAAGTTCATTCAACGCCCCATTTGGACACTGAAATAAACACTCTGGACCACATCTCAAGTGCTTTGTTCAAGGTCATCTTAGAGGAGTTCAATGGATCTTGGAAATGAGCCCAGATCTCTGCTTAACTCTAGCCATAGATCCATCCATTTTCATTCCATAGCAGCATAATAGGGATTTGGAAAACTACTCTAAAACCTTGAGAACTGAATAGATATCAAAATCCTTCTATATGTATTTGGAACCATCCCACAGATTTCGTGGAGGACTATACTCTTTCTTATAACAAATTGAATTGCTAAATACCTATAGAAATCTCTCATTACTTGTTAAAGTAAGTACAGCTTTCTCATAAATATTGTAGAGATACATGCAGAGGGTTAAAAGCGACAGCTCAGTGGTCTGGAATTAAATCTGTTGCAGGTATATAATTTAGTGTGACGTTAATTGGGTAGTGGGGAAGCATAAATGAGGAACACAATGCGTATACATTGGAATTTTTTGTTAAAGATGGAACACTGCTAGTGCTAACCTCAGCAGCCCAAAATCAAAGAGGGTAGGAAGGAGGGGGGAGAAGGAAAAAAAACCAAACAGTAAAACCCACAAAATACCAAACCCCACAGCAACACACAAAACAGTGTACAACCAAACAATTGTGTCTCGTTTCTTTGGGAAGAAGTTTAAATTAGCTACCGAGGATTAAGATTTTCAGCTAAAAGAGATGAGTTTAGCTCTGAAATTGTAGGTTTAGCTGATTCTAAGTCGCTGCAGATCAGCTCATCCTTGTAGCTATGAGCTCTCCTGATCTGGGACAAGTGGAGGGTAGCTGAACTTTATGTGCATCAGTTGTGGTCCTCTGCTGTTTGCCAGCCGAGGAAAACACGTGCAAACCTGCTGGTACTCAGATGAGTAAGCAAGGAAGTCTTCACGACCAATATTCAGTGATACACTCCAGCCTGTTGTAGTGATACACTGTGTCATAAGGGACAAATAGTGATACATAATGTCATAAATTGCCTCCTGTGTTTTCGTTTCATCTCAGGGGATCCCAGACTCTCTTGTCCTTTTTTTATTATTATTCTTTTCTTTCCATACCCCTACTCCCACAAGGCAACCCTTAAAAGCTGTGGATGTTAACAGGAGCTACTCCATTCCATCCAATCACAGGCTTTATCAAGCTCATCACAGACAGAAAGCCTTCACTTCATATTTATTCCTATTTTTGCAGTTTCAAGCTTGCTCAGTTGTGGCTTTCATTACCAATCAGTTTGTTAAAATGCAAGTAGCCCTTTTTTTGTTGCAAGATCAGTTTTTTCTCTTAAATGTTTTTGTCCATGAGCTCTGTTCAGGCTGTTTTGGGGCCTGGAAATGCATCACATTGGTTATGTGGTTAATTCTTAGCATTTTCATCATAAGACTGAGTCCACTGGTGGCAAGCATCAGTACCAGAGCTATTTGTGCTACTTTACAGTCACTGAGAGTCCAGATATCCCCCACATGGCTCACTGAGGTGTTTCTGGTCTGGTGTACCAGGAATTTCTCTCATGACATTCATCACTCAACACTCTTCAATTTTCCCATTGACATGGTTTAACCCCAGCCAGCCACTAAGCCCCAGCAGCTGCTCTCTCACTCCCTCATCAGTGGGAGCAGGGAAAGAATCAGAAGAGTAAAAGCTGGAAAACTCATGGGTTGAGATAAAGACAGTTTAATAAGGAAAGCAAAAGCCATGCACAAAAGCAAAGCAAAGAAAGAATTAATTCACTGCTTCCCATGGGCACGCAGGAGTTCAGGCATCTCCAGGAAAACAAGGCCCCTTCACGTGTGATAATGACCTGGGAAGACAAATGTTATCACTCCAGACATTCCCCCTTCCTCCTTCTTCCCCCAGCTTTGTATACTGAGCATGACATCATGTGGTCTGGAAGATCCCCTTGGTCATCTGGTGCCACCTGTCCCAGCTGTGTCTCCTCCCAACCTCCCATGCACCTCCACCCTCCTCACCAGCGTGGCAGTACAAAAAGCAGAAAAGGTCTTGGCTCTTTGTAAGCCCTGCTCAAAACCCACAAAAACGTCTCCTGTGTTATCATCCCAGTGTTCAGCACAAATCCCAAACACAGCCCCATACCAGCTACCGTGAAGAAAATTCACCTTACACCAGCACACCCATTCTCTGTTTCACAGTGTTTGGCTAACCAATATTGACTTGTAGTAAATATGTGATGCATAGGTTAAACTTGTCAGAGTGGGTGAGATCTTATGGGAATTGAAGTGTCAAAGGAAACCTAGTAACCAGGCAGCCCAGGTCATGTGAGGATCATAAGGAACATACACTTCAGTCTCCTCCTCCTGTCTCAGGAAAACTGGTTTTAGCCACTTAAATCACATGAACATGATGTTAACAGAACATCTACTTCAAATGGAAAAAAAAAAAGGTATAAAATCCTTCCCAGCATTGCATGATATCCTTACCTAGCTGGATCTCTGAACCACAAGAAACCAAAAGATACAAAACATGGAATTTGCTGCTGGAAAAGAGCAGAATATATTAAAAATATTGCTAGTGCCATAAGTCTCTTCTGCCCTGATGGTGTGTTATTCCTGGCCTAGGATAGATCTTCCTGCACTGTTGTACTTCTCTCTCTTTATCTCTCACTCTGTTTTTTTAAGTCCTTAGAGACAGAATGCTCTGGTTTGATTATTCAATTGGGTATTCACGCACCGACCTGGATGATTAAGTCATTTCACCCATCTGCTGTGCCTCTGGGTTCTTCCTCGACTGTTATGTTCAGGGTAGGATCTGTCTCATGTATAATGGCTACAGCTCTGGGACCTTGATCTCTGCTAGGGATATTAAATGATGCTACAACACAGGCACTAAGTGTGCCTGCAGTTAGGCACAGGTAATCTTACACTGGAAAACAGGTAAAAGAATAAATTCAATACCTTGCCATATTAATTTACACAGTTGCAGTTTTGGAGATTATTAAATTATTTTGAATTGCAAATCTAACTGTCCTTTAATTATGATTACGACCTCTACTTTGTGGCACACAGTTCAATCTATACAGCCACAGTCTATGGTAAATTACTATAATGTTGCTCTAGATGATGCACCATAGCACAGAGCCTTGCCCTATGTCTGTAGACAAAGACATGCATGCACATGCACATTTTGACTTGCAACAACCTCCTAATAATACAGATTTATTCCCCTTTGGTTTTGCTTTTTCGGTTTCCCTTCATTCCCCATATAGGGTAGCAAGGACTCAGTGACTCTAGAAGAAATCTGTAGAGTATGTTAATTTCTGTGGAACTTAGGCAGCCTCATAAGTCTTAGAGATTAATAAGAATCTGGGAAGTATCTATCTTCTGGTGATGCTTTCATTTGCGCAGTAATAAAGCTCGCCTTTCTTGTTTAATAAAAACAATGAGGAAACAAATGGGTGTGCAGGCATTGGAACTTTTGAGGAATTAATTCAAAAGCACGGAGGAAAGTTTTTTATCATGCTGTAAGCACCAGAAAGGTGAAAATTACTCTTCCCTGGAGCTCTTACCCTCTGTGTGCCTTATCTTCAAGTTACACCAAATTTAAGGAAAAATCCTCAGAAAGTGCTAAGTGTCTCTTAGAAAGTGCTGATCATTTTCCTGAAAGGTGGTGGGCACATTTCACTGAGACCATCAGGAGCCCAGGAGAGTTTTGCATAATTCACTTTCTTCCCTTGCCCACTGGAACAATTTCCTGGTAGAACATGGAGTCTCCATCCAAGTGATGTTTCTGTGGAAATTTTCAAATCACTAACAAATTTCCAGCTTTTCTTTTTTTTTTTTTTTTTTAATTTTAATTCTTTTTTGGTTTTGGAGAGATGGTCATGATTTTGCCTGGCTGTTCCCTTTATCCTCTCCCCCCCGCCAAAGGTTCTTGTCAATTTAACTTTCTGTGCACAGACAGGCAATTGATGGAAGCAGGAGCCTTGCAACAGGCAGGGGGCCAGGGGCTGAGCACCCAGCTCCCACCCGGCTCCCAATCTCCCTGCAGCTCCAGCTGCCAGGGAGGCACAAGCCCAAGTTGCTTAGCATCCCCACATCTCCTGCAACTCTGGCTGCCAGAGAGCTGGAACAGAGTGAGAACTTGTAAAAGCAATTTGCTTACCCCTCCAAAAAAGAACTTTGTAAGTTATGTCAGTTTTATTTCATTTAGGCATCAGGATTTAAGAAAAAAAAAAAAAGTGTTTCAAAACTTTGTTTTCCCTAGACACACTTATATTAAAAAGAGCTTTGATGCCTGAAGAACTGTGCCCCTTTGACAACTGGAAATACACACTGAGACAGTCCAGTGGTCAAGAACTGCCTGAGTCTCTCTGAGTTCCCATGCTCTGTCTCAGGATGAACACAACTGCCTACAGTGCCCCGACTCAGTACCAGGAATGAAAGGATGGTGCAGCAGTTACTTACTAAGGGTCCTGAACCTCCCTGTATTGCTGCTACGGCACTTGGTGGTCTAAGGAAATGCTCCTATCCTTGTGTTTCTACAGGGGGAATTTCTCTTAAAGCATACTGACCAATCTGATACTTGCCCTACTTCAAGCAAGGCGTTATTTGCACCACTTATAGCCCACATAGATGGAATTGTAATATACAGAAGGTTGTTGCTTGATAGGCGCTGCATGCAGACATTAGTCTTTCCGGTTCAAGGATGGACTGCATACTTGGATTCTTCTCTCAGTGGCAGGTCGTATAATCTCCCTGTCCCTGCCCCTGAAGTGAAATTTGTCTAAGTGGCAGTAAAAATTCCTGTTTATCTCACTTCAACAACCTGAGAAATAAATTCATTGGGATATTATTCTTTCCTGCAGCAGGTTCATCCAGCCTTATTCAGAATACCTAAAAAGATAACTTGATGGGCAGGCCTGTCCTGTGAGTTGCTGAGATTTGTTCTTATATGTTTTTCCAGCTGGATCCCATGTTACCTGCAGTCTTTATCCTCCACATAATTCGTGTTGTGGCACCTTTAAGGATGATCCAGCTTTGTCTGGGTGGAGAACAAGCATAGTTCTTTACACTGGTGGGAACATGGTTTCAGTCAGGAGGCTTTGCCTTTCCTTCTCTTCTGCAGTTGATACTATGGCACAGGTGTGGGTCAGGATATTATGTTTGTAATCATATTACAGTGGATCTGTTTGGGCCCTGACTTTAACCCTCACTTAATAAAAATATGTTCTAGCCACAGGCTGTGAGATCTCATGACTAGTAAATGTAGGGACCTTTGCAATACAATAAAACAGGGAAGAAATATTGTGAGGTATAGCACAGTTTCTGCTCTCCCCCTCCCATCTTCTTGCACCCTGAAGTGAAACCTTTGTTTTAGAAATAAACACTTTGGGACTTAAATCAATTTTTCTTTAATCAAGTACACTTTTTATATATTCTTAAATAAAATACTACTTAAAACGGGTAATTTTACATGAAGTGGGAGAGAGATAGTGCAAGAACCTACAGTATATCAGACAGAATTAGTTTTTCATGCTATAAGATGTAAACAAATCTATTTAATTAGAACATCTTGTTCTTATTGCATTCAGAGTCATTTTTTTACACAGGAAAAAAGAAAAAAAAAGGGTTGGTAGCAAATTTCTGCAATACAAAAAAAAAAAAAAAATGAACTATGCATCTCCCTCACTAAAACAGATGTTTTTTCTGCACATTGTTGTTTGAATTGGGATGTTAAAGTCAAAGCCCCATCACAAACACGATCCCTGGACCAAGTACACTCATTCATAGAGATCAGCTTTGATTTGACACCCTTCCTTTCTATTTCATCAGTGGAGACATAAGATGAATAGTCATAAAGGGAGAAGCTGGTCCTTCAAGTAACTTGTTTAGGTCATGCATATCAAGACCAGACTCCATTCCTGGGACATCCTGCCTGCACCAAGGCCATGAGATTTCTGTGCCTTCTCACTTCTGGGGCAATCTGTCAGAGTTTCACCATTATTTCATATGTGTAACCCAGAAACTTTAATGAATTTCCCCTCTTTCCAGTTGTTTTCTCTGCTTTATAAGGTAAAATGAAATCTGGAACAGCAGCAGGAGGAAAAAGTGAGGCTGTGTGCTCAAGGGCTTTATTCAACCCCATAAACTCTAAGATCACCTTTCTCTTTCCTCACTGGAAGCCGTGCAAGGAGCCCACTTGGCTATACAGGCTCATTAGTCACAACAGAAAGGCAGCACAAGGTCCCACAGTGACAAGCTGCCACCTAAATCTAGGTAATGTGCCGTGCTAAAATGCTGTACACTGGCTTGCAGCAAGATCTCAGTTCCTTGCTAATGTTTCCTTTTCTCTCTGAGTTCCAGACCTGGATTTACCACCTTTGTGGCCCATCTTTTCCTGGATCCACATTTTAAAATGTGCAGCTTCCTGGCCACACATTTCCAAAGCCTCAAATGGGCAGTAGAGGCACACAAAGGTTACCTGGGAATATTATGCCAAATGCCAGACCTCTAGATCTGGTCACCTCATGGAGACTCTGAGGCCAACACAGAGGTAGGCTTAGCTCTCCTCTGTGCATAGTAGCCAGTTCTGTCCTACCAGATTGATGCTACAAGAAAGATTCCTTGACTGTGTCGTGTTAGAAAGGTCTTATGGTGAGATCTTGGCAAAAATCAAGGAGAGGTTTACTTCCTGAATGGTAGGAGCTCTGAGACAGTGTTCATCTGGGAGTCTTCCTGAGCTTCATGAGTGGCAGCTGTACACATGAATTTGGGCTGTTCTTAAGACAATGTCATGTTTTCTATGCCAATATAGCTGCCCAATAAAGACCACTAATGCTGCATGCTGCGGCTATGATTAATGGTGGGTAACAGTAACATTCTTCAAAAAAGAAGATAAATCCATATTCAGGCAGGAACTGAAATCGTACCTTGGTAAAGTGCAACCAGACCAAAGTCATGAAATAATCATTTTCACTGGAATTAACCAGGGCTACAAAATCTCTCTCTCATTTTAATCAGATCCCTCGGGCTCTCTTCGTACCCTGTATTTTCATATAAAATATGAATTTTTTCAATCCTTCCCTCTTACATGATGACCATTCAAACTTACCCTTCCCTATAAGAGCCTGAAGAATGCAGTGATCTCACCACGGGTCTGAGTGGGGCTGCACAATGCAGTCAAGGAAGCGTGGCTTCATCCCATAATGCCATCTGTTCTCTCTCCTAGTACACCAGACAGTCACGCTGCATCCTGGTGCCATAAGTCTGTGGAAGTAGGTTAAATAGAACTTTAGCAATCAGGGGAGTTCAATATTGTTCCTCTCTTGTCCAGAGACCTGCTGTGCCTCCTGGAACAAATATTTTTGTCTTTGAGGAAGGTGTCCCTTTCCATGGCAGGGGAGTTGGAACAGGATAATACTTAAGGTCCGTTTAAACCCGTCCTATATGACTTCTTTTTTCTCCTCCCACCTTTCCTTTGACCTACTCATTTATATGACCAGTTCTTCAGGACAATCTGTTTCATTTCACATCGATGTCCAGTGGGCCACAATCTCATCTGAACTGTCTAGACATGACAGTTGCCTGTAATCACAATAATCACACTGAAAGCAAAATGCCAATATTTTTGCACCAATGTGAGGGCTGATTTGTATTCCTCTGGCTTTGTCCCCTACATTAATGATACTGAGAGGCAAAACAAAAAGCTGATCTTCTTACCACTGTTAAATGCAAGTAACGACTTTTGAACAGTTGTCAGCGAACTTAAGTGCTTGCGTAAGTGAGGAATTAATTGTCCCAACTTAATAAATATCTCAGGCACTGGCACACCACTTATGGGCAAACTGTCACTGATGCCTGGCCTCAAAAGTCTCCATCTGGAGAAGCAACCAAGCAGCACACAATGACACTCCTGTCTGAGCTATCCTCCTCGCTCTTGCCCAGGAACCACAGCTCACTTTGTTACTCCTTCACTCTACTCTCTGCAATCCGCCTCTCTCCTCCCCCATTCCTATCCCAGTAATGTTTTTTTCCCCTGGTTGCATCATATCCATCCCAAAAAATTCTGTCCACGTCCTTCTTAACACCTGCCCTTTTTTTTTTTTTCCTGTTTCCTCCATCAGATAAATTTTCCAGGAAACACAACCACAGCACTCCTCTGTGCATCAAGACCAGAAGAGATTTACAGGATCAACATGATATGGTCTAAAAACACATAGTGCCCAGATCCTGTCCCAGTAGAAATGCTGTGTGCAGTTCTGGGCTCCTCAGTACAAGACAAGGAGCTACTGAAGAGGGTCCAGCGGAGGCCACAAAGTTGATGAGAGGTTTGGAGTATCTCTCTTATGAGGAGAGGCTGGGGGAGCTGGGCCTGTTTAGTCTGGAGAAGACTGAGAAGGGATCTCAATAATGAGTATAAATATCTTAAAGACATGTACCAAGTGGATGGTGACAGACCCTTTTCAGTGGTGCCCAGCGACAGGATGAGGAGAAATGACCATAAACTAAAACACAAGTAGTTCCACCTCAGCATGAGGAAGAACTTCTTTACACTGAGGGTGACAGAGTGCTGGGACAGGGTGCCCAGGGAGATCATGGAGTCTCCCTCTCTGGAGATATTCAAAACTCACCTGGATGTATTCCTGTGTCACATGCTGTAGGTGACCCTGCCTCAGCAGAGGGTTTGAACTAGATGATCTCCAAATGTCCCTTCCAACCATAAAAATTCTGTGATTATGTGATTCTGTGAAATAGAAATCAGTGTGAGCTTATGGTGAAATTTCTGACATGAATAGCACATCCTATTACTAAAGTCATGCAGCATAATAACATAATAATGTCACTAGAAAATGATGCCCCTATACTAGATTATTCCCATTTGTGTGCCCTTTCCAAGCTCTGGAAAAGTAAATAAATGTTGTTACATCTGTTTCACAGGTCTCTACCTGTGAAACTTTGGTGTAGAAAGATTATTTTTTCCAGATTTATAAAAGATGCTTTATGGCAGAACAGAGGCATTAATTCAGTTCTTTTTGCATCTTGATCACTGGTCTTTATTTCCCCCCTCTCTGTGATTTCTAGTCTCTAAATTTTCATTAGTTCCTAGGAGGTAAGATTATTTTGTGAGAAAAAAGATTGGTGTCTTTACTGGCTCTGTGAGGAACATGGTTTAGTCAGATGATTTTCAAAACAAATCCCAAATGCCTTCCAGAGACTTATTACTCTCCCTATGGTCTTCCTTCTGAGTATTTACCTCAGAAAACAAAAACCACTCATTTGCTCTTCTCAGTGGTCTCTCCAATCCTTCCCCCATGCTGCCCCTTCTACTTGGACCACATCCATGAAATTGTTCTGTTGTCCCCTAACTATCTATCCATGCAAATATCTGCATTACCCCCAAGGAAGAAAATTTCTTTTCTTACAAGTGCAACAAGAAATAAAACCCAAATCTGAACAAAACCAATGGCCCTTTCCTACCGTGATGTGCAAAATACTTTCCTGAGGCTGGTATCAGCTCCCTCCATTTAAGTGATGCTCATTTGCAGTCACTTGCCTATTCATAGTGGATGGGCAGTGAGCAGAGCCAGGGCTCCCTGTCACCAAGATGGATAGACAGATGGCAGGGACAAAAGTGGTCACATTTGGTCTGAGCCAGGGGTGCCATTTTTAAGGTCAGTTCTTCATCATGTAGTGGTCAGGAGGAGGCATGTGATGATGATGATGATGACTACATTTGGAATGATACTGCTATTTGCTTATCATGGCTTTTGCACAGGAGGCACCAATTTTAGCAAACACAGGAGGAAAGCAATTGAGTTAGCCCTGCAGCAGGATCTGAGGATCTTCTTATCTGCATGGGTGACTCTCTTTTTACCCGCTGCATATCAGAATTTAGGTACAAAAACAAAAGCTGTTTTCTTCCCTGGGGAAACAATGAGTACTTCTTAGGTCTCACTGAATTTCTTTCCATCTCTTTTTGGGAAGAACCACCTGTATTTTCATCAGATTTACCTGCCAGTTTCTGCATTAATCAGAATGGCTGGATCCTTCCCTGACGCTTATCCCAGTGTCACAGACCTTTCATGGAAGTGGATTCGTTTGGAAGTTTTCCATGAACCTCAGATGATTGGGCATAGTTTTCCCTGACTAAACTGAACACATAACAAAAATTACTTCTTCACTCTTCTTTCCCACCTACAACCCTGTGCAGACAGATGCTAGACCACTAAAACGTTCTTCAGGTAGTGAAAGCTGATGCAGGTACTCAAAACATACACATGATGTGTCAGTTTACCTTCAATTGAGATTCAGAGTATAAACAAGTTCTAAATATCTCCAACAAGTGCAAAGACCAGAATATAATTAGTTTTTACTTTACCAACAAACCTCGAGCAGGGCATTAGAGCCCAGTTCATTTTCCTCATTAACTGGAGACTAAAACATGACCCAAACCAGAAAAAACATATTTATTTACAAGTTGGAGATATGCTTTAAATAGGAAATTAAAAGCCAATAGCCACATAATCTTATAAGAATAAATGAGCAGAAAGACTGATAAAAACAAAAGAAAAATAAAATTTCTCGCAGTTGTGTTTCACATATGACCTCTTCAGAATATAGTTGAGAAATAAAAACAAACAAAACCCTTCCTTCTGATATATGCAATGTACTTGTAAATAGCTTGGATTAGTGCTATGCTAACTCACTGCAAAACATGGATCTCTGTGCATGTATATTTAGCTTTAAATATTGGAAGTCAGGTTCAGCAATGCGATGTCAGGAAAAGAACGTCTTTCCAGAACTGGAATTAAATAAAGTTATTGTGGTCCTGATGTGATCCTGGTGCTATGACAGCATAGAATATATTGAAATTGGAAATGGCCAAAATGTTGTGTGACCTCTTTATAGCACAGGGTAAAGAAGGGAAAATAAAACACACTGTCTCTACCTCACTGTGTGCATATCCATCCCAATTACTTGTTTTACTGGACAGGTACCTGCAGTCTCTCTGTCTGACTGTCAGGACTAAAAGAGGAAAGAGGAACACCAGCCTGCTCAAGTAATACACAATCTCTTACTATGCCAGGCCTCACTTCTGTAGCTCATTGGAAGTGGAATAAAAGCAAGAACATACTTGGTGTGCTTGTAGTTGATCTGGAATTCCTTCCCTTGCTCTTCTGCAAGACACAAAGTGTAAACAAGATAGTGGACTGAGTCCATCTCTGCCTCCTTCACGTAGAAGAGCACAATCCATTTTCTTCTAGTACAAGTGTATTCCCTTAGGTTGTGAGATTCTTTTTATGAGAACTCCCCTTACCTGTGCCATACTGCCTGCAGCCCAATAGGCATATTCTGACAGAAACCCAGAACGACAGAATTGTCAATTACCAAATTGTTAGGTGCTGCATTTCCTTCTCTTCATCCTTCTTCTCTAGTAAATGGCTTCTCTCAATGATTTCCACTATAGGTCCTCCTACGTTCTTGGGTTTCACTGGGCATCACAACAATTTCTCCAAGGCAGGACAAGACCCTCTGGATGTGTGTTGTCATGACCACATGAGGAACAACTAGGGGAGTCCATTGCCTCCACTCCAGTTGCTGAGGGAACAGTGGTGTTACCAGTGAGGTCAGCCTCACTTGATGCCTGGTGGCACCCGTCCCCGTGTGCATCTTGGCTACCACCTCCTGGTGGGAAAATGTTTTTATATGGAACAAAAACCGCTTCCTGGGGAGAGCATTATTGTCTCCTTGGACAAAGTCCAGTACCAGAGGAGGCTGCAGTTTATCAGCTCTGTCCTCACCACTCCACTCAAAGTGTCTGTGCCGTCAGGGGGATTGATGGAGTTGGGAAAGCCCCCAAAACCATATAACTTGACATTAAAGAGAGGCTGTGAAGCTCTCGCAACCAAAGAGTACCTTTCAGGGAGACATGCAGAGAAAACTGCTCTGTCTCTTTGGTGAATGACTTTTATCGTGAAGCTGCACAAAGCCATTACTGAAGAAAGGCACAAATTTGCAGGAGCTTGGAGGGGGGAGGAAAGGAAAAAGAACCAACAACAATAAAAATAAGACACATGCTGCTCCCTTTTCTCTTCAGAGGCTTTTGGAGAATCTCCTGAGGACCAGAGGCAGCTTCAGAGATGTTGTAGGGAGGGAAACAGTGCACAGAACCCTCCTTTAATTTGACTCAGAGTGAGCACTGCAGTGGACAGTATCGTTGGGGTAGGACTATACATCCCACCCCAATAAATTCCCCTTCATAACCTCTCCAAGAGTCCCTGTATTACAAATCAGTTTATTCTATCTGACTTAGGGCAGACAGCAAGGAGTGGAGGCAGCTGGGAACTCACGGCAGCTAATCCAGTGACTTGCAATATGGGCTCTTTTCTGAACTCTGAAATTATAAGCAGAGGCTGGTACTTGGTGAGCTTGATAGTGCTGTGATTGGCTTGCTAACCATGTAAGAGTTTGCAGGCTGCTCAGGTGTGTCTACATTGGAGTGCTGCAACTCCAGCAGGTGGGTCTTGTGCACCCTTCACCACGGGCAGCCTCGCATGCAGAGACTCACTATCAAGAACATTGTGGTGCAGTGGTGTGGGTGAAAAAGGGGAACTGGAGGATTCTTTTTTTTTTTTTACTTACTGCATAAATAGAATCAAGGAAAATATAATGTAATATAAATAAAAACAAATGGCTCAGTCAACTCATCTTTAATGCTTTCCTGTGTGACATCTATTTTGTCTAATGGAATACGACTTTCATACACCAACTGGATATTTAACCTTGGCCAAAAGTTATGATGTACATTACAATACACTTTTATTATGTTACACTCTATTGTTGTTGTTTTTTTAATCTATTGCTAAGCCCTTAACAGTATGTCTGTGTCGATGAAACCCATCTGTCAAAAGCACAGTAGGGACATTATTATGTAAATGTAGTTGGGTCTTCCTTTTGTGGAATTGGGGGCAGGAATTTAATATACTGTCCTAATATTCCAGCCAGAGGGGGAAAAAATGTTTATGAAAAAGCCTTTTTTTTTTTTTTAAGTAAGGAAAAAAGTCTAGTTGAATTTGGCTTTTAAAAAGTCAGATCTTTCTCTTCGTCCTTACCAGTCAGATCTTTAGCACTAATGATACAGTTTCTAATAAAAAATAAAATAAAATACATGAGAGACTTTTTAAGTGCACCAGGAGACAGATAGATCATTAATATCAGCACTGCTATCTTTTCTATATTACACTCATATTTCAATAACCCACATTTTGGGGTTATTTTTTTTTTAACAGGTGCCATTTTGGATTATTTCTTTATTAAGGTTTGTTATAAAATATGCACAAAGATATGTAGATTTCTGGGGGAGGCGTGGGTGAGGAGGAGATTATTTATTACAGTTCTTAAATATCAGCCAAAATCTATCCATCTAAATTGTCCTGTTTTAGAAGCATTCTGCCATTATTTGCAAAATTAAGACATTTTTCCCTGTTCAGAAAAGGGGCTAAAACTGAAATAGCCACTATGGGAAATGAAATATCTACACAGCCCTCCCCTGGGCAAGCTCCCAACCTGAGGAGCAGGCTCCAGGAGGTTTGTCCCAATGTGATGCATGAAATGAAGTGTGTGTAGCTCTCTAAATCCAGATTACCAGCTGATTTCCTCCCCTAAATTTGAAGGCACCATCTGTTGAAATCACGACAGCCTCCACTGTGAGGATCTCTGAGATAGGAAAGTGTTGTCATCTCCTTCTTTGCAGATGGGGTGCTGAGGAGCAGAACAGCTGAGTGTGTGTTTGCACAAAAAAATTAAGGCATATTCACAGCATAAGGAAAGGCACACGCATGCTGGCTACATTTCCTTAGCACAGGTAATGGCAACAAGGAGCACATGACAGAAGAAGGATTAGCATGGAGAACAAGTATTTATGGCCCTCTCACGTTCTGGATCTTCTCTTGGATCCTGAGTCTTTCCTCCTGTTCAGTGAGTTTTGCTGAAAACTCCTCCTGTTTGGGGATCCTTTCTGATTTTTTTTTGCAAGGGAAAATGTGAGAGCAGCCTGATTTGTTGAGACACCTTCCCAAAGCTCATAGATGGCATTGTGGGGCAGTACAATGGGAAGTACGATGGGAAGTAGTAACACCAATAATGAGGCTGTGCATATCCCATAGGAATCAACCAGGAATTTAAGTGTCTGGTTCCAAGACTGTAACCAAAAAAAAAAAAGTGATTTCATAACATCTTTCTTGTTTGATAAAAAAGCTTTTAAAGTGCATGATAAAAACCCTTTTGTTTGATACATTCACATGGGCATGGGAAAGACCAGGTTTTCCCCATCCACAGTAGACTCAAGCCCTCAGGTACCATCCAAGAAAAAAGCACCCTTTTACCCAGGCAAGCTCCAGGAGGAAACATCCATCACTGGTCCCAGTGGGCCACTGCATGAAAAGAAATGTAGCTAACACTGATGATATTAGTACCTGCTGCTATTTTTGGCAGAAAAGTGAAAACATTCGACTTTGGAAACAGTCTTCTAAGTCCAGAGATCTTGGAGCTCTTGGAAGGATCTTGTTTGATAATATAAAGTGTCACAGGATGACTATATGTGTTCCTAGACTTGGCCAAAAATGACTAGGTCTTGGGGATAGTAAATAGCTGAATGTCTGTTTCACATCTCAGTCACATTCAACAGGCATCCTCAAAGCATTTGACAAATTCTACTGCCAGAGAAAGCTCTCTTTCATCCAGAGGTACAGCAAAGAAAGAGTTCACACAGGAATACAGTAACTAACTTTTAAGCCCTCAGTCTTTTTGAAGTGATTTGAAGCAATTTCTTTTCCTTTCCTGAAGCATGGACTAGGGTAATTGGAGATAGGTGGGATGCCTGGTGTCCATGGTGGAGATATGTGATACCTTAGGGATTGAGAAAATCATAGAGAAAAATGGAAACCTTTCATTGTAGACCATGTTCCCATTTGTGAAGTTATTGTGTGGACAGGAATTTTATCTCAGTATTTGCACATTATGGTTCACAGAAATGGCAAAGTCATCATGTTCAGCTAGGTGGGCCCAGGTGTCAGGTCTTGAGTGTGCATTCAGTCTTCCATTTAAAATATACTGTGAAACACAGCCTTCCTGTGAGTGGCTGTATCTGACAGTGAGTATCAGGGCTCTGGTTTAGATTGATGAGCTCGAAGAATCACCAAAAGGTTTGTACTGGAAGGGACCTTTAAGGTCATTTAGTCCAACAATATACCAGCAAGGTGTTCCCTGTGAAACAGACTTTAAAAGCCTTATCAGCCCGTCCTCTCTCCTCTGTGCTGCTGCTGCATGTCATACTCTCTGCCAAGGGAAGGTGAAGCTTAGTGCTGAATTAGGATAAACATAATGACTGAGCTTAATTGGGCAGCATACAGTGGAGACAAACATAGTGACTTTTCCTCATCCATAACTAAGTCTCGCTGCACTCAGCCACTAACATACTGAACTTGATCAGCAGAGCTAATTTTAATTAGCTGATTGAGCAGACTTAATGCATTCTTCAGCTCCTACTGCTCCCAGCTGCCTGCTGAAGGAGGTGCACTGAGTACAGGTCCTATCTCAGAAGGGTCAGCTCAGAAGGGAGCTGTATCAAGAGAGGAAAGATAACCAGCACTGCTCCTTTTGCATACCTTCCTCTCCTGCTTTCCACAGACACCTGCTTCTTCAGATATTTCTTAATTTAAAGTTTAATCAAATTTTCTTTTAACATCTAAGCCCTTACGTGACATTAATATCTCTAAAGACTGAAATCCAGATCTATAGATATCTCCAAGTCTAAAAATACTTATCCATTGTTAGTCCAAAAAGTTAAATAACTATTAATTCTCCTTATTAATTCTCCTGGTATTAAACCGGGCTGTAGAGCTGCATTGTGTGGAGGAGGATGTGAAACACTGTCACGTGCCACTCATGGCACAGCACAAGGCAGAGAAGATAAAGTGTACTTTTTTAGCAGTGGGAAGACTCTGAACACTTGCTTGTGAATCTTTTAAAACTCTGAGCTAATTGACTGGGGCCCCCTTGGCAGGTGACAGTGAAAGAAATGGCAAGGGTGAGAGGATCCCTTTGGTACTACTGAAGCTGGTAAGAAAAATGGATTATATTCTAGGGTTTGTGGCTTTTCTTTGTCGATTTTTTTTTTTCTGAAAAAGTTTTATAACCTTCTAAAAGTAAAGATCTGGAATTTTTTTTTATTCAGGATTTCACTTGTGTGTTTCGTATGAGTCACAAGTTCCACAGGTTTTGTGGAATTTTTCATGTGTTCATTCTCCTTAATTGGCTAAATTGTCTGATTGATCTACATTTCCCATTGGAACTTCAACATGCTAAAAAGAGATACTAAGGCAAAAGACTCCCCGAACACAGCTAACCATGGCAGACTGTCCAAGACGAAGATTTGTGAATTATTTGTGTTTGCCAGTATAATAATTGACAGGGAGCAGTTGTCCCACAGATTTATTATCGGTGAATGAAAATTCAATGTTTTATTTGGAAAGAAGACTTCTGTAAAATATTACATTAAGATAATACATTAATAATGCTTGTTTATTATTATGTATATGTATATGTATATTAATTTTTTTAACCACTGACAGCCAGCAACTTTGCTGCTTATCCTACATCTCAGATGGGAAATCTTATGGAAGACATTAGAGATCCAATGGTGAAAAAATTACTCTGATGACCATGTAAACTTTTCAGTGGGTCATTTCTCCACCTAAGTGCCTTTTGCACACCAAAGTAAGTGCCCTCATCCACAGGCTGGAGCATAGTGCTGTCCTGAGGAACCAAGAGACACTTTATCAGCAGCAGTCAGCGGGGAGGGATGGTGGAGAGGCTTCACCCTACGGCACGTGAAATTGTCTGGGCTGCAAAGGGTGCCTCAGGCACTTTCATGTTTACACGTGGGAGAGAAAGGATGGTGCTGCCTCAGTCTGGGGAGAGGGGACAGCTGCTCTGGGTTGGCAGCAGATAGGTGGCAGATTGAGAGGCGGATCGGTCCATGGGGGAAGGAGCCCATCCCCAGTGGTCCTGCCTTTCAGGCCTTTGAAGATTTTTCCATACCCGAGTGAGCTGCAGCAGCCAGCCACTGCTGGGTGTCCCAGAAGCCTCCTGTCAGTGCAGATCTTGATGACAGCAACTGCACATCTTTTTAAGCACTTCTGAGGCACGTAGGCCATAAGGAGGTGGTACAGGGACAGTGCTGGAAGCAGAGATCAGCTTTCATAAGGTCAGCTGTGCTCTGTGATTGGCAGGGTGGCAGCTTCTGATCAATAACTGCAAGGGATTATTGATCCAGCCACCAATCTCAACTCTTAATTACTGATATTAAATGTCAGAAACTTTCAGACTTTAAGTCATATGACTGTAATCTCTTATTCCAGAAGCTCTGAGGTGGCAAGCTGTCATCAAACTTTGTGTGGCAAGGGTGTGCTCTCAGCTGCACTCTTGGAGTGATGGAGCTGGCTTTGGTATGTCTGCTCTGGGTTTGCTTGGTGCGAGGGAGATTGCTGTTTGACTCATTGCATCTTTTTCCTGTACGTCACTCAAAACTAAAGAAGAATATAAAAGAAGAGCCCTTTTCTCCCACTAGCAGAAGCTGGAGTTCTCTATCCAGTGAAATCCTTTCCTTAAGCCCCTCAAAAGTCAGGAACTGAAGCCTTCCTTGATAGCCCTATATAAATATATGCATGTATAAAGAGAGACAAGGCAGGTGTGCATTTCAATAGGTATATTTTACTCTTATGTATGCATTATCAAGAAAAAGAAAATAAGTCACCATCATGCTTTATATGGACAGGTACATATCTGCTCACACAAGTTAAATGTGCAGGAGTGCTACACAGATACTGTTATAGTCTCTAGTAACTGCTTAAGTTGTCTTTCTGATGCTTAGTAGAGGTTCGAATCTCTTTCCTGGTCATATAGTTTCTTGCCTTCTATGTCTGGTACTGTGAGAAATACTGAGAATTCATGTGCATTTTCCACTCTGCATGTCATTTGCAGACTTTAAACAATCATAGAATCTTTTAGGCTGGAGAAAACCTTTGAGATCAAGCTCAACCGTAAATCCAGCAGTACCAAGTTCACCACATCCTAGAACAGTGTCTGTGTAGTTAGGAGTTTTCTCCCCCTTTTTAATTACTTTGCGTTTATCAGCATTGAATTTCACCTGCCATTTTGTTGCCCTGTCATTCAGCATCATGAGATCTGTGTTTCTGGGTGTCAGAATTATTCCCGTCTCAGTGCCATCAACAGATTTTGTCTCCACTGCAACAGAAAGGATCCCTGTGAGACTTGCTTGGTCACTTACCTCCAATAAAAAATCTGACCGTTTATTCTTACATTTCACATCTAGTTCTTTAGGTAGTTATTAACCCAAGAAAAGTATTTCGTATTTCTTTCTGTAATAACCTAGATTTTTACAAGCCTTTGGTAAGGGGCTTTTCAAAAATCCAAGTGTGCTTTTATCCATATGCTTGCTGACTCTTTAAAAGCACTATAATAAATTTTGTAAGGGATAAATACCTCCTATAAAAATTGTGTTGCCTCTTTCACATTACATTATATCCATCTACTTGTCTGCCAGTTCTGTTCTTGATTACAGTTACTTCCAATTAGCTTGATACTGTGTCACACTTGCTGGTTCATAGTTCCCCATTTCTCAAACTGAAAAGAAAATCCCTGATAAAAAGAGTTCCTGTTTAGCAAGAGCTAATAATCAAACTAAAGATGACCATGAAGTACTCTTGATTACTGATAACACTTGTGAGTCTAGAAGGAAGAATTATTTTGAGTTCCTGGGTATAACTTCATTTTATTTAAAGTTTTTCAGGCTATTTATAATCTGAAGAAATTATTAAAGGTAGAAGCTAATGTTAATATCTGTCTCTCTGGATGGTAAATCAGGGTGGATTCCCTTAATTTAGTCTCTTGAACTGGATTCTTTGTCTTGTCATAATTAAAAAAAAAAAAAAAAAGGAAAAATGGATGATTCTTTGTTATGATAATTTCATTCTCAGAAAAGGAGACTTACATTAAAAGCAAAAAAGTACACAAACTGATTACTTCAGTCTCCAGCATATTTCTCTACAAAGGGTTTTCGAGAGATATTACCCCTTGGAGAGTCAGCTGACTCTTCAGGGAATCAAGTACTCTATTATCAAAATTAGTAGCAGACAAGTAATACTGTATCACAGGTAATTAAAATAATTTACAGATGGGTAAAATTCATTAAAGGGTTGGTGAATCCTATTTGGTGTATCATGGAGAACCTAAGCAATTTTTAAGTGAGCAAATATGACTAATCTTAAATAAATCCTATGAAACCAAAGAAAGCCTTTAAGTCAGTTAATCAAAAGAAGCCAGTCAAGCAGTTGTCTTGAGGTAGGCAAATCAATGAATATCAAGAACCTTAAATCTGTATTAAATCCCATTACTTATCTTTGTTTACCAAATTTTAGCCTCAATGCCCTCTCCAGGACAGCAATGTATATTCTGAAAAAGCTGGCTTTCAAGAGTAGAACTTCTCAGCCATGTACATGACAATAGCATTTCCACATCCCCGTAAAATTGTTCAAAGAGAATTTAAATTAAGTTCTGTGGCAAAGCTTTCCAGCTGCACATCACCTCTGTAAATGTCATCTCAGTGATGTCATCACATGGTAGGAATAATGCTGAGTTATTGAATACTGCTGTTTTATGTTGAGTTGTACTGTCTTTTGTTCTCAGTCCTTGTTCTTAGGTCTCTGGTTGCTGAAAACTCCCAGGAGTGAACTGGAAGAGCTGTTGGCCATACTATAAAGCTGAGCGGTAGGAGAGCTGCCTCTTTATTTTAGAAGCTTTTATAACCTTCTCTCTTACTTTAGGCAGGGAAAAATGTACATTTCTTTCAGGCTTGACTGGATTTAAAATCAGCTCCTCTCATCTACTCCTTAAAACCGCCATGGCTTTAGAAACATAGTTCAGGACTGTGCAGTCAATTTAATGCATATGTAGGACACTTACAACTAGCTTTTGTATGTATGTGTATCTGGTAAGAATGACTCAGAGTTCCTTTCAAGGCAACTTTTTGCATTTATTCGAGCCACTTAGTTTCATGAGGCTCAATACAAGCTGAAATTCTGCTTCCAGTAAATTGCAGTTAACTTCCCTTTTATAAAAGAGTAAGGGAACAGTCTAACACTTCTCATAAGAGTCTTTTAAGACTTGGTTTTCAGTGGGCTTTCCAAATTGAATGACCGTGTAGGAACATTGCTATTTACCTTAGTAACCCCTGTGAACAAGCTTGAGCTCTTTTTTCCTTTGTTTTTCCCAGTTGGTAAGAAAAGCTACAGCTATAACATCAGTTGGAAGCAAGAAGAGTGGTTCGACTTTTCTGCTAAGCTGTCAGAACACGTAAGATTTCTGTTAAAATACACTAATCCTAAATGAATAAGCAGCACTAAGAAGGAACACTACATTTTGTTCAGTAGAGCAACTATGCAACACACTTCTGCTGTGTCTGAACAATGGGCATAAGCAGCTCTCTTCTTCTTCAACCTAATCTTCAGCATAGATATACCTTAATTAGTACATTCAGTGATAAATAACAAATACATGGTCTTACTGAAGTATTCATCTGATACTGTGTACACTACATAATAGCTTTCATTCTCATATTTCAAAGGTTTCCTGTTAAATAACCAGTCAAATTTCATAACCCCAGTTCTTTGTCCATGAGGCCAGATAAGGCTTCTGTAGGTTTCATATGTAAAGATGATGAAACTAAACTTTACATGTTCCTAAATTGTTTTCCTTCTGAAAACACTGCTCAGCCTTTGAAGGTTGTTAAATAAAGCTAATGTGTCTGCAAGCTTAGTTGTTTTGGATAGCTGGACACAATCTCCCCTCAGAAAGAACCCTGTGAGGATATCAGCCTTTTCCTACTGACTTGCAGGAATGTTCACCTCACTTGTCTTCAGTTGGGTGGATTTTGGATCTCATTGGAATGGTTAGTTAAGATGCCCCCTATGTCAGATAGGTACTTGCAGAAGACTGTGCTTTGGTTGGCTTCATGTCATGTGCCAAAGATTTAGATGACAAATGTTACAAGGGACAAAAACATCCCGTACTCATTATAGGGGGAGCCTGTGAGGCTAGTTTACATTAGACTCCTTTCTCATGGATAGCAAAAAATGTAGTAAAATTAATCCCAGTTTTATTTTACAATAACTGACTCAGTTACTGCTACATGAACAAACTAAAATATAATATTTACAGATAGATGTCTCAGAAGAATTTTACTATTTCATGGTTATCAGGAGATCAAAACAAAAAGCATCCATAAGAATAAAACACAAGTAATACAGAAGTAATCACCTTCTCTTTTAGAGCCTTTTGGAGCTATAAATATATGTTTCTTAAGGTTCAAAGGCTTAAATCATTTTTAGAAGAAAACACATTCAATAAGAAATCATCAGGAAGTTTTGATTTTATTTCAACTAGAAGTTTTTTTATAGTGTGGAATGAGAGCTGTTTGTGATATATTCTGTTAACATACTCTTACATTCCTCTTTGCTCTTTACATTTTTGAAAGTCAAGATTCTTTCTAAAGCATATTTTGTAAAAATCTGGTTTTGTGAGATTATGATAATGTCTATACCAGCTGGATGTCTAGTACAAGGAGTCTTGTTCTTTGAGGAGACATTCATGTTAGTAGCTGATTCTTGACCAAATGGTTCTTGGTTTTACAACTGAATTGCATTTACAACTTTATAATTATGAACTCTTATTAAATATTCTATACAAATCACGAAATGTAATGCTTATATCAATTCCAGTTTAAGCTCTACTTTAAATCTACTAAAAAGATGCTAATGATTTTCTTTTCGAAAGTTTTTTTTCCTAATTGCTATAAAATATTGAATGTTTATAAATATATTACCAAGTATAGTTGAAAACAGTGAAAGCTAAAACATATTATAATTATACAAGCTGATTTTCAGCCTCCATATAATACTGGCTGTTCTGTAGCCTCTGGTATTATCCTTCTTTAACATGTACAGCCTATTTTTGTATGAAAGTAAAAGGACTAGTGCAGACTATTTTTAATTAGCTTGAATATTTGAATAGCCTGAATATTTTAGTAAAATACACACCCAGATACTTTTAAATCTATTTTAAACATAGGAGATTTAAAACAATTACAAAGCTATCTTAAAATTTTCCAGCAAGCTACTAACCACACAGAGTAAATTCTGCTAAGATGTTTCATTGCTGTCTAGAGGTATTCAAGGATCAGCAGTGACTGCACTCCCCCTCTAGTATTCTGCTGTGGACTTGCATGTCTCAATGCCCTTTAGTACTGGGTTTAAATTCATTAAGCACAGTTGGGAAAATGGAAACACAATGAGAGACAATGACTTGACAAATGGAACCTGGAGGCAAACCCAGAAATTTCCTCAGGACTGCCCCCATGTCTTGATGACAAAGATAGGTTAAATGTTTTGCATGGGGTCATGAAAAGAAGTCCATGATGGATATAGATGTTACAGCACAGGTCTGTAGAAATACAGATTTAGTGGTTCAACAGTGCAGCTATTTGTTTCCCCAGTGCTGGGCAAAGAGCTCTGAGTCCTTCAGACACAGCAATAAAGCAGTGTCTTCCAGACTGTAAGATGTAGACATTTTACTTATTTAGATACCTATTCAAAAGCAAGGAAAAATTACATTTTATGTTTTCTGACAGTTGAAAATTTTCATGTGTTCTTCCCTTTGGATTAAATTAAACATATACTGAAAGGAATTAGAATATATTGGAGATTTGAAGGTGGTGTTTTTCTTTTTGGGTAGAAAGATGGAATTGTGGTAGCTAGAGGGGAGAAAGAACACTAAAACTTTGTGTTTCTTTGTTTGTATAAAAAAGACTGTAATTTAAAAAAAAAATCAATTTTTTTTTTTTTTATGTTTTCAATGTCTGACTCAAAGAAAGAACCACCAGTGCATATGGGAACTTAAACAGATATGCCACCAATAATGATATTCCTAGAAATACCTTTTCCTCTTGTATATATGTACCTGATATTATCTGAAGCATTCGAAAATGTGTTTGTGTACAGCAGCACTATAATAGGATTTTGTGAATTGTTCTTATCTAAGCCTTATATATGCATCCAGAGGGAAAACTTTACTTTAACCAGGTACATTATCAGAAAATAACAATCTGGGGCATAAACATCCCAAGTGTGCACCTTTTTTATGATGTCAAACAGAGCAAACAATACACATATTTTCCCATTATTTTATGTTTGATTTTTTTTCATTGTTATTATTATGTTAAGCCACCTGTGTTGGATTTGTAAATGGGCTATGACTGTTACACTGTGGCATCTGCTTTTCCAAACAAGCCTCTCCTGATAATGGTGCCCAGCAATGCAGGCCAGGAAGTGGCAATGGGGGATGAAAAAAAGGGTATGTCTTTGTCAGTGGCCACAGGTTTCACCTCTGGCTGATTTACACGAATGCAAGAAGCAATTCAACACAAGAGAGTTTTTTCTGAAAAGACATTTCCAAGGGGAGAAGATGAATACAATCCCCTAAGCCGTCCAAAATTAAGATCAGAGAGAATACTGAAGGCTCTAAAGGCAATGATTCTTTCTGTTAAAAGTGCATTCCTGCATGAACAATGCACAGGAAACTAGAAGAAACAGGAATCAGCAATGTGAGTAGACAAATGTAACATTCTTCCTATGCTTGCTATGCTCAGGGAACTTTTTTTTTCTCTAGCTTTGGCACTTCACTGCAGTGTTACGTGCCGTAGAAGACAAGCTGAGCACATTTTCATCAAAATAAAGTTTGAAGAACTGCGGTGCAAAGGACAGAAAAACTGATCTAACTACTAAGATGAGAGAAAGACACTTATTTTACAGAACTTACGGATAAGCAATTATCATTTTCTTGGTGACAGTTCCTGTGTTTATCAGTTTTCCACCCGAAATTGGATTAGAGGCAAAGCAGGTTTGTTATAGTCAACCCTTTAAAAAAAATGATTTCTGTGAGTTCCAGAAACCAGATGCTAGAATCTTCTTGATCCAGATGATCAAGAGGAAAGGAGATAGAGACAGAAAGGAGATACAGAGAGGTGTGAATGGCCAAAAGTGGAAAGGATTCCATCAAGATCATCATAAATATAGCTTTTCACTTAACATTCTTCCTATAAAAAAACTTACACTTGACTTGAACCACAACTGTCACAGCCCCACTGTAACATTGCTTTTCATTAGCTGTAGAGGTAAGTTTCCCACTTTTCAGACTGAGGGCAGGTTGAACTCTTCTGCAAACCCAAGGTGTAAATTTAGTGCAAGAAATAAAGTAGATGTAAGATTCTCCATGATTGAGAGAGCATGCCTGTTTTTCCATACAGCTGAAGCAAGTATAGACTCCATGTCACGCGTTCAGAAGGTACCTATTTCACTGCATGATAAGATTGTTTATACTCACTCACTCTTTACACTCATGAAAATTAACAGGATCCATTGAGGCTGAGGTGGTGAAAGCCATACATTCTCTGCACAGGATACTCTTCCACTTTAGTGTCCTTAGTCAGCTTGACTGCAACTGATATTTTACTTTTTGGTTGGTCTTTCATTTTCCACTTGGCATGGTAAGTTCCTGGTAAAATCGCCACCTTATCACAGCAGTTCCCATGCTAGAAGTTATCAACTGGGAGAAAGATGCTTAGTATTCCTCCTCTCCCTTTGCAGTGAAACATTTGGAAATCACGGTGAAGCAGCTGCATGTGGACTGCTAAGCAGTAATTTGACACCTTTACACCATGCAAATACAGGGGTAGTTGGAGCTGGTCGTCGAGCTCCCATGATTGCTCAGTCCTGAGACTGAGAAAAAAAAAACAAACATGCAGGTAATTTATTACTTTTCATTGCTTGCGTTTTCCTGAAGGGAAACTTTTATTCCCACATGCTGGTTTTAGGTAATTACCACATCTTCCTGTTCAAAAGAGGAGTTAAAACTTATCGTGTGGTGCTGTCTAGAAATGAAATCCTTTGCATTTGATGAGATGGACTGCAGTTGAACAGCCCTCAAAGCATGATGATAATACCTGGTATGAATCATTAGCTCTGGAGAGTAGAACCACCTTGAGAACTTCCACTGCATGTTAATAAGTCTTCTGTAGTTTATAAAGTAGTTTGGCTACCACAGGTTTTGATTCTATGACCCACATTCATAGCACGGTAGCATCAATGTCTCCATCCATTGACTTCAGTAACACTACTTTCCTAAGTAATTGTTATCCAAACGGGATAAAATCTTTAGAGTATGATCAGTGGTTTGTGAAGCTACTAAGTGCTTTGCAGTGGAGTTTTAATATAGCTAAGACAAATGATGTAACCAAGATATCTATTTATATTTAAAAGTGATACTGTAAATAGTTAGAATTCTGTTTAATACATCTCAAAGTTAGGTAACATGAAAAACAACCTGATAACAGGTAGGCTTTCAAATCCACTAAGTGCACTTAAATATTGCATTCTCAATGTCCGTCTCTATTACAGGACTTTACATGAGAGTACAAATATATAGGACTTAAAAAAGACTTGCTCTGAATAAAAAGACTAATAAAATAAAAGCTTACTGATTTTCTTCTTTAGCTATTCTTTCTTTTTCCTTTTAATCTTTATTTGACACTTTATTAGAAGTCTAGACCTTAGAATTTCAACTGCTGGTTAATCACCACTTAATCACTTCGCATACATTGAATACACATCTCTGCTCCACTGGTTTTCCCCCTATAATACTCTCCTGATTAAGCATTAGGCATTACTATGTTTTCCCAATCATATCCCTAATTTAGGTGTGGTCAATCCACCTTCTGAAATAATACCAAGTACAGATACTAGAGAAAACTACATGGAAATACGTCACTCTTGAAGCAGATGCAATCCTAAACTGCATTGTGAGCTCCAGAGCGAGGATACAGGAATGGACCACGGATAACTCAGTGTCTGATCTTGCTCACAGTATCACTTACATGACTGAAAGCCTCTAAACTTCAAGAAGTTTCTTTGTACCATGATTCATCTGGTGACTGAGGTAGACAAATTGGGAAGCTCTGTGAAACCATGTGAAGTTTCAAAATCCCACAATTGTATCTTGGAGTAATTGTTCACAAATATGTGTTTGGTCCTCAATTAATAGATGGATGTTAAGAATCATGTTTTCCCACAGCACTGCAGAAGTAGTGCTGGAATCAGTTTTCCTTCCACCTAGCTTTTATTGCCTTGTCTACATGGCACTTCTCTCTCCTGTGAATTTCAGAATTAATTTCAGCAGCGATATGTGATCGGGGATGTAGGAAATCTTCGAGCCAAGATGGATGCTTGACATAATGAGTCGTGCAGCGACACCATAGAACTCGTCAACTGTGATCATCACTGGGGTGCTGAGAGCAGCCTGGGAGTTTGGGATATTTTCTGTAAACACACAATCTTTATTTTTCCATGTGTTTCACAAACCCGTATGGTGGAAGGCTTTTCACACTTTTAGCCTGCAGACTTTTATTGAGTGTGGAAGCAGAGTTTATAAATAGGATTTCTTCTCTTTTTTCTTTTAATGCCATTTAGATCTCATTTTAGCAGAGTTTATAAACAAGCTACATTTGTTCTTTTTATTGGCTCAAGAGAACAGCTGTCTATCAAGCATTCCTGTTTACATGATCTTCTATGATAAGCCAGGCTTAGAGACCTTCTGTGGGTTATCAGGAGCTGTTATATAAATAACAGCATATTGGATGAAATCTGTGATATTATTTCATGTGCATTTTCTTCCCCTGCACTGAAGTTCTCTTGAAGGCAGTGGTCCAGAACAAGATCTAATCACCTCTAAAATGTCTACAAAGTCCTTTTTGCAGGTCCTATGTCAGGTCCTGGCAGACAGTGCCCCAGGGTTGCACAGATCATACGCTGGTTATCTGCAGAGGACTGAATTTCAGCCATAATGAATTAAGTGATTTCTTTCTTCAAAAAGCAGAAGATGTTTGACAGAAAAGCTAAAAAAACAGAGTGCCAAAGTGGGAGGTCTGTGCTGTCAAGAGGTGTCAAACTGACAGAGCTGGAGACCTAAACCTTCTGTTCCCCTACAGGGAAAAACAGATTTCAAACCACGTCACATACTAGAAGCACTGGCAATGGAAGCATTCATGTATGTTACCCACAATATAGAGGCACCAGATGCAGAGACGTGAGGAGATTTTAGTTGCCATCTCAGTTCCAGCCTCAACTTTAAAGATCTGGAGTTTAGTTCCCCGGAACTTTGTCCAATACTGTATCTTTTATTTCGGTAACACTCTCCAACGCTCATCTCCAGTGCTCATTCAAATACAAGATTTTGGTTCCAAAGCAGTTGAAGATTCTACTTTCCATTGCCCAAACATTTTCCAATTATACAAATTAAGTAAAACTTTCAGCACATGTTTAACTCCATCTTTCAGAAGTAGTAAATGTTCAAATTCCTAAGGGCACAGCCCAAGATAAACATATGTTTAACCAACATCCTGACTCCGTTGTTGTCCTGCATGTGGGGGTTCAATGAAAAATAAAAAAAGAAATCCTAATTGTAACCCTCACTTTGGACCAGGATTTTATTAAAATATTTATAAATGAAGACATGATGGTATTTAATTATTTAAGAAACAAACGGGTTGTTGAAATTTCACAGGGATATAAGGTCCTTGGACTTGTATAAGAGAGAAACTTGGCCCACTTTTCTGTGACTAATATATACAGTGTAAAATGAGAGAAAGGGGAAGGAAAAGCCATTTTCTTTCATAACAGGAACATACAATATTAAGGAAACTGAAAACTACATTTCTAAAATTGTTTCCATTTCAGAGTTCTTCTGCCTATGGAGAATCAATATGCCAGAAGAGCATAGCCTTAAACGTTAATATTACAGAATAAAATTTGTTTTTGATGGATTGATGGGCACATTTTCTTAAGGCCAAGAAATAATGAATACAGCCTTTTTTTCCTGATGCTCTATCTTTCCCCTCTCCCTGCACAGATGATGTAGAGAATAATAGGATACCACTTGCCTGTATACAGAAACATCTGTTATTAGGCACCAAGAGGCTTCACTAGGATGCATGTCTTCACCCCCATATATCCAATTGTAACAGCAACAGAAAATCAGAATACAGGAAAATGCTGTTGTTTGCGCTGTTGCAGCTTCAGAGACCCAGTCATTCAAGAAAGGTTGGCTGATGTAATGGTGGCTAATAATTCCCAAAGGATTTTACTCTGCCCTAACTACACAGTCCCTAAGCATGTTGAGTTTAAAAGCAAATCTGTGTACACCCTGATTTCAACACACAGTTTTACATCATGTCACACTTGCTTTTCTTTCTGAATCAGCAATAACTAGCAAGTGCCTCCCTAGTAATTCTGATCTTACATATGGATCGAGCTTGAAAGATAATAATGTAGATATTGTTCTGACATTCTGTGGGTCTTTGCAGGGAGGCAGCATGGGTCCACTTTTCTAGGGCATTTCTAAATTCCTATGACTCTGAGAGGTGCTTCCAGGGTCACTGGCTATGTATTTAATTAGAATTTCAAACTGAGTGTGTTTCACTGTCAGACACATTATTATTCACTTTTATACTTACAGAGGGGTAAATGATTCCACAAATTCCTTCTTTTCCTTCCCATCTCTCTCCCACTTTATAATGTTGTATTTGGTACCCAAAGTCAAATCCCAGTATCCTTCAGAGGGAGAAAAAAACACTAAACCCAAGTAAAAAGAGCTTTTCTCAAGGTTGTTTTCCTATTCAAACATATTTTTACGGAGGTGCTTGGTTATGTGGAAAAGACAATTCTACTCTCTTTTGGATAAGCCAAACTGCAGAAAGACATGATGTTAGCACATTAACATATGTAGTTTTACTCCATTATGACATCAGACTTCAGGAGAATTCAGAGAAAAGGTTTACTTCTCATTGCATGTCGCCTTATGACAACTCATTTTAGTTTTATCAGATTTTTAAACTGAGAGTAGGGAAGAGCATTGTTAGTCTGGCTCAATGGAAAACTATGGAGGCTCTGTCACAACTCCCTCCAGCATCTTCATGTTTATACAGCCACTCTGACAGGGTCAAAATCAGTGGAAAAAATAAAATGGAAGAAAAAACCCTTCCTAAAACAAAAGTTAAAGTCGGTACAAGAGTTCAGTTAGAAATCAGAATTGTGCAAGTCCAAAACAACTTTGCCATCCCCTGAGATCCTTGGCAGCTTATCTAGCATCTCCCAGGACTTGTGCTCGCAAGTACAGAGCAGTCATTGATTGCATTTTATTATTGTATTCTGAGTGCTGACTGAAGGACTGCATTAGTGCAGCAGACAATGAAACCAGACTCACCCAAAACTTACAATTGCCTTCAATGAGGTTAAAGATATCACCACAAAACTGTTTGTGTTACGTTGCTGCTGAAAAGACCCAGGCCTTTGGCAAACTCTGGGGCGCTGTCTCATGCATGGAACGGAGAAGGAACTTACCCTTAAGTCCCAAAGAGCTTACAAGAGTAAGCTTCCTTAAGGAGACTACAAGCTAAAACTTAATACTGCAGTATTACATGTTGATTCGCAATAATATCAGCATTTGTACATTGTAATATGACTTAGGGATATGTTATTGATTTTCTTTCCCAACCATCCAGAAATCGACAGTTGTACTAAGATCCCTCTGTCTTCCATATGTTGTACAGCAAGTCGTTGTACCTTTAGAGAACCAAACCTTTCTTATTTCTTTTTAGGTTATTGCAGCCTCCAGCCTGTGCCAGGTGCGTCCTAAAGAACAAAGCTTAGGAAATAGCTTTGAGATGTAGGTAAAAGCTCATTATCATGATATTTTTTTCCATTCTTCTTTATATTGAACTGTGCCTTTCAACTAGTGTAAATCAACAGAGTTAACAACTTGCACCGAAACTGGTCCTTTGTGAAACTTTTTCAGACTTTCTTTTCTCCCTGTTTTGAGTGGAGGAAGACAGAGGTTCACTGGTTGGTTGTTTAATGAAATTCTCTTCGTTCTTTTTTTCTTTTCGTTTTTTTTTTCCTCTAGACTAAACAGATGCTTTGTAGCTAAAAATACAGTATAACACATCACCATTCAAAGTCTTCTGAAATATATCTGTTCTTATTTAATTTTCTCTAAAACCATAAAGGTCCCAAATAATTTAAAGGAATCATATCTGAATCTCACCCAGAAATTGGGAATGAAATTTAAGTGGATGTCTTTGTAGGTCTTTCTATTTCTATCTATTTTGACTGAAGTTTGGAAACTCAGAACTAAAATATCTCCTACTCCCTATAAACTTCCCCCCTTTGGGCCCTTTGTGGACAGATCTTTTAGCTAAAATGGCTATTTAGTGAGTACAATTTTGGCTTTCAATCTGTCTATTGTTAACAGTTGCTCCTTTTCCCTCCAGCTCATAATGCATTTTCTGTTTCCCTGTCCTGGTTTTGTCTGGGATAACCTGGTTTCAGATAGGACAACTCTGTAGGCTCATCACACACTGAAATACAGATAATGATCAAATTAGAGTTTCTTCTAGCCTTGAAAATTAATTAAAAAGTAGATTATTACCTTTTTCCTTCTTACCCAAAAACACATAGGCACAGAGTACATCTTAATTAAAAAGTCTTAGCAACCAAGAACATTCCTACTGTCAGCTAGTTGGCACGGATGGAGTTAAAGCAGTTTCTACTTCAGAAACCCGAAGATCTCATATATCTATACATATAGTTATTTATTTGCTTACTTATTACTGTATTTCTAAGAATCTTTACATACACATGAATTTCTTTGATGGAAAATGTTACTCTTATGTAAAAGAAAAGTCTGGAAATCATTTCATCTAACTTCTGATATCAAGATTTATTCTATGACCTTTAATAAATCAAATCTCGATGTCTCAGTTTCCCCACTGGTAAGATTTTTATTAATAATGACCCTTGATATCATTTATGTAGTTCAGAACAGGGTGGTGAAAGTGAAGGCCTGGTCCCAACAACTTTTACTTCAGTAAGTAGCACTTACTCCTGAGAAACGTTTTATAAATCTCAGTAGAGATTACTCAACTGGGAAGTTTGTGTGAATAAGTATGACTTCTTTAATATCTGTCAGCCTTTTCAATTCTTGAGGTTTAATGTGGCATTTAAATGAAAATTGTGTTTTCTTTATGAAGGTCTCATTTTAGCCCAGCGTGCCTCATGACAACCCAAATAATTTAGTACCCTCTTCTAAGATGGAAGAGCTGTCATAGTTTTATGTCTCTTGGCTATGGTTTAGATACTTTTTATTTGGAGGTGGGGTGGGGAAGGACTTATTGTCTATGTGTCATTTTTACCAACATGAGTTTTGCACCTTCAAGAAAAGACTCAAGCTGACCCATGACATTCCCAGCTAAGATAGATAGCAAGAGTCTTTCCAAAATCTAGCTGCTATACAGTCAGATCCATGCAAAATTACTCATTCTTTATTGCAGTGGCATGCAAGATTGTTACCAGAGCTATGACAGTGTCCACAACAAAGGATGCACTCCAGATCTATTTATCAGTGAGGGCAAAACCAGCAAAAATTAAAAGTCTAAGAAATATTCTTACCATTTCCTGGCTATTTTCAGGACTTCAGAAGGTCTCCCTTTTCACACCAGGGATGACATAAATTGTTCTTTAACATTTGAACAATGAAAACTCAGAAATTGTGATATATTTTTCTGTTTCAAAAAATGCATGTCTCAACGGCTTTTTCAAAATACATAGCAGAGGGGTTTTGATGTAGGTTCTTCCCACAAGTTCAGAACACCTTCTGTGGATAGCTCTGTAGGCATTTCAGGGAGAATTCTTGACTTCCTATGGGACAAATCTGTTTTTCTCTGTCACTGTGTAAATGCTGAAATCTTTATTAGGTGCAATGCAGTGAAGATTCAAGGGATGAGTCTCAAGCATTTTAATTTGATAAACTCATGTGCTAATTTTGCTCATAAAATTATCCAGAAGTTCCCTAATTATTATTTTGTAGTACTTTATCCGTTATTTCAGTGCAGTTTTCCACTGGGCCTAGGAGGTGATAACTACCATAGTCATTCTTTTTCTTTTCTTCTTTTCAAAAATCAAAATTATACTCATTTTCTGCCCTTTCAGTTACCTCCCCAGATTTCCAATTACTTTTACAAAGTATTTTTCTTGGATAAAATTAAACCAATTACTGTTGATCTTGACAAGTAATGACACATACCCTATGAACTAATAGCTCTTTCTGTGCTCTGAAAGTACACACCAAGAGCAAAGGTGTTTTATTTGCTCTTTTAATACTTCTTTTTCCACGAAATAGAAAACTACCATGCTTCTTGGTATACCAGAAACCTCTTTTGCTGAACTTTCAGTATGACTTTCTATCAGACTGTGCTCATTACTAGTAAATTGTAGAGCTAGATATTTTGAACTTTTACAATTTTTTTCCCCCTAAGATTCTTTACCCAGTAAGGATCTTATGCACCTTCTTAACTTTAATCACAGTAATGCTAGTATTGGTATAATGCTATCTTACAGACATAATTCTATATTATTATCATACACATATCTAGACGCTTTCTGAAGCTGAATTTGGTCACTTTGCCATATCACAATAAGTTAACCCAATATTTACCATCAAAGCAACCTGATCCAGTTGCAGTTTTCCCTGCTCACTGGAGGGGGATTGAACTAGGTGACCTCTAAAAGGTCCATTCCAACTCAAACTATTCTGTGATTTTATTATCCTATTAAATCACACAATTATTTTTGCTTTTCGTCATGACCTGTCTGGTCCATGGTGACAGGGCTGGGCTGAGCTTATGGGTGTAGGGGGAAGGATCAGGCTCAGAGAGAGTAACCAGTACCAGTCACAGCCCCAGCACTACCAGGCAGGACCTTGGGGACAGGATGGAATATCAGTGCATGGTCTGAGATGCTGCAGTACAAGAACCATTTACACACTGAATCATCATGAAGGAAAATAATTTCCTGTTTCCAGAATGGGCGAAGTCACACTTTTTTTCCCTTCTGTATTTTCAAACCGAAATAAAACTTTCATTTTCTAAAAAGCTTCTTTGGTCATTTCAAGCAAGTTAAGAGATATGGAAACAAACCAAACTGGTCTTTTGTTTATTTCCAAGGTTTTTTGCTGGTTTTGGTTTTATTTTTTGGTTGGTTGGTTGGTTGGGTTTTTTTCAGTGATGAAAAGAAAGATCTTTTTGAGTCTACCAGTCAAGTGAAAAATCAATTAGTTACACAGATCTGTCTATTTGTTAGGATTAGCTATCAAACAATGCATGCATTTTGTTAGTTAGTTTTTTCTCATAATAGGACATATCATGGAATACAATAGCATTGGAATTTTGTTAATACCTGTCCAGACAGAGTAGAATTTTTAGCACAATTCTTCAATGTGCAGACAAAAATAAGTGTAATAAAAGAGAAGAAGGAGAAGCAAGTCCACAAAGACATATATATAGCTTTTAAAAAAAAATTGTTCAAAGATAATCCTAAAAAATTCAGGACTCAGTTCTTTCTACATGAAACCTCAAGGTGAAACTCCATTTGACCCCCTTATTTAGTGAAATTCTGTTTGTCCACTTTCAAATTCAACTTCTCACACCTTAGCTGGACTAATTTTTTTTCCTTCCCCTGACAAGGAGCCAATTAAAGGCTAAAGAATATCACATTATCTTCGGACAGGACTTGCCCAAGAATTCTGTATGATCTTTCTCTGTCCCCCTTCTTCTAATAACTACAAATGCATTCTCAAAACCTTTTTTCTTTTCTCTAGAATACTTCTAAGTTGCAGCCTGTTAAGCATTTTAGGGTCCATATCTTGAAATAACCACCAAATACAGAATTAGTCCCAGTTATGTACATGAGTTTACGAGGTGAAAAGGTAATAAATAGCATGTGGGCAAACCATGAGCTGCTATGAAGTAGCCCAGCTCCACTGAATTCAGCACAAGAGTTTCTGGTTATAACAGAGAGGATCTCATGCAAAATCTTCTCTGCTGGGAGGCACTCAATAAGAGAAACCTACGAATAAAATGCATATTTAGGAGTACACTAAGGAAGGCAGCCTACAGATCAAATCAGATTAAAAAAAAAAATCCTATCATCGATGCCACCTGAGCTGTTCACTACACAAATATAACAATTGATGCACAGGGAAGTTGCCAAGGAAGAAAAGGAAGCACAACTTCTTATGAACGCTGCCTTGGACTAGTTAATATTCATCAGGAAAGGTCAAGGCCTTAAACAGAAGGCTTATTTCAGGAAATTGTGTTGAATAACAAGAGTCAGAATAGCCCAGAAATGTTGAACTTGGAATTCAAGGGTCAAGGTTACCAACACCTGAAAGTTCATGTGACTGGATGTTCAGATGTTAGATTGTTTTCCAATTGCTCTAAATTTTCTGGTTTCTTAGTCTGTGCACATAATCCTAAGAAATGGCATGTCTGAAAGACATAATTAATAATTACCAGAAATCCATTGTATTATTAATTTATTTAGTGCTGATGGACTGAGGTAAAGACAGTCAAGGAACAGTGATTGGCAGGAATAAACCAGTTCCACTGAATGGGGACAGGGAGGATTTTACTGAAGGAAATGGCAGTGAAACCCATCCTAACAAATAACCAAGCTGAGTTGACTTAAACACTTATAATGCCAGTGTCTGTGATAAGCAATGGAAACATTAATATAAAATGCTTCACCATAAATGAATACAGTAGAGTTCAGAATGATATATTGCAGCACAGCCATTCCTAGCATGGTATGTTTTTAAAGTGATGTTTATAAACGTTATTATTTTGGTAACAATAGGGGGAAAAAAGAACAGAACAGCAAAAATTGTTATCTGCTAAGAGGAACTGCAATAGCAAAATTTCCTGATAAGAACCTACATAAGGATTTAGCCACAGTGAGAGAACAACTGTGCTCAGATACAAATGCAGTAACTAGAAACATGGTTGTAGCTTGTTCATTTCTAATCCTAGCTGTATGTTACAGTCAGATGGTGAAAGCAGTCATTTCATGAAATAACTGAAATTTTCAGATATTTCATGAAATGACCAACATTATGGCTGTTCTACTACACTCTTAGACTGTTTCACTCCATCATTAAATTAAATGACTGGTGTTATTGTGAAAGTCACATTGGTGTGATTTTTATCCTTATATTTAGGCACCTGAACTTGGATGTACAGGTCAATTTAGTCTCTCAAAGTCATTGAAGAAAAGGTGGCATGTCCAGCTGATAACCCAGCTGACCTACCTCAGCTAACCTGTTTTGGGACTAAATGAATCACCCTTTGCATATACAGCTCTCACTTTCATTTAATTATAAAAGGAGTTGAAGGTGATAGGTTTGGACAAAGATGCTTACCCATTCATTAATCCTCATGACTCCTAGTCACTGTATTTCTTCGTATTATGGATGCTCTCAACTGCTGTGGAAAGTATTTCTATAATGACATGCTCTTGGAGACATTCATTTTTCCTTCTGTGCTCTTTGCCACAGGACACCCAAATGCTTTGGATCTATTTGTTCCCTCCTTTTGGCTTACATTTCCCTTTCCCAGTGTACCATGTGGCCTACAGGGTAAAATTAGAATTGTATTCTTTTTTTTTGTTTTGATCAGAACAAATAACATGGCACATCTTTCTTTACCCAGCCTGGGACATTTATTAAAACTCTCCGCAGTCAGGGCTTTCCTACAGTCCCTAGACTTAAAAATTTGCCCCTGTTGTGACAGTCAAATTCTAGTGACAGATGAGCATGTTAAATGCCTTTATTGCCTTGAAGAAATTCTGTCTCATATTCCTAGTAAATGCAGCATTTGTTGGTCCTTCTCCTTCCAGGCCAGAAAAGACTAAGAGCCTGTCTTTCTAACTGCTTCCCAGGGAAGTGAAAAGTTCTATCTTCAGACAGCCATGATGAAGTGGTACCATTCACAGGGAAGACAATATTAGTTGAAGTATGGATGTGGTGAATGTCCATGAAGCTATATGACAGGTTCACTCTTTCCTAAAGAGAATCTGAGAGGCGCCAAGGGATTCTGCACATCAGATTAGGAATGTCCAATATGGTTCTGAAAGAACTGAGAGCCAGGAAACTACATCTAAAAACAACTTTCCTGGCTGTGAGTACATACAGTAGCAGGGGAAGTGCAGCTGTGGACTTTTTGGGACCCAGGAGGAAGGCAAAGCAGGTGCCAGCAACACAAAGGAGAGCCTGATTCTCCAAGAGACTTACCATATCCCCTGAAACTGTTAAAAAAGCAGTCCTCATCCCAGGAAAAAGCATAATTTAAATGGATAGGCTTGAGGTTTTGCATGAGGTCAAAGATCACTTGCCAGTTTGAGTCTTTCAGGTTTTCTAGGCTGTGATATATGAATAGAGTAAATATTAGTTACTACCTCATCTGCATATAAAACCCAGAACACAACAGAAGGCACTGACCTTCACATCTGTTCATGTAAGTGGGTGCTCTGAATTTCTTAGGAACAGACTTTTTTAGTATGTACTCCTGAAACTTCTTTTGGCTCTGTGTTATTACATGGAAGAACAGTTGAAAAGATAAGAAGGGCTCAGTTGTTGAGATCTATTGCCCTTCCTGCATAAAACTTTGCCACACAGTCACACTCCAGAGGGGAGTAGGGGAGAGTTATAATGACATAATGAGAGGCCAGATGAGATAATTAGGGCATGTCACTACTCTTAAATGGAAACTGGAGAGTGAAACCTAGTGAATACTGGTCACTGAAGGGAGATGTTTCTCACCACACTTTACACTATTTTACCAGATACGGGTTGTTATCATGAATATCTGCAGATATGTCAGAGCAATTTTGAACTGCTGGAGTGCATATCCATGTCAGCATGCAGCAGGTCTTGATAATCAAGTAGTCCAGCAGTCCCACTGAACACACTGCCCACAAAAGGTGAAGAAACAACTCAAAGTCACCTGACAGAAGTCACACAGTTCTGAGAAAAAGCACAACCCCTTTGTGTTTTTTCCTAAGTGTGGTCCCATAAGGTTCCTCCTTCTCATAGTCAAAAATTTAAAAAGAAATTGCCTTCTGATTTGGTCCTTTTTTCTTTTACAGTTCGTCTTGAGAGAGAAATGTTTAGTTAAAACATCCTTTACAGACTTCATGGCTATGTAATAGTTGAGAGACTTGTCCTGTACTTCTGTAAAACTAGACATTTGAGAAAAGCTGAAATGTTGGATAACAAATGAGAATGTGATCCCAGACAAGAAACACAAATTGTTTCCCTGGTGTTGCTCCTAATGAAGTGAGAAACTTTAGCATTTGCTTGTTTTCACATCATACAGATATTTCACTAAATATTTGCCTTCTAAGTCCATTTTTTTCACTTGAGTTTTCTAGGGCTTTTTTAAAGGCTCAACTAGTCTATTTAGAAAATAGCTCATGAAAGGATTAAACTGTAATTCACAGAGTTTGGTTTTTATTTATTTTGTATAATATTTTGAATCTTCCTGAGAGGTAAGTTTGTTGGTTTTGGTTTGGGTTTCTTTAGAGAAAAAGTTTGTTTGTTTTTTGGGTTTTTTTTTAATGTATTATTTATTTGACCAATACTTTAATTTTATTTTGTTATGGACAGATTTCAACCATACGAATTTATGGTTATTTTCATGGTTATTATGGTTTTCAGTAAAGCATATAAAATTAGACCTTTGCGTCAGTACCCATGCTGCCAGATAATTCGATTTGTGAACTCCAGCTTCACATATTTGTTGAGTATCGTCACGAATGGGTTATGAGATTTTTTCCCTTAATTTCTAATCAGAATTTCAGTCTCTGTAACCTGTGTCCACTACCTCTTGTCCTTTCTGTGTCTACCTCCAAAACCAGACTGGCTCCATCATGTTTTTAACTATCTAATGTGTATTTAATGGTATTTACTTATTCTGCTTTTCTTAAAATTGAATAAAACCAGCTCTCTCAGTTTCTCCTTCTACGTCTCATGGTTGGGCACCTATACATCTTGTACCCTCTAGCTGTCTGTTGGACAAGCTAGAGTATCTCCCTCATACAGGGCAGATGTAGTACTCCAGGTTTGGTTTCAGTGGTATTGAATGGAATATAATAATAACTTTCAACCTGCTGCCAATGGGCTTGCTAACGCATCCCAGTGTGTGGTTGCCAATCACCTCTGTAAGGATGCATTACTGGCTCATGTTCATCGTAGTGTCTACGAGGGACCCCCAAATCTATTCTGCACAGCTGTTCCCAAGGCAGTCAGTGCCCAGCTGGTGGGACACTGCAGAAGCTCTTGACCTACACAAACCCTCTTGACAAACCCCAATCTTGACAGCATTCGGTGGCCCCACACACCAAAATCCACAAACACCCTGCAAAGGAAATGGCTACAACTCTTTCAGCCTAATGAACAATGTACATCCATCAGATCAGGGCAAAGACAGAGCAGTGGAAGGTGTATTCCTTTAAGGTACAGCTGTTTCAGGGTGAAATGAATTGAGGATAACAATTTTCTTCACAAGAATCTAAAACTTTAATATTGAGCTTCATTCACAGTGGTAGAGACAGAGATTCAGTGAACTGGGATTGTGAGAATGATTTGTCTCAAAATAAACTGCAGACGTGGCAAAACAGTTGTGCATTTCCATGTGCTAATGAAATGCAATTATATATTTGAACTTAAAAGATGTACTATATAGGAATTTGTTTAAAACTATTAGGAACTGTGCAGGATAGTAAGAGTACTTGCTTGTTTTGCCAAGCTTACAAAATCCTTAGTTATACTCAGATCTCCTCAATGGACAGAAGAATAAATCTTCACTAGCAACTAATTAAGCTATCTTGAAAAATAATTCCAAAGGCATATCTATTTAACGAATGTTGGTATAGTCTTGCTAACTTTTGGGTAACCCAGAAGTTACATGATGACCCTCTCTGGAACTAAAGAGATGACCATCCATACCAATACAAAACCAAAATGTATCACTGGAAATCTTTAAAACACAAGACAAGGATCTCATATACTTCTTATAAAAGCTTAAAGTCTAAAACAAGGTTTTAAATTAAGAAATAAGATTGTGTAATCTCCACCTAAAGTAAACACGGAGAGAGATGTGACCCTCTCCAGAGGGTGTTGTGAGAATTGCTGAATGATGGTGTCGGGATATCCAGAGAGTGAGTAATCATGGGTGACAGAGCCTCTGAGACATGTCATTTACATGCAGAAATATCAGATAAAGAACATTCTTATCTTCTGTAGTTGACAGAAACAGGATGTATTTAGTATGTGTTATGACTGTATCTGTCATAAATAAAGAATCATAGTATAATTTGGGTTGGGAGGGACCTTTAAAGGTCATCTAATCCAAAACCCTGCAGTAAGCAGGGGCATCTTCAACTGGATCAGCTTGCTCAAAGCCAAGTCCAGCCTGACCTAAAATGTTTTCATATGTGGGGCATCCACCACATCTTTGGGCAACCTGTGCCAGTGTTTTACTACTTATGGTAAAAAACTTCTTCCGTATATCTAATCTAAAGCTACCCTCTTATTTTAAAACCATGACTCCATGTCCTGTTACTATGGGATCTACTAATAAATCTGTCCCCATCTTTATTATAAATACTTTTAAGTACTGAAAGGCTGTTACCAGCCTTCTCTTCTCCAGGCTACACAATCCCAATTACCTCAGCCTTTCCTCACAGCAGAGGTGCTCCATCACATCTTTGTGGCCTCCTCTGGACCCACTCCAACACATCCATGCCCTTCCTATGCTGGGGTAGATATTGACAAGTTGCTTAAAATGAAGCTTTAGGAAAAAAGGTTGATTTAATTTACAGTTCAATTTAAAGTAGCATAGGAAGAATTCTCATGACATTGTAATATCCCTTTTCAGTCTCGATGGAACAAAAATTTGATATTTGTGTTGCTAATGTATAGACATGATTTTAATGACTTAATTAATGGAGGAACTTCATTATTTTGTTAAAGGAAAAACTTTTGAGATGAAATAATATTTCTCATAATAAACATTTTTGCTGTATTTTATACAGTTAAGAAAAAAATAACTTCATCATCTCAGAAATTGTTGATGAAATGGAATGTGCCTCTTTTTCACACCTCTAGGTTATTTATTACACTATTCTTCATTCAACATCTGGTACTTATTTTCAGCTGAAACTTTCATTGTTGTGATGGTTGATTACTCATACCAATTATTGCTGTTCTTCTGGTTGTACTCCATTTGAAAGAATAGGCAGAGCAAGCAAATGCATTATTACCTATTATGACATTTATTATGATTATTTATATGTGTAGGGAATATATGCAGAGTATTATTCATATGGTAGTTAGACGGTTCCAGAATCTTGATATTTGCTACCTTTGATATCAGGCTACAACAGTTTCCCCATTTTATATATTAGAGATGGAAGAAAATAATAATTAAAAATCTTGCCCAAGGTTAAAGAGAGAAAATGAATTGGAGCAGGGACACAGAATCTTCTGGCTCTAATTGTTTCTGGAGCAATATATTTCATTGGATTATTGAGACTAAATAGAACTAAGACTCATATAAGGAAAAGGTCCCAGTAGTAGAAATTTGGCTTACTCCTGCAGCCATATCACCAAAATAGATTGTCTTCTACATCACCAAAATCAGTTTAGGAAAATATTTGTCTGAAATCCAGAAGGGCTGAATACATCAGTAAATACAGAATGGCCAGTTCTCAGAGAGGTCAACAGGAGCTTTCCAGACAATTTCTTTGGTTTGGAGGTTTGGTAGGTTTGCTTTTCCTTCAAATAAATTGAAATTGTTAAATCTGAGAGTGATGAAAGAGACTTGCCAGTATTGAAGATAATGGGGAAAGATTACATAAACTGGTTTTCAGAAAGTTCTCTCATATGTTCATAATTATCTAGGATCCATATTCCCACAATGAAAGAACAGGGGTTTGATGAGCTATTCATGCCATTATATGTCAAACATTTGGAAGTGCTCTCTCATTCTCCTCAAAGGCTGGGTCTGACTTTACTGGGTTAAATTAAGAGAAATTAACCCTGCTATACAGTCTAGTTCTGGGCTTGAAGCTATAAACAGGTCACCAGTGGTGAAAGAAATGAAACTTGGAGCTGACTGAAATCAAGTTTAAGGACAGCAAAGACAGCAAAGACCAAATATCTAACATATAGAAAACATACTCTGTACAGTAAACTGGGATGTAATATAAAGATGCAAACAAAGAAAAAAGAGCAATGTGTATAAGGATGTTAAAAAATACAAAACCAGCCTATACCAATTCCCTCAAAAAGGAGGAATAATGAAGAAAAAAATTAACATCATATTTTTCCCATTTGTGAACTTGGAATAGTGAATAACCTGGTCCAATGTTCCTTTGCTTGAGGAAGATCGGTGGTGTAGGATCCAGAGTGACAGTGGAAGGGGGACCATAATGTTTGTGAAAGGGGTATGTACTACTGTGTGTGTAACAACTATATCTGATTTGTTGTATTACTGAGACTTTTTTCTCATTAAAAAATATCCTTTATTTTCCTTTTCCGTAATAAATAAATCTAAACTGTCTGGTTTTACCATTATGATTTCAATTTTATTAATAATGAATTCTTGACTTCACGTATTCACCGTATTTCCCTTTAGCACATAATAAGATTTTAAACATAATAAAAAGCTTAAAATTTTAACAGAAAAACAAGTTCCCATTTGACTAGCTTTCATAAAAGGGCTTCAAGAAGCAGCCAGGATGAACAGTAATGTTTGTTTTGTCTCATCTCATCTTTATTTCTTAGTGGAATTTACCACTAGCAAACAAAAAGAATTTCTTCTGATCACAGTCAGTTACTCTGAAAAATATGTTTTATTACTTTCGAAAAAAACCACTTAAATGAAGGGAATTATAAAATCATTTTTGCAGGAGTCTTTGGGTAATAAATTGTCAAGTCTTAAATATCATCAGATTCTTTTATCTGAGTTTATCTTGTCGGATGGATCAGAATGCTGTAATCAATCACTCAGCTTAGTCATAAAATGGCTTCATCATACATGTGTATTCTCTTCAAAATCAAGTTGTAACATTTGCACATAATAACTTATTGGGTTGCAAGGTTAGTCCAAGCCTGTGTTCGATATTATCTGACATTTTATTGGCTACTACACAAACTTTTGCCTAATACAGTCATTTTACTTAGAAATTTAATTGAAAGGTTGCCTGTAATAAAGCTTTTTTTTTTTAATGTAGGAAGAGTAATGTAAAACTACTTGATGCATGGGAGGAAGAGGGGAGACGGTAAAATGTGGGAGAAAATGAAGGAGAAAAAAGGAAACGCTCATTCTGATGAGAAATGGAGTTTGAAGAGGAAGCTACATAAGGATGAATTCATTCCCTAAGGGAGCTTAGTCTGCATTTGATGCCTGGATCAGCACACCTTCCTAGATGAAAGGTATAAATCACACAGTTATGTGATGGATGATGTTTATTTAGAACGAGGCTTGTTAAAGAGGTGCTTAGCAGGAAACAGGCATCTTCTTTCAGGGAATGAGGTCTTGATGCAAGCATTTAGAGAACAGGGAAAGGAAGGCAGGAAGCATGGGCTGGTAGGGGAAAACCTCAGCAGAGGATAAAAAAGGGCCATCCTCAACTTGTGACTATCTGGCCTTTGTCAGAGGAATATGACAAAGAGGTCCCCACGGGAGGTTTCAGACAAGCAATGGATCTAGTTTACATGTGAAACTCATGTTAACCTGCTTCATTTCAAAGGAATGAGGCTTTACAAAAACCGAAATAAAACTCTACTTAAAAAACTACTTGATGTGTGGGATGATGAACATGCAAGAGGTAACAATCTAAACAGTAATATAATAAAAACTAAACCCCATGTTTTCTCACGTAGGTGTATTTTTTTTTCTTTCCATGTCTTAGAGGTCTACAACTGTTGAAGAAACCTTTACAAAGTCTTATTTTTAAAAAACTTTTCCTATCTATTCCCAGTTATACCTCTAGGATAGAAGGGAGACACACTCGTTCTGAAGGGAGACAGTTCCGAAGAGAAGAAAAAGAAACATTTTCTGAATTTGCCTTATATTTGACATTGAATGAATATTCTAATACAAGTATATGTTAGTAAGGTATTGTGAAAAGCATGTTAAAGAATGAATAAGCATGGACATTATTATTAAAGCTAGGTCTGTGGCCCCTAAGCTTATGTATAGGCATCTGAAAGAGAATAGCAGTACATTTTTTGGGGAAAAAAAACCACAACGAAAAAACCATCCCTAACTTCTAGAAGTGCTTCATCCTCATTATTGCTTGGTGGAAACTTCCTGAGGAATGATATTCCCTCAAGAGGTGATGATTCATGAAATATAAATATTTTATGAGAGCTCTTGAATTTTGACAGAGTCATGTTGGAATCTAAGACTGGATTCCATTAAAAAAATTGTCTTCTCTTTGGTCAGTGCCTCTCTCCATTTTCTCCATTAGTTGGCTGTGGGGATTGCTGAGATCCCACTGTGACTCTTTATTTAGAAGAGAAGGCAGAAAATTCGAAAGCTATTGGATCTTCAGTTCCTAAATACCTTGGCCCCTCCTCATCTCACTACTTATCAAAAGTGATTTCCCATTTTAACGTGCAGGATAAGAGAAACAGAAAACTTGTGGAGCCTCTGTACAGCCACCCTCCCAAGAGCTTCCAGTATTCATACCTTCAGGATGGCTCTTCTGGTGGGTTTCCTGAGGACCATGACATTTTTTCTTTTACACAAAGAATTTGAAATGTGAGGTTCTCCTTCAGTTCATAACAAAGTCAGCTATTCTGAAATATCAAAGCCCTTTGTGAATTGGAATGACCTTTCCCTGGTTAGCTCCTGCCCTTTAGCAATGGGTGTTGCTGGTTGCTCGAAATTCACATACATGGCCACTTTTTGCAAAAAAGGCTATGAGAGGGCAAACTTTCTCCAAAAGGTCTTTAACTTAAAAAAGTCAACCCCAGGCATGAAAAAAAGAGAACCAGTTCTGCAGGCTATTCACCTCTTGGCCTCTTTACTGAAATTGCCAACAAGGAGAGGAGCTGCAATGAAGACTATTCATTTATCTCTGAAAATAATGTTGAATATCTGTCACTGCTTTGGGAAATGATTGACCTGATAATGATAGGTTTTATATCAGCAGGTCCTAGAGTGCCATTCTCAAAGTCACTATATGGGGTTTGAAAATTGACTTCTTAATGGTGACAATCCTGTGGAACGGAATGGAATTGCATTGCAGATGAATTTTCTGATGCAAGTGCATTGTCTTTTCTCTGCCCAGACTGATGCCCATGTGCTAAGTATGTTGCCAAGAGCAAAACTTTAAGGGAATTACAGTGCAATGACATTACACTGAGCCATATACCTTTAATGTAATGAAATAATTTACTCTTAAGCATTTTCTTTTGGTGGTGAATATAGTTCTTATTTAAAAAAAAAAACAACAACCAAACATACTTAACAAGAGAGTTATATTTAAATTTACGAGTATATAGTTTAGCCTTAAGGAAAAAAATATCTGAATTTGCCTCTTGTTTTTAAGTTTCATCACAGTCAAAGTTTCCTTCCAGAGAAGCATCTCACAAAGGTCAATAGAAATTACTGGGGATTAAGGATGGAATTTTCAAACGTGATTACTGCTGGCCCAAGTCTGATCTCACTGGCTTCAATGAACTACCATTAACTTTACTGTGAATACAGCTAGTCAAATGTCAAGAGCTTCTTGGAAATCCAGTGTGAGTGACGTGTTATTCAGTTGACAGTGAGTCAAGAACAGAGTACAGGACCCTGAAAATATGTTATTTCCTCTCCTGTCCTTTTTCTTTTCTGTGAAGTGCGGATATTAATTTCTTGGAAACATATAAATGCAATCGTGCCAAACAAATACGCAAACACAAAAAGAGGAAAAAAAACAAAGTGAATGAAATTCAGTGACTGGGGAAAAAGGGGTTAACAAGGACAAATATAGATAAAAGTAAACAAATACAAAGCCAATGAGATATTGCCTTGGAAAATTGCTACCTAATTTATTTCCTCATTAGCATTTTTGAAACTTAACTAGGCCCAATTTCCTAGTAAACAAGAAAAATGAATTGCAGATCCCAACTCTGTTTATGTTCAATTTCTATGCTGTGTTTTGTTCCCCCTGAATTAAAGGAAAAAATCTGTCTTGTTTGTTCTTGAATTAATATTATAATCAATGCAACTTTCCATGGTGTTTGCAGTTTGTCACTACTATTTATCAGATACAGTATGATGACACCTAAAGAACAACCAAGAGAGGATTTCCATTATGATAGGCAACACTGAGATACTACCCAGTCCCTTCTTTCCTATTTAAATGGTTCATTTTTAATAAGTAAAGAAGACAATACTCTTAGGGGCAGGAGAGAAGAATACATATCACATAGAAGTTAAGAAAATAATATCATGATTTGTAGACTTCAAACTATTCTTATATTTGTGGGCAACTTTGAGCTGAAAATAGAAATTTTTCAACAATTTTCTAGGGAAATTAAGTCCTTTGTGGTCAAAACCCATGAAAGTTAGATTTTTAATCTCTGCACAAGTAGATTTTGAATCCAATAGCCAATTTCAGAAAAAAATCCAGAGGGATAGAAGCAACAAAAACCACCAAGTTTCTATACATTTAAAGAAACTGTTGGCCCAAACACAAAAAGGAAGCACTGAAAATGAAATTCTGCTAACAGCTCTCATTAAATACCGGGGAATTCACACCAGGAAAGTTATAAAGCAGTAGCCTTTATCAAAACTACTCCTCTTGAAGCAGCTTTAGTTGACCAATGTATTTATTCAATGATGGTAATTAAACAAATATAAACCTCTTCAGTCATTGACTTTATCACTCTTCACATACTGCATAGAGATTGAATAGGAATTCGGGAGGGACTTACCCATGGACAGGTAGACACCTCCATCTCTGTAGCTCTAAGGACCTCACTCCACTGTCAGTGCACAGCTATAGGAACCTATAGGATGTCCCTGTCATCTAAAATATGATCAAGCAATCATATCCTCAACCTGTGTGGATGAGTAATTTGGAGAAGCCCAAATTGTAGAAAATAGACATCAATGTAATAAATCCTTTCTGCCTATTATTTCATGCTCTATAAAGCAGGGTTGGCATATGAACTCAGAGTGTCTGGTTGAACTAATACAAGGTGGTGTAAAAAGAAAAAAAGCGTTATTTAGTTTCGGCAAGTGGGCATTCTTCTGGCAGTTGTCTTTGCACAGAGAGTCAGCAGGAGGAATAGCTGCATCTTTATCCAGCAGGAAGAGAGAACCTGCTCAGCAATAATCCTGACTGGAAAAGTAAGACTGTGCTTTGTACATGGAATCATAGAATCACAAAATTATAGAATGGCCTGGATTAGAACAGACCTTAAAGATCCTCTCACTCCAACCTTTCACTAGACCAGGTTGCTCCAGCTCCCATCCAACCCGGACTTGAGCACTCCTAGAGATGGGGCACCCACACCTTCTTTGGGCAACCTGTTCTGGTACCTCACCAACTCCACAGTAAAGAGTTTTATCTTGACATATAAACTAAAATTCTTCACTTTCAGTTTGAAGCCTTTTCTCCTTGTTCTGTTTCTACACGCCCTTGTAGAAAGTTCCTGTTCACCTTTCTTGTAGGGTCCCTTTAGGTACCAGAAGGCCACAATTAGGTCACTCTGATGCCTTTTCTATTCCAGGCTGAACAATGCTAATTTTCTCAGCCTTTCCTTATCACATATCCTGTTTTGTTCCCATATCAGTCATAAACATTTTTCATTTGTCTGGATACTTCACTTAAGGACTACCACATACAAACTGAAGTTTGTACAGAGCAGATGATCCTACACCAGTTAGTATATCCTTGCATGTTAATACGAACCTGTTCTTAAACAGCTGCTGGGGTCTATAATGCTTACTTATGTTGTAGCTTTATGTCATGGTCCTGCATGGGTGAGTACATGTATATACATCTAAATTAGTAAATTACACTATATTGTCCAATTAAATCAGCTACACCAGCTTCTGATGCACAAAATCTAGTCCTTTTAACATCTGATCTTTGGGCTGAGATTCAGCCATGCTGAAAATAATTCTCAGTATGAGACTGCTGTTCTCAGGTAGCTGTGGATGTTGTCTAGGGTAACTGCACTGCTAGCATGGGTGCCTTAGTACCTAGTGCATGGCAGTATGACACTGTTCTAGAGAGAAAGAAGGTTGTGTGTTAAATTGTTCTGGACTCCTGGGTACGTTTGGCTTGTTTGCTTTAGTACAACATGTATTTCCTCACCTGTGCAGCTAATCTGTTTCTCCTGTCATGGTATATTTTTTCTCCAGTCAAATCTACTAGACCAAATTACTATAAGCACTGCAAAAATACATTTTATTTAAAAAAAAAAAAATCAAAATAGGTTCAGTCTTATTGCTGAACTGTTGCACATTAAATGTGGAGAAATTAATTTCCATAACAATTAATTTTACTAAATATAAATGGAATTCTGTTCCAAACATTTCAAAGCAAATATGTTTGGGTTTTTTTCCCGGGTTTTTTTGGTATAACACAACCATTTATTCTACCAAATATAGCAAGTCTGCTTACAAGTACTCATTCCCTATATGATTCACTTACACAGGCATTAGCCTGTCTAGAAACTTTCATCTAAACATGTAAAAGCACTGAAAAATATCAGGTAATGACTTATAATTGCTACTTCTGATGGGCTATGGATTTTGTGTGATTAATTTTGTTCATCCTCACCAACCTCACATCTTTATTAGGACACTTTCGTTGCATATTTTCTTTCAGGCTGCAAATTCTGTGGAATAGAAATTGTATCATTTGATTTATTTTTACAGCATCTAACATAATGTGATACTAAATATGTCTGTATATAATCAGTGCTGTATCAGCGTTACTAATAAATAATAAAATCCCTGTGAGATTATTATCCACTGCTCAGGTAAAGAAGCATTGAAATAAGTAAGTAGGCAACCACCCTGGGCTCCTCTACAAATCAAGGGCAGAAACAACCTTCCAAGCCAAAGTAGATTAAGATTCACTTCCAAGGCATGACAAAAGGATGTGTGTCTTTAAAAGTGCTGTTAAAAGGTTGACCTCATCCCCCCGCGCATAACCAAGGGTGAGTTTCACAGCAGAACACTTCAGCTGACTTAAAATTTAGGCATGTAATTTTCCTGTAAAGTGGAGGGCAAGCAAAACCCACCTCCCAAAATAAATTCCTCCCAGCTCTCTCTCCTTGATGACTTGAGGGAATCAAGACAGCTCAGAAACTTCTGGATGTTAGGGCTCAACTCGTGTGCACTGACATCTGATGATCCAAGGTATCCATGCTGGGCTGACAGATAGCATCCAGATGCCTTCTGTCTTGCAATGTGAACCCAGAGCTCAGGATCCTTTTCCAGGGAGAACCAGTGTATTCTGGAGAGTAATCAAGCTCTGCCTGAAGTAGGCATGGCATTTAATCAGAGGAATCCCTCTGTGGAGTTCCACAATTTTAGCAACTGGAGCTCAGAAAACCAGCTCGTATGTAGACACTTACCCTGCAGTTAACTAAAATTAGGTGAAATGAATCCCAAATTCATAATTTTTAAATAGCTGTAGTTATATTAAATGCAAATGAGCCACTGAGCAGGGATCTGCAGTAATTTCTGATCAAAGATTCCAGAGTTGGGCTGGAAGATGATGGCTGCTAAAGTTCAGGAACAAGCTGTAAGAGGAAACTGGGGACCTCACACATGACTTAAAATGGTGCAAGTAGACACTTCCAATAGACGTGCCTCAAATCTATTTGACAGAAGGTATTTGGGGAGTATAAAACCTTTATGCTGGCACCAGAATTATGCAAAGAGGACTGGCTGATATTTTGCATATTTTTGTCTTTTTTTGAGAACTGTGTATCAGATTTCCACGCTTGAAAATGGTTTACTAATTGTAGAAAGGAACTCTTTGTGCTTAAAAATCTGATATGTTCCTTGCTCCAAAGAGCATAAGGTAGAGATCTGGATCAAGACATATTTAAAGAGACTATTTTTAAAGAAGACTGAGAAAGACTGTCAGACTGACAGGGCCTTGAATATGTTCCATCCGTATGGAATAAAGTATTGAGAAGAAAAAAAATATAATACACATACATGAGAAAAAAACATATACATAACTAAGTGATATGATGAGGAACATTAGGAAGAGCCATGGTGCCATTCGGAATGCTAGTTTGATGAAGTCAAATAAAGAGGAGAGGAAGACAGCATCTGTATGTCCCTCAAGGAAAAAAGTTCTGCTTTAGGCCAGTTGCCTGTAAACAAAAATATATTTTCAGTTAAAACTAGCTAAAAAAATAAGCAAACACCGTTCATGGGTAATTTAAATGGTTGGGAGTGGTTTTGTTTCCTATTTTCTTTTCCTGAACCATAATTAAGATAGGAATGTTGAGGTGTACACTTGCAAGTATGGGTTTCAGTAAATTGGAAAAAAACAAAACAAAACAAAACAAAACAAAACAAAAAACAAACAAACAAAAAAACAAACAAAAAAAACAAACAAACAAAAAAAAGCAAAACCAAAACAAATGAACAAACCCCCACCCCCAAAAAAAATCAACAAAATAATAAGCATTTCCAGGAAAGAATAATAAAAAAAAAGGAGGTAATTTTCATCCCAAAAGATTTGTGGGGTTTTGGTTTGGGTTTTGTTTTCAAATAAAACTTGCCTCCAAAGCTTAGTCTTGTCCTAATAACAAGAAATGGTGAGTACCTGTAAATGGCCTAGATTTGTGGTTTAAACACAAACAATGAGAACTCCTGATTTCCTCCTCAATTGTTCACCCTGACTTCGAATACCTTGAAAAGGAACAATCCCTTTCAAGAAAGCCATAAAGGCTGTGGGTCTAGCTGTCTTATTTATGTAAATCACTATGATGCTTTCTGACTTCAGTGGAATTATGACCATCAACATCAGCTGAAGATTTGGATAAACTGAACCTAGAGTGTAAATGCTTGGTAATCCAAAGTTGTCACTGGCTTTCTTTCAGTGTAAGGTTAAACAGCTTTGTGCTGAAAAGGATCACTAGAGGCTCTGACACCTAGTCCAAATCTGGGGAACTAAATATTTGAGTGGTTAGTCTACTGGAGATTGCTGCTGTTGTTTCACGTCAGTAAAGTAGTTGCCTATAACTGCAAAACCAAGTAATGTCACGTCTTGGGCCTACAGAAAAAATGTACAACTATAGGTGAACTTCTACAAATGTTCCCAAGATGCAGAGAGTAGGAAATGCACCTTAACTACTACACTTGGCCCCGTGTTCTGCTGTGACTGCTGCTATACAAATTAAAAAAAGGCGAATGAGAAATGAAGTCATAAGAACAGATGTAGCCAAAAAAAGAGACATTTCACAAGTCTTAATTGCAGTTAAAAATATTTCTATCATTCCCGAGTGAAGAATTCCTGCATCACTAAGATATAATTTTAGTCGTCTTATACCTACACTAACAGAACAGCAGTTCCTGGCTATCTAAAGGTAGCAGAAGCCATGTTTTCCTAATTTTGGGGTTGTTTTTTTCCCCCACTAAATACAGTTGAAATAATAACAAAGCAGCCTCATTCTACCTCTACAACCCAGCAGCAAATCTAAATCCATCAGGGTGACAATAGGATTAAACTGTGGGCACTGCTTGCTTGTTAGTCTTCTCCCTTAAATAACTTCCATGTGAGATGGGAAATTAATGTTGCAATAAGTTGGTTCCTGTTGTGGGCCCAACAATAGAGCCTGCAATCCTCTTACCGTGGAGCATTACTTTTGCCTGTATGTCAGCTGGCTAAACTGTTCAGTCACCTTTTGTCTCCATAGGAGCACAATGTGCCGGTTTATTTGCCAAGTCCCAAATCCTATATTTAATAAAATTCCTTAATGTAATTTGAAAAATAAAAGTATGACTCTCCCTGAATACCATTAAAAAAAATTGAAGGGGAGGGGAGAGAAACAGGGGCACAAACTCACATACAGATATTTTCACATTCATACCCCAAAGACTCAAGCTGCGTCTTTAGGAAGAAGGAGGCATGGACAGAAAGAAATGCATTAATTGGACCATCTCAGGAGTAGGTCTTAAGTTATCACGGCTTATCTTCTTCCACTGCTTTCTCCCTGCTGTGATTTGAGACCATTTATTTGCTGCAGAGCTACATCAGCTCCAAAGACCAGCGGAGCAAGAGGACAGAGCCAGGTCTATTACTTTTCCTAACTAAACAGATATTCCTACACCTAAACCCAGCTGTATTGGGTTTTACATGTTCCTAGCTACCAAATCCAAGCCTGAATACATCCAATATGTTTAAGTCTATGACTAAGCCTAAGTCTTCATGAGGAAAAGGGCCATACTGATGGAATAGTCTGGGATCTTGTACAGCTGAATGTTTGTTAGTCTTCAAACAGCTGCCCGAAACAGGGGTAGTTGTCAAGTTCACATATGCTCCATGGGCTTACCAGACCTGATGGATTCATGTGTTGTAACTGAAACCTGTATTACTACAGCTTAATTTCTGCCAGTGTGAACAACAGAGACTGGAGAGTCAGATCTGGGGGTTTTCAATCACTTTTTGGAGGCATTTCTTTCTCTCTCTCTTTCTTCAGTGACAACAGAAGTCCACAGAACTCGCATTTCTAGTTTAGATGCCCTAAATTGGGCAGAGCATTTCAGAGCCAGGATCCCTGCCATTTAAAATTGTTCAAAGCAATGTTGTCAGAATGCCTACATGGTGAGGAAAATTGTATTTTTCAAAATGCTTAAAAATATTTTATTTTCTAGCAAATTTCATGTGAGGAGTAAAACAAATGAAACATAATGATGGTGACAAAGTGTACTGTAGTAAAACCTTCCACATGGGATATTTCTTTTAAAATTTCAGAATACTTTAAAAAAACCATTGGTTTAGTGTATTAAAAAAGTCATATATAGTTTTACTTAGTACAGCAAAACATTTAGACTGACCTTCACCTTGCTCAATTTTTTTTCCTCCAGGGAATTTCATTTTGAAGTAACATGTTTATTATTTGTTCTAAAGGGGTTTTGTATTGTTATTTTATGAATGGAAAAAGGAAAATTACAGATTTAGATTTTCCTATCATACAGGGAAATCTCTCTCTCCAAGTCCATCATCGTCCTGCCACTTTTCAGTAGAAAATTAATTTGGTGCCCTCAGTTCGCCTCCCATGGGGCAAATGGAATGTTCAGAACTGTCTCAGCACACAACAAGGAGGATGGAGGGCATTTTCAGCTGTAAAATTCGGAGGTTTACTTGTGTTCCAACAAACTCCCTGAAAACCCCATATCCAGAACTGGGCACCATGGGTCTGCTCCTGCTCACACAGGTGACAAAAATTCTCCTGAATTTACAGTCAGGATGCAGAAAAGAAACAGATGAGAAAAGACCAGGGCACGTGGGCAAGGCAGGAGCAAGGGTAAGAGAGAAAAGAGCTACATTTCAGCTGGAAAATGGTGAGATTTTATTGATGATTGCATGACCAGTACAGTTACAAATCCTATGTCCTCGTCCGAGGCCATCACTTCAAGTTAGACCTCGTGGGACAGGAGGGAATCTTGGGCTGTCTCCGTCCCATGCTAGAGATAAATAGATGACTACAATACTGAATTTACTTCAGCAAGAAAAAGCAAATGCATGTAATTTATTATACAGAGGGCATGAGGAATGCAGGCAGCATTGTCATGGTTTAAATACGGAGAGAAGTTAACCCCCACACAGCCACTCACTTACTACCCTACCTTGTAGTGGGGATGGGGAGGGAATGGAAAGAATAAAAGTGAGAAGACTCATGAGGTGAAGACAGGTAAAGCAAAAGCCACACACATAAGCAAAGTAAAGCAAGGAATTAATCCAACACTTCCCATCAGCTGGCAGGTGCTCAGCCATCCCCAGGAAAGCAAGACTCCATCACGCGTAACGGTGACTTGGGAAGACAAACATCATTACTCCAAACTTCCCCCCCTTCCCTCCATCTACTTCTTTGTAGGCTGAGAATGTTGTTATGAGGTAGGTAATATCCCTGTGGTCACTTGAGATCAGTTGTCTCAGCTGTTTCTCCTCCCATCCTCTTGTGCACCCCCAGACCCCTCTCTGGTGGGGTGGGCTAAGAAGTAGAAAAATGCTTGACTCAGTGCAAGCACTGCCCAACAACGACAACAGCTCTGTATTATCCCCATTGTCTCAGCAAAAAATCCAAAACACAGCCTCATAGTAGATACTATGAATAAAATTAAGTCTACCCCAGACAAAACCAGCACATGCATGAATCTCAGCCCAAAGTGCAGGAGACAATTTCCAATGTGAATAAACAGAAGGTTTCTGGAGCAGAGGTGCATTCTCAAAGTGACTTTATAAAAGCTTTCTCCACACTCCAGTCTTCTCCCCCATTCAACAGCCTCCTTGAGATCTCATGTATCATTGTTTTGTGCACACCGCTTTCCATGAGATGAGTTTAATAGCATTATAAAAGTCACATTGTGCGCAAATTGGGAACTTCAGCACCTCGGTAACTGCTCTGATGCATACACACTTGCAAAGTTTTCAAAGCAGAAATGTTGAAGGCACTTCAAGGCACAAAAACATCCTTGGGTAAATTACTTCCTATTAGTATGTCACATATATCTTATATATGACTCTGGTTTCATGAAGTGACAGCCGCGCTCGACAATAAAACTTTGCACTCTTTTTTATTTATATTTTTCCTGATTTTTTTTATTTCTTCCAAGTATATAATGTCTGATGCTAAACCACTCATCTTCGTGCTACCAGTGAGACCAAAGCTGCCTACTTTGCTTACCAATAAGCTGGAGCGTTTCCACCTCACTCCTCTGCCTGAAATATCAAGCAATTCTAATCACTGCTGGTTATCTCAGACAACAGAAAGAAAAAAGGATAGTTTTAAAAGGTGGGTAGGTTGCAAGTCCTGTGACCCATTTAACATTAAAAGGGGAAAACATGAAAGAAAAGCTGAGTATTTAAAAAAGAGATGTTTCCTTGTCTGGATAAATTCCACCTTAGATCACAGAACATCATCCTTTCTCCAAACTCATGAAGCTGTACAGCAATAACAAAAAGTACCAAGCCTTCCCTTCCACCTATAAAAAAGGAAAAAAGAGGCATAGCTGCTACCCGTATGAATCCCTCAAAGTGTCTGCAACCCTCCCCCTTTACAGATAGTGATTCCAGAGTGAGTAATTTGGTTCTCAATTTTTTAATGAAGAATCTGATCTCTTTTTTTTGTTGTTGTTGCGTTTTATGTTTCCACATAATGGGACACTGAAATTGAAAAATCAGTTTAAGTTCAGGTTTACAATCTATTTCACTTCCTCATTTCCAATTACAATTTTGGAATATTTTGTTGTTTGCATTTAAGACATCATATGGAGATATTTAACACTTCAGATCTAGTAGGTTAAATGACACTTTTAATGTATGGTTAAAAAAGTTTAGAAATTCATAAAACTAGGAAAAAAATAATTCAATTTTTTCCACTTTTCTGCCCCATGTTGCATTTATACATCACTTTGAAACAGAGAAATCACATCTCCTTAACAAGTTCTGATCATTTTGATAGCCCTGGTTTAATTTCCGTTAGACCATATTTCTGAAATTTTATGGCTGAGAGAAAGATGGAGTAGATGTAGCTAAATTACAGAAAATAGCAAGTATTAAACCTACGTATTAATCTTGAACTAAATTTACAGTGTCCATTTAACTAAGCTACAAACACTATGTTTACAACTATGACAAAACTTTTCTAAATGGTTCTCTTATGTGGTCACAGCTGGAGTGTATGGGAGGGGGAGGTCAGTGATTAGCAAATTTTTTTTGAATCTTTCAAAAAACATTCAGACCTTCAAAAAAACATTTAAGTCTGAATCTAGGATTGAACTTCATGATTATGTTTCATTTCCAAATGTACCTTTTCCATAAAACCCTGTAGTTTTGTCCACATTAAAAAACTTACAATAATTCATACTAATATTAAAAAAAAAAAAAAAAAAAAAAAACAACCAAAAGCAATCACTACCTTCAATATCATCACAAAGGAGATATCTTTTAGGTATGCAAGTTTTCTATTTTGAAATGGCAGTTTTAATACTTTAAAATACTAACAAGATTAAAAACCATTAGTAGTCCTTCAAATAATTTAGTTTAATTTAGAATTACTGACTTATAATGATTTAAAAGAACTTTTTTTTTTCTTTTAGGAAGCAGAAAGATATTCAAACCCAGACAAAACCTGTTGGAGTTTTACTTTTTCAAGATTATATGACATCATAAATCATAAATAAACCAAATATCTGAAGCATAAATCTCCCATTAGACACACTGGACAATGTAATTTCCTTCATTTAAGCTTCAAAGATTTAATCATTACTCTTTTAAAAGAATTTTAGTTCTGATTTAGGTAGTGACTGTCTAAATAGATCTTGCATAAATTGTTGGAAAAATCTTTGTTTGAAGGAAGGTAGAAAGACATATAAAGAAGAAAAAGAGGAGTGAATAAAAAGAGAGAAGGAAGTCAAAAAGAGAAAGAGAGGAAGGAAGGAAGGAAGGAAGGAAGGAAGGAAGGAAGGAAGGAAGGAAGAAAAGAAGAAAGAAAAGAAGAAAGAAAGAAAGAAAGAGAAAGAAAGAAAGAAAGAAAGAAAGAAAGAAAGAAAGAAAGAAAGAAAG